>NC_073233.2:128256500-128920500 GCF_029281585.2 Gorilla gorilla gorilla | reverse complement strand
CAATTCACAACATGGACCACCTGTATTGGGTGGGGGTATTGGGAGAGTTATTCACAGGCATGTGGCCTGCACTGGGATAATTTTTATTAGATCAGGGAAAGCTTTGAGGGGAGTTGAGGTTTAACAGGAGGCTGGTAGAAACCATGAGTCACTGAAACACCCCATAGTCTTTCTTTCCCAGCTTCTCGCATTTCATGGCCAGCATGTTAATCATGGGTGTTGGCTTCAGCATCCTGATTCCTGGCTGAGTGGCCTCCTCCTCATAGAAGCAAGGCTTGTATACCATTCGTGCCTTGAGGAAGTTATTGGAAAGAGGAAGCAAGAATAGATTGCTGGCAGAGTCAGAGTTGAAAAACAGATGGAGCGAGGAGTGGGAAGGGAGAGTTCGGAGAGCGCAGCAGTTCCATTTAACACTGTCATCAGTCGTTCTCTAGAAGTCAAATGCCTTCCACAGCACATCGACATTCATCAGAAGGGGCCCTTGATGTGAACTCCCTCCAGCCTACGAGGCCCACGCGGCACTCACAGATGCCTCAGCACTGGCAAGGGGGACTGGGAAGACATCTAGTCATCTCTTTCCTTCCCTTCTTCAGATGGGACCACACATAAGCCATGCAGGCAGATGGCTTTACAAACTGGGACTTTCTCCTGACACTTGAGTCTCTGAGGCTCAGCTATGCCCCAGCAATCAGTTGCATTCACTGAAATAGAATCACGCTCTCCCCACAAACTCCTGGTTGGCTAAATACTAACTTTGGTGTCACCCGCAGATTGCCCGCAAATATTTTGCCCACAAAATGATAGTTCACATATGCAAATGAATAATGTTCTTTGTCTCTTGAACTACAAAGGGGAATGGCACCCTGGAAGAGAGCACCTGTGAAGAGATGTGAATCTCCACCCACCCACTTGCTCTTCCTTTGGTTCTGTCTGGCTAATAACCACTTCTTGGATTCAGGTACACTCACGTCCTAGCCCTTAAAACACTCACATATCTCCACGAACCACTGTGGAAATCTGCAACTAAAATACAGAGGGAAAGCTCCTTTTGAACAAAAAGTGAAGGAAGGCTGGGAAAAAAGGCAGAAGCCACAAAAGCCATGGAGGCAGGTGCAGAGAATCCACTTGCACAGAGGACTGACTAGTGCCACGAGATCCCAGCAAGAGACAATGTATTTGCTCTTTGACATTGGTCAACAGATCTTGACTGAGGAGCTTCCATGAGCTGGGCACTATGCTAGGTGCTGAAGCTCTGTGCCACACTGGCTCATCAAGAGCATTGGACAAGAACATGGATTCTTGGAACCATATGGCTTTCAAGCACTTTCTATTTCAGAACTATATTCACCTATAGCCATGCAAGTGTATCAAACAGTCCGATCTCCAGGGACTTATTATTGTAAATAGCAACTTTATGTGCCCCGATATAAACTGACCTACATGATCTTCCCAGAAAATTCAAAGTGATTCATCATGTTGAAATGGTAAGTTTGCCATTTCTTCTTGTATTCACCAAGGCATCTGGTGACTAGACCTAGCACATTCTGGAGAGAATAATGGGAGAAAAGTAGGCAAAAGGGACTCAAACTAGAAGAGGGATGGGAGAGGTATTTGATAAATTTTGCAATTTATCCAAACACGAGCTATGGGAGGTTGCTTATAATCCATCAAAATATGAGCTCAAGTGCCTATTTTTCATTTGCTATCTCATTCCATTATCGTTAAAAACACCATAGAGAAGGCCCATTGTCCCCACTTTACAGTTAAAGAAAGAGAAATTCAGAGAACTTAGGTTGTTCATGTTTTCATAACGTGAATTCTAGATCAATTTGATTCCAAAGCTAATGCTCTGTATAAATATAAAGCTGACCTTTATGAGTGTTTACTATGAGCAAAGTCAGCATGCTAAATGTTTTAACTCAATCCTTACAGTTACCCTGTGTTACCCTTACCTCCATTTTCCTGACACAGAAACCAAGGTGCAGAGGAGTTAGGTAACTTGCCCAAGGTTCCACAGCTGACAAGTGGAAGTGCCCGGATCTAAACTGATGCCAGTCCCCTCCCGTCTACTCCACACCACCTCTCCCATTCACTCGGCATCCACTCATGCTGCAGGGGGGTGATTACAGAACTCATCCTGGCATCCTAATGACTGAACACATTCCTGGGAACCTCTAGAGGGACACAGGGCAGAGGTGAGGGGGTCTACGTGTGAGCTACAGCTCAGCTTATAAAATCCCCTTCTGTCCTTCAGAACATGACATCGCATGTTTGAATCGATGATTTGTTGGCTTAATCTTGGCCCAGTTTCCAGACAACAGTGAGCTGAAGTCTTAACAATTCTGACCTGCTTTGTTGCAGACTCATGGGGCCACCATTTGCCTCTGTTCTGATCATGGTTTCTGGAAATCCCTCTGGAGTTTCTCTCTCTCAAAAATAGATCTAATTTGATCAGAGAGAGGCTTCCTCCACAGCATCTCTCTGAAACACTATCTAAATTCCCACATTCAGGTTTCCAGCCTCGGCTCTCTCCAGAGAAACCAGAGAACCAGGATAACCACGCTGGATCCCATGAGAAGAAAGAGAGAGGGAAGCATCCCCAGGGCCCCCTCCACTCCCATCACTCACCCCCACTCTTGCTAAGATGTCTCACACTTCCATTCCCACCGTGCCAGACAGCAAACTTCCTGTTTTCCAAGGATTCTGTGAGTCAATGCCACTGGCCTCTTTTCCATTCTTGAAAGGGAACCCTGATTTTCACAGCCTGGTGGTGTATTTATGTTCCTTTGAAGCCCCATTGTGAGCTCATGTTTTTCAAGATAAAGGTATTTAATTTCCTTGGAGTTCACCGACCACCTTTTTGTCTAGCAATTGTTCTGCAAAGACTTCAGTAATCCAATCTCCTTGAATTGGGATGCCAGCATCTGTGAGTGGCTAGCGATATTTTCTTTTTATAGCAGCTAAGTGAGAAAATAAATAAATAAGTGTTTTTTGAAAAGAAAAGGCAGAAGAAAATGAAACAGCTTGGAATGGAGCCTGTTCCTTTTTGTAATCTCCAGTTTTCCACAGGATCTGCCGTTTCATTTTTTTAGCGAGGTAGGGAGGTGGACAGCCACCCAGCTACAGGCAGGGAGAGTCAGAGGGGGCGAGGAAGCGAAGGGGTAATATTGTGGCTCTTACCAGAGGCAAGCAAGACCTGGCAAAAAGACTCGGGATTGGTGGCATCACCACATTGTTAGGATTCTTCTCTGGAATTTGGCAGTAATGTTTGAGCTGTAATATTGGATTAGAAGTGAGGTAAGCACCAGTTCCTTTTCTTTGAAATTTCTCGAATTTTAATAGGATAACAAACTAGAAAAGGATTATGTTAGGCACTGGCGTGTCGTCTGGTACATTCTAATTAAAACTGCAGCCACTCTCAGTTTCAGAGGTCTCTGAAAAACAGACCCACTCATAGTTCCTTTCACCTCTGTCCCTCTCTGCCCATTCCATATTTCTCTCCTTCCTTTAGGCACACGTGAAAGCCAACTGATTCAAATTCTAAAAAGCAAATTTAGAGCTGCTTGGGAAAGCAGGTGAAAACTACTGCCCTCTGTTCAGTCTCAGACACAGGAAAAAAATGTTCCTAGGTCTCGGTTCTTGGTGAACACTTAAAGACTTAAAGCCCGGGTGTGGTGGCTCACGCCTATAATCCCGGCACTTTGGGAGGCCGAGGGGGGGCAGATCACTTGAGGTCAGGAGTTCGAGACCATGGTATCACCATGGGATACCACATGGTGATATCCCATCTCTACTAAAAATACAAAAATTAGCTGGGCGTGGTGGCATGCGCCTGTAATCCCAGCTACTCAGGAGGCTGAGGCAGGAGAACTGCTTGAACCCAGGAAGTGGAGGTTGCAGTGAGTCAAGATTGTGCCATTGCACTCCAGCCTGGGCGACAGGATGAGAATCTGTCTCAAAAAAAAAAAAAAAAAAATGATTTAAGGGAAGAGATCTTTGGGTCATGTTGGTCGTGTTTTTCCAAATCCCTTGAACAATGAATTATATACCATAGTAAGTTTGACAGCTAATTTATCAGAGAGAGACCAAGCAATGGCACCTCCCGTTTCGGGCTAGTGCTTCTTATTTGGCTTGGAAGAGGTCATGTGCAGTTTCGCTTGGCCAAGAAGCCTCTTAGCCTCTCTGAGTAATGTTTGCTTGGGCTCCAGCCATGGCACAAATGGGGCCGCCACATTAAACTGGCACTAGCAGCTATGGCTGGGACAGTAGCTGAAGTCCTGGCTTTCAGAGTGATTTGCATAGCATCTCCCAGACAGCCCCACTCTGAAACATTGCCTCTTATTAATATAGCTCAACCTCTTGTTCCAAAGGATGACCGTAGAGAGACAAGTTAACACTGGCTGGCTGATAGCACCCAGAAATCTTCAGATGCATTTGGGATCTGGACAGGATGACTTCCACTGTTTATTTTCCCTTTCATCTGTTCAGTTCTCTCCTTCATGCCAGGGAACATTTGGTCCCAAAGTGTGGTGGAGAGAGGCCTCCTGTTCACTTCTTTCCATCTTTCCTGGAAGCCTGATCTCCCTTTCTGCCTCCCTTCTCCCTCCATCCTGAACTCTACTGTCAGCACAGTCTTCCAAAAACTGTGGAACCATCTAGACCTCTGTGGATGCGGAACTGTTTCCAAGGCCAACAACTGCAACAATTATAACTTTATATTTCTATTCCACCTCCAACTTCCATTTCCACCACATGGCCAAAAACATAGAGAATTTTCAGTCATTTCATGTTTAAATTCACTTAAATCCAGTGTCTTCTCCATTCCCTCTTCTTCCCGGGATGTATTTCAGGTTTGCGGTTGTGTCATTGTATTGGGGTGGGGATAGGTGTCTGGTCTTATGCCGTAGTCCACTTAGATTTCCAATATCTTTGTCTGGAGTTAAGGAAAACTCAGGCCTTTCACTGGGCCCTCTGCCTTGGGTCCCTACGTGCCGCCTCTTATGTCCCCCACTTCACTAAGGCATGGCACATATTTCTGGGGTTTGTCAAACTCCAGAAATATGCGTCATGCCACAGTACAAGCCCATTACACAGCCAGACTCGCCAGATGCAAATTCTTCTCTGCTCCACATGTACCACCCACAGCCCCTGCACAAGTAAAAATCTCTTTAGAACTCTTGGAATATCCAGCTAATTCTGGGAGTGATATCTGCCTCTCTCCGGCTCCCAGAAGGGCAGGGACCAACCACATTTTAACATGTCCTTTTCTGCTCAGAAGCTCCTGTCCTGGCCAGGGCATCCTTTTATCTGATTTGCAGACTTGGTGGCCTGGTTCTTCTATTTCTTTCTCTTTTTTTTCACTCTAACTTCTAGCATTAACTTTTTGACCAGATCCTATTAGGAATTAACCTTCTGTATTCCAAAATACTTCTCTAGCAAATCAAAAACCTCGCTCTCCAAGGACACTATCTCTGCTGTGAGCTTTAAGAACTTATTTTGGAACTTAAAGCCAATAATTTGACTTGATTTCTCCCGAGGCAATAACTATCCCCTGGGACCATGAATGCCGCCAAGAGCTCAGAATTCCATCCCACCACACCAGCTTTCCATGTGCCACATCTCACCCCAGAACCTTTGACGGCTACTGCCAATGCTCCCAAACCCAGTCCAGGGCACTGTTGGTGTGCCGAGGAGTCTGACAAAGCTGTGGCATGATGATGGGGCATCTTCCTGGGACACTGATTTTACTTAGGGCTTGGGTGGGAAAAAAAATTCTTACATTAAATAAATATGCCTGTATCACAGAGTAAGATGCAAAATTCACATGTATTTTTAGGACAGAACAGAAGACTTCCAGGAATTTCTGAACAAGTAGGCTGCTTTACACAATGTCCTAGATCCCCAGCAGCTCCCATTTAGTCTCCTCTGCTTTTGGTTCCTCCTGTGAAAAAGCGTGAGACAGATTGGTTGCAGTCCAAGTACCTTTACCCGGTTTTCAACAGTCTCTTAAGTCCAACCTCATCCTACCTATTCAAACCGAGTTGTCAGTGTAACACCTGTGCCTCACAACAGTCTTAAAGCAGCGATTCCTAAGGGATGCTTCCAGGTCCAGGCCACGTGCCCTTAAAGCCTTCCCTGACCATTCCACAGAATTCATCACTTCCTCTTCCGGGCTTCCAGACATTCTCTTTATACCGCTATTAAAACTCTCCCACACTGCAACCATTACAGCAACTATCTGTGTCTCTCTCTAGCTTCTAAACCTCTTAAGGGCAAGGCCAGGTTGTACTCCTTTTGGTAATTTCAGAGCCTCGCACAGTGCCTGGTACAGAGTAGTTTACCACGCTGTTTGTTGGCAGCAATAAGAACTACATGAATACTTTCCATTGCAACACTTGGGGTGCTGGGCACCCGTTTGAAAGGAAACAATCATAAGATAAGGCTTTCCAGACTTTTCCTCCTCCAAAGTCAGGAGGACTTTGAGATGCTTGCTCATTCACTTGTTCATTTATCTATTCATTTGTTGTTCATTGTTTCATCAAATACTGATGGCAGGTGATGTTCTGGGCATTGGGACACAAAAATTAATAAGACACAGTCCCTGTCCTTGAGTTGCTTATTGTCTATAGGGGGGAAAATGTCAACAGACAGAAAATATATGTCTTAAGTGTTGATTTTTGAAGAGCCCTTCAGCCTTAGGGAGAATGGATGAATGGGCACATTCGCAGCTTGGGGACACTACTTAAACCTCTCATTGTGCCTTAATTGCTCGTTCAGGCCTAGATTTTGGAATAAAATTCGTTGCCATAAACTTTGTGCCAGGCACTTTGCTGAATGCTTGATTTATCTTATTCAACCTTCGCAACAGCCCTGGGAGGTGGCCATGCTATTATTACCTCTATTTTCCAGAGAAGGAAACTGAGGCTCAAAGATGTTTCAGAGTGTCTACTATCACAAGGGCATCTATGGAGTGAAGTCCATTTGACCCAATGTCCATTCAAAACCTATCAAAACTGCCTCAGGGAAGAGAACCACCCTAGTGACTGTCAGTAGAACAAACACGTACGCAGGAGGGTAAACATTTAATGAGCTCCATTCTTAAGAGGTAGGTGGGGAGGTATGAACAAAAGAAAGGGTCCTTGGACTTTGGGCGAGATCTGGAATGGGAGAGATGGTCTAACTCAAGGTCCGTGAGTGGAGACTGCAAGGCACCGAGATCCTGGATCCCCTTCCCAGAGCTTGCCAATGGGGCTGCCCTCTGCTCCTCCACAAGAATGAGCAGGAGATGCAAATCAATACACATGACTAAGTACACAAAGCAAGAGGTCCTGGGGCTGGATTTAGGGTTCAGGGAGGAAAAGGGGAACTGGAAAGATGTGATCAACTCAGTAGCAAGTCTAAAGGGGAAACAAAGGCTCAAGAGATCAAATGGAATAGGGTTGAAAAATGAAAGGAAAGCAGGAAATCCCGGACTAGTAAGGAGGAGGAGAGAAGAGAGACTTGGAGCTGACCACAGCTTGAGGCCTGGACCTGATGGGTCAATGACAGGATCCTTTGGAGGGTCCCTGCACTGCCCCTGGCCACTCCTGTGTGGCTCCAGCCTCCCTCTTCTCCAGCACCTCTGCACCACCGCACGCCTTCCGTCAGCTGTTCAGAGGAACAACTGAGTGTGAGCGGACAGCTCCTGGTGCGAGGGCTATTTGGGAAAGTAACTCCAAGCACAGTCTCATGAGTCACGTTAGCATGACCCAGGAAAACACAACAATTGGTAGCTTCTGACAGCTAGCAGCAGTTTTCATCACACATCCCACAAACACTGAGTAACTACTATGTGCCTGGCTCTGTTGGGGAGGCTAGGACCACAGAAGCAAATGATACTGGGTCTGGGTCTAAGGTGCCAGCAACTGAGTAGAGGAGACCAAGATTGCAGCATAGTGCATTGAGTGCTCTGTCCAAAGTCACAGAAGGCCCTCAACCTCTGTCCAAAGTCACAGAAGGCCCTCAACCCACTGTGGTGAGGGGAGAGGGAGATCAAGGGTTTCTAGGAAGAAAGATACCTACACATTTCTTCTATTTCACTTATCAATCAGAGGAAGGATTGATAAGCAGAAGGTCCTTCTGCTCTAGGCCCCAGGTTCACCTCTCCATTTCCACTTTAGAAAGCTCCAGAGCACAATACCACTGCTGTTTCCCTGCAGATGGAGGAGAGACGGCGCTCTTTCCCGCCATCCTTTAACTCATTGTTATCATAGAGCAACATTAACATATGCTGACAATCATCCAACTTTATTTTAGCTATTCCAGGTCCAGTCACATGTTTCCAATCCATGTGTCTTCTTTTGGGGGAAAGAGTGGAGGAGCATTTTGCTACCCACACCTTCCCTAGTACAAACCCATTACACAACCCAACTCCCCAAATGCAAATTCTTATCTGTTCCACATGGACCACCCGGTGCCCCTGCACACAGCCCTGCCCACAGAGCTGACTCCTGCCCCACATCCATCTTCAAGGTGCGTATCTGCCTGCAATACCCTCCTCCCACGGTGTCGACCTATTCAGGTCCTGGGCATCTTCAAAATCTAGTTTATTCTATCCAATCCACAAAAGTGCCTTGACACTTTTTTCTGCATCCCCCCCCATTTTATTTTACTCTGAACAAGCAGAAGTAATCTCCGCACTTCACCCCCCAGTATTTAACTGTAATTTGGCAAGTGTCAAGAATTGTTTGCTAACCACTTCAAGTAAGTGAATTTTGTTTCCAGAAGTCACCTTAAGATGCTTGCTGGTAAGCCTGTAGAGCTTTCTTATTCCCAGGAGTGTGATGTGCTGGGACACCTCACTGTCACTCAGCATATCCCTGTTGATGGAATGGCTGGCTGACCCTTGAAAGTAACTCCTCTGCAGGCAGCTGATGGAATCAGACTGCCCTGAAGTTCTGAGAGCAGCAGAGCACGGTGCTAGGGTGCAGATCAGTCACAGCTGTGATACACTGGGCCCAGGGATGAGCCAAGCTCTGTGCTTTTTCACTCTCCCTTCACAGCAGCCCTACAGTGTGTTACTTACTGAACTCATTTTACAGATAAAGGAATGAGGGCTCGGTGCTGCTAACTAATGTGCTGAAACTCACAGACTCACAACTGGTAGAGAGGAGACTGAAATGAGGTCTGCCCATGCCCTGTGTCCATTCATGTCCACTGCTTTCCCCATGGTCAGCTCTGGCCTTTGGGGAGTGAAGAGCCAAGAAGTGTGTGGCCTCACTCAGTTCCTCTGAGGGCAGCATTTCCTTTAAATTATAAAAAATACTTGCTCCGTATATCCATATTCTTGAGACCTCTTCTTGCAAGATAGAGATCCACGTATAGACACTGAGAATCACATAGTTATTCATTCACTGTCTCATCAGGGACAATCATTCATGCTGAGCAGAAAAGACAAGCACATGATATCCTTCATTCTACTCCTCAGCTGTCTTCCTCGGGCAGAGCGTGGACAGGTAAATCTGTTGCATATTTTAACAAGGCTGCAGTAGATGGAGTAGTAGATATGGTACGTGACCATATGATTTATTGTCTAAACCAGGACACTTTGAGAATGAACGCTGTCTAGAAATAATTTATAGGCATTCACTGATCTACAAGAGATAGAAACAAGACTATACCATCCTGGGCAAACTAGGGTAAGTGTTCCCCTACAGAAAATCCTGGGTGCTCAGGGACCGTCAACACTTCTTAGCCATACATCTCAGTAAGCGACTGCTTTCTATTCAGCCTAATTTAACATTTGTTCATCCTTTCGATAAAATATCCACATGTCCAGCTCTTTGGGCAGCCCTGTGATGACCAACCCTACCCTCATGAAACTTACATTCTAGTAGAGGAAGTGGAAAGTAAACAAATACATAAGAAATATAATATCAGGTAGCGATGAGGTCTGAGAAGGGAAATAAGGTGGGGCTAAGGTGATGGAGAGAAATGTGTAGGGTGGGAGTGAAGAGCTCTTCGAGGGGAGGCCAGGAGGAGGGAACAGGTGCACAGGCCCTGGGGTGGAAGAGCCAGATGGGAGGCTTGGGGACCACAGAGAAGAGAGGAAGGCTGAGGGGGAACAGATCACACAGCGTCCTGAATTTTATTCCCAGTGGGATGGGAAACCATTGGGAGGTTTGTGGGGGGAATGCTGCCATCGAGTTTGCATTTTTAAAAAGGATCACTCTGGCTAGTAGCAGAGAATATACTGTAGAGACGCAAGAATGGGAAACTGAAACCAGGCGACTGTGACTGCACAGGTGTGAGATGATGGGCCAGGGTAGAAGCCATGGTGCTAGGGGTCAGAGGCAGCTGGGTTCAAGAAACATCATGGAGGCAGAGCCTCTAGGACTTGGGAGCCGGGTGGACACTGGGTGCCTGCGATACGCAAGACCCTGGGACAGACCTGATCCCCCGCCAGCCCACTTTATACCTAGGTTCCTTCCAAGGCCGTTCTCAATGGGTCCTAGAAGTCATTATTTGTACCTGGAATTTGAACACGAGAAACAAGCTACTTTGGTCCTCTAGGGCAGGAGGAGGATGGCCCTGAACGTCCTTACCTTTAGCTCTGTGATCTTCCTCCTTGGGGCACTTCCCTCCTTCCCACCATTTGCGCTTCAGGATCTCCAGGCGGTTGTTTTCCTGCAGCTGGAGAATGGCCAGATCAAACTCGTCCCGGAAAACCGAGCCTGCGGGGGTTACAGGAGAGCCCAGGACACAGGTTGTGAATGCCCTGTTAGGTGTCACTCTGCTCCCCTTCCCGGCACACCTCCTGGCCACCCTGCCTGCTTTCACCTCGAGAGGGGACAGACAGATGCAGCGGGTGGGGCGAGCCCATGGGGCCAGTGCTGTCTACTCCATTAGGGCTCCCCCGGAAGAGCGGGGCATTCTGGCTTCACGCAATGTTCTCAGGCTTTTCTGCTTCCCTTCTCTCCATGCTGACTGGCACGTCCAGCCCATGGCCAAACACCCCAAGATGGGTCAAGAAACGGCTTTCCAGGCAGTTGTGCCATCCACCTCCCCAGCCAGGCACCACCACTTTCTAAATTAAAAAGATGGTCTATCCAAGTTAAACAACCTGCCCACTGACACACACGACGCTGGCTGCAAAGCATCCCATCCACCTCCAGGAGGCCAAAGTTTGTGTTTCTGTGACACAAACCTTTTAGTCAGGTGTGTCCAATTTCTACTTTATTTAAATTAATTTCTCACAGCCAGGCACGGTGGCTCACGCCTGTAATCCCAGCACTTTGGGAGGCTGAGATGGGCGGATCACTTGAGGCAAGAAATTCAAGACCAGCCTGGCCAATATGGTGAAACCCCATCTCTACTAAAAATACAAGAATTAGCTGGGTGTGATGGTGCGCACCTGTAGCCCCAGCTGCTCAGGAGGCTGAGACAGAAGAATTGCTTGAACCTGGGAGACGGAGGTGCAGTGAGCTGAGATTGCACCACTACACTCCAGCCTCGGCAACAGAATGTGAGGACTCCGTTTCAAAAATAAATAAATTAATTAATTTCTTAGGCACTCGTAACTCTCACTACATTACACCTGACAACTGTTTATCCAGAGAAGTCACCAATCAATGAGAGAAGAGCCACCCCAGAGTGTGAGAATCAGGTCACCAGGTGTTCCCCACTCTCAGCACTGCCTGCTGAGTGCACGAGAACCCACTGGCCTGTCCATCACCCTGTTTCTCCCACTCCTCCTTCCCTCCTCAAAAGAAGGCTTTTTTCTGTTCAGTACCATTCTTTTTAAATTTTTCTAAGGCAATTTTGTCAAGGAGCTTTGGTTCTAGAATTTAGGTTTAATCACAAAAACAGGCTTAAGTGAAACCATGGAAAGCTCAATGTCCCAGCACAAGCGGAGGCCTGAGATTATTAAGAAAAAGCTGCCAAGAGGCTGGAAAACAACTAAGCTGCCCAGTTTCCTTGCCCAAACTCCATGAAGGCTGGATGTGGACAGATGCCCCAGAGGAGAAAGGCTACCATGAAGGATCAGGCAGAAGCTTGGAACAAACAGATGAGTGCTTTTCAAATTTTCACGTGCATTGCAATCACCTGGGGATTTCGCTGAACTGCAGAATCTGATTCAGTAGGCCTGGGGTGGGGCCTGACAGTCTGCATTTCCAGCAAGCCTCAAGGTGATGTCCATGCTGCTGGGCCGTGGACCACACTTTAAGAAGCAAGGAACTAGAACATCTCCCAGATCTCTTCCAACTGTGACAGTCCACAGCTCCACAGTAGAACCTTCCCTACTATAGACACAACTATGCTTGGACGCCCAAACCCCAAGCCTGCAGCACTGGATGTGTGTCTGTGATTTGGGCAACCACCAGCAGAGCTTCATGTAGAGTAAGTACTTATTACACATCTGCAGTGAATGGACACATGAACGAGTTGTCTAACAGATGTTGTTAGGTGGTGAGACTAATGAACGTTTCAGGTTTAGAGAGAACTGTCTAGCCCAGCAAAGCATTTCAAGCAGTTTCAAGGCATGTTCAACCCAACCTCAGAACACACCAGGGGCCACATGAAAGGCCTATTCTGCTTACTCCTTGGTTACCTACTTAGTTCCTAAGCCACCTGATTAATTTTCCATCTTGTTCCTTGTTCTGTCTCGCTTAATTTTCCTGGGTCCAACCACATTGCTTATTCCATAGTTAGGCTCTTACATTCCACTTAAGAATGATATACATGCTTGTATCTCCTGGGCATACTCCCAGCTGGACCTAAATCCTGACTCATCAATGAACTGTGTAATGTTCTTTCCAGCCTCATGTGGGAAGCTGGGCTAGCTCAGAGTAGACCTTCCCACCTATCCTGTCCTTTCTAGCTGATAGGACCCATTGGCAATATGGTCTGGTAAATGAATTACTGGACTGGAGACAAGCATCCTAGGCTCACACTCAGCTTCTCTACCTATTCTGTGACCTTGGACAAGTAATCTATCTGCTCTGAATCTGAGTTCTGTCCTCTATAGGATGGGAATAACCACATCTATCTTGCAGGGGGGACTATTAAGTGAGAGAACATGTGAAAACAGTGTCATGTCAGATATAGAGCAAATACATTTCCTTCCATTTCTCCTTGGTTATTGATGAAAATTTCTAGAGTTGTGGTCTATCTTACCCCAACTCTCCATAGTTTTGTTCCATGAAAACTTTGGAAGCATTTGAAATTTAGTTCAAATTTGTTAACTTGCTAGAGTATCATCAACGTGTGCCTTAAGTTCATTTTGCAGTTCACGCTACCATCTTGAAACAAAATGTCAGCGAGTATATCCCTCAAAGGTGTCCATAATCTGTATTATTAGTGGACACCAATGAAATATAATAGCATATAGAGGGTGTGCAGGTTTCTGAGTACCCAGAGTGAAGCCTCCAGTTCACAGTTCACAGAACTCCTAGTGCCATAATTTACAGAGTTCAGGGATGAACCATATTATTACCTATGTTCATTTTCTTTGTTTCTGATCAGAATTTAAGTCATTTGCTTTTGTCAAGTAGCGGTGGCTCATGCCTGTAATCCCAGCGCTTTGGGAGGCCTCGGTGGGTGGATCACCTGAGGTCAGGAGTTCAAGACCAGCCTGGCCAACATGGTGAAACCCCATCTCTACCAAAAATACAAAAATTAGCTGGGTGTGGTAGTGCACGTCTGTAGTCCCAGCTACTCGGGAGGCTGAGGTATGAGAATCACTTGAGGTGGGAGGCGGAGGTTGCAGTGAGCCTAGATAGCGCCACTGCACTCCAGCCTGGGCGACAGAGTGAGGCTCCATCTCAAAAATAAATAAATAAATAAATACATACGTAAAACATAGGAAACCATGGAAGAGATGAGAAGGACACTAATATACCCCAAGGTAGGCTCAGTGTGAGACACTGAGGTAAGGCACCTAACTAGATTATCAGGTTTAATCCTCCCAACCCTGTAATGTAGGTATTAGAAACCTAATTTTATGAATTAGATAACTGAGGCTAGAATGCATCTAAGGTACCACAGCCAGTAACCAGAACACATCCCGGGGTCTGCCTGACTCCCAGCCCATGCTCGTTACACTCCACAGGTGTGAGTGAATCCTGCAATTTACAGTTTTGAGCTAAGGTAAAGATCAACAGCAGGGATGTGTACTGTAACTACAAAGATGAGCATACCATATACCAATTTTCTCCCAGAGTCTGATGGCCTCGGTTCCTGCTTCTTCCCCTGTTGCCTTGTACAAGAACACCCTCATACCAGCACAACCCTCTACAGCACGGGCTCTCTATGGTGTGTGTGTGAAGGGGGAAGGGTGCATGTCAGAAGCGGCTGGAGGAACATTCAGATCCCCTTCACAATCACCACAGCAGCTAAACATGTTCTCTCCTCATCTTCTTGGGGAGGTTCTGTTAGCAGGGGAAGGCCCAAAGTCCAAAGTGTGAATGTCCTTTTAAAAAGCACAGCTAGGACACCTTTCTGGAAGCCAAACGTCTCTATCCTCCTATTAATACAACAAGACGGGCTGACACTCAGTCAGCAGGCTGAACACCACAGCCTTACTGCCCCTTCTCAATGACCCACGCCAACCTACCATAGATGGATCAGCGAAATCCACAAATAATTTGAAAGCCATTCCATCTAATCATGGCCGTCTCCTTTAGAAGTAAACTTTTCACTGGCAATGCTAACAAATAGCAAAATTAACTGATTTGAATTTTACCATCTCATCCTTCTTCCCACTGCTAGTAGAGATAGCAATCAACAGAGAAATGGCCAAGGAGAAGCAAGCGAGAAAAGGAACAAAAGGCCTAAATACACACCAAAGACATTAACATGCCCTTTAATAATTACTATTAGCCCTTTAAATTAGTCAATTAATCAATCAGTAACTAATCAACTAGCTCTTTAATAATTAAGGATTGAGCACTGGTCGTTGATTAAAGGAAATATGTGTGTTTGCTTTAAAAAAAAAAAAACTTTAGAATGCCCACATAAAGTCACTGTTAAACTGGTTCTAACAACAGGGGGTACTGGATTCAATGCTGTATTCAGTGGTTTGAGCTACCCTGACCCTGTCTGGACAAAGCTACCCAAAGAGGCTGTTCCTCTCCCGCATACCGACTGGCATGCCAATCCCATAGCCCTTGGTGTCCAGCAGGCCCCCAATCTGAGTGAGGTTGCAGTTTCGCTGCCGATAGTACTCGTTCATGGTGGATTCCAGGAGGAAGGCGTAGTTGGAATTCAACACCCTGGCGATTCCCTCCTCTGTGCTCTTCACGAACACGCTGGGCTGCTTGGAATACATGTAATTCCACATGCGTTGGTAGGTCTGGTAGCGGGAATTCTGGGAAAAGAACAAAAGGAAGCAGGATTGGGAAAAGAGGAAGGAAACGCTGGCTTAAAAAGAGAGGGAATCAAAGTGCACCTTAAGATGCCGGCCCTTCTGCTTCTCCACCCGCTGATCACAGTCAAGAACATTTTCCCTTTCTGTCTCTCAACACAAGATGTTCACTGTCACTGTGTAATGGCAGAGGAGGGAGTTGTGCCTTTGATACCTTTTATAGAAAGATGAGGAAGGAACAGCGCACTAAGGTCCTGATTTGGTCATTGGTTTTGCCTCATCTACCCTCAAGAGCTCTTCTACTGCCAACCTCCATTTTCCGGTAGAACTGAAATTCTGGCTGGGTACCTTCATTGTCCCTCAATTTGGGGCAGTGAACTTAGGTTCATTTAGGACTATACAGAGATACCCTTTGAAGAAGCAGTTTCCTATTTTCCATCCACCCTAAACCAATTGATCAATCACATATCCAATGCTGGCTGCTGTTTTACAAATAATAACAAGTCAGAGAACTCTGGGGGTCTATCCAAACTCTGTGTTTGCATGATGACTTCACTGTTGTCTGTGCCAGTAGGCACGGAGACTTGCCTAGAAAACAGAAAGCTGAAGGCATTGGACTTGTTTCATGGGAAAATGAACTTCTTGGATATTAGGTTGGTTAGACACCTTTTAACCCCAGGGGAAACCTGCTTTCCAAGAGAGCTTGAGGCATATGAAAAGCACTATTCCATCTGGTCTGGCTGTCAATCTTGGCGATCAATCAGTTTGCTTGACAGCGAACACATCGCTGTGGCAGGGCTTTCTCCTGAGCCTTGCAAGGGAAACTCAAAGAAGCCAACAGGGTCCCTATCTGATACCTATCAAGTCTGGAATCAGTGAAGCCAGTTCGTCTTAAGCTGGTGTTCCTCAAACTTCAGTCATTCATGTATGAATCTTGCTCTGTCTAAATACTACCTATATGATTTAAATCACTTTAAAAATGTAAATGTATGCATTAACCCCATTCTATGCAGTAATATAAATAAAACTACAGGTTTGATTCACTGCATATATATATTTTTCTAATGGCCATTAATATAAACATGAAACTATGGCAACTAAAAAACAGTTCCACCACATCAGACCTAAAATCATCTCAAGTACCACCACTCTGGCACCGGCTGATATTAACGCAAAGTTCTTTTGGGACCTCATTCCAGGTGTATTTTGTAGAGCAGCAGATAAATGAGCCCCATGTGGACCTCCAAACTATATGTTCAAAAGAGATAATGAGATGAGGAGAGATGTTTTTATCTCCAGCAGAGAAACATCTCAACTTTATTCTGCCCAATTCCCGATGCTGGTGAGCAACCAAATGGGGTTTACTTGGAAGAAGGTCATGCTGGAGCCTCCGTGAATTGTGCCATATTCAATGGCGGTCTGGTCAGCCAGGTCATCCACTGACTCAATGGGCACATCCATGCGCTGCACAGTCAGGAAGGCTGCCAGGTTGGCCGTGTAGGATGAGATGATGATCAGCGTGAATGCCCACCTATGTAGGAAAAGACGAGGAAGTCATCATTGCCCGGGCACTCCCTGGAGTCTTGGCCCCTGACCCCAGTCCTGCTGTGACATGGGAGAGACCAGGCATCTTTCTTATGAAAGAGCTTTCAGCTTAGTGGGGGAAGAGAAAGGAGGCAGGGCATATGATGTCAACAGAAATGAATCGCGTTTGTGAGCACTGCCTGGAAGAAGACAGTTGATTTGTTTTTCTTATTTCCTAAAGGAGATGATTATTGGGTTATTATTCAAAAGAGGTGTAGTCCATGCACATGAGACAGTTTTGAAGACTGTGAGAAATGAGCTAGTGAATGAGCTGCGGGTACCAGCTCCAAGGGCTCTGTTCAGAGCTAGAGCAGGAGGGCTTCCTCGCCTCCTCGTGCTGAAGCCAACCTTCAAATGTGCATCTCCAGGCAGTGAGCAGCTATCACGAGCTACATCCACTATCTCACTTAATCCCTAGAGCTCATGGAAGCAAAATTCTTATCCCAATTTTACAGGTGAGGAAATTGAGGCTCAGAGAAGTGAAGCAACCTGCCAAGTAACACAGTGATACATTCTTTGTTTTTTTTTGAGACGGAGTCTTGCTCTGTTGCCAGGCTGGAGTGCAGTGGCGCGATCTCTGCTCTCTGCAACCTCCACCTCGTGGATTCAAGTGATTCTCCTGCCTTGGCCTCCTGAGTAGCTGAAACTATAGGCATGCACCACCATGCCCAGCAAATTTTTGTATTTTTAGTAGAGACGGGGTTTCACTGTGTTGGCCAGGATGGTCTCTATCTCTTGACCTTGTGATCCACCCGCCTTGGCCTCCCAAAGTGCTGGGGTTACAGGCGTGAGCCACCACACCTGGCCGATAAATTCTTTTTTTTTTGGAGACAGGGTCTTGCTCTGTCATCCAGGCTGGAATGCAGTGGCTTAATCAGGGCTCAATGCAACCTAGAACTCCCGGGCTCAAGTGGTCTTCCTGCCTCAGCCTCCCCAAGTACTGGGATTATAGGCGTGAGCCCCTGTGCCAGCTGATAAATTTGTATTTTAAAACCAGTTCTGTAAATTGTAACAACAGAACATCTTTAATAAAGACTACCTGGTGAAAAGCACCTTTGAACTGCTGAAAGGCTGGAATTAGAAAATACTCTTACAATGGTCATGCTATTTCAAATTAGAAGATTGTTTTACTGAGTAGACAGAACTCATTTAAAATTAGAATAATTTTTCAGCTCAGGCAGCATATATGCTAAGTCCATTAAAAACTATGTGTTCATTTTAGTAGGTTAAACAAGCCTTCTCCCATCTGGTCAACAGTATGGATCTACATCCCAATCCCAAGGGGCTCAAAGATAGATCTAAGCACAGTTTGGGATGGAGAATCACAAATTCTGAATCAGTGGAGCCTGAGTTCATGGGGCTTTATCCATCATAGAGACACTGACGATGAATGCATAGTGATTAACACACAGAACTTGGCAACTTGCCGCTGCTGGGTAGATTTTCAAGAGCAGCAGGTCCCATTGCCCCTTTTGCCATTGTGACCAAGAACACTTGCTGGCTGCCTCCCCAGGAGTGAAGCAACAGGGGCATCCTCTGACTCAATGGGCACGTCTACATGGCAGACCACCGCGAGCGAACTGGGTTTTGGTTCTGGCTGTGTTCCACTGTGAGACCGTAGGGAAAACCACTCGCCTTCTCTGAGCTCATTTACTTGTCTAATAAATATATGGGGATAATCATGCCTGCTCTGCCTATTGCTGGAGAGTTGTGAGATAAAATGAAGTAATATGTCATGAGTGATCAGCAATCTGTAAAGGACTAGAGGGATGTGAGATATAGAGAAATGTATAGAGAGACCATCAGACTGAATATGGGATGAAAATCACCTGGCTGCCTCCTTCTGCCTTCCCTATCTGTGACCTGTAAGTAGCAGGTATCCCTCCATGCCCAAGGTCTGCTTTCCCTGCTCCTGCCTCAGCTCTTCTGCCCTATTGGAAGGTGCTCTCATGACCATCCCTAAACAGAGACCTGGGGCGGGCAGTCCCCAGGAGGAAGCCAGCACTCTGCAGCTGCTTAGCTGTGGTGGTGTGTGCTGGGGGTTAATGAGCCCTAGGTGTGGACATGACTTCAGAGTTGGCTACATTCTGGCTACACCCCAGGTGGCTATTTAGGCCATTGGTCACAAGGAAACTGGTCAGAGGGCACAAGCGGCTCAGTGCAAACCCATCGGCTCTGCTGAGAAAGGGAATGATGCCCGCTTCCGGAGGGGTCAGTGGAGCCTCGCTCCTGTGTCAAAGGGCATTTTCAGCTGTCAAACTGGCATTCTCTCCAGCGACATGGTGTTTTCTATCACGTGCTCTGGGTGAGGAGGCCGAGGTAGGCCACGATGGCCCTGTCTTCTGACCTCCCACTCCTCCATGGAACGGACCAAACCGAGGCCCTGATTTAAGAACTAGGAACTGTTAGTGTGCTGGGAGAGAAGTGCAGTGACCGCCTGGAGTCGGGGCTGGCACAGGCCTGTCACGGCGGCTTGCATTCGCGCTGAGCCCCTTCTCACACAGCTCTGGAACAGTGACCAAGCCACCTGGGGCCAGCCATTTAAAGCAGCGCTGAGTCCTCCCCTCAGGGCAGGGCAACCTGCAGGATGGCTGGGTCCTGGAGGAGGGATTTCCTGGGGTAAGGGTAGAGCTGACAAGCGGATGAAGTGGGCAATGGGGTTCTAGCTGCATCCATCTGTGGGAGCAGGCACTCTCCAGAAGGAAAAGCCCCAGGGAGAAGGAGATCAACATCCCCAGATGCTCCTCTCCCAGGGCTTCTGCCCAGGTTCCCGGATGTTGTGGGTGGGACTTCCGTGACTCTCCTTGCTGAGATCGTCCATCCCTCTTCCTGGAGACCTGAGCTCCTGTTCTCCATGGTGATCCATTCAGTGACTTCTCCAAACTATCTGGTAACAGGCGAGCATCTCGCCCAGGTTTAAATCGTGCTACATTTGTTGTTTATCAGGGATAATGGAAACCCCAGACAGGAAGGCATGACTATCTCAGCTGTGTTTTCACCTTCCTAACAGCCCAGTGGCTCCTCCAGTAATTCTGTCCAGACCACCCACTCTGGGCACCAGTACTCAAGGGTGGAAACATCACCTTTCCTTTTCCTTTGGCTAAACAGGCTAAGAAGGAAGGGAGAGAACCAAGGTCGTAAGTCCTGTACGCTATGACAGCCAAACCCACAGCAGATTTTTAAGAGAGGATCAAAAAGTTGTGTTCTGCAAACTTGCCTCTCTAGGCTATATATACACACACACACACACGCACTCACACATTTGTTTTGTCTTTCCTTTGCCCCCATAATGGTCTAATAACAATGATCAGTCCATATGTTTACGTAGCACTTTCAAGTTTTCAAAGAGCTTTCCCACACATTGAATCATTTGCTCAACTCTGAACTACAAGAGTTGCGTTTTCCCACACCTGCTGAGGTGAACAGGCCAGCAAGCCCCCAGAGCCAGAGGCAGAGACACAAAGCCTCAGAAGGCTGGTAGAGGGGGTGTGATGTAGCAGCCAGGCTGGCTTCCTTCTGCAGGGACTTCCTGCCAGCAGGCTTATATTTGCATAAATCTGCATATGCCTTCTCAAACCTCAGGTCATTTTCAGGTCAGGAAGTTACCATTGCTTTGCTGAAATTCATCAAGGCTGTTTTGTCACCTCCTCTCCCTTCCTCCCTTGGCTCCCCTCTGCATCCAGACCCCAGAGAGTGAGTAAGGGGAAGGGGACCAGATGGCACAGAGCAGGCCCCATCCATTGCCCCAAGCTTCTGAGCTGGCAGAAAGCACTCGGCTTCCTGCGTGGGTCTGCTGTAAGAGGCAGAGGCTCTGGGGCTCTAGAAGCTAGAGCCGGCTTATCAGAGGGCCCCTTTTGTGTCCCCACCCCACCTGGCCTGGTTCACCTCTGCCTGGGGCCTTACCAGACGCCACTGACACAGCGGGTGGATAAGGCGCGAGGGGCGATGGTGGAGCCCTGCTGCATGAACCCCCCGACCGGAAACCAGAGGCTGTTGCCCAGGGAGTACTGGTTCACCAGGAGGTTGCACCGGCCCTGGGCACATGGGTGTGGGCTGTACCACTCGTAGGGCGTCAACCTGTGGGAGAAAAGGAACATACACTAGTGCCACGGAGGCGGGGTGTGAAGGGACACGGGCAGGCTCTCCTGGCTGGTCTCACCTCTGAGACCGGCCTGTGGCCTTGGGCAAGCCACTTCCCTTTGCTGGACTTGGAGTTTTGCAACCAAAAAAAAAATAATAATAATAAAATAAGTGGGTTGAACTGGGTTGATGGTTCTCAAACTTTTTTTTAATCAAAGAGACATTTTTACCCCCAATAAATTCTGATGTGGAACTCCAAAATACAAAATAGAGGATGGCCAGGTGCGGTGGCTCATGCCTGTAATCCCAGCACTTTGGGAGGCCGAGGCAGGCGGATTGCTTGAGTCCAGGGGTTCGAGACCAGCCTGGGCAACACAGCGAAAACCCGTCTCTACTAAAAAATACAAAAAAATTAGCCAGGTGTGGTGGTGTGTGCCTGTAATCCTAGCTACTCAAGAGGATGAGGTGGGAGAATCACTTGAGTCCGGGAGGTAAAGGCTGCAGTGAGCCAAGATCCCACCACTGTACTCCAGCCTGGACAAACAGAGTGAGACCCTGTCTCAAAAAAAAAAAAAAAAAAAGATTAAGTGGAGCCCCTGAGGCTAGGAGTGTCAAGAGGTGGACAGCCTGGGAAGCCGCTTGTTCTGACACTGCCAGTGACAGGGTGATGAGAGAGATATTAGTGTCCCTTAGAACCACGGTTTGAAGACCCTCAGCCTAGAGCAATGGCCCTCCAGCCTTAGCCTACCTCAGAACCACCAAGCCGGTGTGCTGACACAGATGGCTGGGCCCAGCCTCAATGCCTCTGCACTGGTAAGTCTGGGGTGAGGCCTAAGAATTCCCAAGTTTCCAGATGATGTTGGTGCCACCGGGCCAGTGTCCACACTGAGAGCCACTGGCCTCGATGGTGTCTAAAGCCAGGCTCTCCGTCTGTGTTTCAGACCTCCCCAGAGGCTTTCAAAAAAAAAAAGAATGCTGCTGCTTGAGTTCCACTCCCAAAGATTCTGGTTTCATTGGCTCAGGTGGGGCCTGGACATCAGTGTTTGTTTAAAGCTCCCCAGTGAGTGTAATGCATGCATGGGGCTGAGAAGGGCTGCTCTAAGCTCTGTGCCTTGGGGTGAGGCGGGGACACTCCCCTGCTTTCCCTCTCAGCCTCACCACTGGCATCTCTCTGAATGGCCCCTCTGATGCCCAGAATGCCTGCTCTTCCCCTGCCTGCCAGGGAGATGCTTGCAGCCCCGGCCCATCTTGTACGCAAAACCTTCCAGCTCTGACGAGAGAAACTGTATGCACAGGTGTGCACCCCCCAGGAGGGCGGGGTGCTGTGTGCTCAGTGTTATCTTCACACTGCTCTTTCCCGTCCTGCACTCGGCCTGATGTGCACTTAGTGTTCCCACTGTCGCTGCCTCCCATTTCCATCTGCGCCTCTCCTTCCTGAGTACAACACAAACGTCTCAGCATTGGTCCTTTGACATGTGAGATGTGCTCTGTCCCTCTGTGTGGGTCCCGAGGAGCTGGCTGGCACTCTGGTGCCCCACTTTGTTGGCTCCCAAGCCTACGGACCATTGGTGGGATCTGCAGAACTTCAAAGATACAGATTCTCAGGCCCTTCCCCTAGAGATTCTGAGCTCATGGGACCTGGGAATTCAAATGTCTAAAAGCTCCCTACGGGACTCTGAAGATCAGCTCTCTTGGGAATGGCTACCTAAGAGCTGTTGTTTTCAGACATTTTTTTCCCTGTAAAATCTTACCCGAAGTACAATATATAAGAAATAAAAGTAGAGCTGGTCTGGATGAGGAGGAGTTGGGGACCCAGAGCTCTGGCTGCCCAGCCTCTTGTCATTCCACCCCCAAAGGCTCTGGTTGCTCCCAGGAGCCTTTGCAGTCCATAGAACCATGTTTGAAAATCACTACCTGAAGACAGAATATCCTAGACTCCAGTATTGTGTGTGTGTGCGTGTGTGTGTGTGTGTGCGTGTAGTGAGAGAGAGAGGCCGCATGGTTAGCCCTTTAGCACATTTTCTGTTAACCTTTCTGTGATGCTAGATGATGGAGGGGGTGTGTTTGGATGTGGAGGGGAGGGAGGAGGGGCAGCGTAACACCCCAGGGCTGGTTGAAAGCTCTAGGCTGCTGCGGGTATGCTGAAGCAGGCTTGTATGTATCTGCTCTCCAAACCCCAAGACTTTTCAGGGCCCTTGAGGTGACCTGAGTGTTGTGGCATGCCACACGCAAGGGCTCACATCCAAGGGGCAAGTGTGAATTACAGAGCAGTGGCACCAGGGCTCACGGAGACAGCCTCCTAACATGGCAGCAGTGTGGCAAAGTGGAGAGGGGAGGTGTCAGACAGCGTGCTAGCTCCCCGTCTCGCAGGCCGTCACTGACAGCAGATACTCAACAGTGGCCATGCCTACAGGCCCGAGAGGGGTTGGTGGTGCCCAAGCAGCAAACTCTGCCACATTTGAAAATGACCAGGTTGTCAGCAAGGCCTGTCTTTTTTTGGCTGCATCTTGTGGGCCCCAAAGACCTTCCTGATCTTGGGGACCTTGGTCTCCACTAGAAGAGGTGTGTATAGACAGGTTGATGCAACCCTTCTCTGGCAGTCTGGGAAGTGCCCTCAGGGGTTAGGTAGCCTGTGGTTCCCTAGGGCTCACCATGCGGCAGCTCCATCCCCAAGTGCCCCCATCAATCCAGTGAATGAACGTGCCCTAGGGGAAGACCCCACCCACCCCACAGAGATGGGATGTGCACTCTAACACTGTCTGCCCTGCCACTGTGGCCTGGAGGCAAAGGTAACAACTGAAGAGACACCTGCAAACCAGAGCCACGGACAGATTCCAGAAGCTCCTCCTGAGTAGTTCTCTGCTCCCACATAACAGCCCTTTGTGAGCCTCTACTGCAGTAAGTGGAGGGTTAGCAGCACCAGGGACCTGAGTGAGTGGCCTGGGAGCCACCAAGGCTCATCCCACTTCTGGAGGGTTAAGCTGGCTCTCCTGCAGCTCAGGCTGGCCCAACAGCCTGTGGCCTGGAGCGAAACTACCTTTTCTGTGCACAGTCTTGGGAGGCCACAGCCTCGGGCTGCTCCTCGGGTTTTTCCATAGGGCCAGGGCAGCCCCTGGTTTCCTGGGGATAGGGCAGGGCTTATTCTCCCCACTCCCTGGTCTGGCCCATGCGTCTCAACTCAGCACTTCTTGAAAACGCCTCTCTCCATCCCGTCTCCTTGCCGCCCGCCACCAGCCTCCATGGTTCCCATTCGACAAGGCAGCTGTGTTTTCAGAGGCAGGCCCAGGCTGTCTGCAGAGAAAGCCTTCTCCCTGGCCTGCTCCACTGCAGCCCCCAGTGCCCCCAGTCCGGATTTGCAGGCTCTGTTTCTTGTCATTCGGCACTTTGTGGCAGATCCTTGTGGCAATGACTGGTGCCAGGGCAGCCAAATGCACAGTGCTTAATGAGAGTCATCTTCCTGCCAACCCCACCCCTCCTCTCTTCCCAGGGCTCCTACACAAGCAAGGGGCTTAGGTGGGGGTCTGGGGAGAAGTGGGAGGGGACAGGAGGCAGAGGTGCAGAAGCCAAGCCACCTGTCTGCGTCGTGCACAGTGGGGAATGTTTGGATGGGCAGCATGAGGTCGACAGCTGGGCAGAGAGCATTTCAGGCCCCTAGTCCTTCTCCTGTCCCTCTAGTTTGGCACCAACATCTTCCCAACTCCTCCTTCCCCTCTCCTCCTCCCCACCCCCTCCCCATGCAGTTCCCAGAGGTGGACACGAGGTGGCGGTGTAAGGACAGGGAAGGGAAGAGGAGAGTACCGAGCCACAAGGAAGAGGACACAGCTGACGGCCAGATAGGCTAGAAGCATGAAGAGCCAGACGCCCGGAGAAAATGGGTCCAGGAAGGAGAAATAGCCGGGTTTGCGTCCCTGGAAATGGAGAGAAAAACAAGATTCACCGCATACATTCAGTCAACATGACCTTGGGGCAGGCAGGGTGGGGCAGAGGAGGTAGTGAGTGTGGGTCTGGCCCCAGTTCCCATTTCTCTGGGTTCTGGGTGATTGGTTTAAATGACACTGGGAATGAGGGTGTTGCCAGGCTGCGCAAATGACACGACCCAGCCCTGACCTCAGCAGGTGACACAGAACAGCAGCAGGGGCCATGCCACTTCCTGGGGTGAGGCAGGCTTTGTGCTGGCAAAGAGGAACAACCCTCAGTGCCCCGAAGTACCACCCTGTGTCCTCCATTGGGGGTGGAGGATGGACTCAGGAAGCACCTTTGAGCTGCTGCTGTCTGCATTGCTGGATTCGACCACAGCATCCCTCTTAGACACTCACGTCTTTTTCACCAGGATGCTAATACAACCGGAGTCTCTGGGTTTTGTTTGCGGGGTGATCTCACACAGTGAGACCTTCCCTCGTCAACCTCAAAACAGTCCTGGGAGGCACAAATTATTATTCTCGTTTTACAAGTGAAGAAGCCAAAGCCGAGGGCAGTCAGAGATGTGCCCGAGGTTCCACAGTGCGTAAATGGAAGAGCCGGGACCCAAACAAGCCCATGTTTCCTGACTCAAAGCCCAGGGCTCACACCACTGCACCGTGGGAAAACACGTTGCAAGGCCAGGGATGAGTCTGGCCAGAGTCCCGTGAGCCAGACAATGGAGCCAGGAATGGAATCCTGGGCACCAAGCTCCCCGCCATTCTTCACGGGAAAACAAAATGGAATGAGAAGGATGGAGTTAAGTCATCTGCTCCAAGTCTTTAGCCGTGTGGTCTCAGGCAAGTCCCCACCCCTTTCTGGCCTCAGTTGGAGTGGGACTAGATCCGAGGTGACACACCAGTGGCTTATGGATGCATACGGCCCACAGAGTTGAATTGTTTATCCTGCAGCATCTACCTAGTTTGTATTAGTTGCCAGTGTTAAATAATTAGGTAACTTCACATACAAATCTAGATTTCTGGCTTTTTAAAAAATGGGGTGATCCGACACCACTGAGTCCAAGTTCCCAACTGGCTGAAGCTGAGTGTGGGCTGCCCACTGGAGATGGGGCATATTCTCTGCAGCTCCGTGCTGCTACCCTGTCTTGTCCCAGGCTGGTTTCTTTCATTTACTATAAAACCACTGGACTAGATGCACCCTAAGGACTATTGTAAATGGAAAACGCTATGATTCTATGATGCCAGAAATCCAGGAAGTCCATGGATAGGACTGAAAATTAGTACTAAACTCAGGGTTCTATGAACAGGTAAGCGTTTAAGCTCAAGATCGTATCAGTCATGGCGCAACCTATTGTCACTATCAAGGCATGTCATTTTTACACTGGGGTTCCCAGAAACACAAAAGGGAACTCCCTTTGCCAATACCGAGCTAAACTCAACCAGCCTTCTGAGCTTTCATTATCCAGGGGAAGCTAGAAGAAGCTGAGAAACTCCAAGTAGCAATAGCTGTTTCCACGGCTGCATCTGAGGCAGGTGGGAGGAGACAGTTCTGCACGCTCCTGTTGTATTTGCATAGCCCCCATCATGGGTGATTTTCAGCTCCTCTTCTGGATGCTTTTCCCTTCCTTCTTAGGGAGCCAGTGGGCCTGCGGTGCAGTTTTACTTTCCTCTTTGGAGGGTACACGGAGAGGACGTAAATACTCATCCTCTGCCAAAAAGGGCAGCTGTTCTTGGGCACTGTGGCCTTTCAGCAGCATGACAGTGACCTCTCACGTGATCTATCTGAAACTGTTTTTCTTTCACAGTATTGGCTCAGACCACGGAACTGCCCTTTGATACCAACTGCAAGTTCTCCAACCCACTGTGGATCCATGCTCAGTCTGCATACAACACTCAGGTATTACTGGAAAAATGAAAAATCTGGGGGACAAAACCCAGTAACTTAGGGAAGGGAACAGGAGAAGAATGAGGAAATCATTTGAGCTTGGCTCATCCCGTCATTACATAAATCCTCTAACAGAAGGCAAAGGACTCCAGAGCAGCAGAATCCAAGTCCCCAGTTAATATTCCTGTGTCCATCATGGCTTGACTGTGTTTCCTTCATCATCCTAAGAGCCAGAGGCAAACACAGGAAGACACAGAGAGGGTAGCATCCATATACAGAGTCTGGAAGCAGTAAAGGAAGCCGATCATGCCTATACTCCTACTGCAATAGAAATCACTAGTGTGGTCCACTCCTGGGGTCTTTTTTGACCCCCAAGTTTCTCCGAGCAAATGTGCATGAATTCCACGTGCCCTGTCATTTATGACTATTTCGATCTGTCTCTCAACTGAAAAATCTATTACTGTTGCTTTCTGAATCTGAAAACCCATTAGATGCCCAATGTCAGAAATCTATACCTGATTATATCACAAGTGAAATTGAGGAAAATGACAGCACTATTTAAAGCTGCCATATTTGGTTATGGGTGATAAGGAATGATGCACAGCTGTGGGAAAAATTCCTAGAGACCAAAGTTATAAAACAGAGAACATCACACAAACAAAAACCATGACATAAACAAAGCTCCCCCAGAAACATATCAGTCACGTTGGCAAGGCAACATCTGATTCTACTTGTGATTGACTGACGCCAACCAGAAGAGCAAGGAATGGGCAGTCATTTGAGATTTGGGTCTGGGCTTATACAGCCTTGGCTTAGGCTAAATCCATGCTGTCTCTATGATGCCAAAGAGAAGTATGTGTCTTGCAAGATTCTGAATGCCTACCATTTTTTTCTATGTGAATGGTTTAGATCACTTTCTTCCCAAAAGACATGTGAGTTACTGGCGCTTGGGGCAAATCAGGTGTCATATGCCATAGGCATTTCTTCCAAATAATTGATTTTCCTTAGCCCAAAGGAGGTATAACGGTGATGCCTTTCTTTTGAAGAACTAAAAGTGCTTCACTATGTTCTCTTGATTTCAATACCCAATTTTCCATACTGACAGATGGAAGAACTGGGACCCAGGGAGGTTAAGTGCCTCGCTCAAATCATTGGCAATGGCTTCAGTTTCTCTGGTGCTCATTCATCAAGCTGTGCCATAGGCATGCCACACTCTCCTTCATTCAAATGGCAGCTGTACTGCATCTTCCTCTCCTTTTCATCTTTGCATCTTTATTTACTCCAATAAATTCCCTAATTAATCCCACACCTTCTCCCCAATGCCAGCAAACTCTCAACCTACACACCCCCTTAGAGTACTCTTAAACATTATTTATTTATACCCATCACCATTTATTGTGACTCTGCTGTATTTATAGGCATTTGTATTGATTTATACACGTCTCTGTTGACTGTGAGTTGGGCCAGTTCCTTCTGGTGAATACAATCACTTTGGAAGTAGATAGGTGGTTATATATAGTCTATGCCCCAAATGTTGAAGACAGGTCAAACTCTGTGGATGAAATTGAAAATTAGACGGCAGCAAAATTAGAATTAGCTCCCTTGACATTTGGACTGTGCATCAGACTGACCATCAATCAGCATCCCTGATGCTCTTTGACGGAGGGAGAGATGCAAAGGGCTGGTCATCAACTGACCACAATCCTGGTGTGTGTAGGTCCTTTGCATGATAGTAGTGGGGCTGTCCATGGAGCTATGAAGTGGCATTAAACCCCCCTTTCATGCCCAAAGTTCCTCTTATCCTTAAAAACAATCTGTTGACTCATTGATACTTCACTCTATATATACTGGAAGAAATGACATTCTCGGAAGAATGCAATTGCTTTCCCAGAGTCTGAAGCCAGATTCATGGGGACACCAGAGCCAGGCAGTCAGGACAGGTAGTGAATAAAACCCAGACTCTGGAGCCAGACTGCCCAAGATTGAATTCTGGCCCCACCATTTACAAGACACGCAATACTGGGTAAGTTGGGTAACCTCTAGGTCTCTGTTTCCTCCTGTATAACATGGAGGGAATAATAAAACCTACCTCGTGGGGTTGTTTTGGGAACTCAGTGAGTTAACTCATAGAGCTGTATGTATGTTTGCTCTCCTTCTGTCTAATGGTAGCCGTGAGTGAAGGGGGAGTGGGGAGATGGTGTGTTACAAAGGTGGGAACTTCCTTTTATACTGATGCCTTCCTCAACGGACAAGAAATACTATACTTTCTCTCTTATGGTGACACATGTTAAAGATGCTTTGGGGAAGAATACTATCTGGCTACAGCCACTTTTCAGAACTCCTGGAGTTTCTACGGCTGTAATATATGCATCATGAGAGTTCCTCCAGGGCTCTCCGGAGAAGCACTTAGGGCAATACCAGGCTTTCTTCTGGAAGGAAGACTCTTAAAAGCCAGTGATTCCAACCTTTAGAACTCAATCCCACCTCAGCCTACCCAAAGAAGTCATTGACAGAGTGGACCAGACATGTGGCAGGTTCTCTTGGATCTGTGTTAGGGCTCTGTAGCTTAGTCACCATTTCCCTACACAAATGCACGATACGAGCTCTCTTCTTTCCTGAAACTCCATCCCCTCCCAGCATAGCCAAGGACAAAGGGTCCTTCATGTGCATTTCTACAGTCTTTAGAACTAAATGGCAATTTATAGAAAGGTTGCTTGTGATATAGTCAACTCCCAGCAGTGCCCAATGGTCAATCACACACTGTCCAGGGCTGAAGAGGTAAGAGAACGCAGTGTCTCCAAGACTCCTTCTGGGAGAGGCAGGAGGAGGTGATTTCTTCCTGTCCCTCAGCAGGATCCCATGGATGGCTTCCCTCAGTGTGTCTGCAATGGATTGTCTGCTGATATTTTGGTTTAGCATGCACTTTCCACCTCTGACTCCAAGAGGAAAAAAGGAAGCAAGTAATTAATTCCTATCCACGTAAAACACCCAGATGGGTCTGTTGCCCATAGAACTCATATGCTAGTGTATCTATTTTCACTTACTGGCTGAAAATCTGGTGTGAGGAGACCTACATTCTAATCCTGGCATTGACCTGGACTTGCTGAGTGGTGGTGCTAGGCAAGCCACTCAACTTCTCTGGGTGCCATTTTCTTCTCCCATAGAAAGGAGCACCATGAATGGAGCACCTTAATCCACATGAAGAGGGGCCGTGAGAATTACTAAAATAATGTTAACACACCTTGAGCTTCTTCAGAGAGAGGCACTCAATAAATAACCAATATTAATATTATTATACATTCAGGGATCCATATTTCCATTATATGGGCTATCATGTTACTTAGCTTTAAGGAACAGAACTCTATTCATTTTCCATTTTCTTAGAACAGAGTATTAAGCAGTATTAGAAATGATTCACTGGTTTACTTAGCATTGTTCTCCATTTTCCTAGACAGTCTTTCTGAAACGAAACAGACCTTCTTGAAAAGCGGGTAATATATCCAGCAATGTCGTGCATTAATTTAATGTCAGCATTTATTTCTCCCTCACTTTTTTTTTTTTTTTTTTTGAGACAGAGTCTCACTCTGTTGCCCAGGCTAGAGTGCAATGTTGCAATCTCGGCTCACTACAACCTCCACCTCCCGGGTTCAAATGATTCTCCTGTCTCAGCCTCCTGAGTAGTTGGGATTACAGGCATGTGCCACCATGCCCGGCTAATTTTTGTATTTTTAGTAGAGATGGGGTTTCACCATGTTGGTCAGGCTGGTCTCGAACAGTTGACCTCATAATCTGCCTGCCTCGGCCTCCCAAAATGCTGGGATTACAGGCATGAGCCACCGTGCCCAGCCTATTTCTCCCTTACTTTTTAAACACTGTCTGATTTTTCTTTTTCTTGAGAAAGAAGACTCTAGCTAAGAGTTAAGAAGAGAAAACGAACAGAGTATAAAACTTTCCCATTTGTTAACCAAAGGTGGAACAAGTTGGTATAGAGGGAAAATGGTAAGCTCACATTTTCCAGGGAGTCTCGGGTGTTCTAGCTGGCTTGGGACCCTCTCTGGGATCAGAGATAGTATCCTCAGATGGGAAAGGATCTTGAAAGATCATCTAAAGCACACCATTGACACTGAAAGAAATACACCTATGATACCGTAAAGACAGGTAGTTGGACGTGTATGGAGATTTGGAGACCAAAAACCTGGTTTCAATGCCCCCTGCAACATTGTGTTGCCTTTCCTCTTTCCTCTGCACTGACTGGGCTCACAGAATTTCAGAATTTTGTCCTGTAAAATGAGAATCATACTACCTGCTTCAGGGCACTGTTCCATTCAACCAGAGACTGTACATGGAAGTGCTTTATAAATTAGGAGACATGAGTCAACAAACCACCATCTTACACATATACCCAATCTCCTTGAAGATGTCAATACTGAGTTTTTATTTTAACTTATTTAATTTTTTAAGAGATGGGGTGTTGCTCTGTTGCCTAAGCTGCAGTGCAGTCATAGCTCACTATAGCCTTGAACCCTGGTGATATTCCTGCCTCAGCCTCCAAAGTGGCTGGGATTACAGGCATGCGCCACTGCACCCAGCAACAATGAACTGTTTAGATGAAATTTATTCATGTGGGGGTTCTATGGGCCAAACACTTAATCCCAGGTTGGCTTCTGGCGCAGTCTGCTGATGCCTTGCTGTAATAGTCTGGGTGTGCTTGAGGAATACAGACTCACTTTAATATTAATCTGAGCAAAACATCATTAGGTAAATTGCTGCTGCAGAAAAAAGAGACAGAAAACTACATGATATACTCTAATGTCAAATAGAAATGGTTTTGGTTTTTCATGTTCTTTTCCCCTCCATTCACACAGATATTTGAGAGCTCAAAGTATGCATCAATACCATAAAACCCTTGACTGCAAAATGTCCTTGGAATTATACTGCTATACCAAATACTAAACTTATCATTATAAGGAGATAAGCTGATGTGCCAGGGAAACCAAGAGTCCTGAACTTCAGATGTTCTGCCACTTGGCTCCCATCCTTGAAGTATCAGGGGACAACAAAGGCTAAAGGCTGGACCATCTATGTATAGCCTAGAAGCCCATCTGGCCCTAGCCACGGATTCTGATACTTTCTCAGGTGGATGCTATGTTGTGTGTGGAAAGTGCAGGCATTGAGAGAGAGAGTGAGCAGTGAGTTCAGGAGGCAGCTACAACCAGACCTGAGCCAGAGGCTGCATCTAGGCTGCCTGAAACATCTGCATCCCACTTCTTTTTGTTCTCAAGACCTACAGGGGTAAAGGCCAGAAGGTAAAAAAAATATTTGGGTCACTTGTCCTGCTGCCTAGAATACTGGCCCTGTAGGGTTCCCTAATAGAATCTCAGGTTCCTGGGGCTCAGTACTGCCCAATCAGGAGCACAAAGGAAAGCATAGCATTCACTGCCCACAGGATCACTGGATTTATGGCCTGCCCTCCTTCCTTCCTGTCAAGTAAATACTGCATGTTTAGGATGACCACATTTTCCATACCAAAATCATATAAAAATCTATGGTCTGACAAGAGGGTACCTTTCCCTTAATGTACCTCCCATTGGAGGATACAAAGGGAGAGATAGATAAACAAAGAATAATATAACGCAACCTAAAAGTGTTATAATAGAAGTATAGGCAGAGGGCAAGCAGCTCCATCTAGGGGAGCTGCGTGGAAGAGCAAGTGCCATTTGAGCTGGGTATTGAAAGCCAGGAAAGAGTTCGTTAGCTGGCTGAGAGGCAGGTAGATAAGCGTGAACCTAGATAAGGAGGCAGGAAGGGGCTGACCTGACAAAAGAGCAGTGAGCAGCAAGGGGCAAAGGTGCCTGCAGGCAAAGACCTGGATGTAGGAAAGTTGAACTTTTTTTTGTGAGTGATGGGCAGCTGGTGAATGATTTCAAGAAGGAGGTTGATATGATTACATTTGTCTTTTTTTTTTTAGACCAATACCCAGGCTGCAAATAGATTATGAAGGAACAATTAATATACATTTGTTGAGTATAATAGCTAACACTTTATTGTGTGTATGTCAGGCACTGCTATGAGTGTATTACATATGTATTCTCATTTAATTTTGCATGACAACCCATTTTTACAAATGAAGAAGGTGAGATGTATGTAACATGCATCTAATAACTGTAAAAGCTGGGAATAAACCCAGACAGTCTGGGTCCAGAGTCCATGGTTCTCACTCTGCTGTTTCTTAGTGAATGCTTATAATGACTGTGGCCTTTTGATGGGGATCCAGTAATGGACAAGAAATGCCTTGCCCTAAAGGAGGATACAGGCTGCAGGAATGGCAGTAGAGATTAGGAAAGCCTGAACCAAGGCACAAGTGGGGATACACAGTATATTTGAGAACTCTTTGGGAGGTGAGATGACCAATAGAATTTGTAAAGTAAGAAAACTTAAGGATGGCTCAGGTTACTGGATGGAAATTCTATTACCTGATATGGGGCACAGGGAAGGAGGCATAAGTGTGACTCAGAAACACACAGAATTCAGCTTGTGACACAGTTTTTGGGGTGCCTGTGAGACGTCCAGATGGAGATGTGAAGAAATGTGTCAGAATTACACTACTGGAACTCAGGGGAGCAGCCAGGGTTAGATTCACAGATTTGGGAGGGAGTGAGATTATCCAGGGAGAGTTGGTAGAATAAGAATAGAAAAGGACCATGGACATTTAAGTTGGGTGAGAAAGAAAGAGAAAGACAAAAAGAGAGAGAGAGACAGAGAAAGAAGGGAGGGAAGGAGGGTGGGACGGGGGGGAGGAGAGAGAGAGAGAGACAGAGAGAGAGTGACTTTTAAAAAGCAGGATGGAAAAACAGTAACGAATGCCAAAGCCAGACTCCTCAGCCAGCCTGTGAGTAACAGGGAGTAGGTGGTAAAAAGAGCAAAACATTCTTATTTTGGTCCTAAGGATGCCTGAACAGAAACAGAGATTATACCCGGTGTTAGGAAGAAGGTAAATATCCCACAATCAACTGTTGATGATCTGTGTTCATGAAAATGCCTAGATAATCTTGGATTGCTGGAAAGTCACAAATTATTTCTTTAGACTTCAGAGGCATACTTGCCACTACTTATTATTTTGGAGGCTTTAGCAATAATTCTTAACTAGGCACTCTAAGTTAATTATTTTTACATTCGCACACAGGTTTGATTGCCACCAGATACTCACTTTTTGGTAACAATAACTCATCAGTCAGGTGACCTCATAAACATAGAACTAACATAGACATTCTCGATCCTTATAGATCATAAATGTGATTAAATTACCCATATTTTTGCTCACAGATAACAATTAGAGAAAAATTGCAAAACAATGAACACCCAGTATTTAATTTCATTACCTTAACACTATGATATTAGAGATAGAGTCTCTATGTAAGGTTAGAATTAGGCTCTTGGGGTGGACTCTACCAGTTCATCCTTTAGCCACAGCAGATCTTCCTAAGGCCCTCCTCTGTTTCAGACATAACAACGTTCATCTCAGACTTATTCTAACCACATCTCCCCTGGGTTAGTCAATTTGGGATTGTTCTCCCCTCAGCTGACTTTTTGGTACTTCCTAAGCATGGTGTCTCACACACAGAATGCACTCAATAAATATTTGTTGAATAAATCTAGAAACTGTCAGTTCTGCTTAGTGTAAGCTGTTAATCCCAGCACTCATTTCTTGCTTGGCCCCCTGTTATCAATCAGGTCTAGGCAGCCATGTGGCATCCTGGCGCTTCAGTGTGGAGGCCGGAAGAGGAGAGGAATCCTCACCCAACAGTCAGGGGTGTGTGTGTGTGTGTGTGTGTGTGTGTGTGTGTGTGTGTGTGTGTGTGTGTGTGTGTGTGTGTGTGTGTGTATGGAGAGAGGGACAGAGATAGAGATATTGGGAGAGACAGGGAAAGTTATTGTAAGAAATTGGCTCACAGGATTGTGGGGGCTAATAAGTCCAAAAGGCAGGCAGGCTAGAAACTCAGGCAGGATTTCTATGTGATAGACTTAAGGCAGAATTCCTTCTTCAGGAAACCTCAGGTTTTGCTCTTATGTCCTTCAACTGATTGGATGAGGCCCACCCATATTATCAAGAGTACTCTCCTTTAGGAAGTCAATTCACTGTAGTTGTTAATCCTGTCTACAAATACCTTCACAGCAACACCTGACTAGTATCTGACCAAGCATCCAAGCAACATAACCTAGCCAAGTTGACACAGAAAAGTTGTCATCCCAGAAATGAATGCAGGGAAACTCATACAGGTTTTCAGGTGGTAGGAAACATTTAGTCAACAATCCAACTTGGGATGTCCAGAGAATTGGTGAATTGTGGTTTCTTTCTGGCCAGAGTTGGTATTCAGGACAGTGGTGCCCTAGGTGGGGAGGGCAGCCTAGCAGTAGGTGTTTCCTGGTGGCAAAAACACTTGGGGTCAGGTACCTTCTGCCATCTGGTTCCTGATGGGCCACTGAGTCACCAGGAAGGCTTTAGTTCCCTCCAGGAATCTAGACACGAAGGCCAGAGCCTAACTGAGTGGCTACCGCAAGCCACAGCAGGGTAGTTTGGACAAAGGCTGTGTGCCTCCATTTCTTTTGGATGTCCCCCGACTCCAGGGGTCAATGTGGGGGAGGGGAGCTCCAGAAATGGTGCTGGCTGGAAGACTGCCTAGTGAGTACCAACAGATGTAACGATGGCAAGACACCCTCCTGGAGTTAAGGGGCCTGGGTTCCAGGCTCAGCCCTGAACTAGCTCCAAGCATGACTTCAGTTTCCATGTCTATAAATTGGGAATTATCATACCTGCTCCCTTTCCCCCAAAGAACCATCTTGAGGACCAAATGAGAAAAAGGGTGCACAAAAGTGCCCTATACAAGTGATTCAAAGACCACACACAGGAGGGTGGCAGGCTGCTGTCCTGGAGAAAGCACAGGCTTCAAACACATCATTCCTGGGTTTGAACCCTGTTCTTTCACTTATGAGCATGTGGCCTTGCCCATGTTTTTAAACTGATTACAACTTAGTTTCCTCATTTCTAAAATAAGAATGACACAGCTCTATTCATCTCCCAGGACTGCCATAAAAAAGTACCACAACTGGTGGCTTAAAACAACAGAAATTTATCATGTCATAGTTCTGGAGGCTGGAAGGCCACATCGAGGTATTGGTGGGGCCAGGCTCTCTCTGCAGACTCTAGGAGGATCCTTCCTTGTCTCCTCTAGCTTTCGGTGGTTGCTAGCAATACCTGGTGTCCCTTGGCTTGTAAATGCATCACTCCAATCTCTGCCTTCGAATTCCCATGGCATTCTCCTCTATGTGTCTGTGTTCAAATTCCCTTCTTTTTATAAGGACATCAGACACTGGATTAGGGTCCAGCCTAATCTAGCATGGCCGCACCTTCACTTGAGTACATCTGCAAAGACCCTACTTCCAAATGAGGTCACATTCACAGGTCCTAGAGGTTAGAAATTCAACATATATTTTGGTGGCGGGGGACACAATTCAACCCTTAACAACAACCCCCATCACAGGGTTGGGAGCATAGGCTGGAGCTGCAAAGGTGGACGATCTCCTTTTCTCTAGAGCTGGGATGTGGGGCCTGGCAAGGGGTTACTTCTTCAGCAGGCATGTTGGGTGATCTCTTGGTCTCTACCCTGTTGGGCAGCCTCGAGGTACAGGCTCTGTTCTGGAGCATACCATGGCAGCTGAATCATGGGCACTGAAAATGACTAGTGTATTGGGCAAATCTGTATGACGCTCTGCACTTAGAGCCAGTTCAGCTGACAAGAGGAAAGGAAGGCTCTTCTGGTCCAGCAAGATAAACTAGCAAAGTCAGCTATTTGCTGGCACTGTCATGCTTATTCATTGATGGATGTGACCCAGCCAGGGTGACTCTTCCTCTGCTCTTCCCACCGGCCAGTATACTTGAAGGTCGTGTCTGTACTCTGTTGCCTCTTGGTGTGTTCTCACAAACTCACTGTGACACTCACCCTGGCCTACCTAGCCAGAGGAGTCTTTCTGATGGGGGCATGGAATGCAGAAAAGGGCAGGCCAGGTATAAATGACATTAAATTATCTACCATTTATTCTCCAGGACAGATCATCGAGAGAGAAGGAATCTACATTCTCTCGCCAGATGCAACACTAGAAGTGAACACAGACTTGGAAGTTGGCAACGTGCTTGAGAAATGCTAGGGTGACTTATCTGGGCTGCAGGCAAGGGAGCAAAGTGACCCACGGGGCCAATCACCAACACAGGATCCACCAAGTATTAAATGACCATTCTTGGTCATCGCTATTCAGAGAGGCAGAAGCAATTTTTACTGGAAAGCCCACAAGCATGACTTTTCCATCCCTCCAGTTTGCAAGTTCGTGCAAATGATAGGAGAAAAAATAGCCCAGCACATTTGCATTTAAGTCTTGAAATCTAAATATTTCCGTGAGTCATTCATTATTCCCGTATAACTCAGTGTTTGCATGCAAATAACTTTAATGACATAAATGCTTATAAAATAAGTCTCTTACCATATGAACGCGGTAAAGAATGCTAATTCCCAGAGTCATGAATGGCTTAGAGAAATCAATCACCTTCTCCCGTTCAGCTGTAATGGTGAGGCCTGCCACAGCCAGATCTGCTTTCTGAAAGGAACAGAGACAGCCCGTCAGTGGGGTGGCCATAGGAGAAGAGGCACAGAGACTTGCGACAAGCAACCGTCACTGCTATTGGAGATGTGATGCTGGTCTGGCTTCTTGCTTGAGGAGTGGCTCTAAGTCAACACAGCATACAGATCTGAATGATCACTCATAAAAGTACATGGATATTGAAGCTATAACTCATGTTCACTTGTCGTTAGATCCCTTTAAATACATAAATAACTTTAAAAACAGGGGGTATCACTACCAGACTGTTCAGAGACAGTCTCAAAGTGTCCTAGGGTAGGGGCTCGGGAGGAGGAAAGGTAGGGGCTCGGGAGGAGGAAATTGGCAGATTGGGCTCCTGCGTTCTCAATACTTTTTTTTTTTTTTTCTGGATACAGGGTCTTGCTCTGTCACCCAGGCTGGAGTGCAGTGGTGCCATCTTGGCTCGCCGCAACCTCTGCCTCCTGAGTTAAAGCGATTCTCCTGCCTCAGCTTCCCGAGTAGCTGGGACTACAGGCGTGGGCCACCATGCCTGGCTTATTTTTGTAATTTTAGTAGACACAGGGCTTCACCATGCTGGCCAGGCTGGTCTCAAATTCCTGACCCCCTGATCTGCCCACCCTGGCCTCCCAAAGTGATGGGATTATAGGCATGAGCCACTGCGCCTGGCCCATTCTCAATATTGAGTAATGTTTGTTTTGTTCAGTTGACAAAACTCCACTGACTGCTTATGGTGTGTAAGAAACTTTGCTGAAGGGGCTACAATGAAAAGTAAAAATGCTGGAACCACAGAAATCAGAAAAACCTTAATGCAACTCCATTTGTCCCACAGTGAGAAAGCAGAGACCAGAAAACTGAGCAAGTGGCCCAACATCACAAAGCTCATTCCAGCTGGCTAGGATTCAGGCCTCCTGGATCACTGGCCACTTATGTCGCTGTCCAGGTGAAACTTCAGATGTCATTAGCAGACCCAAAGAAGAGTTTCTGGTCCCCTTAATGCATAACAACCAGCATTTGTTCAATAGAGGCTTCCTTCCTTTCCCCTTGCCTCCAAATTGTACCTCAAGTGCCCACATCTGATGAGAGTTAGCCCTGAATTAAAGCCTTCTGGGAAAGATGTTGTAGACTTCCTCATACTCTTCTATGTCAGGAAGTTTTTCCTTGTATCTAATTTAAATCAATCCTGTGGAAAGCAAGTCTGTTTCCTATTAGTCTACTCTCCTACACATGGGGCAGTGGGAAAAGCCCAGAACTGGTGCTCAGTTCCAGTGCGTCCTCTACTCTAACTAATAACCAACTAACCAACCTGGACTAGTCACTTCACTTCTCTAGGCTTCCTTAACCTCATCCATAAATCAAGGAGAGTGCCTGGTCCTTCCCAGCAATCCTCTATGGTGGTTCTCAAAATGCTGTCTATGGGGCCACCTACCTCAGAATCACCTGCTGGGTCAATTAAAATGTGAATTCCTGAGTCTCATCCCAGACTTCCTGGATCAGATTTTCTGGTGGTAGGACCCAGGAATCTATATTTGTAAAAAGCTGCCCTGATGATTCTAACTTATACTGTACTAATTGTTAAGAGCCATGTTTTTATGACCTGGGTGCTGTATCTCAGACTAGCCTACAATGATTGACATTTTCTAATGCCGGTCGATCAGTTGATGCAAAAGATGAAATAAGAAAAGTGAAGTGTGGTCCAACAATCTACAAACAGGCTAATCAGTTCTGAATGACTACGTACAAACATTGCAAAGAAAGTGGGGAGACAGATGTGCTGGCCCTCATTTTACACACAAGGGAATTATGATTTGTGTACAGGAAGGATAAATCCGTTGGCAAAGGTCAGTTTCTTCTCCACCTCCACCCCAATCCTCCATCACCAATTCAGGTTCCACCCCATTAAGCAGTCACACGATCCAGCACAGCTTAACAAACTCGGAGCCTTATACGGTGAGGTCATCCTTAAAAAGCAACTAGGGTGCCGATGAAGGGGATTTTCACTAAAACATAGAAAATGTGAATGATCCATTCTGTATTTCTCCAAGACAGTGCTGATGACTGCTAGCAAGTGAATCGACACTTGCGTTCAAAGCTAGGTTTGATTAGAGGATTGTTAGCGCCTTCATTTGGGGGACTCTTTAGACAGTTGCTTGGGCCATTCAGAGCCTCAGCCCCTCCACAACAGAGGCACTGATTTGAATTCAGCTTTTGAGCACAGGTGTCAGGTAACAGAAATGAACCAAATTGGTAGCCAACCCCTACCTGAAACTTGAGGGGAGGAAACAAGAGTTAAATGGGCTGGAATGAAGAAACTGGAGGAAAGATGGCAAGATTAGAAAAATTAAAAGTGATGAAATGGGCACGAGGTAAACATGGCATCCATTCCTTTCTCTGGTTCTTTAAAAAAAAAAAATCCAAATCAATTAACCAAAGTCAACAACTCTATCCTCAAGTTTATTTTCCTCACACCCTGCTTTCCTCCCAAAGGGCAAACTTTGGATTAAAATTTGGAAATCATTTCACAAGTCGATAAAAGTTGGCCAACTGTGACATTATGCCAAAACAATTCCATATGTCCCTATGGAGACACATCTGCAGATGGGCAGCAGCTCACTACCAGGGTTCTTCCCTGGGCACAGGGAGAATGACCACATGCCAAGGGAGAGCTTGTGTCTCACGTTTGAACAGAGCATTTCTGTCTACTAACTCACTGACACTTCCCTACAAACAGGGAACCGGCTTCATGCGCACATTGCTGGCACATTCCCACCAGCCCCAGTCTTTCTTTCCTTTGTCCCCGGTCAAGAGGACGCTGGGGGTAAGGGAGGCAGGGAAGGAGACAGGAAAAGGCAGTGACAAGCTGAAAGAAGCCATGACAGGTTTGTGGCGGTCGTTTCTTGCATTTAATATTATATTCTCAATATAGAGGAGTAGTTACCTACTTTAGCTCGAACGCACTGGGGTATCAGCAACAATCACATGGGATCAGATTATTCCAATCACATGTGCATTCGTTATTTTACTTAGTCAAAGACATTATGGCTGGGCGCAGTGGTTCATGCCTGTAATCCCAACACTTCGGGAGGCTGAGCTGGGTGGATCACCTGAGGTCAGGAGTTCGAGACCAGCCTGGCCAACACGGTGAAACTCTGTCTCTACTAAAATTACAAAAATTAGCTGGGCATGGTGGTGCACATCTGTAGTCCCAGCTACTCAGGAGGCTGAGACAGGGAGAATCACTTGAACCTGGGAGATGGAGGTTGCAGTGAGCTGAGATCGTGCCACCGCACTCCAGCCTGGGCAACAGAGAGAGACTCCATCTTAAAAACAAAACAAAAAAAAGACATTATGCTATAAAGCAGCCTTCAGATGAAGAGATAATGTGCCATGAAACCAAACTAGTAAGATAGGGGGCTGGGACTGTGATTCCACCCAGGAATCACTGGTGTGGGAGGCTGAGGGGCATGTACAATGACAACTCATCCAAGCCCTTCTGCTCCTCTGCCTCCTGGGGGGCAGGTGGGGGCCAGGCCAGGGAGGGGTGGGCATGCTCCCAAGCGGAAAGAGCAGGGAACAGGACATCAGAAGACCTGGCTTTTGGTGACTGCTCCTGCTTTCACAGCCACTGAAGTACACTGAGCTCCATCGAGACAGCACCAGGGCAAGTGAGAACCAGATGGGAAATGGGCAGCTCTGTGCCTTGCTGAAAACAAATAGCTAAACACAGGCAAAGAAGACCCTAAGAAGCTGACAGGCAAAATCTCATCAGGTGCACAGTCTGTGCAAACTTGCTGGGAGGAGCAGGAGAAGCAGCACTCAGCTGTCTCAGTCAGCTTTGCCAAGTTTTCTCAGAAGTACTCAGTGCTGGAAGGCCATGTCTGCTAAAGAGAAGGGAAAATCTGCAGACAGGGCAAAGGTGGAAAAGGCCTGTTATGAAAGAGAAATGAAACCCGTATCTCTCCTAAAGGGGAGACAGAAAAAAAGTTAAAAGATCCTAATGCACCCAAGAGGCCTCCTTTGACCTTCATCTTGTTCTTTCCTGAATATTGCCCTCAAATCAAAGGAGAACATCCTGGCCTGTCCATTGGTGATGTTGCAGAGGAGCTGGAAGACGCGGACTAACACGGCTGCAGATGACTAGCGGCCATATGAAAAGAGGGCTGTGAAGCTGGAGGAAAAATGCCAAAGGATATTGCTGCAAACTGAGCTAAAAGAAAGTCCGATGCAGCAGAAAAGCAAGTTATCGGGGCTGAAAAAAGCAAGGAAGAAAAGGAAGAGGCGGAAAACAAGGAAGATGAAGAGGAGGAGGAGGAGGAAGATGAAGAAGATGAAGACCAGGATGATGATGACGAAGTTGGTTCTAGAGCATTTTTTCTTGTATATCAAGCATTTAACACCCACCCCCCCATACACAACCCATTCCTTTTAAAGAAAATAAGTAAAATGTAAGGCTATGTAGGATTTGCTTTTTAACTGTACAGTGTCTTTTTTTTTTGTATAGTTAACACACTACTGAATGTGTCTTTAGATAACCCTGTCTTGGTGGTATTTTTAATGGCCACTAACCTTGCCTGGCACAGTATGGGGTTGTAAGTTGGCACAAACATTTAAAGCAGGTTCTTGGTGCACAGAACAAATTAGTTATGTATGGGGGTGGTGGCTTATTCATCTTTAGTTGACTCCGATGAAGCTTACACACGATAACTGTCGTTCTGTTAACTGAGTACCACTCTGTAATTGCAACAACAAAAAGTTTGCAGCCGTTTGGTTGACATTCTGAGTGCTTCAAAGTAAATACAATATTTATTTATTTATTATTTTTATTTTTTTGAGACAGAGTCTCGCTCTGTCTTGCCCAGGCTGCAGTGCAGTGGTGCGATCTTGGCCCACTGCAACCTCCACCTCCCACATGCAAGTGATTCTCCTGCCTCAGCCTCCCAAGTAGCTGGGAATACAGGTGTGCGCCACCACACCTGGCTAATTTTGTATTTTTAGTAGAGGCGGGGTTTCACCATGTTGACCAGGCTGGTCTCGAACTCCTGACCTCAGGTGATCCACCTGCCTTGGCCTCCCAAAGTTTTAACAGTTTAAACCAAAAAGAAGCCCTGACTCTTCTCACTTGTGGGCCACAACCTCACCACGACCTTAGGCAAATTATTCCACCGTCTGGAATAGTGTCCTCAACTGTAAAATGAAAGGGTTCAAGCAGAGGCTCTCTAAGCTCCTTTCCAGCTGTCAAATCCCCTGCTTTAATGTGCCTGACTAGAAGAGACAGAGCTTACATGAGTGGTCCCCACTTTGCTTAAGTGGATGATGGCGGTCAGCAGTATTGAACGCTCTGAGGAGGAAACTGATGACCAGACTCGTCAGTGAAGAGCAGCAGCTAGCAGGGACATTTGATTTTAGGGAAAGAAATTCAGGAAGGGGCCATCTGGGGAAGGCAGGTCTAAAATCATAACCCAGGGGGGATGGAAAACCAGAAAAAGCTGGGACCATTAGAGCCACAGGGTAGGTTTCCGGAGAAAGAAAAGGACAGGTGAAGGGAAGCAGAGAGTGCTCCACGCATCCCATGTGCCCGGCTGTGGCATGGGGCGGATGTGCGCCTGCACAGGGGTATATAAATACATTCCCTCCGAGAGAAAGACCTCTCTCCTCTCCCTATTTTTGACTGAAAGTGTTCTTTGAAGAGCTTTGTGTTCTGCCTCTGAGAGATCCCCTCTTTTATCTCCTGGATGTTTGTAGAGTTTACAAGGGGAGGGCAGGCGGGAGCCAGCCTGGAGGTGACTTCCAAAACATACTCTCTTTGGCCTCCTGGAGATTAATAGGGGCCATGCAGCTGCCACCATTTCCATCAAAGCCTGAAGGCTTGGTGTGGCCACTGCTCTTCTCCTGGGACGTGAGCCTGGCTGGGAGGAAGATAAGCCTTCACAATAAGGCTGTGGTCTGCATCTGCCTGGGCCCCCTGCTCCCACTCCGGGCTTCCTGAGAACGGCATGAGGAGTGATCTAACGGCAATACCAGATCTGGGACCATCCGAAGACAGCAAAGCCTTCCCATCTCCCTCCCTTCTTTTTCAGACAGCTGCTGCCCCCTTTTGGGCAAAATTCCCTCCCTCCCACTCAGCAGTGCCCTAGCACCATGACGCTGACCTTTTTTTTTTTTTTTTTTTTTTGAGACGGAGTCTCACTCTGTCGCCCAGGCTGGAGTGCAGCGGTGCAATTTCGGCTCGCTGCCAGCTCCGCCTCCCGGGTTCACACCATTCTCCTGCCTCAGCCTCCCGAGTAGCTGGGACTACAAGTGCCCGCCACCATGCCCGGCTAATTATTTTGTATTTTTTTAGTAGAGACGGGGTTTCACGGTGTTAGCCAGGATGGTCTTCATCTCCTGACCTTGTGATCGGCCCGCCTCGGCCTCCCAAAGTGCTGGGATTACAGGTGTGAGCCACCGCGCCCAGCCTTTTTTTTTTTTTTTTTTTTTTTTGAGATGGAGTCTCGCTCTGTCGCCCAGGCTGGAGTGCAGTGGCGCGATCTCGGCTCACTGCAACCTCCGCCTCCTGGGTTCACGCCATTCTCCTGCCTCAGTCTCCCGAGTAGCTGGGACTACAGGCGCCCGCCACCATGCCCAACTAATTTTTTATATTTTTAGTAGAGATGGGGTTTCACTGTGTTAGTCAGGATGGTCTCGATCTCCTGACCTCGTGATCCACCCGCCTTGGCCTCCCAAAGTGCTGGGATTACAGGTGTGAGCCACCACGCCTGGCTATGACCTCTTGCAGCCTCAGGCCTGCCTCCTCCACATGGCCCGGCTGCCCTCCCTTACACAGCCATGCTAATGGGAGGATGGGACGGGTCAGGAGACCTGCCAGTGCCTCTGCTCCTTGCCGTCCAAATGTCCATGTGCAATTTACTTCCCTTCTCTGGGACTCATTTTTCTCCACTGTAAAATGGGGCAATACCAGCCTATCAATATTATGTGAGAGTCAAAAGAGATGATGGTTGTGGAAGAGCCTTATAAATCATAACACTGTAGAGTGCTGCCATATCAATAAGGGGCTATTAAGGCAGTAGAGGGGGTAACTGAACTTAGTTTTCAGTGTGGCCTAGAACTACCTGGACTCGCACTCACTTACCTGTTGTATGACCTTGGGCAAGTCATTTATTCAACTTTTTCTAAGCCTCAGTTTGCTTATCTGTAACGCAGAGATAATAAGAGTACCTAGCTCCTAGAATTGTTGAGAAGATGAATGAGGCCATGTCTGTAAATGCTGAGCATGGGGCCTGGTTTGAAGTAAGTAGCCAGTAAGTGTTTGCTGTTGGGATGACAATGCTGCTGCTGCTGCTGCTGAACTTGACAATGAGGATCATCTTAGCAAGGGCTTATGGAGACCTTATGATGAGTTGTGGGCATGTTTGGAGGCAGGCAGACCTGTTCTGTGTATGTGCAGCCCTAACTGGTCACCGCGTCCCCCACTCTGCCCCCTGCGGCCTTTCCCGGGTGACCTGGAGCACATGCACAGCTGTGTTGACACAATGTGCTTCTCTGGTGTGACCGTCTGTCTATGTGGACCTATGTGGGGTCCAGACCTCCCAGACCTCATGCTGTCCAGTCCTTTGGAAAACTCTGGGAAAAATCCAGTACCTAGCTTGGAAAGCCAGTCATTCTCCCCAGTCCCTTCCTCCAAACATGATTCTCCTTTGGGGAGAATGAATTAAATGGCCTCTCCAGCTCCCTCTGAATCCTCTTTCAGATCCTCTCTTCTATCTCTGATCAGCTTCCAGATCTTTCTTCTCTGACCTTTTCACAGTACACCCCCTCACCCCAGCTTTCTGCCCTTGAGGAGGCCAGCTGCCCCTGCCCCCTCTACATGCCAGCAGCTTTCTACAACTTTACAAGTCAGGCTTCACATCTCCTGTTTCACCTCCTGCTGGGGCTGCAGAGTGCCTCCCATTCTTCAGTGTCATTTAACTCTGTAATCGTGTTACTTAACTCCGGAAAGCTTTGGGAGGCTACAGTTGGGATGAGAAAACGCTACCCAGAATAAGCATTCCTGGAAACCTTCATTCCAAGGTAATTGTCTCTGGAGATCCCCTGTATATTGAAAAGGCTTATGGAATTCCAAGCAAGGCCAGGCCTGAGGCTGTGAAAATGAGGCTGGCATTATCTGTAAACACACAGATAGGAAGCAGCTCTGTGCCTAGCAAGCCTGGCTTTCCTGGGAGGGATAATGCACATTTGGCTCTGGATGAGGATATGGGCCGAGAGTAACATGGGGCTGCTGAGCTCACTGGGGGATTTCAGGGTGGGCGGGGGCTGCCTGCAGAGCCCAGTGCCCCCTCCCCGCCTGTTTCCTCCTCTCTAATGCTCAGTGTACCCTCGCAGCTCTCCACTGACTCTCTGCCCTGCACCAGGCAGTGTGCAAGGTGCTGGAATACTATGGTGAACAAATACAGGCACAGTCTCTGACAGCAAAAAATTTACAGCCAATAGAGGAGGCGAACAAGTATCAGATTGTAAAAAAAAAAAAAAAAATTGTAAAATTGCACGTGTGCTGTGTTTATAGGGGGGTTATATATGTCACCATGAGAAGGTGGAACAGGGCTTGGGCAGAGCCTGGAAGGTCCACAGGAGCTTTCCCCAGATGAGACTCAGCTGCCTGAACAGGAGGGACCAGCGAGAAGGCCTGGGTGAGTATTCCCACAGAAGGTACAACATGTGTCAAGGCCCCGATGCAGGAGGGAGCTTGGTGCTTTTCAGGGGCTGTGGGAAGGCCAGAGTTGCTAGAACACACAGGGCCAGGAGCATGCTGTAAGATGAGGCTGGAGAGGCAGGCAGGTAGCAGAGGATGCAATGAACCAGACAGCAATCAGAAGGTCCTGAAGTATTTTCTACAGTGAATGTCCTACAGTATTGGACTTGTAATATCAATACAGCTAACACATATCTCTTCCTATGTATCAGGCACTGAACTAAGCCCTTTACATGTCACCTCACTCAGTATCCACAAAACCTCTATGACATAGGTTACTATTATTATCCTTATTTCACAGATGAGAAAACTGAGGCACAGAGAGGTCAAGTAACTTGCCCAAGGTTGCACTGCAAGTAAGTGGCAGAGCCAGGATTCAAACCCACGTAATTTGGCTTCAGAGTCTGCATGCTGAATCTGCAGCACATTCAATCGGCTCTAGTGAAGAAAAAGATTGAAGGGAGGCAAGAAAGGGCCCTCTGCACTTTTCTCCTCACTCCCTTGCCATGTATATCACCACACTCCAGGCAATCTGGTCTCCATCCCATCACTCCACCAATATCACTCCAGCCAAGGTCAGCATGACCTCCATGGTACAATAACCAAGGGGTGCCTAAGTCCTTGTGTTGCCAAGCCTCCTAGCCTGCCATTCTCTCCAGTCCCTGCAGGGGCCCTCCTAATAAGGCCAAGGTCAAAGACATAACTCTGCTTCCCTCCACCTGCTCTGACCTGTGACTACATTGCCTGGGTCACTGGCACCAAGCCAAACTGGGTTCAAGTCCTCGCCCTGCCAGTTACTAACAGTGTGACCTTAGACAGCTGTGATATCCTCTCCCAGCTCATTTTTCTTATCTGTAAAGTGGGGATAATAATTGCCAATTCAGAGATGTTATGAGGACAAAGGAAATAATACATATAATGCACAAAACACATTACCTGGAATAAAGCGGGTGCTCAATATTTCTAGCAAAACTCACTTATGCACCACAGCAACTATACCTGTCCTCCCTCTTTAAGAAATTATTCACGACTCCCACTCCTCTGCAGTCCAGCATGTGGGAGTCTGGCCCTCATGGTCTGCCTACTCCTGCAAGTTCAGCCCCATCTCCATCACTCCTCTCCCAGACACTGCCCCTCCCCTGCAGCCAGGCCAACTCAGCTGGCTCTCAACACACCTTGTACTTTTCTGCAGTTATATTTACTCCACATCAAAAGTCCAAACATCAACTCCACCTACTCTTCAAGGTCTATTCAAAGTTTACCATCCTCATAAAACCTTCTCTGATCATCTTCCCAGGCATAAGCCCTCCCTTCTCTGTCGCCAAAGAGAGAAGGCAATGCTCGTGCCACCCACCATGGCATATACTATAAATTTCCTTGTATTAGCACAGGATGCCTGGACTCACACTCCAACTCTGCCACCTATGAGCTGCGTGACCTTAACTTCTCTGTGCCTCAGTTTTTTCATCAATAAAGTAGGGATAATGATAGTTCCCACCTCCATGGAGTTTCTATGGGAATTAAACGAGCAACCCACACAAAGCTTAGGCCTGACACAGATAACTCACAATAAATGTTAGCTCTTACTATTACTGCTGTTTACATTTGTGTGCATATCTTATCTCCATATTAGATAAACTTCTTGAAGCAGGGATCAAATCTTTGAAAAAATTTAACATAAACAACATTTCAAAACTGCCATTAGCCCTGTTTTGGAGACAAAGACGCTGAGACCCAGAGAGGTTCATAATTTGCTCAAATACACGCAGCTAGGGCATGAAGAAAGCTAGCTTCAGACCCCCATGTACACATTCTCAGGACTGTGCACTTGGCTTTCTTATTATTGCACTGTTCGCAGTGACTTTCCCCAAGAGGGCACACAGTCAGTCCCTAGTGAAGAGCCAGTGCAGCCAACAGCGTGGGTAAGGGGGGGACCCCCCTAAACGTGGCCTGCCCTCGAGCCCCTTCTTGCTGGCAGCTGAAGCAGGCTGATTTCTGACAGATGCCTGTATGCAGGAGGGATTTTTGTCAGGAGGCTGGAACATTAGAACCAGATTCAGGTCATGCTGTGGATGCGATCAGACATCCTCCAACCTAAGGAAGACTTGAAGTCGTAGGTTCCCCACTAGAGGGCGCCCTTCTCCCCTTGCCCTACCCCAGACCCGGTTCCCTCTAACACCTTGGACAGTGTCATGTGGGACGCCCAACCAGAAGAGGAAGGGCCCCATGCTCCAATCTGGCTTAAAGCAGCTGTCAGCGGAGGGGTGTTAATTACAGCCCGGGAAGGAATGGAGATGACAGGCCCAGGCTGAGCCAGAGGCCAGAAGACTGGCTCCACGGAGCTGCTTCCAAATTCTCCCCAGGCCCCAGTCCTTTTGTGCTGTGCATTTGAGCAGAATAACATCTGTATCTCAGCCCATTTCAAATTAGATTATCTGCTCACTTCCTGTCTTTTGATCAATTTACCTGCGGGTGGTTTCTCCCTCCCACCTGCACCTATTGAGATGCCCAGGGAACTTGCCAGGACTCACTGGGGTCACCGAGCTGCAGGGCAATGGGATCAGAAGGAGCCAGGGAGGCTCACTCCCACTCCTGGCCCACGCGAGCATCCGCAGGGCTCATCCCTTAGACTTCAGCGTCACATGCCTGAGAACACACACATCTGCTCTCCTGCCACATGAGTCAGGCTGTCTGCCCACGCCACCCGCCGCGGGCTGGAGACAAAGAGAAACTCTTAGGGGTCACATGGCACCTGCAAAATATTTGGTGTCCTTGTCCACTGGCGAGACTGGATGCCAACCCCACCACTTCTCCCTTCTTTCAGAACCAGGATATAGGAACAAAGATCAGGGAATAAAGGAACAGTAAATAGCGCCCAATTGTTCACCTGTGCCAACACACACACACACACGTCTTTGCTAACCAGTGCGAGCCCATGTTTGTAGAAATCATCCCTGCTCACTGGGCCGGGCCTATCCACAGCAATACTTGAAGAGGCAGAGGCCCAGTGGAGCATTAGCATTCCTGGGAAAGCGGCAATGTCATCCGCAGGTCCAAGTGCTCCCTGGTGCTATTTCTCGAGGTTACAGCTTACTCTCGGGGCTGGATGAATTTCTTTAGAGTTAAATTAAAGTCCCCATGAAATATTTAGTTGGCTCGGCACAGGGCTGTGTTATTGGCCTATGGAGGGCAGATTTTAGGAACGAACCAGTGCTAAGGAAAGAAGGGGCTGGCAGTTCATTTGCAGGTGAAATTATGCGGCACAGAGGTCCAAGCTGACTCAAGAGGCCAAGCAGATACCATTTACCCTTGACCCTCTTGTTACAGGCTTCCATTCACTGGCCCACGAATCCTCTTGCTTTTTGGGGTCAGGCAGATGCATGTTTGAATCCCGACTCTGCCATTCACCAGCTGAGCAATTACCAGAAATCTGAGCTTCAGTTTCCTCATCTCTAAAATAGGCAAAATAATGTATACTTCTTAATATTGTGGTGAGGGTTAAATTCAACTCCCTGTGTAAACAGAGCTCATGTGAGGTCCTGCTTCTTACAATCCCCTCTTCCTGTTGCAGCCAGAGGGGTCTTTGGGAAAGCTAAAGCAGACGATGCCATTTTTCTCCGTGTCGCCTTCTAGCTTTTTTTTTTTAAGACAGAGTCTTGCTCTGTCTCCCAGGCTGGAGTGCAGTGGTGCGATCTCGGCTCACTGCAGCTCCACCTCCCAGGTTCCAGCCATTCTCCTGCCTCAGCCTCCCGAGTAGCTGGGATTACAGTTGTGCACCACCATGCCTGGCTAATTTTTGTATGTTTAGTAGAAACAGGGTTTCACCACGTTGGCCAGGCTGGTCTCTCACACTCCTGATCTCAGGTGATCCGCCTGCCTCGGCCTCCCAAAGTGCTAGGATTACAGGCATGAGCCACCGTGCCTGGCCTGCCTTCTTAATATTTTTTTATGCCATGGACCTCTTTAACAGTCTGCTGATACCTGTTAACCTCTTATTTTAAAATATTTTAAAATGACTACATAGAAATTCAGTTATCAAAATATGTGTACACTTTTTGTGCTATAGTGGTATCTGTGCCTCTTTACATAACAAGAGCTGGAAGTGTGTCTAACAGCAACACTAAATTAATACCATTGGTGACAAAGTCACAGGTGTGGTTAATACCATGAAGCTTTGTTGACCACATTCATAATTGAAGGAAATATTACATTTCTGTTTGAACTTAGAAAAATATGTAGATGTTAATTTTTCCTTTCTTTCTTTCTTTCTTTATTTTTTTTTTTTTTGAGACAGAGTCTGTCACCTAGGCTGGAGGGCAGTGATGTGATGTGGGTTCACTGCAACCTCCGCCTCTCAGGTTCAAGCAGTTCTCCTGCCTCAGCCTCCCGAGTACCTGGGACTACAGGCACGCACCACCACACCTGGCTAATTTCTGTATTTTTAGTAGAGATGGGGTTTTGCCATGTTGGCGAGGCTGGTCTCGAACTCCTGACCTCAAGTGATCTGCCTGCCTTGGCCTCCCAAAGTGCTGGGATTACAGGTGTGAGCCACTGTGCCCGGCCAATTCTTCCTTTCTAGTTTTGTGGACTCTCAATGCTATCCTCAGACCATGGGTGTATGTGGACCTAGGAAAAGAACCGAGAGACTTCCAAGTTCATAGACAATAAAGTCCCAACTTCTTACCGTGGCCCACCAGGCGTTGGTGATACGGCAGCCCATTCACCACAGTGTAGCTAGTCATGCTAACCCCCATCCTGATTTCTGAACATGACAAGTTCACTTTCCACCTTGGGGTCTTGGAGTTTACTCTTTCCCCTCCACATATGCTCTGCCCTGGCCATGGCCCAGCTGGCTTCTCACCGTTCTGACCTCAGCTCAAGCACCATGCCACCAATGCAGCCTTCCCTACTTGCCCACTTAATGGGCCCCTCTCCTCGAAACACTCTGGCTCATTATACTGCTTTATTTTCTTCACAGCAGAAATCATGACCTGAAATTGTCTTGTTTATTTACCAGTTTACCTGTTGATCGTCTAGAGTGCCATCTTCAGGAGGGAGTGACCTTTGTCCGCCTTAGTCTGCATACATCTCCAGTGTCCAGAACCTGCCATGTGCCAGGCACTACATAAATATTTGTTGAATGAAGTCATGATTGAATGAATGAATAGACAAATCCAAGAAAGAGGAGCTCAGTTAACATTATTCTCTATCCTTGGCTCTCAACTGAGGGAACGATTTTGTAGTAGAATGTTTTGACTAAGGGTACACCCTCTAGGGCCAGCTCAGACACTTACTAACTGCATAATCTTAGGCCAGTTACTTAACCTCTTTGTACCTCAGTTTCCTCATCTGGAAAATGGGGTTAGTAATATTACATACTTTGTAGGTATGTTGGGGAGGTTAAATTAATGAATACACAAAAAGCACTTAGAACAGTGCCTGAAACATAGGGAATGTTCCAGAAGTGTCAGCCTTTATTATTTTGTTGCAACTTAAAGGATTCACTTCAATTTTATTTATTTTTTAAAATTATTGTTTCAGAAAATTCAATGTAGGTATTGAAGGGAGTGAAAAGAAATCCCATGATTAAAAAACCAATATGCATTATAGATGTCAGTGTTTATATAGTTGAGGTGTGAAAGAGAAAGGGAACTGAGAGCTTAGGTCCAGGCAGGTTATGGTATGTGGCAAAGCCCAGAGAGGCCTAAGCTTTACTTCCTCACATCACTACTACCATCACCATCACACCTGACTTTCTGAAGACTGACCAACAATTTACATGTCGAATCAAGAAAAGAAATTGAATCCTATCTGAGTTTTCAGGAAGATATGCTCATTTCTTTTCTTTCTTTTTCTTTTCTTTTTTTTTTTTTTTTTTTGAGATGGAGTCTCGCTCTGGTGCCCAGGCTGGAGCACAGTGGTGCGATCTTGGCTCACTGAAACCTCCACCTCCTGGGGTCAAGCAATTCCCCTGCCTCAGCCTCCTGAGTAGCTGGGATTACAGGCGCACACCACCACACCTGGCTAATTTTTTTTTGTATTTTTAGTAGAGATGGGGTTTCACCATGTTGGCCAGACTGGTCATGAACTCCTGACCTCAGGTGATCACCCGCCTCAGTCTCCCAAAGTGCTGGGATTACAGGCATGAGCCACTGCGCCTGGCCGATATGCTCATTTCTAACCCAAATGCACCCTTTATTGATAAAATCTCTGGCCCACAATACAGTCACCAATAGGCCATGGGACAAGGGGCACTGAATTTTCACCAGTGAGTCCGCCCTCTTCTGCCTGTCTCCCATCCCTGCTGGCTGCCAAAACAGCTGGTTAAGCTCTGGGTCGCTGACAACGGGCAAAGCTAACTGGTCCACATGGGGATCCAGCCTGCAGACCTGAACTAATGGGCAAGGGCTTGTGCTGGCCTAGCCAGCCCTACACTTATTTCGAGACTATGGGTTCCAGGCCTGATCGGGGGCCTGTGTAAAGCTGGCCTGGGCAAGCCCAGGTGACAGGTTTCTGCTGTTGTAGGAGCCCAACAGTGCCACCAGCTCACGGCGCTGTCTTCCTCCCACTTGCCAGCCCTGTAATTAGGAATGGTGAGATTCATGGGCCTGTTATTAGGACTGTTTTTGTTGGGTGAAATAAAGTACCACCAACTTCTGTGAGCATCGCCCACAGCCATAGAGAACTTCTAGAGGCCTCCCCTGTGCTCCTTCTCCGTTCCCACTTTTTCACCCATCCCCTACAGCTCCTGCTAGACAGAAGGGAGGCCCCAGCTCTGCCTCAGAGACCAGCCCTGAACTGCCCCACCTCCCCAGGGAGTGAGCAGTGATGTGACCAACTGGATCCACAAAGTGGACAGCATCTGGCCCCTTCTCATTTCCAACCAGTATGTGCACACGTTGAAACCACTGCAAAGGGCAGCAGGGAATTTTCTCAGGAATCCCTGCCATTTTTTTGAGGAAGAGAGCTGAAGACATTGTTGTGAACCTCTGGCCACTCTTCCTGGGTGATAAAGGTGTATTTGGTCTTTTTCTGAGAGGTGTCCCACTTGTTGACATGGCTTATATGCCCATCAATAGTCATACCCCAAAAGTTATTTTTCACAGATTGTTCTTGAGACCCACAGCAACGTCTAAGGTTGGCAGTAAGCTATTTAGAGATGAGGAGAATGAGACTCAAGAAGTTATGTGGTGTTAAATTTGGAATAATGGTTACCTTTGGGCAGACGAAAGGTGTAGAGAGTGAAACAGGAAAGAGGTGGGTGGGGACAAGCGGGTCTTCAGGATGCCGCTAAGGGTATATTTCTTGATCTGGACAGTGATTGATCACACAGGGATGTCCTCTTTGTGATCATTCATTAAGCTGTCACTTAACGATTTGTGCACTTTTCCATATGTCTATTTCAATACATATTTTTTTAAGTTAAGTGATTTTCCCAAGTAGAAGAGAGAATGGCCACTGTTGAGCCTGCCACTAAATGCTCTGCTGACTCTGTGGTGAGGAGCCTGGAAGGGGAGCCAGGGCTGCTGCCACTGTACCGACTGCTGCAGCGGTGACCTCACACACGCAAGGGAGCCACACTCAGGCCTGGCCAATCTCCTGTGCACCTCTCTTTACACATCTGGGTGGCTTCTAATTCAAGAAGGGGTAAAATGCACATCTGGATGTTTTCATGGATTTTCATTCTCATTTGGATGAAGAAGAGTCTAGATTCCTCATCTGGCACAAACAGCTTAACAGATTGTGAAATTCCCAGAGGAGCCAACTCTGCCTGCTGCGAACACCAGGCAAAGCCCAGGGGGAAGACTTGCCTCCCTGCTGGGAGCTGTAATCGCCCTCCAGGACTTGCCAGCCATCACCCTAGAGAGGTCCTAAAGCCCAGGGGAGAGGGACCAGTCTGTCCTAGATTCAACAGTGATGCCCTGACAGTGTGCTGGGTGGATGAACTACCCACCAGAATCTGACACTAGGCCAGAGAGCCATCAGAGGGTCCTGGGTTTAAGTCTGCCTCTGGCTAGCTGTGTGACCCTGGGCAAGTTACTTAGCCTCTCTGAACTTGCTTTCTCATGAGTAAAGTATGAATGGTACCAGTTTCTGCTTCATGGGTTTATTCTGAGGATTAAATGAGCGAATGGGGCTGGGCACGGTGGCTCGTGCCTGTGATCCCAGCACTTTGGGAGGCTGAGCCGGGCGGATCACGCGGTCAGGAGATCGAGACCATCCTGGCTAACAGGGTGAAACCCCATCTCTACTACAAATACAAAAAAATTAGCCAGGGGTGGTGGTGGGTGCCTGTAGTCCCAGCTACTCAGGAGGCTGAGGCAGGAGAATGGTGTGAACCCAGGAGGCGGAGCTTGTACTGAGCCGAGATCGCGCCACTGCACTCCAGCCTGGGCGACTGAGCGAGACTCTGTCTCCAAAAAAAAAAAAAAAAATGAGCGAATGGATCGGGCCTAGCATGGGGCAAGTGCTCAGTAAGTGTTCGTTGTTATTCTTCTATTAAGCTGTTCCTGATTCTGGCATCTTGTCTCCATCCTTTGTGCACGAGCCCCAGAGATCCAGCCTCTGCTTTGGGCAGCAACATCCCACCTGGTAAGTTTTTCTAAGGCTGAGCCCTCCTATCTGATTTGCTCCAAGTAACTCCCCTTCCCTGTTGGCCAGACTAACCCCAGCTTGCACACTTGCTGGACTTACCGGCCACACCTAGCATCTGTTTTGATCTCCCGCCTGTGTCCCACTGTTTGCCACCCTCTGACAGCCAGCCAGGCCTCTGTCCCACTGTTCTGCCGCCACCTAGGACACGGCAGGTCCGTGCAGGGTGTCTCCTGGATCTGGATAGGGATCTGTCTGGCAAGAGTCAACAATGCCTTTCAGTGCAGTCCAAATGCATCGACCGTACTACATGCTGCTATTTCTAAGGATCTGGGCCTTTGTATTGTTGCCTCAAGAGCAAATGCAGACACAGCTAGGGCCAGAGTTTGGCATCAAGCGAGGCAGCCTATCTGAAGGCTGCATAAGATAAGGAATAATTCCATAGGTTCTGGAAAGGGGTGTAATACAACAGGACTCTCAGATGGCTGCCTCTGTAGCTGCCAACACCGCCATCGGCACAACTGAGCCAGGCCTGGCTCTCACGCTGACAAATGGGAGGATGTCAGTTGCTCCTGACAAGCTATAGGATGGCAAGAAAAATCATCTGTAAATAAGCCCCCCAGAGCATATAATGACTCTGGCCAGGAACCGTGAGTTGGCGAGGCCAAGCCAGGCAGTACGCACATCGAACACACCACAAGACCTTCTGGTAAGGGATGGCCAGAGGGCAGAGGGAAGATAGAAGGAGGTGCCACATTTGGAATTCTTTGAAGCAGGACTGTCTATTCACAGGAAGGCAAGGGATGAGCAGGGCCTAGCTGTGGGGTAGGGCAGGGAGCAAAAGCAGCAGGATGGGGTTACTGAGGTACCACCCTATAAGCGAGAGGTGGCAACTGCTGGGGGCAGCTCTGCACAGCAGTCAGGAGAATACACTGACCCATCTGAATTTGAATCCTAATTCTACCACTTCCCAGCCACGTGATCTTGAACAAGTTAGTTGACCTCAGAGCCTCAGTTTTCTGATCTATAAAATGGGGGCAATATACTTTTGCCCTTGTAATATTGTCCTAAGATTAAATAGGAGAACATTTGTAAAGCAAGTATTGTTCCTGGCACACAGTAATGAGGCTAGTACTATCTGTGGAGCAGGCACAGAAGGTGACATAGGGAGCCACGGGAGTTGAGCACAGTGTTGGGAGTCTGGGTGAGGTGGCTCCGAGGTCCAGATGGGTGGGGTGGGCACTTGCTCTGTGAACTCCAGCCTGCTGCCACCACACCTCACCAACACACATACTTCAGGAAAGAAAGCCTGCAAGCTTGATAGAGCAGATTTATCCTAAAGACAGTTGGACCATAGATGTGTGGGTGTTAGGGGCTGCACCGATACCCAGTTAGGTTTAAAGCTTAAAGAATGAAGCAAGGAGTCGCTGCAACTTGGAGAACAAAATTGGAGACTGGAAGGTCAATCCTAGAGTCAGACAACTCCCCCTGGACCTCCCCACCCCATGGAGAGAGAAGGGAGGGCAAGGGATGCTTAAATTCTTCTTTCTCAAGATAATACTGCCCTGGGAAGTGAGGTGGGGCTGCGCATGCAGTGGTGTGAGCTGGAGGCCCAGCTGTGGGAGCCAGGAGGGTGGAGGCAGGAGCGGGAGGCAGGGATCACAGGAAGTGCACACAAGCGGGAGGGCAGCCACCGAGGGCAGCCACCGAGGGCAGCCACCTCCTGCAGCCCCAACCTGCTAAACGCACTGGTACACCTGGACTGCTGCTGTGCTTTCCCTGTTAGCAAAAGGATCTTCCGAAAACCTACAACTGGTCCCCAGCATTGGGCTGTTTGATCCAGGCTCCAAATGCTTTGGCATCAACGCTGGGATGGTTAATTCTCTTCCACATGCCTTTACAGCATCCATCCAACCACCCATCCCCTGGTGGCTGAGTGAGTGCTATATGCCAGAGCCTGTTCTGAATGCTGCCAATAGAGGGATAAAGAAGACAGCTATAGTTCCTGACCTCAGGAAACTTACATTCTAGTGAGCGGAGACAGTCAATAAACACATAGTCCCATAATAAGCAAGGTGGTTTTAGACAGTAATAATTTCTTTGAAGATCATAAAACAGGGTAATGTGGTAGAAGGTGACTAAATGAGAGGATGGGGGTCCTTCAGGGTGGCAGAGAAAGAACACGTTTCAGAAAAGGGGATGCCAGGCGTAGACAGAGATAACGAAATGGAAATAGACTGGAGATTTGGGAGACAGGTTTTTGAAAGAAGAAGGCACAAATGTGAAGGCCACATGCTGGAATTGACCATGCTGTGTCCAAGGAACCAAGAGGAGGCCAGTGAGTGTGGGGCACTTGAGGGGAGATGCAGAGATGCAGACTCTGGATTAGTTCTTCCAGATGGAAGGGATATTGGTGAAATTGTGGCTGGTGCCAGGCAGGGCATAGAGGAAATGTTTATGCTCATTGAAGATGTGAGCAAATGGTAGCCCATGAAGATTCAGATACCAATTTATGGTTCTGGGACAGACCTGGCTTCCAACTCAAAATTATATTTCTCTAAGCCCAAGAGGACTAGTGGGTGCTCCACTACTGCCATTGCCTGGATACCTAATAAGAGGGGGCTCAGATACCCCCACCTCCTGGGGGGAATATCTGAGGGCAAGAAGAGAGGACGTTGGAACAGCACATATAACCTTGGAAGGCTGCTGGGCCTCTCCCCAGTAGGATCAATACTGGACACATGTGCACTCTGTGTTGATGAATGACGCTGCTGTGGTCTGCATGGCAAGAGGAATGAACCCAGGCTGGCCTGGGAGAGGGAAGACTGGGGCCTGGATGAGCATGTCCCGGGGAGCAGGCAGACATGCACGTAGATGGGCATGTGTTTGGGGACCGAGGTGGGTGAGGCTGAGGAGCTGAGCTCCAGGCCAGAAGAGGAGGTGAAAATACAGCCCTACGTGGGGAGGGAAGGAGAGGAGAGAGCGAACACTCACAGAGCGTCCACAAAGTGCAGGCATGCCAGAGGAATTATATTCCATTTATTTCTCATAGTAATCCAGGGGTGGGCACTATTATTTTCATTTTGAGGGTGAAGACACCAGGGCTGAGAAACGTTGGGTGACTTGTCCAAGTCCACACAGCTCATAGCTGGCAGAGCAGCGATTTGTACCTAGGTGTCCAGTCGGGAGGGAAGGCAGTGTGAGGACAGGGGTGAGCACATTCCTCCCATTTTACTACCACCTGTATGCTGGCAACCTCCAAATGGGGCTCAGGCCCAGTGCTGCCTCTTGCCAGCCTTCCTCACTCCCCCTACCTACTGACTTCCTATACCCATGTCTAATTCCTTATCTCTGCTGTCTAAAGCTACTCTTTCCCTGTGTGCCATTAATGACTTCCCCATCCGTCATCCCAAACAGAGACCATGAATCAGCCTGGAGTCTTCCCTCTCCCTCCCTTCCCTGTTGTCTCCCCATTCAATAACCAGGCCCCATCCCTTTTACCTCTGAAACGCCTGTTGAATCCATCACCACCACTTGACTCTCACTGCCCCTACCATCATTCAAGCCTTCCTTTGAATTATTCAGTAGCTTCTGCACTGGTCTCTTTGCTTCCAGTTCTTTCCCACGCCATCCATCCACTCAGCTGAGACTCAAGCAGCATTGGGACTCAGTGGTTCTCAAACCTAAGCTCGAATCAGCACCACCTGGAGGGCCTGTTAAGTTGCAAATTGTTGAGTCCCACCCCAGAGTTTCAGGTTAAGTAGGTCTAGATGGGGCCCCAGAATTGGGATTTCTGACAAGTCCCAGGTGTTGCTGATGCTACTTGTTCAAGGACAATACTTTGAGAACCACTGCTCTAAAGTTTACACCAAAGATGTAATATTATTCATCTTCTTTAAAAACTCCAGTTACTCTCCACTCTCTTTAAAATGGAGTCCCAGCTCCTTCCCATGGTCTAAGTGATTGTCACCACCCAGCTGAGGCTTGCCTCTTCAGCATCACCTTAAGTTGCTGACCTCTCTTCAGCCTGTGATGTGGACACAATGCACTCTTCATGTTCCTTAAACTTGGCATACATTTCGGACCCCACACCGTTCCCTCTGCCGGCAACTCTCTCCTCCTTGTCGCCTGTCAGATTCCTACTTGTCTATCAAGGTCTGACTTGACTGCACTTCCCTGAGAGGCATTGCAGTGGTTAGAATGACCATGGGCTTTGATGTCAGACAGGTTTGGCTTTGAATTCCAGATCAATCACTTGTTAGCTGTGCGACCCTGAGTTGGCCTTCTCTGTTAAGCCAAAGTCAACCTTGGCATCTTGGTTATGAAATATGAATAATAATATTTATCACGTAAGATTGTTATGTGGAGAGGAAATGATGCATGATAAATGCCTGGCAGGTAGTAGGTATTCAATAAACACTGGCGACAATTCTCATTAGCTCTGCTCTGAAGCCTTGCCTGGCTTCTTCCGGCTGAAACGCTTCCCTCCTTCTCTGTGTTCCCACACCATTTTGCGTAGGATTCCCTTTTGTATATATCACATGCTAACATCTCATACTAACTTATACACTGGGTCTCATTCCCAGTACAGTTGGGGACGTTGTATGAATTATAAAGATTGGCCCTCTGAGCAGACTTAGTGGGCACATGCCTTGGCAAGCTGAAGGCATTTTTGTAGGAAAAAAAATCGACAAGTAGATACCCCCCATCCCAGAGCACGTGTTTGGTGAGCAGAGTGAGGGCTGGGTTTCACACCCCATTCCTCCTTCACCATGTCTTAACCTGCACAAACCATACATGGAGGTTCTATGTATACAGGATGTGAACTCTATGAAAGTAAAAACTGTGTGAACTCTATGAAAGTAAAAGCTGAAGGCACAACCAATATGGAATCAATGCATCTAGAGGCAGGCACCATTGGCTGAGGATGGTAAGTACATCAGAATGGGTCAATAGGGTTGTCACCCCGGGTTCAGGAATAGGATTCTTACTCCTGAGGGGAAGGGGAGTGAGAGAACCAGTTTGGCAAGCTCAGAGACTCAGGCTTGGGGAATCATCAGAAGCTGGATTTCTCAGTCTGGGTGGGAAGGAGAGCAAGGCAGAGGAGGCTTGGTCCCTGCATGCTGAACTGGAGCTCCTGAAAGCCTCCCTGGTCTCAGACCAGAGTCTGGTGTCTGGCCAAGCCCACAGGTAACATCCTCATCTCTGCTGTGTGGCTGGGGAATCGAGACTAGAGAATTCTTAGAAGACATTAAGATCACATTGTCTGTAGTTTCCTTTCCTGTCTCTGACCCAAATCAATTCCCTACCACCTGTCTCTTCTGCTTAACAGCAAGCCAATCTCTTAGAAGGCTTTCAGATGACTTAATTAATACATTTTCATTTCCCCTTAACAGCTGGCGCTCAGTGGGGAAGGCGGAAATAATTCCCAAGAACTGACAAGTTTCCCAGGCTGCTTTGAGATGCCCAATGGGGTTTGAAGGAGTTCCCAATAGGAAGCTGCTAAGGGAGCACTGAACCTAACTGAACTCCAAACCCTTCCAGATCCCCCCGAGCAACTCCTTCCATGGAAAATAACCAGCACAGGGATCTGAGGATGGGCGGGGAAAATTCTGAAGTCTGTTTCAAATCTGTGGCTGACTATCTCTGGGCCTGGAGACTGCTCTCCCAGAGACAGGGATTTAAGCAGCGCACCTTCACGGGTGGCGCTCCGATGTCATTCCTTAGTCCTGCCCTGCTCGGGGCTTCCAGCCATGTACTCACACCTACACTTTATTATCTTACATGCCTGTGCCCCCCTTGCCTTTTACCGCCCGGTCTGTAAGCTTTCAGAGACAGAACCAAACCTGATCTGTTCCTTTACCCCACACCCCAGCACAGTGACTGGCACATAGGTGTTAAATCACTGTCTGCTGATTGATTCATAAATGGAAAGCCTGGCTTTCCTTTCTTTCTTTTTTCTTTCTTTCTTTTTTTTTTTTTTTTTTTGAGACAGAGTTTCGCTCTTGTTGCCCAGGCTGGAGTGCAATGGCGTGATCTCGGCTCACGGCAACCTCCACCTCCCGGGTTCAAGCAATTCTCCTGCCTCAGCCTCCCGAGTAGCTGGGATTAGAGGCATGTGCCACCATGCCCAGCTAATTTTTGTATTTTTTATCAGAGACGGGGTTTCTCCATGTTGGCCAGTCTGGTCTCGAACTCCTGACCTCAGGTGATCCGCTCACCTCGGCCTCCCAAAGTGCTGGGATTACAGGCGTGAGCCACCACACCTGGCCGGAAAGCCTGGCTTTCTAAGCCTTGGGTTGATGCAAACCTGCTGAAGGAAGCACTCCCTAGGGGAATGCAAGCGCCCCTTATCTGAAATGCTTGAGACCAGAAGTGTTTCGAATTTCCGACTTTTTCAGATTTTGGAATATTTTCATAAACATAATAAGGTATCTTGGGAATGAGACTCAAGTCTAAACACGAAGTTCATTTCTGTTTCATATATACCTTAGACACGTAGCCTGAAGGTAATTTCATACAATATTTTAAATAATTTTGTTCATGAAACAAAGTTTTGACTGTTTTTGACTACGACCCTTCATGAGGATAGGTGTGGAATTTTCCACTTGAGGTAGCACATCGAAGCTCAAAAAGTTTCAGACACTGGAGCATTTCAGATTTTGGATTTTCAGACTAGAGATTCCTAGTATTACCTATGTTACCACTTCACCGTGTTTCAGGCACTGTGTTAGGTGCATAAGGATGTGAAGATGCATAAGACATTGTACTTTCCTTCAAAGAGCTGCCAGTCTTACTTCCACTAGGAATCCATCTGGTTGTCCCGATTCAGAAGTCATTTCTGCCCTTACCTTCCTAGTCATTTATGATGTACTTTGCTATGTCTAATACAGCACTTATCCTGTATGACCTCATTAAAATAACTTCTGCTCGCATCTGTCTGCCTTTTTAGCTGAAAGGCTCCTAGAGGAAAAGGACCTGACTTCAACTCCTAGCACTCCTGGGAGTTAGCTTCTTGGGGCTCTGTTTTCTTAGTCTGAAAAATGAGGTGGTCATAAGAAGCCCAGTTTCCAGATAAGAGGGTTGAGGACAGAAGTGTCAGCCAAATGTCCCTGTCAAACTGGCCACTCAGAGCCACCTCCTTGTTTACCATTCTCCTGGGCCAACTTATTCCTTCCTCCCCATTCTCCTAGGAGGCTGATGCAGAGAACAAGACGATGCCACCCAAGTCATCCTTTGTTCCAGACACCAGTTCTCACATGCCCCTTTGGTGCAGTGAGAAGAGCCCAAGATTGGGGTCTAAGTCTGGGCTCTGGCCACTTGCTGTGTGTCTGAGCTTGGATTAATTATGGAACTCTCCAAGCCTCTGTGCCCTCATCTGTGGAACAGAGTAATAATTCCTGTCTCATGGGTCATGTAAGGATCAAATTAACTCATGAGTGTAGAGCTTCTACATGGTGTCTGGCCTTGTCAGGAGTTATAGCACCCTGCTTCTACTCCCTTCCCTCCTGGTGGCTCAGCTTTGAACTAGGAAGACATGTGAGCAAGGGTCTGGAGCACATGAGATCCCCATTCAGACCCCCTATAAGCCAAGGGAAGCCAGAGGACAGAGCAAATCAGAAAGCCACAGCAGAGCCCTCCACCGAGCGCAGGTAGGGCATTGGCTGGGCTCGCACGGTTGGCAGCTGCGGCTCCAGAGGCCCAGCGGCAATCTTCTGGGGTGTGCGCACCTCACTCCCGAATGGAGGAGAGGGAGGCCATCAGAGGGAGACAGGGAGACGAGACGGGAGAGCCCAGCCGCAGCCTGGCAGCCGATACAGACATCTCAGAAGAAAAAAAGGGCGGCTGCAGTCACGAAACTGCCATTTATTGCCCTTTTCTCAGGTGAGTGAAAGGACTCCTACTGACAGAAAAGAACCTTTTGGGAACTCACAATGAAGCAGTGTGTTGTGGAGAGAGTGCATGAACATGTTTGTGGCTAAGGTGCAGTCCAGCGCGCTGGCCCCTTTATTTTCAAGTACACCTGTCTGTGAATAATGAGCTGGAGAAGATGGATTTCCTCCCTTCCCAGGTCTCAGTGGGTTGCATGCAGGGATCGCTACGTGGCATGCATCTCTCAAGGAGCCATTGTAGAAAGGACCTTCCCAGGGTCAAACAGCCCATCCCTTCTCCCCTGAGAAGCAGGATGACCTTAACCCATGCTTGAAGGTCTACAGGAAAGGGGAGCTCCCTGCACTCACTGGGTCCCAGACTCAAATGCTGAAGTCCCCACACAGCCACAGTCCTCTCTTGGGCATCCTCACAGTCACTGCTTAATTCAGACCCCATTCCATTCTCCTGATCACTGGACAGCTGTCTAATGAGTAAACCTGCATCTGGTCTTCCCACCTCCAATCCGTCCCCCTCTCATCTGCTACAGTAACCTTCTGGAACCAAAGGCAATTATGCCACTCCCCTCTTTGAATAAAACAAACAAACCACCTGCTCTTAGACAGCTCCCACTAGCGCTCTGGACATAGTTTATAAAGATCCAAACACATAAACCCTATCACGACTGGCCCCTGCCTACAGCCCTGTTCTCCTCCACCCCCTCTCATGCTTGGCTCCAGTCGTCCAGAACCAACGGCACTGCAGTGTACATTTCTCACCGTCCACCTCACCTAGAATATAATATCCTTTTCTGCCAAGGCGATCCTTCTTGATCCTCAGGGCTCTGCTCACTCGTCATTTCCTTGGTGAGCTCTTCCCTGCTCCTGTACCACACCTTGCTCAACTTCTGTCAAAGCCACCCCTGCCACTCACTACTCATGGGACTTTGAGCAGGTTCCTTAACTGTTTTGCCACCTCACCTGCCACATTCGGTTATTGTGAGGCTTGAGTTAATACAGTCAAGTGCTCAGAACAGTGCCTGGCCCATAGGAAGCACTTCATACCTGTCAGCTGCTGTTATTACCATCATTATAACTATTATTAATATAGCATGTGTCACACTGTACAGTAATTCTTGGTTTACCTGTCCGTCTCTTTGAGTAGATCCTGAACTCCTTACAGGCAATTCCTCATATCCAAGCGGTGCTTATCAGACAGCAGGCACTTTGATGAATGAATGAATGGTTGAATTATAACAGAAGCTCATCTCTTTCAGATTTGCATAAATGCAGAAACTAAGCCTTAATGGGGAAGGTAAAGCAAAGCCCTCGCTGAGCTCGGCTGTCACATGGGGAAGGAGTGGCACACTCCACTTTAGCCCCTGGATCAGTATCTTTATTTTAAAGAATGCTGAATAGAATTCTGTGACCTATTTGTAGTTAAAATAGTCTCTGGCTTCAAGGTGAAAAGTAATCTCAGGGGACCACTTGTATTTTTTTTTTTTTTCAGTTCAGCAAAATGTCTCTGGACAACCTTCCCAGTGAATTGAGGCCATGAACAGCCCGACCCACCAGGCCTCTGGGAAGCTCCCTCCACAATCCTTTCTCCTGGGCACCCAGGAGAAAAAATGGAATGAGGCGTTTCAGCTTCATTTACACTTAATTCATCAAAATGTCATTGGTAAGAGCTATTTGATGTCCAAGGCTTATGAGCCCTGAATCTAAGCCTTCCAAAGCCCTTTTCTCTTTGAACTTAAATGTGCCATTCTGCCAACATGGAGTTGAATGCCAACGGGGTACTTTGTTCTGAACTGTGAACCTAGAGGGGGACTCTGTCTCTTCCCAAATGTGCTTTACTCTCTCCCAAGCAGGGCCCTGAGGATGGAAAATGCAGCTGTTGTACCTTCCAGGGTACTACAGCTCAGTACTTGACCAAGAATGCCTCCCTACCAAGCAGAAGGGGCCTTGGAAGTCATCTGTCTGGTTCTGTCACTTTACAGATGGAGTGCAATCTCTTTATGGGCCAGAGTTGAACTTGGGTATCAAATTCTGGGCACCCTCCACATCCTCTGTCTGGAAGGACATCTCAGAAGTGAATGCCAATTGTGGCTGCAGGGAGATGAGGCTGTAATTCCTGCAGGGAAAGACCGGGTGCTGCCATGGACTTGGTCTCAGGTGCCTAAGTTTCACCAGACCTCTGCCACTAACTGGCAGTGGTTCATTTTGTTCTTTGAAACCTCAGTTTGCTTAGCTCTAAAATGGGGATAATAATACCTACTTCACAGTGCTGCTGTAAAGGATGAAAGAGCTAATGCTTGTGAAAGCAGTTTACAGACATTCACTCACTGCCCAAATGTCAAGGGGTTAAGACAATGCCCAGACAGATACTTGCCTGACTGTGCTGGTTCCCAGATACCAGCTGTGGGAAGAAGTACTAGCATCTCGACAAAAACTCCAAAACCCTTTTCTGAATGCTCCATCATCTGCAGCCTCCATCCCGCCTACCTTTTACTGACACTGCCAATTCCAATATTGCTCCAGCCACATGAATGTCCCTGCATTTCCCCAATCCATAAGAAAAGCATTCTCAATTCTGAGCAGCTGCTTACATAAGTGATTTCATCTTGACTTACAGTCAATCTGTCAGCTCCACAGCTCCCTCTAGCTACAACCCTTTACCTTGCTTTCCCTTACAAGCTACATGACTAATGAGTATTCCCCGGCTGCTGTCTCCATCTCCTCTGCTCACTCTTCTTGTTCACAATTCAATCACTGCCATTGGATCTCAATCCAGCCACCCCCTGAAACTGCATTTGCCGGTGACCCCCGTATTGCTCAGCCTGGGAAATGTTCTTCTGTACTTCCTTTCAAGCGGCAGAAAACCTCTTTACCCATTCTCTTTCAGCAGCCTTCACGGGCTCCCGTCTTCCTCCCTCTTGAACATGTGCTCTTTTCCCTGAAAGATTCCTTCCCTACTCATATCTTCAGTTGCACCCACCCATCCATTCACCCTACAGTCTATGCCTTCAGCCTGCTGAAGCCCACTCTAGCCAACTCTCTGCTGAACGTCTCTAAGTAGGTGTCCAAAAGGCACCTCAAACTTACCATTTCCAAAGCTAAATGCATCCTCTCTCTCCTCTCAGACCTGTTTTTCCACCTCAGTGCTGGGCACCACCAACCATCCGTATGTCCAAGTCAGAAACTGGTGAGTCATCCTACATTCTCCCTCTCTCTCACATTCCACATCCACTGGGTACCCTAGTCCTGATGATTTCTCTATTAAATAGTTTTTAATGGGTTACACAACACTGCATATAGTATAATCCCATTTTTACAAAAAGAACTTGTGTAAAACATATATGCATTTAAAAATTAGAAGGCATGATACAGAAGTGTTAGCCATGGGTATTACCAGGTGGTGGAATTACAAATACTTTTTAGTTTTTTAAAACCTTATCTATTTTTCAAAAAGCATGTCTACCTCCGTATAAGAGAAAAAACTTTTTTTTTTTTTTTTTTTTTTTTGAGATGGAGTCTCACTCTGTCACCCAGGCTGGAGTGCAATGGCGCACGATCTCGGCTCACTGCAACCTCCGCCTCCCAGGTTCAAGTGATTCTCCTGCTTCAGCCTCCTGAGTAGCTGGGATTACAGGCATGCACCACCACACCTGGCTAATTTTTGTATTTTTAGTAGAGACGGCGTTTCACCATGTTGGCCAGGCTGGTCTTGAACTCCTGACCTCAGGTGATCCACCCGCCTCGGCCTCCCAAAGTGCTGGGATTACAGGCGTGAGCCACCGTGCCCAGCCTATTATCTTTAAAGAGAATTTTGGAATCTGTACCTTCCTCTAACTCCCAAGCTACTTTTGGTTCTCACCATCTCTTGCAACAATGAAAGCCTTCTTCCCGGCTCCCCTGCCTCCAGTGTTGCCCTCCTGCCCACTTGTTTCATGCTGCAGCTCAAACAGGCCCTTCATCAATGACAGCTGCCCACGGGGCCACACTCCCTCACCACCATGTTCTGTTCCAGGGAGACCCACCTATGTGTGGTTGCTGAAATGGAATCTACCCCTGCACCTTCATGGCCCCATGACTTGGCTCTTGTACTCTCTCCTCACTGGCATGCTCTTCTCTCTCCGTGTCTCTTCTTTGATGGCCAATGTCTCTTCATCTTTAAAGATTCAGGCCTAGCATCACCTCCCACAGGGTCCTTCCCCACGTGTCACAGGCAGAGTTCAGAGCCCTTCTCCAGTATTCTGTCTGCACTTCCCCCATCATAGTCCTTCTCACCCTGCTCTTACCCGAATGGGGCCCCTATCAAAGAGTGGCCTCCTTGAGTCTAGAGACATCTTTGTACCTGAATGCCTTGAACAGTTTCACCAAAACTGTTTATATATCCATGTAAATGTACTGGCATGATAGAGAGGGCCCCTGCGATTAGTCCTGGGCATCTGCTTCTTCAAGCTACTCCAGTCTGTCTCCTCTCTGCCAAGCACACCTCCAGTGAGATACAACATCACTGCCACTCAGTCCTTCTGTGGGCTTAGCTGCAAAGGAGCTGACCAAGCAAAACAAATTCAAACCTGAGAGCCTCTCAAACAACCATCCTTCTCATCTCCACTGCCCAGACACAGCCCCAGGGTGAGAGGCCACCCAACTGGCCCAGTTTGTGTGAATCCACTTGCTTTCACTCCAGCCACACTTCCCCTTTTAATGGGATTACAGGAAAAGACATGCTCTGATGATTTTCACGCATATGCAGAAAATATGCTTGAATTCTCCTCCACAATGAATACACGGCCGTGTGTCTAAGCCCATGGTCTCTGTATGCTTTCCGCTGTTGTTAACAGGATAACACAGACTAAGCAATTTATAAACAATACAAATTTATTTGGCTCACAGTTCTGAAGGCTGGGAAGAAAGTTCAAGAGCATGGCATTGTCACCCGGTAAGGGTCAGCCATGGCAGAAGTGAGCGCACAAGATAGAGAGAGGCACCAGAGGCCTGACTCACTTTATAACAACCTGCTCTTCCAGTAACTAACCTTCCTCGATGATGACATGAATCCATTCCTAAGGGGAGAGTGCTCATGACCCATTCATCTCTTATTGGGCCCCACCTCCCAACACTGTTGCATTGCGGATTATGCTTCCAATACGTGAACTTTGGAGGGACACATTCAAACCACAGCACCCACTGTTTTGAGTAAGCAGGTGATAACAAATGTGAAAAGACTGAGGCTCTACAACTTCCACTGGAGATAACCCTGGGCCTCTACATTTTAATTCATATCACTCAGACATACAGGCAGTCACCATATTCCCCAAACTCTCCAAAGAAAGAGATTCCTTGGTCAACCCCAAGCCCCTTGTTGGGGAGGTTCTCCTTTATATCAACCTTCATTGCTTCTGCTGGTTTCAATTACACATACCTTGCTTGTTGTCCAGGGGAAACTGTTGGGCAGCCCTGTCCATACACACCCTGGCACCTCATCCTTGTACACATTCTCTTTCTTCCCCAAGTTCCACATGTGCTGCATAAGTGAGAGCCCCTGGAGAGCTGCCATGCCTGCAAGATGGCCAATGTCTGGGCAGGATCCCTGGACCCCCAAGAGGAAATCCTAGGCTTACCCAATGTGTTACAATGGTTTTCACTCTCAGCTGTTGACAATTGGCCTAACTTTATTCTTTGTACTAGCAAACATATACCTCTTGAACAAGAAAAGGGGCATTGAGAGACAGCCTGGTGTCCCTAAGATAATCACTCCTGGGGCCAAAGCTCATCCCTATGTTTGCTTGGGCATGCCCATGAGGATTTCCCCACATTGTTACCAATAACCCTCCAGGAAGATGACCCAGCACCAACTGCATTCTACTGACCCACAAAGGGAAGTTCCAGTCTTCACTGGAGAGAGGCTCAGCAGGTTCTGCCACTGCCTTGGTGGTGCTCTGCCTGCTGGCCTGGCCCGGCCCATGGTGTCTGCTCTGGCTGACCTTTGTATTGCCTCACCTCACTCCTTGCACCCTGTCCTTGAGCCTCCAGCCCTGAGGCGTCTTTGGGCTGCTGTGATGCAAGAACACTGGTGCATCCAGCTGCAGGCCAGGCTGCGGGCAAGGAGAGGGTCACAGCTCTCACCCACTTGCTAGATCAGCCCACATTTTATGCTTTGCACCTCGAGTGCTGTTACCAGTGTCTTGGGAACCAACTTCTTTGAAGGTGGCCAAAGGGTCTGGGTGCACAGCCTAGAAGTGTTGCGGAGGTGACTTCCTGTGGTATGAACTTCAGTCAGTGAGAGATGGGACTCACAGATACAAGTTTCCCCCTCCTTGCGGTGGACTGTTTAGTGAGGCAATCATTTCATAGGGCCTCTGCAGGCTGAACAGTCAGCTGTGCTTAATACAAAGCTATGACCAGCAGCTAACACACCCCTTCTGCATACTCTCCCCGCCTGCCTGCCACCTTCCCCTTTCCCTCACCTCTGTGTCTGTGGACTTGCACTCCCTGATTTAGCATGCAAGATTTGACCTTCGGCTCTGTTTTCTAGGGAGCCTGGCCTAAGACAGCTCTCATACTTCCTGTATGCCAAATTCTCAATCTCTCTCTCTCTCTCTCTCTCTCTCTCTGTGTATGTGTGTGTGTGTTATTTTAAGTCTTTACCAAAAAAATCCTTTGCAGATGAACACTAGAGCTGTGGGGGAAGGGGTGGAAAGGATAAAATAATGTGTTTAAGCACACACAGCTAGTAAATGAATGAACTGAAATTTTAGCTTAGGTCTGTCTAACATCAAGATTTGTGTTTTCTCAGATCACGAGTATTGAGATCAGACAGACCAGGGCTTAAATGCTGGCTCTGAACTTACTAGCTGTGTGATCTTTATCAGGTTACCTAACCTCCCTGGGCCGCCATTTCCTCATCTGTATAAGGGACAGATTTAGATGCAATGGCTTCTAAGGTCTCTTTCAGCCGGCACATTCAATAGCCCCAAGGGCCTCACATGGGCCTCTGCTTGCTGTTACAGCCTCTGGAATTTTCCTGTGCAGCTTGGGAAAGGGGTCACAAAGAAGGGATCCAGGCCTGAGGGCTACCACAGTCCTAGGGGAACATCCTGGAAAACATCCCAATCCTTCAAACCTGGGGATGGTGGGGTCCCAGTGTCATCAACTCCCATCCAGGACCAACCCCAGTGGCACACCAACGGCCTTCAGCCTTCTACCTTTTGCTTGCCCAGGAAACTCCCGCCCATCCTCCCTAAGCCAGCGCACACATCCCAAGGGAAGCCTTCCCCCTACAGCCCCATTGTGCGCCCACAGTGCATCCTACTCTCCTCTAGATGTTCTCCTACAACGCCGTCCACTCTGCCTCCCCTGCACTTATCACAGCTTGAAATTACACAAGAATGCGATCATTCATTTATCTCCGTCTCACTCACTAGTCCAGAAGATCTGTGAGGGCTGTGTCCGTGTTTATTTTGTCCCCCATTTTATCTCCAGTGTCTACAACAGTGGAAGACGTTCAATAAATATTTATTGAATTAATGGGTTAATTAATTAGTTCATGTCAAGTAGCCAAGTCTCAATGAGGCCAAAGCAGCAGTATTTTTGCTTGAAAGATCTGGGGTGAATTCTAAGATTCTGACTGTTCAAGTCACTCGGTGTGTGGCTGCATGTCTATGAGTCCCAGACTCCTCTCCTTGTCCTCCAGTCTATGTCACAGCTCATTAGGGGGCTAATAAGGAGATGGCTGTGCACTGACACCGCCGTCTCTGAAGTCACCCTACCAGTCATCAGGCAGCCCAAGGAGACCAAAGAAATCAGCTCAAGGTGAACAAGGACATCAGTAAGAAGGTAAAGAAAAGGCCTGGCATTTCGGCTTTCTATGGTCTAACTACTGAGCTGCACCTTCACAGTGGAAACCAAATAAGAAGAATGTTTCAGGAGTGGGTCTGAAAGATTAAGTAGAGAAAGCCACAAATCCTCTTCCACTTAAGCATGTACATCATCAGGCTTGAATCTCGAAAACTGAGGCTCAAGGACTGCAGAGGGCTTTCTGCTGAAGCCTTCGCCCTGCCATCCCCACCCCCATGGCAGTTGTCCAGGGCTCCCTAGGCCTTCTGCAGTCTTCTGTTGACTTGTCAGCCGTCTGTTTGCAAGCGCCCCTCTGAAAGCAAGGCCTCCCTTCTGAACCAGCCCTCTCTGGACTCCAGTCACCCTGGGTCGTTCAGAATTCCCAGAACAAGGCTTGCCATTTTACCCTGCTCAGTCATTGCAGATGCCGTCCATGTTCCGTCAGGCAAACTCCTGAAGTATCCTCCCTCCTCAGTTCTTAAACACCTTTTCCACAGTTCTCATCTACATAGGACTTTTCCCAATCCCTTGTGAAGGACTGCTTATTTAATACCTCAAATAGTATTTTTATCATTGAAGAGTAGGATTTTAAAAATTTGATTTCCAAGTTTGTTTGATATAAAGGGTTTAAAGCATATTAATTCAATAACGAAAAAGATCTGGGTTCCAATCTGAGCCCTGCCTCATGCTAACAGTATAGCTCCCGACAAGTCACTCAAGCTTTCGGGGCTCGATTGCTCATCTGTAAAGTGGGACTAACAACCAGCTAAAAGGTGTGTTTAAAGAGGATTAGAGATAATGCATGTAAAACACCTTGCACATCAGCACATGCTGGGAGGCTGCAGGAGCCCCTTCTACCATTGAAAGCCCAGAGGGGAAAAGAGTTGGATCAAGGGCACATCAAGAACCCAGGTCTGTGCTCTCTGCATTGTGTCCTCATCACCTATCCTGATCATTAAAACTCAGTTATGGAAATATGGATGGTGAATTCGCAATGACTTAATTAATTTTTACAGTTGTTAATAGTGTGTGCAAAGAAAACAAGAGATTTCCCCCTGGAAGAACTTTCTATACCCTTGCTCTAACCTAACAGATGTCTGACATTCTCCAGTGCTCACCTGAATGTTAATCACATCTCCACATTCACCCTGAAAATCTACAGCAGGTCCAAGCACACCTTGGCCCTCGGTCTGTAAAAGGACATTAACGCTAACCAAAGATAACACAAGATGTAAGAAAATAATTGTAGCTGTGACCAACTCCTCTGCCAGTCAATCCCTTTGCCCTGTTATTTAGCCACATCTCCCTTGGCAGTATCTCTCAAGGATCCAAGCCAGCTGATGTGGGTGCATTCTCTTCTCCCAGGGCCTGTTCAAGCTCTGCTAGGGAGTGCTAATGAGCCACAAAATAATCAGAACAATCAAAAAGCACCAAAAATGGAACCCAAACTCCCTAATCTGTGTTAATCCATCAGAGCCTCCATGACTTGTCACAGGCTCTGGACTGGGAAAGCCACGGGATAGGGATCGTTGCAGGCTTATCCACCACCGCACGTCTGTGCCAGTCCAGGCAAGATTTATAGAATGAGTGGACAAATAAATGACAAATGCATGAATGACTGACTGAACAAATGGAGGGTTCATGAGCGTGCAGCACAACCTCATGCCCTTCCAATCCCTCCCAGCCCACCCTCAGGCCCAGATCACTTGTCCTCTCCTTACCCTAGCGATCAGCTCCCCGACCATTCCCGTCCAGGTGCCGTTGGCCTCGGGAACGCCGTACACGCCATCCCCAACCAGGCGGATCTTGTAGTTGAATCGGAGGATCTCTGCCAGCTCCTTGAGCATGTCCACACAGAAGCCCTCGTAGCGGTCATTGCCTTCCATCTCCTGGTGGTTCCCCTTCAGCATTAAATATGGGTTTTCCTGCAGCAAAACTGGGCAGCTGTCATTCTCATCTTAGCCCTGGTGTCTCACCCGCATGTGATGGGGAGGGCCAGGGGCACAGAGGGTCGGGGAGGACATGGGGCAGAAGGAGGAAACTGACGCGGGTAATGGGCTACTTTGGGGTGATGACCAGCTCCTCTCCCTGATGTGCTCCTTAAAGCTGTCCTTCAAGGTGCTTCTGTTGTCAGGAACACACAGTGGTTCCCACTGCACGGAGGGTCAGGCTCAAGCTGCTTCAACTTGTTTAAGGTCATCATCTGACCCCACCATCTATCTCTCTCTTTTTTTCCTACCCCTGCTTTATTCCAGGCAGACCTATGGCTGGGCATTATCAGAGATATAAGGATGTCTGCAATAAGCAGGCTAGGTAAGAACAGGTACATGAGCAACTGCAGTCCAAGGAGGGCATTGGGAAGAGGGCAGGTCTCTCCAGTGAGGTGTCCAGAGAAGGCTCCAAGCTGAAGGTGGGATCCAAGCTGGGCTCTGGAGAAGGCAGAACACTGAGAGATGGAAGGGCTGTGAATGAAAGGCATGGGCCAGGGGAAGGCACAATCAAGGGCATGATCCTGAGTGGCTGCTCAGTGGACGATGGACCTTCCAGGGTAGCTGGAGCACAGGTTGTGAGCAGGGGCGAGATGGGAGGAGAAATGTAGATGGATGGGACTCAGATGCCAGGATGTGGTGGCTGCACATTACACAAGGTATAGAGGGGAAGCATCAAGCATTTTAAAGACGCAAGGCTGTGAGTAAGGAATACTAAGTAGTAGGAGAGGAAGCAGCCAGGGGTGAGGACAGACCCTCTCCTGAGATGAGACCCTGAATCCTGGGCTGCAGGTTGGATTGGAGAAAGCCAGAAGGATGTAAGAGACACAGAAAGGAACAGGCCTGATAACTGGTTGGTTGGGTGTGGGTCCTCAGAGCCTTGGAGCCCGGTGGATGACTAACAGAGGGTGGTGTCATGATGGGCTCGAATGCCTGGAGGGGAGGAGGATTTGGAACAGGTTGAATCTGAGGTGCTGGCAGGCTATGCAGGCAGAAATGACCCACTGGGTGTTTAAAATGTGGAGCAAGGGTAAGACAGGGGCCAGAGGTCGGACATGTACAGAGATCAAGGCTGAAGCTGGGAAATATGTGAGACCGTCAAGGGGAAGGGTTGAGAAAGGGCAGAAGAGGAAGAAGAGGCCCTGGGGAGAACCTGGTCTTAGAGAGTGGGGAAATGAAGGGCAATCACAGAAGACAACACAGAAGCAGCCAGGAAGGCTGAAAATCAGGGGAACGTGATCTTAGCGTCAAGGAGGAGGAAATTTGAAGATAGAGGATGTAGCCACTCCCACCATTCTCACAGACCTAGCAGGGCTGGGAACCAGCATGTTGATCACGTGTCACTGCCGACCTTTTGAAGGCAGGCGTGGTGGGGGCAGCAGGACTCCGTAGGATAAGGACTGAGCGAGTGCCACAGGAGTGAGGGCTGTTCAGCATTTTGACAGGTTAGGAGCTAAGGGAGGCAAGGCGGCAGGCACAGAGAGGGCAGATCGCCACTCCTCCAAATTCCTTCCCCGCCGCAAACAGCAGGGCTGGGGGTCCCAGGGGCCCACCCAATTCTGTGATTCTGTGACTCCCTACGTTGGAGGGCAGCTTGAAGGGCAGCAGGGTGTAGGAAAGGTGAAGGCGGTGGTGTTTTAGGATGGGACAGTCCAGGGTGTATTTATAGGCAGGAAGGGAAAATCCCTGGAAAAGGGGAGAAAAGAGGAGGAAAGAACCATGCTAGCTGGTGGAGCAAGGGCCCAGGAAGTGCAGGGTGGAGGCAGGGTGGGGCGGGGTGAGGTTGAGGCCTGAGCCTGGAGGTGAGGTAGAGGGTGTGGGTGGGTTCACAGAGAGAAGGGAGCTCGTGCTGGCCCCAGAGTTGTGCTGAAAGTGGGGCAGATAGGCTTGAGGCTTGGTGTGCGGGAAGATTTTCAGCAGAGCCGCTCAGGGGATGCGACAGGGACAGAGGAGTGCTGGGCTCAGGGATTACCAAGGCCCAGCTGCAGAGGGGAGGCTGGATGCAGACAGGCAGCTGGGAGCAGGGGTGGCAGGGACAATCGGGCTTGGGTACAGGTGTGCGTGGAGAAACCTGCACATCACGATTCTAGGAGCCGGGAGAGGAAAGCACTGAAATCCTGATGGGCTGAGCTCGTTCTGAGAGGGACTTCTAGACTGGGGAAGATGGAGGGCCAGACAGACCCAAGGTCATGGAGGGACTGTGAGGGAGAGCAGGATGTGGGTGTGATGAAGTGGGCAGCCACAAGGCAAAGGTCATGTGTCAAGGAGCGGGAGCTCTGAGTGGAAGGTGACGTGATTCTGATTCTGGATGAGTCCACTGTCACGTCAGTGAGATAGGAATGGTCAGCCTGCCTTCCACACACGCTGTCCTCAGCACAAGGGCTTCTCCCTGCACAAACTCTCCACACACTCCCCCATCTTCCACCTCACCTAGTCATCTTTGTCCGCAGAGTCACACTGTCTCCTCCTGAGCCAACCCATGTCTCAGAACTCCCCTGCTCTCATGCCAGGGCCCACACAATCGCCCTCCAGTGTTTTCCGATTTGCGCCTGCTCTAGGTAGAATGGGAGTGGGGCCTGGGACAGACTCGTCACCTGCTTGGTTCCCCTACCTGGCTCAGCATTAAGCACTTGCCGATCACGTGAGTAAGAAGCAAACAAATGGCTTCCTGGACAGGGCATGGCTGGGGGTTTCCATCTCAGGACTGGTAATGTCCCATTGTATCTCTGATTGTCCCAAGGGGTGTCACAAATGCTTCTCCCCAAATACTCACTACTCTCAAGTTAATTTAAAACTTATTGACATATTCAAAGTGAACAGACACAAGGCCGGTCTTGGAGACGCGTTGGAAAGCCCAAGGATGGGGATGGTTAGGGCTCACTGGCACTTTGGAGAATGCTGGGGGGTTGAGTGCTAGCCTGGAGCAGGGGTGCTGTGAACGTGAGGTGAGAATGTGGCAAACCGCTGAACACGGGGTCTGATACAGAAAAGGTGTTCAGGGAATGGGAGCAGCAGCCAATTCCATATGTTTGCTGGCATTAACCAATAAATCATCCAAATGTCCCCAAGTGTGCCCTGACCAAAGCGGGTAGACAACATGAATGTGTGCTGAGTTTTAAGGGATAAATCATTCGGGATTACCATTTGCCAGGGAAAACCCACAAATGGTCACCCGGGGACTGAATTAAGATCGTCATTCCTGGTAAGAGCTATCGAACTGGATCAGCCACTGTAGGCACACACGCGCAAGAAAAGAACCAAGGCTAATAGTTGTTTGAGTTGTACTTACCATGTTGTTAAATGTCACCTCACACACCAGTGTCCTGCCTGCACCCCACCCCTCATGAGCACGTGCACGTATGTGAATAAGCACACGTGCACACATGCACAAATCAGGGTGACTTTCCCAGACTAGCAACAGGACCCTGTGGACTTGGCGTAGCTGTGGATCTGTGCCAGAACTCCAAGCACGGTGTAATTCCCGGCTCTGAGAGGCCGGCAGTACAGCCCAGCCACTTCCCCATCTCCCTCCCAAAGTCTTGCTGGCTTTTAAGGGATACCTCTACCCTGTAGGAAGGAATTCCTTCACTCAGATTCTAATTATTGAGCTCCTACTTTGTGTCAGCCCCTCTACCTTCGAGGAGCTCTCATCCTAGAAGGGGAGGTAAAGCTTTAAACAACAACCTCTAATAACAGAAATGGGAGGGGGCAGGGCAAAATGCTGGAGACAAGGAGAGGACAGGAGTTAGAGCAGGGAAGGCTTCGTGGGAGACGTGACATCTGAGCAGAGCCTTGAAGGATGCATAGACATTTCCAGCTGGAAACAGAAATTAGAGGGAAGGGTAACCCAGGCATAAGGAACAGCATGTGCCAAGGCAGGGAGGGGCAGGATGCAGCGAGCAGGTGTTGAGCCATCCACTAGACCCCATGCTGCATGGGGAGGAGAAGGTGAGGTGGGCTGGGCCTGGTTACAAGGGTTATGTCCCAAGGTAAGGGGCAGCAGGGCCTGGGCAGTGGCTGAAGGATTGTAAGGAAGGAAATGCCAGGCCAATTCTGATTTTCAAATGACCACGCTGACAGGAGGGTCGGGGGACAGGCAGAGAAAGAAGGGAGCCTGCCAGCAGAGTATGCAGCGGCTCCAGAGAAAGAAGTAGAGGGGCCCCGATCCTGGATTAGGGCAGGGGCTTTGCGGATGGATAGAAGAGGACAGATCCAGCAGATTTTTAGAGACTAAGAAGACAGCAGGAAGGAGGTCCCAGCAATCACACTGGGTGCTGCACCCCCTCCCCCGAAGTGGACTCAGCCAGGCTGTTCCCAGCTCTCTGCTGGACAGAGACACCGCAACCCTCTCATCTTCCTGGCATCTTCACACTGGTTCAGATAAGCTAAGGCTGAGCAGAGATGGGCGTGGGTGAAACCCTGGGGGCTGGAACTGCTCTCTCAGTCCTTGCTTCGACAGCTCCCTCTGCCAAGAATACCCCTCCCCCGGCAACTACTTCGCTGTGTCCTCACCTCCACCAGGTCTCTGCTCAATGCTCCCTTTCTCGGAGAGGCCACCCTGACCACTGGGTATCAACATCACCAACCCTCTCAGCACCCCAGGCCCTTCCCAGCTCCAGCTCTTTTTCCTCAGCCTTGCCGCCTTCTAATTCATTGTTTGACAACATTGCTTTTTACTGTCTGTCACACATTCCTTGCTGGAATGTAAGCTCCTTACAGGCAGGGATTCTTGTCTTTTTGGTTCATGGATGCACTCTGAGCACCTACAACAGTGCCCAGCATATAGCAGCACCCAATAAACAGTCATCACATAAATAAATGAATGAATGAAAATGTTCAGTGACCCCATCTCCTAACAATGAAGGGAAACTTAGTAGACTGGCATTCAAGTTCCTAAGCTCTATGGACCCAACCCACTTTTCTGGCTTATGCCTCTTCCCTTTCTTACCAGTGTCTATTTCTCAGGAAATCCTGTACCTTTCAGCTTTTCCTGAACACCTGACAATGCCCTCCTTCATTGACCTCTCCTCCCCACTCATTCCCTGTCTTTCAGAGCCCATCGTCAATGCCCCTTCTTTCCTGAAGGCTTTGCTGACCTCCCCATGGGAGGGGACCTCTCTCTCCTTGAAACCCCACAGTTCTAGGTGTGCGCCTCTTTCCAGCTTTTATCTCTTTCTGCTTACAGTAGATCAATCATTTCAGCCCAGGGTGCCTGGGCCCCAGGAGTTCATAAAGGTAGTGATGGAGGTCCTTGAACTCTTTTTATTACCTCCAAAAGCCTAAAAGACATGGACACATTTGCAGACCTTGCACAGTTAGCAATGATAAGGCTGAGGAGGCGAACTCATGCATCGCCTCTTTGCTTTGGGCTGCAATGATATCATTGAGGTTCCACTGGCTATCTCCTGCTAATAAGATGCTGGGCCAGGCAGGGAAAAGTGCTTTAGATTAGTTAAAAGGGGGAGGGGAGGAACAAACTAATTACTGCTTAATACATGTAGTTGGTTTAATTGACAAATCTTTTAAACATAAGGTCTTCAGAGGGGAAGACAAATAATACCTTGGCCATGTATGCACTTGACTTATCCCATCTACTAACTTAACAACCTCAGGATAGAGAACAGAGCTGAGTCCTACTCATCTTTGGTCTCCAGGACTGGGTACAGCACCTGGCACATGGCAGGGGGACAGGGAAGGGAGGGTGAACTTGGCAATTACTGAATAGAGGAGAATCAAATAAAAAAGGGCACATGGTCTCTTGCCCTATTTTTTTTTTTTTTTTTTTTTTTTTGAGACAGTCTCACTCTGTCACCCAGGCTGGAGTGCAGTGGCACGATCTCGGCTCACTGCAACCTCCGCTTCCTGGGTTAAAGTGATTCTCGTGCCTCAGCCTCCCAAGTAGCTGGAATTTCAGACGTGTGCCACCGTGCCTGGCTAATTTTTCTATTTTTTTTAGTAGAGACAGGGTTTCGCCATGTTGGCCAGCTTGGTCTCAAACTCCTGGCCTCAAGTGATCTTCCCACTTCAGCTTCCCAAAATGCTAGGACTACAGGCATGAGCCACTGCACCTGGCCTCTTGCCCTATAGATTGAGAACTCTCTTTTTACCACCTGGAAATGAAGAAACAGGCCATGTAAACCCACTGACATTCCCATGTCCGCTTCAGGATGTGGTGGGGGAGGGTCCTGTTTTGTACACAGCAGGCACCCAGCAAGGTGGGCTGCTGGGAAGGGGCAGGGGTCCGCAGGGTCTGGATCCAGCTGCCCGCTCTGTGTCACAGGTCCCCTTCCCTTCCTCCTGCACAGTTGCCCCAGCTGACAGGGTGCCTCCAAGAGGCATCCACAAACTGTGGAAGGAGGTCCCAGCAATCACACCCCAACCCCAACCCTCCCCCCACCTGCTCTGGAACTCATCAAATATCATTTCCATATGAAACAGCAACTTGAGTGTAACTACGCTGTCATAAATTGGGCTCAGTGCTGTGATTAGAGCTCCCATCTTCTGTTCAAGGGGCAGCCTATGAGTGCTCAGAGCCGGGGAGGCACCCCAGGGAGCTGCAGCTGGGAGCCTAGGAGAGCCCACTTACCAGGATGGTGGTGACGACCAGGGTGGTGTTGAAGAGAGTGTCCGAGATGTTGGAGGCATAGAGGCGGCTGTCCATGCTGAGGCCCTCTGCCACGTGCCACTGGCCGATCTGAGGAGACCAACGGAGAGGACTGGGAAGAAATGGTGGCCTCCAGAGCTGGAAGGAGCCAAGAGGCTGACCTCTGCCTCCGGCTGGGCTGCATGTGAGCAGGGAGGGGTGTGGAGTATGGAGCAGGGGGCTGAACTGCAGAAGGGAGACTGTTTCCCAGGGTTGGGGGGCTGAGGGAAACGGGGGCTGTAACAGTCATGGAAGAAAGGAATAAAGATGTAGGGGAGAGGTGGGAGAGGAAAATGGAGAAATAAATCAGGAATGAATGCAGTTTGGTGAAGTTCTCTCACACAGAAAGGAACGGAACATGTGGAATCACATTATTTTGAGGCAGGGATGGGCTGCGGAGCTCTTTTGATCTGGCCTGCCTTCAATCATTTCTGATTATCAAAATAAGAACCAGAAGGCTATACTGGAGAGAACTACGCCCTTTGATAAACATTTGCTGGATGGCTGAATGAATGAATGAATGAATGAACCTAAACAGGTCTAGTCCAGATGGACTCATTTATTAGCTCTGAGAACTCAGGCAAGTTATTCACATCTTTCAGAACCCCAGTTTCCCCATGTATAAATGGGGATGATAATGCTTGTCCTGCCTTCTTGGAGCTTCTCATGTATGTGCCAGTGGGTGTTCCATTATTTATCTAGACCCAGGAACACAGATCTCAACAGTGAAACCTTAGAAAAGTGACTGAACCTCTCTGAGCATGTTTTCTCATCTAAAAAATGGGGATAATAATAGAAACCTCATTGGGTCATTGTAAGAATGTATTTAACCTGGCACTCAATACATGCTGCTTTCCTTCCACGTTGTCTTTCGTTTTCTCTCTCTATTGTGTTTTGTTTCCTTTATTTTGTTTTTATTTTATTGTGATAAGAACACTTAATACGAGATGTACTCTTTTTTTTTTTTTTTTTTTTTTTTGAGAAGGAGTCTTGTTCTGTCACCCAGGCTAGAGTCCAGTTGTGCGATCTCAGCTCATTGCAACCTCTGCCTCCCGAGTAGCTGGGATTACAGGTGCCTGCCACCATCCCCAGCTAATTTTTGTATTTTTGGTAGAGATGGGGTTTCACCATCTTGGCCAGGCTGGTCTCAAAACTCCTGGCCTCGAGATCCACCCACCTCGGCCTCCCAAAGTGCTGGGATTACAGGCATGAGCCACCGCGCCCGGCCGAGATGTACTCTTTTACCAAGTTTTTAAATGTACAATACATTACTGTTGTCTGTCTCATTGTCTCAAAGAACTCCAGGTGAAAAAAAATCCACAACTTACTCAGTTCTTCATTCTGGTAAGTTACCTAAATCTAAACTCAACAGCAATGGGTTTTTAGATTGTTTGTTTTTCCCAACGGATCTCTCCTTTTAATTTTTTTAATAAGACATGGGGTCTTATTATGTTGCCCAGGCTGGTCTTGACCTCCTGGACCCAAGTAATCCTCCCACCTTGGCCTCCCAAAGTGCTGAGATTACACGCGTGAGCCACTGCACCTGGCCAGAACTCTTTTTATACATATAAAAATACACACACACATATCTATATACATAAAATCCCAATATATCTCTACTAGCTCGAGCCCCTGGCAAATCATTGCTGTTGCTGAGTGTTTTTAGGTGGGCAGCCAGGAGAGACGGCTGGCTAAAAACACAATGAAATGCACACACCTTTCTCTGCCAGGCTTCTGCAGGCATCAGCAGCAGCTTCCCTGGAAGACCCACACAAGTTCCACAGATGCCATGTGGTTCTATTCCGCAGAACTGGGCTCTGGGTTCTTTTACGGAATTTCCAGCAACAATAAAGACATGTTGCACCCTTTCTCGCCGCCCCCACCCTATGGGGCCAGAGGACTGTGAGGGAGTGGCTCCCTGCCTTCACAGTCTGGAGAAGGTGGAGAGTGTGGATGGCAGGGCCAGCCAGGCCCACCCCAGACCATCAGCTGGGAGCTCTCGTGGGCCTCCAGTTCCAGGCAGGAGCCTTATGGTCTCTACAGTTGGGCGTTTCCTGTGGAAAAGGGGAGATGACCAAATGCTCCCGTCCACGCCCTGCAAGAATGCCACCTGGAAAAGGGTGGGCAGCTGTCCCCATCTCTGCAAGGGCAGCATGGTTCTGTGTGTGTTCATGTTCCTTTTCAGTTTACAAGCAAGGCCTCATACACATCCACACAACAAGCCCCGTTTTACAGATAAGGAAACTGAGGCCAAAACAAAAGAGCCCACCCAACTTGCCTGAGGTCACAGAGCCTGTCAGCTGAGAGGCCTGAGCTTTAAGCCCTGCACTCTTAAGCCCAGATGAATCTTCCTGAGGAAGCCTGCCTGGTCATCCTGTCTGACTCCTCCACCATTCAATTGCACATGCTTGTTTACCTATGTGTCTTCCCCATGAGCAGCCTGTGTGGCTCAGGACAGCAGGTGCTGGCCTTATACTTATGCTTGTGCCCTTGCTCTGGGCCTGGCCTTGGAAGCCAGGGAAAACCATTGTCTATCAGCAGATTGCTGTTGTTGGTGAGGCATGGGCGGAAGGCACTTTCTCTTTCTCTGAGCCCTCCTCTGGCCTTGGGAGCTCCTATTGTCTCTTAAAGGGACCAGCCAGGCCATGTTATGGCCTGAGATTCCCCTTCCTCCTCCTCTCTGCATGGGTGAGGGATGAGCTGTTAGGTTTCCAAATGAATGGGGAAAGGGTAATAGTTACTGGACACCTGATGTGTTAGATGTGTCAAGCCTATCATCTCTGAATTCTCCCATCAACCCTTTCGAGTAGTTACATGTGTTTCTGTTTTAGTTATGAAGAAACTGAAGCTCAGAGAGGTTTAATGGCTTGCCTAAGGTTCCCTGGATGGCAGGTGTAGCACGGGCTTGAACCTAGATCTGTCTGACTCCTAATTCTGTGATCTTTCTTGTTTCTGCTGCTGTCTCTTAGGGTGGGGATACGAATGTGCCCTTCACTTAAGCAGGCCAGGCTAACTGGGGAATGGCTTCTAGGGCCATTCCATTAAGAAGTCCAAATACATAGCTTTCTTCTCCTTGGTCTTGACACTCCACAAAGCCAGGTGAAATTATTGTCCTCAAAGAGGCTCAGTTTCCCTGTCTGAAAAATGGATAGAATTGGCCCCCAATGGACTCCTAGGCTGGGAGGGGCTATATTTAGGCAGAAAGAACAGAAAGAGCAATTGGGCTAGATGTCAGCACTGGGATGTATGGAACAGGACTGAACTCCTTAGAGTCCTTTCTGTCATCCTAAACCTCATACCAACAGAGCCAGTAAGACCTCAGCTCCCCGCTACCCACTTTCCCACCGCCACTGTTCTCAAGGGATCTAATCCTCACTAACCACTTGCTAAAAGAAGTCCCGGCCCCAGACTCCCTGGTCTGACCCAAGCCATGAGATAGGTAAAAGCCAGGGGTAGAAACTATACACCCAGAGCCAAATCCAACAGCCTGAGCAACACACCTTCCCACCTCCCTCCTCTGGGGACACGGCAAAGAGACTAATTAGCCCCCAAGCTCCAGTCAGGAAATGAATCCCCCACCCACCCTCCCATCAGCCCCCAAGAAATTAATAAACTCATCAGATCCAACAAAGCGGCTTGGCAGCTATTACCCAGTGCAATCTAATTGCAGAAAGGCAGTGGGAGGGAAAGGGAGATTCAGAGCCAGGCGCCCTGGGATACAGGCTAATTGCCCCACCCACTGGGCACCCTCGAAGCCACACACGTGCCAGGAGTGGGCAGGAGACATAGCTCTTTCATCACTGACAATCTGTGGCTCTGCCTCCGGCCAAATCCCTTTGCTCCACCCTGCTGACACCTGCCCCCCAAACCTCCTGTAGGAACAGCTGTTTTGTAAGCCGCTTCCACATGCCCACATGTGCAGGCTTGATTTTGCTTCAAATAATGTCTCTCCTTGGCTCCCTCTATACTTTCTGTCTCTCGCACTTGCTCCGCCTTTCCACTGTTTAGAGGCCCCAGGGGTTGCAGTGAAGGAGGAGAAGGTATGGATTTGGACAGGGCCGCTGCTAGCCTACAAACAGCATCTTAATGCAGGTAAGAAAAAAGCACCCCTCTGGGCTGATGTGGCCTGCCACCGCACCCTGGGAATGCAGAGTTTGAGCTGGACTTCATCCTTGGGCGTTGCACAACCAGAACCAGCAACGCAAAGTTGGACAGGAGTTTAACCTGGCTTCTCTGCTGATGAGCTACGTGAACTTGGGTAAGTTACTGAATCCCTCTGAGCCTGTTTCCCCCATCTATAAAATGGGGATTAAAATAGTAATTATTACCTCATAGGGGTTCTTAAGATTAAGGGAGATGGTGTATGTGCAAGGTACTGTGTCAACCCTTATTAGTTTTTAATACCATTGCCCAAGGCAGAAGGTGGGATCTCCTGTGCGCTCTGTGAAAGGCTTCACACTATGGGCTTTGGTTGATTAGGCAGATTAGGACGGTGTCTCAAAGTATAGTTTCCAGACCAACAGTATCAGCATTAGAAATGCAAATTCTCTTCTTCTCTGAGATGGACATTTGAAAAACAAAATTAAAACTGAAAACAAATGCAAATTCTTGGGCCCTACCCCAGAATGACTAAATCAGAAATTCTAGGAGTAGGGCAGGCTGCATTAGAGCTGAGCAAAAAGACCAACTCAGACGACAAACAGGATGACAGAGAAAGGTTAGGGTGCAGAGATTAACAGTGCTTCAGTGCCTGCCCATGCTCAGTTAGGAAATGTTTACAAACTGGCTCTCCTGGGGGGAAAAAAAAGACCCTCCTGTGTAGCGTTTGCCAATTTCTGTGGTGTAAACACACCCGCTATGGCTGATTTAAAGCTGCCAACATGATGTCACCAAGCACAGAGCTGGGAACGGATGTGTACAACGGACTCTTGCAGGCTGGGGCAAGCCAGCTGTAGCACATGACTGGTGCCCGCCATACTCACACGGGCTCTGTGCTGGGCGTTAGAAGGTGATGCATACTAATCTCATTGCCACCCCCACTGTATTCATAAGGAAAGCAGGGTCCAGATAAGTTAATAATTTACCTAACTCGCAGAGCTGGTGAGTAGAAAAAATAGGATTCCAGACAAGGCCAGTGGCTGCTTAATTGGTTCCACAATATTTAAAACAAATGTGTAGTCCTTCTACCTACAGATTCTTAATGCCATTACAAGAAACATTTTATGATAGGACTGCTTAGTCAAATATTAAAATTTAGGTAAATATAACTGATATGGGATGTGTTTGCATGTACATAGAATGTATCATTTACCCAACATCCCCAAGGGACACAGGTGGATATAAATTAATAATGATCTTGCTCCTGAAGCATTAAAATTTGGGAGAGTTTAATTATTTATTCAAAGCCATTGTTTCCAAAACTCCTTTCTAAAGGAATTATTATGTTCCTCTGTCCTCTTGAACAGGGAGCCTGTCTACCTTAATATGCAGTGTTATCATTACGAAGCCAGTTATTACACTGTGCCGTGATACAGTGCTACCCTTGGGGTTACTGAAATGTGGAGGGCCACTGCCTGCAGTTCTGCGCTTTTGTAAGTTAATTTGTCTGCTTTCTCGTAGTGTGTTTCTTTTCTCACTGTGAGCCATCACTTCTTGCTCCTATTACGACTGCTGTCTGTCTCTGAGCCTCTGTCTTTCTAGGACCCCTGGGTAGAGCAGCCAGGGACCAAGCTTGAAAGAATTTTAAGGAGAGCCTAGACAAGGGGGCTGATGGGGCCACAGGGTTGTAGTGAATGGTTCCGTGGCATCAGTAGGGGCTACCCATAGTCCTTTGGAAAGGAGATGACTGTACAACTGAAAGAGTGTCAGGGACTTGGATTTGGTCTGTCGTGTGACCCCAGGTCAATATAAGCAAGCTGGTCACTTCTGCGGCAATGCACTGCAGAAAGTCCTGCACCCAGGGGCCAGGACCACAGGGGTCCTCTGGGGCTTCCTGACAGAGGCTGCAGTGTGTTACCTGGCATCAGGAGACCCCCATTAGTACCTGGCACTATGACCACAGGTGGGTGACCCTGAGCAAGTCAGTTAATTTCCTCGAGCCTCACCCCTCCCCAGCCTCCACCCTAATCAAAATCCCCACTGACCTTGCCTGGGACTAGAATCCACTCTGGGCCTCCCTGTTCTGTTCTTCACACAGCAGCAGCCAGTCGTCACTACCATATCTCACATACATGCCAGTCCCTGCTTAAAACCCTTCAATTCTTTCCCATGTTGGCTTAAGGATAGAGACCAAAACCCTTACTATGGCCTGCAAAGCCCCATGAGGTCTGTCCTTTGCCCACTCTCCATCCTCTTCTCATGCTCTTCGGTCCAGCTTTACCTGTGCTGCAGCCACACCTACCTTCTTCCCTCGTTCAAGTGCAACAGGCTCCTTCCCGCCACAGCCTTTGCACATGCCATTCCCTGTCTGGAACTCTCCTTGCCACATGAACCCCTGCCCCCCAGCCCCTTTCAGCTAGTTTAGGAGTTGGCAAGCCCGGGACTACAGGTGGAATCCAGCCCACTCCCTATTTTCTGAAATAAAGTTTTATTGGAACGTAGCCTCACCCATTCATTTGTGCACTGTGACTGCTTTCATCTACAAAAGCTGATTTGCTCAGAGCCATGTGACCTGCAAAGTCTAAATATTTATCACGTGGACCTTCATAGAAAAAAATTTGCTGAATCTTGATCTACTTTACATCTGTTAATCCCCTCAGGCTTCAGCTCAAAGGTCCCTTCCTCCAGGAAGCCTTTCCTTGCTAATCCCTCAAAGTCGGACTCCTCCCACAACCACGTTCTTTTCCTTCCAAACATTCATCGATGTGACCATTGCTTACGGCCTATCTTTCTTACTAGATAATAAGCTTCATGAGAGTAGGGATCATGGCCAGCTTTGACTGCCCTTTTATCCCTAGAGCCTGGCACAGTGCCTAGCTTATCACAGATGCTCAATAAAATCGAGTTAAGTGAATGCACCAGGAACATTGCCTATAGAATCTCATTTAACCTTCAGCCTATCTTTAAGAGGGAGTAATTTTTGTACTCATTTTACAGATTTTAAACGTCCTGAATCTTAGCAAGGTTAGGTCATGAATGTCTCCAAAGTCACATGCTGCTAAGTACCAAGATGGGGATGTAAACCCATGCTTTCTGCATCCCCAAAGCATGTGCTCCTAACTACTGTGCTATTCTGTTTCAGAGTCAAGACAGCGATGGGAACGGGCATAGCACAGTGCCTGGTGTGTAAGCAGGGGTGAAATGAACTTTGCCAAGTCCTTTCCCCTCTCTGTGGCTCAGATTCCTTCCAGGCTGCCGTCAGTGAGCCCTCAGGCCCTTTCCTATAGACCAGTCCTGGAGGCCCACAGGCTCACCTGGGTGTCATCCCTGGAACTTGCACGCCCTGCCGCTGAGGGGGAGCCCTGGCAATCCTGCCTGCTCACAGCTCTCACTCCTGCCTAGAATCACACAGGGCTGTCATTTTGCCACTTTGTTCCCTCTCAAGTAGGTAAAAAGAGATTCATTTTTAAAGCCTCGAGGGATTTCCTCACATCTTTGCCTGCATCCGTGGGTGCGCACGCAGCACTATAACATTTCATATTTTATGTACATTTAGATGATTGTTCTTTGCACTCAGCGGTGCCAGGATCCAGCTTCTTCTAGGGAGGCCACCGTAACCCCAAGGCAGGGTAAGTCCTTCGGCTTCAGACTCAGGTTTTGCAAACACTTATTGATCACCTTTGCATTCTGGGCACTCAGCCATGTGCTCTGCTTACGTAAATCTCCTTGATTCTGCACAACAACCTTGTTATTATTCCCACCTGAGAAATGAATGAATGAATGAAAGTGAGACTCAGAGATGTCAAGCAACTTGCTGAGGGTCACACAGTTAATAGGAGATTAAACTGAGATTGGAACTTAGGTTCTATTTATTACTATACCATCTGGTTGAGTTAGGACAGGTGTATCTTGTCTTGACCTTAAGGCCTTCTCAATTCCTCTCTGATCATCATGAACTTGTTTACTAAATATAGTCCTGAAGGGAGTCACTTCAAAGAGCCCATATGAGTGATCCTGGCCAGGGCCCACAGTGGTTGCTTAGGAGCTAGCTTGGCACAAGGGAATTCAGGGGGTACAAGAGGACCCGCATTTTTTTTCCTCCTCTCCCATGCATAAGCTGTATGAGCTGGGGTAAGGCATTTAACCTCTCTGAACCTTCTCCATCTGGAAATAAATGAACCTGCCTACCCATAGTACAGCGTTGTTGTTGTTGATAAGCAACTGAGATAATGTACGTGATGGCCTTTGACGAGCCACAATAAGCCATGGGAACATAAGATAATGGTACCATTTAACGGTACCATTGTGTATTTGGTGGGAATGCAGCCGGCCAGAAGTCAGGAGATTTGGGTTCAAGTTCCACCCTCCAACTTACTACATGGTCTTGGGAAGTTGATTTTGCTACCTATAAGATAAAAATAGCTCCCCTTCCCTTCTCCCCTTATTAGGGTGATTTGAGGCAATTACAGATGTGACAAAAGTTTCAAGGCCTATTCAAATGCAAGCTCTGACCGGGCGCAGTGACTCACGCCTCTAATCCCAGCACTTTGGTAGGCCAAGGCAGGAGAATCACTGGAAACCAGGAGTCAGAGGTTGCAGTGAGCTGAGATCGTACCATTGCACTCTAGCCTGGCCAACAAGAGTAAAACTCCATCTCTAAAAAAAAAAGTAAGCTCTTTCTATTTTATTCTATTTCAGATCCTTGTTCTCCAGGGACATCCAAAGTCAGATGAACCATAACCAATGACTCTTTCTTTTTACTCTCAGGTTCAGGGTACTAAGTTGAAGTTCTTACTAGGAAAGATGCATATTAATAATGTATTTGTGGCTTCTTGAGTGCACAGAAGTGATTTTGACATATGGGCAGGAAAAGTGACATTCAGGTGAAAACACTATGGCCAGGGATCCCAGGAATAAACTGAGATTGTTAGCGTTTCAAAGTCTCTTATATTATATAGATCTGTACTTTGAAATAAAACCAACTAAAAAGGTTTGTAATATTAGCCTCCGTGGTGAACACCTTGGCACGAGGGAGTAAATGCTTACTGCATTTAAATCTAATATCTCCAATCATAAAAGTTTCATTCACAGAGGAGACTGAGTCATGAGTAAGCAAGAGCCCAACCGAGTCCTGGAGTGGGTGATCTGGGGAACAAAGGGAGATGCTGAAGTTGGCCAAAGGCTGCATTCTAGTAGCAGAGGGAACCATCAAATACATGCTTGTGCAGAATAATGCTGAAAATTCAGGATCAAAAGAAAGCAATGGTAAATGCCAAGGGTAAGAGATCAAAAACAAGTCCAGGGAAGGCTGGGAAAACTCGATATCAAGTGAACTCTAACTGGGCTTTATTAAGCCTGCAACTCAGTTGGTCCAAGGTAGTATTTTGTTAAACTGTGGGTTGCAACCCATTAGTGGGTTATGAAATCAATTCAGTGGGTCAAGACATGAATTTTAGAAAGCAAATCTATACCTAGAATAGATCAGGGTGTAATGCACATAGCAGGGGTACCTTGTTTCACAAGCTTTGGTTTCAGTTACATATAGATGGATGTTTATGTGCATCCTGACTTGCAACCCAAATGTAAGTCAGGCTCAAGAAGTGTACAAGTGCCTGGCATAAGAGATCTGGACACTCTATCTGTTCACTACTCTATCATCAGACCTTAGCCGAGTACCTGGAACATAACTGGTTCTCAATTAATATATTTCTTTTGCATCAATGAACTCCTAGTCCTGGTCACTTGTTATAACTGAAGGACTAACTACAGTATAAGAAAATTATACAAGCTAAGACTTTTGAACACTTACCATATGCCAAGTACTGGACTAAAGGCTTTATATTTGTCATCTCATTTAATCTTCCCAACCACATCACACGGGAAATACTGCCATCATCCCTGTTTTACAGATAAGAAAACTGAGGCTCTGAGAGGTTGGGTTTCTTGCCCAAAGCTCCATAGTTAATGCAGATTCAAACCCAGGCAGGTCTGCTATGCTACTAGATAGATATAGATACTAATACTAATAGATATTAATTCTATTGGGTTGGGACTATACAGTTAAACATTTAGTAAACATTCGAATCCTTATCCTTTATCCATTGGCATTTGCCACAAGCGTTCCTGCCTGAGACCCCATATCCTTGAAGGTGGCCTTTGCTATCCCTTGTCTTTGATTCTGAGTTACATATTTAGAAGAGGATACGTAAATAAAGCTTGAGGAAGGGGAGGCTAGGCGGCAGAGAAATAAGCAGAGTGGGAGTTCTGGCTTCCCAACCAGCTCTGCCATCCACCACAACCGCCTCTGGGTGGTCCCACTCAGGCTCCTCACACTCCCCTTCACCTGGGGTTTCCCAGTCACCCACCAAGCTTCAGCCTGAATGCCACCAAGCTTCAGCCTGAATGTCACCCCTCAGGGAGGCCCCTCCCAGTCTTTTGTCTCCATCAAGACCCACATCACAGACTTGTGCACAGTGCCCTGAACTACCGCTTTGTAGCACTCATCACGTTTGTAATCATATATTTAGGTAATTATTTGTTTCACGTCCCTCTCCTGTACCAGAGTGAAGAGACTCCATCTTGTTCACTATCATATGCCCAATACCTAGCATGAAATTGGCACTTACTACATATTGGCTGGATGCATGAATAAATTCCCGTTTGTGGCCCCAGCTTCCAGGGCAGTGCCTGGCCTATACAGGGTACTCAATAAATATCTGTTGAATTGAATTACAAAGTTCTTTTGGGCAAGTCATTTCTTTTTATCTTTAGTTATCTTACCTATAAAAGAAGGATACAGGCTTGCCCCTTCCAGCTCAAACAGGAACTCCTGAAAATGCTGGGTTTATTTATAAAGAGATGTAAATTTGCAAAGTGGCTTGGGGCAGAGCCTGAGAGAGATGGGCTTATTCTTTTTTACTTTTGTGAGTGTCAGCAACTCTTGTCTGAGCAGTTTCCTGAGCAGGCAACCCCAGAAGGTCTCAGACAGGTGATGGTAGGAGGCCACGGGCAGCACTGCTTCCCTGGCATGAAGGTGAGGCAGGTGGCCACTGATGTGAGGGATACAAGGAAGGCTCCTCTCCAATCTGCCACAAAACAGCCCTCTCTGAGCTGAACGAAATGAAGCTAGAAACAGGAAGGGTGGAATAGATGTGTGAACCCAAGAAACACAACTAAGGAAAAAGGAAAGAGGCTTTAGAAAGGAAGATTTCTGCCCAATAGATAGAAGAACTTTCCAAGAATGAGAGCTTTCCAAGATGGAATATACTGTTCCTGTAGGTGATGAGTTCCTTGACACTGGAGGCATTCAAACAGACTCTATGATGATCCATTTGCAAGAATCCAAGCAGCCAATTAGTGTGCTGGTCTAGAAGCCCTTTAGTATTCTTTTTGACCCCAGGAATATAAGATCTGGATTCTACTTCTGCATCAGGGGAACCAGGAGAAAGGCAGGACATCAACAGGAGATGAAGTCCTTGCTCTTTGTGAGAAAACAGGAGAGCAGGAGTATGGGGCAGTGAACGCAGAGAAAGGGCCACTGTAGGAAAACTTCAGCTACTCATACGTTTGCTCATTCCTGGTCTTCTCTCCTGGCTGAAACTCACTACAGGTGATTCCATTATTCATGGTAGTTCTGTTCTATAAAGTTGCCACAAACACTGAATTAGGGAATACCGAACCATTTTTTTTCCTATGGGAAATACAGGGCTAGGTTCCTGTGAGCCTCTGGTCACCATGCTTTCTTCAATCAATCAATCACTTTGTTTTACATGTGTTGCTGTTTGCAGGCACCTCACTTAATATATGTTGTTGATGTGTTAACATTAAAGAACAGCACGCTCACTCAGCCAGAATGCAGCTTACCTAACACATGTGCTTTCTCTGGAAGGCACATCACTGGTTCTTGTAGGTAGGAACACTAGATAGCACTTCAGCACTATGCTTAGGGGTCATTTTAAACAGAAACATTACCAAGAAAAAGCACAAAAATAGACAAGATGTGACATGAAGTGGACTGTGAGAAGGACACTTGTTTACAGTATGAGAGCTGAAACAAGAAGACACAGTGCAGCCTTGTTCAGCCTTAGCTGGGAACGTGCACATCATTGATTCCAATTTTTTGCTGCTCTGTACATGTCTGCAAAAGCACTGTATTGATTTGGGGGTTACAAATAGATTTTAGCAAGTAGTTGAATTTGCAAACATGGAATCCACAAATAATGAGGATCAACTGTACTTGTCTGCTCTCGAATGTGTAGCTTGTGCCAAGACCTGCCCAGACTTCCATCCCTAATCCCCAACGTCTGGCATAGGAAGCAGAATTTGGTCTAGCCCTCACCACTCCTCTTGCCAAAGAGAATAAAACCACATTGGCTGTTCTCAGAGATTCCAGTGACAGCGAAAATAATAGGGCAGGAGTGGAGCTCAGTCCACCCTAGTCAGCTCTGACTAAAAATGCCACCCCTGTATGATGCTTGTATGAACTTAATAGACTTCCCACCTAGCTCATGGTTTCTGAAGTTAAATTTCCAGAGACGAGCTGTGAGGATGCTCAGATCTCCTTTCTTTTCGGACAGAAGTACCAAGTGATTTTAAGAATTTCTGTTGCTGGCCAGGCGTGGTGGCTCACGCCTGTAATCCCAGCACTTTGGGAGGCCGAGGCAGGCAGGTGACCTGAGGTCAGGAGTTCGAGATCAGCCTGACCAACATGGCAAAACCCCATCTCTACTAAAATACAAAAATTAGCCAGCCGTGGTGGTAGGCGCCTGTAATCTCAGCTACTTAGGAGCTTGTGGCAAGAGAATCGCTTGAACCCACGAAGTGCAGGTTGCAGTGAGCCAAGATTGTGCCATTGTACTCCAGCCTGAGCAACAAGAGTGAAACTCTGTCTCAGAAAAAAAAAAAAAAAGAAGAATTTATGTTGCCTACACCCCAACTTCCTCTTCTTTTCTTGCATAGTTGAAAATCTCACAGACTCACTTCTAAACATTTTTGGGGATGATCAAATTGGCCTTCCTCAAATTGCCGTGTGTGGAGTGCATGGCAGGATCAGTCAACACGAGGACTCATCTGCATACCCCTCTCTCACCTCCAGGAAGCTAGAAGGTGTTTTGAATTAGCTGCTGAGAAAAGAATTTATCAGAGAGCTCAGGCATGCTGGAGATTTTTCATCTTACAAGAAAATTACTGCCAAAGAACATGATACAGGCAGGCCATGCCTGGCTTCATTTGTTAAACGCACCAGGTGGAGAAGTACCTTGGGAAAGCTGGTTGTATTAATAACACAACTTTGCGCTCTGAGTGGCAGATGCCAATTGAACTCACGGTTTTAATGAAGCGCCCGGGTGGAAGGAAGCCGGTTACTTGCCGTCCTTCTGGAACTCAGGACACTGAAGTCAGTAGCATGCTGGAGGGCAGGGGAGGATGCAACTTCTGAGCTTTCTGCGATGGCCTGAGCATGGCCCGGCTCTGCCCCTAGCTGGAAGCTGGCTCACAGCAGGCAGCTAGCATGTGCCCGGGACTTGCAGTGCTCTGGCTGGATGGGGAAATTTTAGTTTTGGGGGTGTCGGCAGCTCTTGTCTGAGCAGCGCTCTGTCGGGCAGGCCTTTGGGGTGCTGGGATTCTCATAGGAGTGGGACCATAGCTTCTGCTTCCCTCAGCTTCACACAAAACCAGAGCCACTGCCAAGTGGAACCAGTGAGGCTGCCACATTAGAGAGTGGAAAAAGGAGGGGTCAGGGGTGGAGGAAGGAGAGAGGCAGAAGAGGGAGAGGCTGTGGGGAGGCCATCCTGAAGCCCTGAGTGGCCAGCCTGGTACAGCTGGTGTGCGCCCCGCCTGGCTGGCATGGGCCGGTCTTTGTGTGGTTACAGCCAGAGTGACCTGGCCCTGGGCGTCTCGCTCACCCCCGTTTTGTTCTTCTCTCTGCCCTGAGCCAGCCTAGAAGCGAGACTCCGGGAATACGGCACACAAAGATAGACAGATACATAGATAGTCATCTCTGTGTGAGATGACAGAACTAAAATTTGCAAATATAGTAGAATCCTCAAAGCACAGCTATAAACAATGTTTCATTTTGCTCTCACAATAATTTTATGATGCACATAAAGCAGATATGATGATGATCACCATCCCTGCTTGACTGAGGAGGAAATTGAGAAACAGAATGCTAGAACAGAAACTGGGAGAGCTGGGACTCTTCCCTGAGCCTCTGACCATGAAGCCTTATGCCCTTCCCAGTGCCCCACGCTGCCTGCTGCTGCATGTGGCTCCCTCACCTCCCTGGATCCACCTTTGTTCTTTCCCCAGGCCTGCCTGCCTGCAAACCCCACACCTCTGGCCGGTGGCCTGGCCCACCTCCCATCAGAGCTGACTGACGCAGGCTGCTTCCTGAGACCGAATTAGCAGGTCCGCCTCTTCCAGCTCTTCCAGGCATGAGCTGGCTGAAGAGGCACGGAAAAGAGTCACCGGGAACTGGCAAACTTCCCCAGACTGATCTCAGGCAGAAGCGTGATGGGGCACATTATAAGAAATACATTTAAAATGCAGCACTTTAAAACCCTGCTCTTCTGCCCAAAAGCAGCCCCCAGCTTGAAAATTTAAGTAGCTCTAATTTGTTTGCCGGCTGATGTGTGAATAAGCTTCTGCAGTCAGTGAATTTTCCATCAAAGCTGAAAAGCAGGAAGTCCCTGTGCTTTGGGAGAAAGAACCAGACTTACGTGGGCCAGGAAGGCAGGAGAGAAAACGCCCTTCAGGTTACATCCTGCCAAAGCCAGCTCATCTGCCCCTTGACCGTTGTCCCTGGGGTGGACAGGAGAGCCTGATTCACTCACAGGAGAAAGTATTTCAGAGCCTTTTAGTGAAGTAGGGGAGCACTGTTCTTGGAGGATGGAAAGAAATGGAAAGGGGAAAGATATCAGTGATTGGAGGGGCCTTCTGCTTCAATTTTCAAATTCCAGTTGTCAGACAGCGGGGAGGTTTGTCATAGGAAATCTCTCTTGAACAACTTGGTGAACAGTAGCTTTAGATAACTCTCATGACAAAATCCTCAGGTCCCCAGGGCTCTGGTGTCCCTGTTGGCTATGAGCTCCTTAGGCCTGGACAGCACATCTGTGTGCCCCCTGCACACCTCCCCGGGGCCCAGGGAGGTGGGCTGTGCACACACCAGTCCCTCGTTCCCTGCGTATTCGCTCTCCAAGCCTGCACTGGGCACCACTCTCAGCTGGCTTGGGGAGCCCCCAGCACTGAATAATAGTGTGAAAAGGCTACAGTAGAGGGAGCACATAAACGGAGCACTGGACCGGTGCTTGCAGGAGCTGGGGATTAGGGAAGCCTCACTGAGCTGAGTTTTGGAGACGTGAGTAGGAGTAGCCAGGTGAGAAATGGGAGTGGGTACGGGTGCACTGGCACGGGCATGTGAGAGAGCCTGGCATGCCTGACCGTCACAGCATCTGGTATTGCTGGGGCAGAGCGTCAGAAGGGCCAGTGCAGACGAGGGGACTCAAAGGTATGCAGCACCCAGCACCTGTCATCCTGAAAGCAAATGGGGGCCGCCAAGGGGTTTTAAGCCCAGGAATGATACTCTCACTGATGTGTTCTCTGGTAGGAAAGATGGACTCGCTGACCTCCAACTCTTGAGAATTTTTGACATTCTATGAGATGTTGTCAACTATTTTAAACCTCATTCCAATTCCCCTTCTCCTGGTTCCTTAATTAAAAAGAAGAAATAAGTGACTTCTCAGTAACCTTCAAAGCAGCCCCCCAGCCACCCATCTCTTTTTCTGCTCCCTCCACCCGGATCTGCCGTCTCGAAGTTTCCTCATCAAAGGCAAAGTCACTCCCACTGGTTCTGGGGGAAATCGCCTGTCAAGCAGCCTCCTCAGCTGGCCCACGGAGGTCTGTTCCCCAGACGGAGAGCTGGCACTCAAGGCTGCTGATTCCCAGCAATCAAACCTGGCTCCAGCACTCTGAGCCAGGCTCCGGCAGAAACAGCTTCAAAGGATCTGCATATTTATGGTAAATTCCTTCCTCAAATTGAAAATGTATTAGACAGTAGCAATCACAGTACTCTCAGAGCTACCTTCCCCCTCCCACCCCCCTCAACCTGTCTGAGCCTTAATAGCCCTTCTCCTTAGCACAGAAGGGGCTGGAGCTATGATGGGGTCAGCTCATAGTAAGAGGGGCTGGGGTCAAGGACACAGATGCCGGGGGTACCTCTCCATGGAGAGCATGAAATGCCCCTCCCTATTCTTCCATGCCATGTGAAGGCAATGTCAGTGCAGAATGTCATCTGACAGGCAGGGCGCTTTGATGGTTTTCTGTTGTTCTAGGTTTGTTTGCTTTTGAAATGGAGGAAGGGCCTAGATATGGGGACAGGAGTGGCTCCCACCAGAGAAGCAGGTCTGCTAAAATTCCCACCAGAGCAACAGAAGCTATTTTCCAGAGTTCTCAGCTGCACAGGGCCATGATAAGAAATGCAGCTGCCTTTACATGACTCAGGAGTGCAGCAAAGCAAGTTCCACCGCTGCCAACGCAGGAGGATCCCAACTCCCCCGGAAAGGGGGCAGGCAGAGCTGCCTCTGCGTGGGCTTGTGTCAGGCAAGATGGCAGGAGAGGAGATTAAAGAGAGGCAGCCTGACCTCCTAGCAAAAGGTGGGACCTGCAGGAATTTCAAGGAGTTGGGTTGAATTCTCTGAGCCTTCTAAAGATGACACTGGATCCCTGAGTTCTTGGTTTGCAAGGGTGACTCAGGAAAGCCATCTCATCCATCCTCCTCCTTGGGTTAGAACTCAAATCATTCCAGAGAGCCAGCCCCTTGAAAGCTGGGTTGATATAAGCTTTGGAAAACAAAAGTCTGGCTGTCAGCTCACAAGGCTTATTACTGGCCCTCTCCTCACTGCCTGGCCAGTTTCTCCAGCTCTGTAGGAGCAGAGTGAAATAAATCCATGGTCTAAGGAAAGTGTGGCTCAGGTCTAATTTCTAGAAAAGTTCGCATGAAAAGAACCCTGTGTACCTGGTGGGAGAAAGGCAAGTGGAATAATTAATTGATCCCAAGGCCCAGAGTTCAGAATGAATAAAAAAATTGGAAAACAAATTCCAGTAAGCAAGCTAATGTGGCAAATAGAAATTTGGCATTCAGTTTGAGGAAATTCATAATCCTCCAGTGCTCTCAGCTCTGTGCTGTTCAGCCCCATCTGCAGTGTGGTGTTCAATCTGGGCCTTGTGTTTTAATAGACAACCTAGACGAACTGAACAGCACTAGTGGTGAGAGATGTGGCAGCCACGTCATGTTGGGAACCGCTGCCTGAGAAAGGAAAAAATGGAAGAGCATGACAACACCAGCCCTGTACAGTAAGACCTGGCTGCAGTTTTTGCCTTCCCCAAAAGATTATGAGCTCTTGAGGGAACCATGATTCATGAATCTTACATTCCCAGCCCCTGACACAGAGAAGGTGCTCAAAAATTCTATGCTAAATTCAGGCATGAAAGAGTAAGTGAATGAAGTAAAATCAAACTTTTAAAAAATATTTGAAGAGCTGGTAAGAAAGAGGAAGCAGACTATTCCTATTATGGCAGAATTAGGAGGCAGATTTTGACCCAGTGCCTGGAAGTATTTGGAATGTGTCCCTTGAGAGGCAGTGAATTCCTCAGCCCAGGACATGCTCAAGGAGAGGCTGGGCGGTCATCTCTTTCAGGGGAACAATGGAGAAACGTTCTTACACTGGGTTGGAGGAATCCATGAAAGGCTTGAAGGTCCCTTCCAACATGGTCTGGGACAATTCTGCATAGTGGAAAGACCTTGGACTTTGAAGGCAGACCCAGTTCTGCCTTGTACTTGTACTCAGACCCAAGTACTTGTACTTGGACTTGAACTTGTACTCAGACCCAGTTCTTCAATCTGGCACTTACTGGCTGTATGAATGACTTCTTACATGACTTCTTCTCTCTCTGTGTCTCAATTCCTTCACCTATAAGCTGAGAGAATAGCTCTCCTGCAGGGTTGACGAAATGATGAAAAATTTTAAATACATACGTACACCACTCAGCACAGCACATCATGTAGGTGACAACAAATGTTAGCTACTATGTCAGTAGAGCCGGCTTTCTATGTAACCACAGGCAAGGACAAGACTGTGCCATGCAATTCTAGTTTGGATAATTCTTGGGTTCACCCAGGTCAAACGCTGGGAGATTACGACCTTCATTGCTCAGAGAAATGAAACTGAGGTATCCACGTAGTGATACACAGTGAGCCAACAGAAAAAGTTTAGATCTGCATCTTTAACTAGGAATAGCAAACCTCAAAGGCTTAATTAGAGCCTGTTAAGCCATTTCCAATCCTCAGATGAAAGATACGCTCATCTTATTACAGCACTAACAAAGTTGCTTGGGGGCTGCTCAGAATCTCTGATCTTTAGACCAAGTTAAACGAAGGAAATTAAGGGCCTTATAATGCTGTGCTTCCTTCTTTCCCAGCCTCTTCCAAAGATTTCTCCCAAATCAGGAAGGGAGACTATACTTTCCTAATACTGTCCAGGCCATCTTCCGTGTCATGAAAAGGGAAGACATGAGATGGACAGCGGAGATCTCGCATGTGCAAAAACTGGAGGGTGGAGCTGAAACAATACTGTCAACTTCTATGCCCATAAGCCAATAACTGGGCGATGGTCCAGGTTCAGAAATGTCACTGACAGGGCACAACAGGGAATTGTCCCTGACCCTGCAATCTCCAGTAGAAGCTCCACAAGGTCAGCCCCAAGACTGAAAACCCTCTCCGAATAGAATCAAAATAGTCATTTTTAAAATAGTAGAAAACAATCCTGAGTTCTGATAGACTATTTTTAAAATGGTAATAATCCTTTAATCAGCCACCGGCAGAGAATGTGGTATTTGGTTCAGACGTTTTACCAATTACAACCCACCAGGTCGCTGTGTGGGGCTTTCTAAATAATCAAAACCAGCTTTTAATAGTCACTCACCCAGACAGGAAGAGAGAGAATAAAACCAAGCCCCAATGAGAAGATGCCATTCTTAAGGAACACCCAGCCCAGCTGGTCATCAGGACCCAGGCACTGTCCTGGTTTGCAGCAGGTGGCAGCAGACCAACAGACCTGGCTGAAGGGGTTTGATTTGGGGTTTTAGGGATTCCAGGAAAGTGCGGAATAGCCAGGAGTGGGGGATCCAAGAGCACGGGCTTTGCCATTGGACAAGCCTGAGCATAAATCCCAGCTCTGTCTGAAGTCCTTGATAATAGCGGGACCAAGTTCCTTCCGCTCCCTGAGCTCCTGTATTCTTATTGGTGAAATGGGAATTTATCTGCCTTGAAGGGCTGTCGTCAAGATTGGAAGTGATTTGTGCAAAGTGCGCATGTGGTGTCTGGTATGCAAAAAGTACTCAAAAGATATTATTTCCCCTGTTCCTTGTCACTTTCTCCTCCCCTGCCCAGCATCACCTTGAATGGAATTGGGAGAATATTTGCGCAGAGATATTGACATTCCTCCCACCTGGAAGAGAGGCCCAATTAATTATCACTCCCTAAACCATTTCTTCATCTTGTAATAAGCAGGGGAAGGACACCTGTCAAGAGGCAAAGATCAGGCGGTGATTGGGATGGGACCTGGGGACCAAAGCTGCGAAGCTACATCTGTGTCCCTGATACATCACGCACAGTTTTTGCTTGGTACTCACAGCACCTAAACCAGACAGGGAAGCAGCAGGACACTCACTAGATTTGCTGAAAAAAGGGGGGGGGGGGGGGGGGCGGGGCATAAAGAGAATGATCACCATCCACTTCACAAGTCCAATGAAGAGTATGTGTCCCTTAGAGTAGCCGAAGGTCAAAGCACATCCTCTTTAATGGTCACTTCTGAAGCAGATTCCATCCAACACTGGCTCAAAACGATGGGGGTAGGATGTGGAGAGGTCAAGAAAAAAATCTCTGTGAAGAGGCTGCAGTTCACGAACACTCTTCTACTAGGACAGTATTTGTCAAAGGGTAGTCTGTGGACCACCTGCACTGTAATCATCTATCTCGGAGCTGGTTAAAATTATGTGGATTCCTGGAATACATCCAGTTTTACTAAACTGGAATTTATAGCTGTGAGGCCTCGGAATGTCCAACTTTTATGAAGCACTCTCGGTCATCCTGGTGCATGTCTACATTTGAGAAGCCTGCCCTGCCCGCTTATGTGTGCTGCTGCCAAAGAAACTGCAGCCGCTGTTGAGGATGCCTCAGGGCACGGTCCCTTGCTGGCCTGGGTTGGGGACTGAAGGATGAGCCCTGGGGGCTGATGACGCTGTTTCTTAATGACTCAGGCAGTCCTCTGGCCTCGGGGCTAGCACAAGCTAGCCTGAGCAGCGGCTGCTGGAGAAGCAGAATAAAGGTGAAGAGGTACTTGGAGCCTAATCGGCTGTCCTTCAAGTGGAGAGTGGGATCAGGGCTACCAGCCAGCTCTGCCACTGCAGGTGTCTCTTGATGGAGGGTGCTGGAAGTGGGCTCTTTCCCCAGAGCACTCACAAAGCAGGACTGAGGTCTAAGGGGAGTGTTTCAAAGCCTGGGATCAGGCTTTCTGTGGAGTGAGCATCATGTTCTCCTAACTGTTCCTCCGCTGTAATCATCTCCACCCCCTTCTCCTTTCCCCGTTTTCTTTTTCCACTTACCACTCCTGACACTATGTCACATATATATTTGTTTGCCCACTGCCTGTCCCCTACTAGAATACAGGCTCCACAAAAGCAGCCACTTTCTCCATCTTAAAAAACTTATACCTAGAAGACAGTCTGGCACATAATAGGCAATCAACAAAGATGTCTTGAAAGAATGAATGAATGTTCTTCACTTCACATCCCTCAAGCACATTGGGGCTCAGAGAAAAGTCTGCCTGACAATTTCTCCACAGGCTGGCAGCTTCACCTATTCAGGGAATTAGGAGCCCGAGGGCACGATCTGAGTGTAATAACCCACATTTGCACTTACGGTTTTCTATGTCAGGCTCCCTGGACAGACCATGAGCACTCTCTCTGTGCAGAGGCTGAATCTTTTTCAGCTTCCTTTCCCCCAGGCCCAGCATGGTACCTGATACACAGTGCATGCTCAATATATGACTTGTTAGATGAATAAAATGACCATTTTGTGAAATGCCATCCCCGTAGTTTCTGGCTGCCTACCTAACCCTGCTCTCATTTGAGAAATTATACAAAATGGTAGCTGTTACTGCTTACAGACAATGCAGCTCTGCCCCAGAGATACGAGGCCTTTCTGAGAGTCAGCAGCAGGACTCTGGGCTCCTCTCTGTCTGAGACTCTTTCCTTTTACTGCCTCGTCTTCCAAGAAGGGTGACCTGGCTTCAGGGCCCAGCATAATTACGATCTCCTAGAAAGAACTCCACTGGACTCTAAGGAGGGCTGATCGGAGCCTCTCAGATGCTGGGACCCAGAAGCAGGAGGTAGACATGACAGGGCCTCCGCGGCCGTAGGGCTTCATTAGAATCACCTTGGGGGCTTGACAACTGCATCAGTTCCCGGGGCCTGTCATAGGCCTACCCAACTAGACTCTTCTGAGGTAGAGTTTAAAAATCTGTGTTTTTATTGCATTTCCAAGGTGATTCTGATGCATAATTTGTTGTAATGGTTAAGAACTTAGACTTTAGAGGTAGATCTCTCTGGGTCCAAAACCAGCTCTGTCATTACTGTTTGTTCAAGGATAAGTCAGTCAGTCCCCCTGAGCCTCAGTTTCTTCAAGTATAAAATTGGGACTAATAAAAAGTATCTATTTTGTAGGGTTAAAAGAGAAAATATATATGACACACTTAACATGGTATAAGGCTCATGGTAAGAGCTTAATAAATGGAGGCTGCTATGATGATGACAATCGCAGTGGTAGTGATGATGATGTTGGTGGTGGTGATGATAATGATGACAATGGTGGTTGTGATGATGAGGCTGGTGGTGGTGGTGGTGATGATGGGGATGGTGGTGGTGATGGTGGTGGTGATGATGATGGTGGTGGTGGTGATGGTGGTGGTGGTGGCAGTGGTGTTGGTGGTGCTGGTGGTGATGATGGTGGCAGTGGTGGTGGTAATGGTGATGGTGGTGGTGGTGGTGATGAGGGTGGCAGTGGTGGTGGTCATGGTGGTGGTGGTGGTGATGGTGGTGGTGGTGGTGGTGATGATGGTGGTGATGATGATGGTGGTGGTGATGATGGTGGTGATGATGATGGTGGTGGTGGTGATGGTGGTGGTGGTGGTGGTGGTTATGGTGGTGGTGGTGGTGGTGATGGTGATTATGGTGGTGGTGGTGGTGGTGATGGTGATTATGGTGGTGATGGTGGTGGTGGTGATGGTGATTATGGTGGTGGTGGTGGTGGTGATGGTGATTATGGTGGTGGTGGTGGTGATGATGATGATGGTGGTGATGGTGGTGGTGGTGGTGATGGTGATTATGGTGGTGATGGTGGTGGTGATGATGATGATGGTGGTGATGGTGGTGGTGGTGGTGGTGATGGTGATTATGGTGGTGGTGGTGGTGGTGATGGTGATTATGGTGGTGATGATGATGGTGGTGATGGTGGTGATTATGGTGGTGATGGTGGTGGTGATGATGATGATGATGGTGGTGATGGTGGTGGTGGTGGTGATGATGATGTTGGTGGTGGTGGTGATGGTGATTATGGTGGTGGTGGTGATGGTGATTATGGTGGTGGTGGTGATGGTGATCATGGTGATGGTGGTGGTGATGGTGATTATGGTGGTGGTGTGATGGTGGTGATAGTGGTGGTGGTGATGATGATGATGGTGGTGGTGGTGGTGGTAGTGGTGGTGGTGATAGTGGTGGTAGTGGTTTTGTGGTTGTGGTGGTGGTGATGATGGTGGTAGTGGTGGTGGTGATGGTGGTGGTAATGGTGGTGGTGGTGGTGGTAGTAATCATGGTGGTGGTGGTGATGATGATGATGGCGGTGGTGGTTGTAGTGGTGATGATGATGGTGGGGGTGGTGATGATGATGGTGGTGGTGGTGATGACAGTGATGGTGGTGGTGATGATGATAATGATTCTTCATAATCTCCTGGAAAAGGTGATTGTGCAACCCTTCAGTGGTGTGCTCCCTTGTTCAGCCACTCTGACAGTCAGGAAGCTTTTCAATGTACCCACTTCTTGCTGTATTTAGTGCTTGGCTTCCTACTTACCAGCCTTTTCTAAGGCTGCAGAAGGGTCAGCCAAATAATAGGGAGTTGAATATTAGGGTGATGGCGAGGGTGGGAGATCTTCAAGAGACACTTCAAAAGTCAGATCCCTTTCAGATCTCTGTTTCTTCTGATGGAGGAAGATCTCAGAAAAGGGGAAAAAGGGTAATGGCGGAGAATGAGCAAAGGCGTGGGCAGCTGAAAGGAACTATGAAGGACAAGGCATCCCTGCAATGATGGAGCAGGCAGGGAGCGGCCAGGAGAGGAGCTGTGTCATTGGCATGGGGGTGGGAGCTGTGGGTTTGTCAGAGAAGGGCAGACAGGAGAGACCCAGCCATGCACTGCAACACTGAAGGGTTTCCTTGGCCCACATGTGATACAGTCTCTGCCTTGCCAGCAGGCTCCCTGGAGTCTAAATGGGCTCCAGGATTAGGGTCAGACTCAGGGAGTAAAATCCTCCCTGGGAATTCCCCCCTTACATGACACACCCTTGCCTCCCCTTTCACCCCAGTTCTCTCCTTCTTAGTATTTTGTTGGGGGTGCAGTCCCTGAGCCACAATGGCTGATCTGGTGGCAGGAAGGGAGAGGCTGGTGCAGGTCAGGAGCCTTGCCCAGGATCCAGCCTGCTGCTGTTGGGGATAACTGGGAGCAGGAGGCCATCCAAAACACCGAGGCATCAATGAAATGGAACAGAGAGGAGGACCTGCCATCACCACGGTGCAGCTAGGCTTACCTGCCGAAAACCATTCCTTGTGAACTGTAAGATTTTCAAAGCGTAGTTGGACCTCTGGCCTTTGCTGTTGAATTCAATGTGGCCGGTAAGACCTTCCAATTCTACCTGTCCAAGAGAGAGTGAGTTACAGCACCAAACAAGCCCCAGGTTACACTTGCCCCCAAGCAAGATTTCTACACAGGGGCTATTTAAGGATGCCCAGAAGAGGCAAAGCAGTAAAGATTCCTCTCCTGCCCACACACAGCCAAGGCATCTTGAGATGACAAATGTGATGTCTGCGGAGACAATTCAGACTTGGCTTGGCCTGGAGTAGAAGAATGCTCCCCCAATAACCCCATACCAACTGCACAAACCAACCCAGTCATGGTGCTAACTTGAGCTCAGATTCCCCTCGGCCCCTCCTCCAGGCCCTTGGCTGTCCACAGCATTCATCCTCTCTGGGCAGGCACTCACCCACCCCCAGGTCCACAGGAAGTCAGGATGACTCTCCACCTAACTCTAAATGCAAAGTCCAAGACACTGTGCTGCAGCAGGCTTCTCTGACAGAAGTCTTCTGTGTAGGGTAGAGATCCTCATTCACCCACCAGAGGAGGCATGGCTGGGGAGGACAACAATGGGAAACCCAGCCAAGCTAGAAGTCTTGAGCCTGCAACTCCCAGAGGGATGCCAGTCTCCAGCAGCACCACCCTTTCCCAGCTGTGTGGAGCTTTGCTGAGAACACCGCTGAGCAGAGAGGCCAGGTGCTAAGTCTGGAATTCAGGGGCCCATTAATAGTGTAAGGCTCGAGGGCTGTTGCCTTCTGAACAAACTTCCATGAATTCTCAGTGGTTGTTGGGGTTTAGGGAACAAATGTGGCTCATGATCCATTCAACTGGGGTCACCAGAGATCACTGATTTTTCTGGGGCTGTAATAACAGACACATTTCGAGCAAGCCTGGAGTTGAGGGACTCTTGTACCTTGAACCAAGTGTCCCACCCCACCAGCCTGGGCACAGCCCTGCAGGGCCTCAGCCGCTCCTCACCATGCGCAGGTAGTTCATGAGGCTGGTGCCGTGCTGCCAGATCTGGGCCGAGCCGCAGGACAAGGGCTTCACGCCGATCTCTTGGCTCCGGTTCAGTTCCTGCACCGCAGTCACCACAGCATAGACAGCATCAAACAGCAGGGCCGAGGAGAGCTGGGAGAGGCCAGGGAGCAGGCGGAGGGAGTGAGTGACAGGTGCAGAGGAAGAAAGGGAGGGGAGGGAGAAAATAAGAGGAATGGAGGAAGAAAAGAGAAAGCAAAAGAAAGGGAAATAAGAGTGCATCTTCATCACCCTTGGCCCATGTCCTGTCTCTGGGCCAGCTCTACTTCATCTAATAGTCAGGTGTTCACCCAAGACACACAATGGTGGCAAAGGATTCTCTGGGATTGAAGCCTTGTGCTGGCCCTTTGGGCCCCACACGACTTCAAGTGTACCCTTTTCTCTCTGCTCCAGGGAAACAAGCAACTGCCATTGCTAGCAGGAATCCTCAAGAAGAGGGCAGGGCTGCTTATGTCAAGAAGAGAAAGGAACCTGGCCACTGCCCCCTTATCTGCCCATTCTATAAGGCTCAGTTGAAGGTCACTTCCTCCTACAAGACCCCACGATATTGTTTCTTCCTAAATGTGCCTAATGTTAGTCCACTTTGTACTGTACAACTTGATGAGTAGGTATGAAGCTCATGGTAAGTTCAAAGCCCAAAGATGAGTAGGAGCCTATTCCTGTGATTACAGCAGGATGGGGAAGGGAGGTATGAGGAGACAGGGCACAAACAAGGGGAACATGAGACAGAGTGTGGTAGGTCCACAAAGGTCTTCCTGGGGAGGTTTCCAAAGAGGGAAACATCTGGTTGGGCAATCAAGAAAGTCTTTCATGGAGGATGCTGCATTGGAACTGAGCACTGAAGGATGGGGAGTCGCTGAGAAGAGGGAAAGGCACTCCAGAGCGTGGAAACTGCAGGAACAAAGACTAGAAGGTGGAGAGTTGGACCACTCCTAGAAGCAGAGGAGGGCAGAGGAGGGGCGGAGCTGGAGGAAGCAATCCATCACTCACATGGCAGGGCTCATGCCATGCGGGGCCTGAAAGTCAGGGAAGAGGTCAGCACAGTTGTGTGCCCACATTTTCATCTTCCCTATTAAAATGCAAGCTTCTCAGGGCAGGGAACACACAGGACCTTAATCTCTATATTCTGCACAGCATCTGTCATGGGGCCTGTCGTGTGGCTGGCCCCTAAGACATTTGCTTGACTTGAATTAACTTCTGGCTGAAATTTGCCCACTACCCAATAAGTGGATACAATGTTTGCAGCCTGTGGGGAGGGGAAAGCTGGGTATCTTGGTGGAGGTGGTAGGAGTGGAAAGACAGAAGACACCTGTCCTTGAGGAACATGCCATCTAAGGAGGAGATAATACCACACTATGTTAATGTATGCGGGGTCCCTGGCAAAAAACAAACAAACAAACAAACAAACAAACAAACAAAAAAACCCTAGCAAGTGCAATTGACTATACACTCAGTACTGTGCCAAGGCCCTGAGGGGGTCCAGGAAGGCAGGTGGAGGCCTCCTGGGAGGAGTGGTGTTACAGGGCTAGAAGTCCACACAGAGTCCCATTACAAGGCAAGTTCCTTCACTGAAACACGACATTCCATCACTGCCGACTCAACATTGCCCCTTCCGAGCCTCCTCTTTCAACTGATGGCATCCTTGTGAGGGTCCCACATGAGACCCTTGTGAGAGCACCCTTGTGAGACCACCATTCCAGGGGACCGACTGCTTACAGCCTGCCTCCCTCCTAGCCAGCCCTGGGACACTGGCCCCTCCACGGTTGGATGGAGGGATGCTGTCTTGGGGTTTTTCAAGCTCTCCAGGCAGAGTGTAAGCAGTGTGAGACAGTGAGGTGTCAAGGAAAGAGCTTAATAGCATGAACACCAAGCCCAGGGTCCAGATCCCAGCCCCTCACTATGTGCTGAGTGATCCCAGGCATGTGAATCCCTCCAAGTGAGCAACAATTTCTGTATCTGTAAAAGAGAAGCAGCAGTCCCTGCCTCACAAGTCTGTAAAAGTGCTCTGCAAACTGCCAGCGTCAGAAGACAGCATTCCTGAGGGCAGGGGCTGTGCCTCCTCAGGTCCAGACAGATGTTAGCCAGTGCCCAGGAAGCCGGTGTTGACTGAACTAAGTAAGGCTCCAAGGAGTGGTAAGGACAGGGGGCTACAGGCAGGGTGGATGGGCTTATTTCCTACCCAGTTTTGCTACATGTTGGGCCAGGAGGCCTATGAGGGGAACTGGGTGAGCCAGCTCTGGATAATCTCTTTAAAAGGCAATTACAGAGCAAAACAGTCAACAAAGTTTGTCTGTTCCAGTCCAAGTTCACCCGCATCACAAAACTACCTGGCTGGTGTATGCTTTCTTCCTCCCTCTCTCTCTCCCTCCCTCTCTTGCTGCTTCTTCTCCTCCTTGCCTTGCTTCTTTGCTTTATTCCCACTTTTATTCAGCCACTACCATCTGGCAGGTACCATAGACCTCAAAACCTTCCCACTCTCCACAGAGACACTGGATCAGGCCACTGCCCTCGGCCTCTGTCGGGTCTCCTGCCTCCCCTGCTCCAACCCCCTTCCTGTCTGTCCCTTGGCCCCAGAGCCTCCTGGAACCCGAAGACTAAGCAACAAAGGGCACCCAATTCTCACCATGGGGAAGAGTGCACACCTCTGCAGTCTTGCTGAGCTAGGATGAGCTGGGCTGAGCCGCCACACTCCCGAGTCCCTCCATCCAACATCTTCCACTCTCTCTTATCTGCCTCCCTGCTCTTCCCCTTTGCCCTCAGCTCCTTCTTCATTTGATTCGCCCTGCATGGCAATGAATGCTCCTTTGCAAGCCTACAACCGTCCTTGTCCTTCCATGTAACTCGCTTTCCCCTGAGCACATGTGGCTCTTTTATTAATGGGCCCCTCACATGCCACAGACTAATGCTACAGATTCTCCCTTTCCGGCTTAGACAAATTGACGGGAAGTTAGCTGCCCCAACTGAAACTGGCTTCTAGATCCTTCTGTTTGGCTATTTAAATGATGCTATAAACCAATTTCTGTCCCACATTCTCCCTTGCCTCCCAGTTAATCTCACCGTTCTCAGATTCCCAAAATCGTGGAGTGATTGAACTGGAAGAAATTCTAGAAGACAACTCATCCGGCCGGGCGCAGTGGCTCATGCCTGTAATCCCAACCCTTTGGGAGGCCGAGGCAGGTGGATCACTTTGAGGTCAGAGGTTCGAGACCACCCTTGCCAACATGGTGAAACCCCATCTCTAGTATAAATACAAAAATCAACTGGGTGTGGTGCGCGCCTGTAATCCCAGCTACTCGGGAGGCTGAGGCAGGAGAATCGCTTGAACCTGGGAGGCGGCGGCTGCAGTGAGCCAAGATTGCACCACTGCACTCCAGCCTGGGCAACAGAGTAAGATTCCATCTCAGAAAAAAACATACAAACAAACAAAACCAAAAAAAAACCACTCGTCTGTCTTCTTTCACGAATGAAGAAACTGAGGCACAAGGCATTCTTCTCTTGCCCAAGGTCACAAAGCAAGGCCTGGAGGCCCAGTACCCCTTTGTCCAGACTGGCTTCCTCCCCTCTCCACAGCACTGTCTTCCACCTCCCTCCCTCCGAGAAGCCTAGGTTGTCATTGCTCTATCAGATTTATTCTTATGCCTCATCTCCCAGGACAACTTGGGGCAATCTTTCATTGTTGTCTTCTCTGCAGCAGATGGGAGCGTGGGACTCTGGCACCGGGGTGGGGGCAGGAAGGGGTGGTGGGCAGGCTTCTCTAATGCCCTGTGTTGGGGCCATCACCCAGTTTGCCTCCTGGCAAGACTGGTTGTTTGTCCTCACGTTAGCCCCTCAGTTAACAGCCATTAGCCATTGGCTGCCTACCTAGCACCCATTCTCCCCTTCTTCCTCCCACTTTATTTAGGTATCCTTCCCTGTCCCAAACTGTAAGGAGCTTCAGAGGAGGCTGAGTCAGCCCCAGGTCCCAGGGAATCCTGGGTGGTCCAAGGTCCCCATGCCAATATGTGATTTGGGACAGTGTGAGTGACCCCACTGAAACAATGAGCCATGAACTGAGGCCTGGAATGAGGGGCTTGCTTCTCAGGAAAGTTTCCTGTCTCCTAAGAGGATGCTCCTCTCTCCTCTGGACATGTCTGTGTCTGGTTGGGATGCTTGGACTGCTGCAGCCAGCCCAGCTCCAGCCTGAGCATGAAGCTGTAACCAAGTGGGGACACAGCAGAGATGGAAAAGATTTGGTCTCCAACCTCACCACTCCGGAATCTTGCTAAGCCACGCAATAACACATTTCCGTTTTCTCACAAGACATTTTGATACAGGGTTTCTGTTGCCGAGAGTACTCTGGTACCAAGGCCCTGGGGATCCCTTTCCTCTCAGAGGCATTGTTGCACCAGGCCCCAGCGTCTACAGGCCCCCTCCCCAGGCCTCTTCCTCCGGTGAGGCTGTCTGCTGGTCCCCAAGAGAACCTCATCACGGCAGATTTGCAGAGGAAGCGCCACGCCGTTTCTCACATCCTCCCACCAAGCCCCCAGCTGGTTCCTGCCACACGGTTGCCATTATTCCCACTCCGTCTGGGACATGGTTTTCTTGGCTGATGCTCTCTTATTAGCACATGATGTGGATGCTGAGATCCGTGCATGCCTGTTGGCAATGTTCTTTGGCATCTCTAATTCCATGGCCTTCAAGATTCTTCGAGTGCTTCTAGTACTAATGCCAGCTAGGGATGCTGGGCACAGGGAGCAGGTAGAAGGAAAATCCTCAAGGTTGTGGTCTCCTCTCCACCTGTGTGTGGCCTTCAGAGGGGTGAAACCACTGACGTGTCCCCCGTAGGCTCTGGGCTTCACGGTTCCTCTCTGTGGTTCAGCCCGGGCTGGTCAGAGCTGACCCCTTCTAAACCCCAAACGTCTTCTCCCCCACTGCAGTCTCCTCGGGTTCCTCCACCCATCACCAGGAGCTCTCTTCTGCAGGCTCCTGCCAATCTGCCCATGCTTCTCACCTGGATCCTTCAAACTGCTCTGAGAATTCACCTCCCAACCCTTGTGCCTGCAGCTATCTCCTCACAGTCACCAATCTCCTGCCCTCACCCAATTTCTCCTCTGATGGCGTGCGAGCCTGTCATCTCTCTGCCTCATCAATTTTTCCATCTTGTTTCAGATCTCCATCCCAAAGCATCTTTCTCCCTCTCCTAATTGTTTTCTCCCTCCGCTATTACTTACTCATTTAGCTCTGGAAAGCATTTGGGTCTACAGTCAGGGAGAAGCAGTTTCTGTTACAAAAGCCCTCCTGGCCGGACACAGTGGCTCACGCCTATAATCTCAGCACTTTGGGAAGCCGAGGCGAGCAGATCACGAGGTCAGGAGACCAAGACCATCCTGGCCAACACGGTGAAACCCCAACTCTACTAAAAATACAAAAAAAAAATAGCTTGGCATGGTGGCACATGCCTGTAGTCCCAGCTACTTGGGAGGCTGAGGCAGGAGAATTGCTTGAACCCAGGAGGCAGAGGTTGCAGTGAGCCGAGATTGTGCCACTGCACTCCAGCCTGGGCGAGCAAGACTCCGTCTCAAAAAAAAAAAGCCCTCCATCCATGTCTCCACTTCTGGGCTCACCAGGGGAAGGAGGCACCCCCCCCCCCCATTTCCACCCCTTCTCTGCTCTCTCATTCCATTTCCTTTTCCTTTCTGTCTTTCTGTGGCCTCTACTCCTCATCTGTGTGTGCACGCCTCTCGCTTTTGTCTCTGCTTCTCCTGTCCCTGTCTCTTCTAAATATTAAATCCCCCAAATGGCTCAATCCTCATTTAAAATCCTCTCCTCTTTCTTGGCACCAAAACGTTGCTTGGCAATGAACCCTCGATTCTCTTGTTTTTATATTTTCATTTGGTTCTTCATTGTTATTTTCTTTTGAGCTGTTTGCAAATTGTTTAGGGGAATGCAAGGCTCTGTATAAATTAAGATGAATCAGTTCTGACTCAGGGAGCTGTGGCTAAGTTCCTTCCCCCTCCCATGACATGAAAATAAGAATATCTCCTAAATACACACCTGTAACCCTCATCTCTCTCCACGCCCCAGATGACGGGATTCCCAGGATCCTCCCGGATGCCCATTTGTCTCTCAACTTCTGCAGCTTAAACTCTACCCCCCAATATAATACCAGGACAGGAACCATTAAAATCCCATGGAATAGTTCTTACATTCTGGATTTTATTCAATGAAATAAACACTTAATTACAAACATCTGCTTTAGCCTAAATTCTAATTACTTAATCTAGCCATCTGTAATTTTAATGATTTTCCAGGATTTTTGTTCTTTGCAGCGTGATTAATGGGAATGGCGTGTGAAGCTAGCGGGTGTGTGTCTCCATTTGTGACATCCCTTCTTCTGCTTGCATTGTCTCAGGTAGAAGCACATTTGCATCTCCTGTCGGCCACCTGGCAGGTATGGCCTGGGGGCATAGACTGATCTTGCTTTCCTGGTTACCTCTCAGTTCAGCCACTCCTCTCTCAGCGCCCTTAGAACGGGGCTCCCTCTCCAGAAAGCTCCACTTAGAATGCCGAAGGCCTGACCTGAAAGGTGAGGAAGAGCGGGAGACCCTTACCCAAGTCAGGAGAAAAAGGCAATGGAGAGAAGAAAGTGCCAAGAGTGAAGAAAGAGCAGGGAACATCGTGTAGAGAGAGAGAAACAGAAAAGAAGGTTAGGGAGAAAAGGGTAAAGAAGGGGAGAAGAGGGAGAGAAAGAGAGAACGTCCCCATGAGGCTGGAGCTGCAGCTTTTGTAGAACGCTTGATGGCGGGGACAGAACCAGGCTTTTTTCCTGGAACTGACTCCCTCTCGCCTTCCAGCTCCCCAGAACATAAAAGAGCTGGGCTGTTTGTGCTGTGAATTTCTCAGCCCCCAAAGAGACAGGAAGAGGCACCACTTTTCAAAAGCTGGTTGCTAAAGTGAGAAGCCTTGAGAGAGGTGTGTTGCTATTGTCGCTGCCGTGAGCTTCCTTTCCACACGCTGAGGTGAGAGAGTCCGCAACACCTTCCCTTCCCTCTCGGAGGCCACAGAGACAGTAGCTGGAAGGTTCTCTGGCACTGGGAGACAGATGTACGTTCTACTCCAGGTTATATTGGAGTGCTGACCTCGGAGGACCCTTGATGTGCCATCCAGCACTTCCGTGCCTCAGTTTCCCCACTTGTCCAAAAGGGCTACATGACCACTCTTAACTGTTACGAGGATGCCCTGAGAAGGAAAATAGGAGAAGGCAGGATAATTTCATGGGAAGGGCTACAGGAGTCTTCAGCTCTGTGCCGAGGTGAAACCCAGTGGGGTGGGCGCCCTGCCGTCCTCAGCAAGAAAGAACACTCGTCCATTTTATTGGCAAGAAAACCAAAAGGGCTTGGCTGAAAGCTGACTAAAGTAGACGCAGAATCTGATCAGCACAAGGACCAGCTGTAGGCCTGAGGCCCACATGGATGCTCTTCGCATGGTTCCCTGAGACAGCCTTGAGCCGGTGCAGCTCAGCCCATCTTTACTCTTGTTCTCCGCCGGCAGCACCAAGAGAGCCTCAGAGAACACCCCCACTCACTGAATATCCCCCAAGCATTCTTGGGGAGCATAAGATGCTGAGGCCTTGGGAGGTCTGACATTGGACTGGGAAGGAGACAAACGAGGTCAGGGTTTCTATCTTTTAAACGGCCCTGGGCGGCATCCTCAGGACAGGACACCCTCTCCAGTCCACTGAGCAAGTCAGCACGGGACCCCTGCTCCGTTGGGATGCTGTGGACCCTGCCTGGTGCTTTGCACACAGAAGAGCGGTGAATTACTGGCTTCCCTCTTTTCGGGCAAGCCTTCCCCGACCTCTGCAGGAAGAACTCAGGGGCTTTCCTCCGCTTCCATGAGAGTAACATACGCCAAGGAGTCACCTTCCCAGAGGTGGAGGTGAACCCTGCTCCTGCATGGCGCATCCGGAGAACAGCGACTTTGATCTTCACTGTGTGACTATGTGATGGAGCCAATCCTTCATCCCACTCTGCCATGGTTTGTTTGGTCCCAAGTCTCATGTGGCAGTGACCCGGGTGGGTTGGATAAAGGGGGTGGATGCTTCACAAACGGCTTTGTGCCATTCTCACAGGAGTGAGTGAATTTTCACTCCAGTTCCCACAAGAACTGGCTGTTGAAAAGAGCCTGGCACCTCTTCCCCTCTCTTTTGCTTTCTCTCTTGCCATGTGAGCTGCATACGCCCCCTCCCCTTGCCTTCCACCAAGAATGGAAGCGTCCTGAGGCCCTCATCAGAAACAGATACCGGCACCATGCTTCTTGTACAGCTTGCAGAACCAGGAACCAAATAAACCTATTTTCTTCACAAATCACCCAGCCTCGAGTATTCCTTGATGGCAATACAAATGGTCTAAGACACACTCTGTATTTGGGTATTCAGACTTTTTACCATGTGCCTTTGCATTTTTTTCCTCTAAAAGGGAGAGTACATTTCCTCACTCCCTAACATTGAATTTGTGTGTGTGACTTTCTTTGGCCAAGAAAATGAGAGTGTGCCTTTCTGGGAGCCTAGGACTAAGAGGTCTTTGTGTTTCCACTTGCTTTGCTGCCCTTCTGCCATCACCATGAGAATATGCCAGGCTGGCCTGCTGGTCCAGGGGAAGAGTGAGAGGTACTGGCCCCAAGTAGGCCCAGTCTGGATTAGCCAACCCTTGCATGCTGAGAGATCTCAGACAGAGCAGCAGAGCTGCCCCACTGAGCCAGCTTACACGAGCTGCTCCCTCGCTGACCCACAGGTCCGCGGGCTACATAAATGTGTATTGTATGCATATTTATTGTGTATCATGAGATTTAGGAGTTGGCTGTTACACAGTATTTACAGAGCAAAAGCTACCTGATATATTTAATAATGCCTATTCCAGCATCTGGCATATATAGGTTGTTATATTAACTTAGTGAATGATTGTGAATTGGAAATAGAATCGTATCTGATTCCATCTTCACAATAATGCTCTAAGATGGTCAGGTATAATTCACCTAAAGTTATGGAAAAAGAATCTGAGGCCCACGGGGGTTACGTCACTACCTCAGATCACACGGTGAGAAAATGTCAAGGCCAGTATTTGACTCCAGGCTCTGTGACTCCAAGGCCAGTGGCCTTTTCATCCTGTCTGACCATGGCAGCACTGACCCACAGCTCTGTGAAAGGCACTCCTGGCCTTTGTGCTGGATCCTTACAAAGAAGCCCACTAGGAACCGAAGGACCCTCATCTGTCTGCTTGTGGCCAATGTGAGCATCAATGCAAAGGCAGATACCCTTAGAGAGAATGAGGAAATAGAGCCTGGGACCATTTACTTCACTAGGCCAGATGCCAAATGTGGTGAGGCTTGGGTTGAAGGGAAAGAGACAGATGTTTTTTTCTCCTTTCTTGATATTGTATTGCAAGCCTTTCAAGTTTGTCAGCACCTATTAAAATACTGGAATGATGGCTCACGCCTGTAATCCCAGCACTTTGGGAGGCCGAGGCGGGTGGATCACGAGGTCAGGAGATAGAGACCATCCTGGCTAACACGGTGAAACCCCATCTCTACTAAAAATACAAAAAATTAGCCGGGCATGGTGGCGGGCGCCTGTAGTCCCAGCTACTCTGGAGGCTGAGGCAGGAGAATGGTGAGAACCCGGGAGGCAGAGCTTGCAGTGAGCCGAGATCGCGCCACTGCACTCCAGCCTGGGCGAAAGAGCAAGACTCCATCTCAAAAATAAATAAATAAATAAATAAAAATAAAAATACTGGAATGAGAACTGTAAGAACAGCAGATGCAGCTGGGAGAACAGGGCTTGCATTGCTGCTAGGGGTTGAGTCTGATCCTGCACATGACACTGTGCTTTGAGATGTCCCTCTCTGTCCCTTAAACCATTTAATGGACATGACTCCTTCCTTCAAGCTGCCCTTCCCAGTCCTTCCCATGGATTTTTGCCTCTTTTAGGTCTAAAATATCTTGTTGGGATGGGTTCCATAAACCTGCATGAAACTGTTTCTCAAACCCGCTCCTCCTGTCCCACTCCCTGGATCAAAGCTTCCTGAGTTTTCCATAAGCTCTGACCTCCTTAGCTACCCCTTCCTTCCTGAGATGTCCACGAGGCTGCATGATCATAAAAGCACAGAGTTTTGTGAAAGGTCATTAAGTCCAGGCCCTGGCTTCCGCAGCCCGCCTCCAAGGTCACCGTGTTGGCCAAGTACTAATTAGATGCCAAGTGTGTAGATGTCTAGATATGCCTTTGCCACTGGGCATGTCTTATCAGAGACAGGCATCGCTCCTATTTTAAAAACTCGCCAGAGAATTTCCCACTCCAGGAGTGTACCCAATTCCATTGCCATCTCCTAGACCTAATGCTTTTCCACTTCTTTCTATCTGTAACTCATCATTCCACCTGACTCACTCACTCACTCATTCATTCAACAAATACCTAGTAACTACAGTCATGTGTTGCTTAACAATGGGGACACATGATGAGAAATGCATCATCAGGCAATTTCTTCATTGTGTGACCATCATAGTGTGGGCTTACACAAATCTAGATGCTATAGCCTACTACACTCCTAGGCTATATGGTATAGTGTAGTGCTCCTAGGCTACAAACCTGTATGGTATGTGACTGTACTGAATAATGTAGGCAACAGCAACACAGTGGTAAGTATTTGCATATCTAAACATACCCAAACATAGAAAAGGGACAAGAAAAATGTGGTATTATCATCTATGGGACCACCATCATATAAGTTGTCCATCGCTGACCAAAATGTCATTATGCATGCATCACTGTACTTCCATCTAGCCAGGCTCAATTACAGTACAGCGTGGCAAGGAAATGACAGTCCTAGAGAGATGCACAGTGGAACAGAGGTTAAAAATATAAACTGTAAAGCCATACAGCCTGGGTTCTGATCCTGGTCCTCTGCTCACTGGCTGTGTGACCCTGAGCTACCTGCCTAACCTTTCTGGGCTTCGGTTTTATCATCTGTAAAATGGAGATACTGATAGCAGCCGCCTCAGGAAGTTGGGGTGAGCATCACAAGGGCTGCCTCGTGGGGCTTTTAAAAATAAAATATTGTGTATAATGGGGCTAGGACAGGGCATAAAAAGCCACATAATCCCAGTCTCCTGAGAACTTGCCTTTTAACAAATGTACACAAGCAGATATTCTTGGCCTGCCCCACGGAGAAGAACATCCAACTCAGTGGAGAATGGCCATGGAAAGGTTTGCTTCCGTCACACATGCCGGAAGGGGCCAGAACTGCAGAGAGGAAGCAGAGGGACTGGGCAGAAGGGAGCCACTCCGGATGAGCCGTGACACAGGAAGTGGCCAGGGGGTGGACAGAGCACCAGACCAGGAGCCAGGAGTCCTTGGGTCTAGTTCCACTCTGCAACAGCCTCGATGTTTGCCCTTGAACAAGACCCCCACATCCCCACTCCACATCCCATTCCAGTCTGGGCTTTAGTTTCCTTATCTGAAAAATGAGGGAGCAGATCAGCTTAAAGGCCCTTCCAACCGATTCTTGGATCCTAAACTCAGGCAGCTCTCGGCAATTGTATTATTGAGAGTCTGGCCACAGGGGACTTGCAGACATCACTAAGTGACAACCCAGTGCCTCTACACAGCCCCCTCCCTGCTGTCTACAGCTCGTTGCTTCCCAAACCTCATACCCTGCAACCGCTTTCCACACCTCTCTACCTCCCTTTCTGAGCTGGGACTGGAGCAGGAGGTGGCTGGACTCCAAGAAGATGTGTTGCCCAGGGGTTGGCCCACGGACGGGTGATGTGCAGAGGCCAAGGGGCACCAGGAAGAGCTCTGGCGGGTACTTACCGCAGGCCCAGTGAAGGGCACATGGTCACAGTTCTCCTGCCAGGACTGGTTGAGGCTCTGGGCAAACTCTTGGAAGAAAGCATGGGATTGGTTGAAAATGGAAAATCCCAGGATGTTGACACGATCATCCACAAGGCTGTCCATTCTCTGGAGTGAGAACTCCTGGAAAGACCCAGCATCAGAAATAAGAACATAGTTAGGAAGGGGTGAAGTGAGGGATGGACTTTGGTAAAGCATATCTGGGTACCTCATTCTAGTCCAGTGAACACCAGACACTCTGTTGGGACCTAGGGGTCCAGAGTTAATGAGAGCAGTTTTTCTGGGAGTTAACACTGTGATGGTGGAGGATGGAGGAGAAAAAAAATAGCAGAATGATCTCTACACAAGTTATATACAAGATGCACTAGCTAGAGAGAGAAAGAAAAAAGCCATGTGCCTAGTGGGGGCAGCACTAGGCACACAGGGTTTTTTCCATGGGAGGTGGGATGCTTGAGCTGTGTCTTGAAGGATACATAGGCATTTTCTGGGTGGAGAATTGTGAGTGGCCAAAGGCTCCTCCAGCCAGAAATCCCCATGTATAGAAGGGCAGAGCTGAGAAAGTGCATGGCCCTTTCAGTGAACTGCCCATGGTGTGCTTGTACTTTGATGAAGACATCACTTCTTAAAGTGTGATTCTACCGTCAGCATCATCCAGGTTCCTTTTTAAAAAATGATAGGGCCGGGTGCAGTGGCTCATGCTCATAATCCCAGCACTTTGGGAGGCCGAGAAGGATGGATCACTTGAGGTCAGGAGTTCAAGACCAGACTGACCAACATGGTGAAACCCCATCTCTACTAAAAATACAAAACTAGCCGGATGTGGTGGTGCATTCCTGTAATCCCAGCTACTCGGGAGGGTGAGGCAGGAGAATCGCTTGAACCCAGGAGGCAGAGGTTGCAGTGAGCCGAGATTGTGCCACTGCACTCCAGCCTGGGCAAGAAGAGCAAAGCTCTGTCTCAAAAAAAAAAAAAAAAAAAGAGGATGATTCCTGAACCCCACCTAACACTACCTGAATCCGAATCTGGGGAGCTGAGGCCCAGGAGCTTGCATTTCCAGCAGGACCCTAAGTCTTATACACCTGAAGTGTGGGTTAGCACACTGGATACAAGTGGGCCTGGGAGAGGGATGGTGAGAAACGAAGCTGGGGCAGTAAGCAGAGGCCAGACCATAAGAGTCAGGATGCCAGGCTTGGGAATGTGCCCTTTGTCCTATGTGTGATGGGACCCAGGGGAACTGCCAGTGGAGGAATGCCAAAACCAAGTTTGCTTTCTAAGAACCTCAACCTGAAGGTTTGCGGGTAGGGTGGTGCCTTCATTTACCACTAATTTTTTCATTCACTTGATACACATTTAAGCATTTATCATGTGCCAGACATAGTTCTAGGCATGGAGGATATGGATGAGAGAGACACACTTGCTGCCCTCAGGAAGCTTGCAGTTAGTGGAAGAGACAGATAGTAAGGAAACAAATTCATCGTCATTTCATATAGCTATGGGGATGGGACTTGGGGTGAGGGACTGCTACTTTAGATGACACAGTCAGGGAAATCCCATCTAAGGCAGTGACATTTAGAAGCTCAAAGGAGTTCTCCCTGCAATCCATGGTCCTCATGCAATAACGCTGGTGGGGCCACGTGTTAGCCTGTAGGTGTGAGTGCACCGAGGCCAGTTAGTGTTATAGAGAGGGGCAGTGTCCTCCTCTGAGCTCCGAGCCCTGGCCCCCAAGGTCTCCCTGGGCCCTGTACAGCGAAACCAGTCAAGAGGGTGTAGATTATTCAGCTCACTGATCTCCGCTCCCGGAAAGATGCCTTCAAATGTGCGTCAGGCCACCTTTTCACACAAAAATCACATTCATTTCATGTTCATTCCAAGTGCCTCGCACACAGATCCACACCCTGGGGGTACACAGGACTTCCAGACCCCAGGACTAGCCCGTCAGCCACTCAGCCTGACATGACAGATGGCAAGTGCCTTAGGCTTTCCTTCTGGCCAGGAAGAAAGATTGCTTTCCTCCAGGCAGTCTCCTCTTCTGAAGACTTAGCTGCTGTAGGCCCCTGGCGCCGCCCTTGCATCCTTGCCACACAGCTCCAGACACTGCCAAGGCCTCAGGCTACAGGCCTTAGCTCACCTACCCAGAGCCCGGCTTCATTAGCTTACACGTGCAAACTGGAGGTACCAAGCTTCCTTTGAAGCCACCAATGCCTGACAGAGTGGATTTGGATAAGGTTTAAGTGTATTTTGGATCCTGCCACATTCCCATTAGGGGAAAAAGGGCATGCCAGAGAATGTATTGATTCCTACGCTGATATTATCTCCTATCTTTCTAACAGGGCAGCTGCCCATGTGCTGTGGGCTATTCGTAGGCACAGGGGGGCAGATGGCTAATGGAAGAAGATGCATTTGGCAAGGGTGCAGTGACTGGGGCAGAGCCAGACTGTTGTGGGCAAACCAAGGGGCCTGGCTTGGCATGGTTGGCAGGGGCTGGAAAATGTCCTCTTCCCTGGCTTCCTTATCATTGTGGGCAGACACATCGGCCCAACTCCATCCTCTCCCCACACACATAGCCTGATGGATGAAGGCTCATTTTAAGGAAGCCCTGAGGCTCTGGATGTCCACAGATTCACAGTGGCAGCTGGGGTGATATAGTGGATTCAGGCTTTGGTGTTCAAATCCAGGTTCCTTACCATACTGGCTGTATGACTTTCAGCAAGGTCTGTAACCTTCTGGGCTTCAGATCCTTGTTTTTTAAAAAGAAACAATATTAGCAACCTTATAGGTTATGTCAAGAAACAAGTAAGATGCATGTAAAGCTTAGCCTCCTATTTGGCAAATACGACAGCTACTGAAAGACCACCGTGAAATCTGGGGTAGCTTCTGGCTTTCTGCCTCTTCCGTTCCACAAGTTAGAAAGGTATTCCCTTCAAATGCATGTTCTGGGCGGAGTAAGAATGAATGAGTTAATTACAGACACTTAGAGACAGTCTACCCAGAAGTCAGCCAGTCTGTCTTCCTGCCTTTTTATTCCTACCTTCTTGTCCCACAATTCTATGCAACTTTCAAAGGCCCCTTAAGATAAAAAGATTCCAGAAGCTTCCTTGATAATTCATTCTATTTATAATGACTCATGGGATAGCCTGTGGAAGGACAAGGAAGGGGGAGGGGCACATTCTTTTACTGCCATTTCCCACGACACTCTAAGGTTCTAGTATCTAAGAATCCTTACAGTTAGGAAATTCTCCTTTTTATCTAAACTTAGACTTTCCTGCTGCTATTGAAGACTATTGTCTAAAAGAATATGGGAAATAACTGACCACCATTAGTTTACAAACAACGAACATCTTATGTGCCAGTATTTATCAAAGTGCGTTCCTCAGGGCATTAGGTTTCCAGGTGACACCAACAGAAATTTCATGAAGACAAGGTTCCATGCTCAGATAAGGCTGGAAAACAATGCATATTATATCTGCCTTTTCAAGATTCATAATAATCACTAGCATATTAAAGGCTGAAAAGAGTCCAGCAGTGAAGCAGCTGGTTTAATTTTGTTTAACCCTGAACTTCCCAAACACACTGACCATGGAACAAACCAGGACTATGGGTTTTTTTTTTCTCCTCCAAAATCCATGAGTGCCTGGCAGTGGCATGCTTCAGAATGAAATCTGGGAAATGCTACTCTCCATCTATTCAGAGAAACATTTCTTAGAAATCCAAAGTCAAGTGGTGGAGACATTTTGCGGAGAGAGATATCTCATAAAACTAACACATTTCAGGAATGGAAGGTATTAAAGTTCACCCAGTTTCCACTGCCCACCCATCTTGAGCCCTACCTAAGAATGCACGCCTGGCTCACTTAGGCTCCCATTGTGCCTCCCCAACCCCGCCCCAGCCACACTGCCTGGCTGGTGGTAACCTTCACACAATGACAGAAAGGAACAGTCCCTCGGGTGGAACAGGTTCTCATGGGGACCTTGATCCTCTTCTTATAAATATCCCAGGAAGCGATATCCTGAGGGTCCCTGCTCCCAACAGGAATCGACTCCCATTGTCCCAAACCAGGGAATGAGGGTGAAGAACAGAGCAAATGGGACCTGGTAAAGCCAAGTGGTGGGGCAGAGACCAGGACCAGGTCTTCCACTGCTCCAAGTGTGGGTGGCTTTGTGATGGACCCCGTGTTGCATTGTTTGTTCACACATGTGGCCCCTCTCTACAGGGGGCTGTGTGTTTCCAGGAAGCAAAGATATGTCTGCCTCATTTTTGAAGTTCACACTGCATCTAGAGAGTGCTTGGTACCTAAAAGCTGTTTGGTCAATGCTGTTTTGAGGACAGTTGATTGAAGACATCTTAATGCCTTGGGGTCTCACTGTGGCCAACTCTAACACCAAGCACACCCTGTCACACCTCCAGAAGGTGTAAAAACATGAGTAGAAGCTGTGCTAACCACTGACTGTCCTCTGTGAATTGCATTACTGTATTTTTTTTTTTAAATCCTGACAGCTTGCTTTATCATCACTGGGCTTTCACATGAAAAACATTTTTAAAAGTGTGTGTGTGTGTGTGTGTGTGCATGCGTGCATACATGTGTGCAAATCTTTGTGTATACAATGGTACGTAAGGGTCCAAATAGCTATAGTTGAAGGTCAGGTCAGAGCCACAAGTGGATACAGGCAGATGTTACCCTGAGATGAAGGAATGTTTCACAGATAATGGCTTGAGAGCTACATGGAAGGGTGCCCCTCACTTTCTGCAGCAGACGTGCCATGTCCAATGTCCTGGTTTACAAACAGGCATCCATTCACTGCAAGCTGCAGGAAGCTTTATGGGTCTACAGCCTGTTCATTGCCTGGGCCAGGGAGCAAGGACATGCTCTGAGTGGGGGCTGAGTTGGGCATGGCCCCAGACAGGTGGAGGTCCTAGAGCTCAGGTAGTTTTGTTGGAGGAAGAGAGGAAGAGAGGGTCTGGGAAACTGTGAGATTACCATGGCTGCAAGTGGCCGACCATGCCTTATACCACACAGGGTCCAGTGCCAAGAAATGTAGAGCTTTAGTGTCTGGTGTCTGGGAACATGGAGGGATAAGGGAAAGGTTGGGCAGACCTTGTGGGCAGCTTCTGCAAGGGAGGTCTAGGGGAAGCAGGGCCCCGGGGACATGTTCAGCTGGGCTAAGCAGGCAAGTCCCCTCACTGGGGGCTGGATTTAGTCAATCCTGGGGACAGGACCAGGTTAGTCAACTAGAGCTAAAAGCACAAGAACTTTTAATGGCCCAGATTAAGTTTCTGAGTTTGACCTTAAGTAGAAAAGCAAGAAACCAAAGCACAGGTCCAGGTGAGGTGGTGCCCTTAAATCAAGTTCATCTCCTAACCCAGGCCAAATGGGTAAGCAGGGGAAGTGGCATGCCGTGATGTTTTCTGCCCAAGCCCCTTCCCCTTTGCCTTCCTAACCAATAAGGGCATTACTATTCTCCCAGGCACCTAAGCTAGAAACTTCAGAGACAGCCTCAACTCCCTTATTTCTTAACTCCACACCCAGTCAACTGCCAATTCTGTCAAATCTATCTTTTAAATGTCTCTCGAAGCTGTCCCTTCCTTTCCAACCCCTCCAGGTTAGGTCCTCGTCATTTCTCCTCTGCAATAGCTGCTATTTAATGGAGATCATGCCTCTGATCTTGGGATACCTAGCCACTATGCTGTTCAATTCCCAGGTGCCATTTATACTGATGACCATGTGAATGGTGCCCCTTGGCATTGTGCAATGTGGCAATCTCATCAGGAAACAGTAGCATGTATTAGAAAGAGCACAAGTTTTGAAATAAGACAGTCCTGGTTTCGAACCCTCATTTGGCCACATACTGGCTGGCTGATTTCAGGCGGATCTCTGAACTTTCGATGTGTTCACCTGTAAAGTGTGGGTAAGAGCATCTACCTTGCACAGGTAATCCATGAGAAGTGCCTGGCACACAGGCACTCATGGCCTGGGAGTCCTCTTCTGTCCGAGTGCAATCCATTCTCCGTGCTGCCGGTGTCACCAAAGTGGGTGCACTGCCCCAATCTCCTTCCTTTTCCTGGTCCCCCTGAACTGCTGGGCCCTGCCAAAAGGAAAGATCTGGCCTGGAGGCTTCGCCTTCCTCTTTCTCTTCCTCTTTGTTTGGCAAGAGGTGACTCTTAGCTACTTGTCAAGTGGGAAAAGTTTTGCTAAATAAGTCACCATAGGCCGGGCGCGGTGGCTCACGCCTATAATCCCAGCATTTTGCGAGGCCAAGGCAGGGGCATTACCTGGAGTCAGGAGTCCGGGACCAGCCTGGCCAATATGGTAAAACCCCATCTCTACTAAAAATACAAAAATTAGCTGGGCGTGGTTGTGTGGCGTCTGCCTGTAGTCTCAGCTACTTGGGAGTCTGAGGCAGGATAATCGCTTGAACCCAGGAGGCAGAGTCGCAGTGAGCCAAGATGGTGCCACTGCACTCCAGCCTGGGCAACAGAGACTCTGTCTCGAAAAAAAAAAAAAAAAGTCACCATAAGATGCTAATTGCTTGGTCTGGCTATTTGTGTTGAGAGAGAAGCCTTTAGTTGAAGTTCCAGATCTTCCAACCATGAATAATCACCAGAAAGCAATAATTCTAATAATAACTACTACAATTTACTGACCACCAACTGTGTGCCAGGCAAAACTGAGCACTTCACTGAGAACATGAGAGAGCTGAGGTTTGCCTCACATCGCATCTGTTCAGCATGAAGAACCCAGAAAAGGAGTCACAGCAAGTACCAGGGTGCAGCAGGTGGGAAGGAATTAGAAGTCAATGCAGTATAACTGCAGGCTTGTGTGGCTAAGATGGCTCAGAGAAACAGGCAGTCGAATGCAGCTTGGTGAACTTGGCCAACTTCTGCTGAGAGCTGTCCAGCAGCCTCAGCCACCCCTAGTAAAATCTCTCCACAGTCATCATTATTTGAGCCTCAAATGCTTCCCCGCTGGCCTGTGAACTCCTGGAAGGTAGAATGGACTGTCTCACTCACTGCTGTGTCCCTGGCACCTAGAAAAATCAGTGAAATCAAAAGTTGCCTTTTGGGCTTAATTAAATGGTTAGGAGAATAACTGTCCTGGAGAGAGTGGGTATGGGTTTGGAGTCACTGCATTTTAAATCATACACTGTCTGTGGGTATTTTGACCTAGATGTTCCTCTCTGAAAGCCCACATTCCAAAAACCAATCTTTTAAAAAAAAATCTTTTAATTTCTTTATTTTTCCCTTTTTTAATCAGAAAAGTTTCCTCATTTTAAAATGGGGGAAATAAGACTTCACTGTGCCATTGTGAGACTCAAAAAAGATAATATATAGGAGAGCTCTGTGCAGACTGGAAGTATGATACAGACTCCTTATTAGTATTATTAGAAGTAATAATAGAATAGCTCAAGGAATGCATGTTTCATGCACTTTCAGGGATCATTAGCAGGTAGTGAGGAAGGCAGTGAGCGGAGGCCTTCCTGAAGCCCACCAGATCATGCCACAAAGGTGGCTGGCTGTCTCCGGCGTCTGCATAAAGCCCTCAGCCCCAGGTAGTCCAAGAACCTTAACAGCTCCCTTCCCACCAGGCCCACAGGCAACCTATAAAAGGTGTCACTCCAACACCTCTGTGACCTCTGAAATCTCTCCAAATGTTAACACTTGCACCCATTTGGGTTATAACTGGCCCTATTTGCAGCCTCTTCACTCCAGAACTGGCTCTGCTTCCTAACAGTGGTGTTTAAAATCCTTAACCCCCTTAACAGTGGGGTTTCAAGCACTCCCTCATTTCTTGCCTGCTTTCACCCAAGCCTCAGCCTCTGATCCTCTCTGCTCCATGCTCAGCCCTGGACCCTAACTGCCTGGGAGAGGAGGCTGGCAGCCTTATGTCACCCACATCAAAGTGATTTATGAAATATCAATTTATTACTGAGTATAATAACATCAACTGCTTCCACGGATGTGGCTGAATGAAGCTTACAGGGCACTTTCATGCACTGCTTTTGGGTCTCCCGACCACAATTGGAAGTGAACAGAACAGGTTTTATTCATTTTCACATGTGGTAGAAGAGCAAACTGAGGTGCCCAGGAGTTAAATGTCTTGCCCCTAAGACAGACATGGAATTAAGATCCAGGTCCTTGGCAAATAAGACCAGTGATTATTCTATCTTCCCTACTGTGTGCTCAGCACTGGGCTAGGCCACTAGGAGGTGGTATCAAAGCATACTCCATCACTGTGATTGTTAATGATTGACAACTTCAAATGCTCTCACCCCAGGAGTCCTGAAACACTAAACGATTCTAATTTCTTAAAATATTATTATGAAGCTGAAAAGGAGGAAGATATCCTTAAGACCGTATCGCTCTTTAACTTAAACTCCTTATCTTGCCACTTGGATCTGCTTCCCTCCCTTGGTTCCCTGTTTGTGAATGTCACACGATCCACCTGTCAATCAAGCTAGAATTTAGAATGCATCCTCCCCTTCCATGCTCTCACTGTCCACATCTCATTCATTCATTCATGTAAGCAGGTATGCACTCATTTATTGTCATTTGAGGACATTATAATTCCTTTACATCTCTTGAATCTGATCCCTGCCCTCCACCCCATCATCTCTACCTCAGATCAGATCCTCACCAGCTTGGTCCTAGACTATGGACTCATTGATTTCTCCTCCTTTAGTCTTGCACTTCTCCAAGTTCCTTCTCCATGTTATTGCTGGAGAGATCTTTCTAAACTCCAAATTTGATCATGAACTTCCCCCTCGCCGAATACTCCTTTATTGAATACAGGACAGAAACCCCTTGGCTAGACACACAAGTCTTTTCATGCTATGATTCCTGCCTACCTTTTCCTCAGTGTCCACCTTGACCTCCTGCATCTCCCAAGCCTGGCAGAAGTGGCCACTCAATCATGCCCCCTTTACACCTCATCTACATACCTGTCACCACTTGGAGCTTTTTATCACGAGTTTGTTCAAAGCTACCTCTCCAAGGACTAGATGCCATTTGAAATAAATGCACTTACATTATCAGTGTTCACTCTGGTGCACCCCATATAGAAAGAAGTCAAGGCTGTTGACTAAAAACATTTAGGAAGGCAGCACTTGTCAGGCTGTGCCTCATCTCACCCCATTGGCAGCCTGGTCCTCTCACCTGCCCAAGGCTCTTCTTCATAGCTAGATCTAATGCATCGCAGAAGCCAGGCCCCAGACCCTTGTCTCAGAAGTCCTCTCTTAGCCTTTTTGCAGGAAAGCCCTGGAGCTACCAGAAGTCCAAAATCTCCTCGGCACCCTTACATCCTCGCCTTCCCTCCTGAGCCCACTTAACTGCGGTACCCGTCTGTCTATTTATCTGCATCAAAGCCTGTGCTCTTTGTGTAGGCTGGGAGATGGCTTTTTGTGTTGTAGGTCTTTGAAGACAGTAGCAGCTGGGAGGCTAATTCATACCTGTCAATGAATTCTATTTAATAGGATATTTGGTCCTAAATCTCCCAGCTTTGGATTCTTCTCCCTGCATGTTTCCTATTCATTTACCCCATAACCTGGACATGCACATCCCTTCCTCCCAGGAACTCTGTCCTTTCTCTGCTCTTCTTTCCCAACGTGAGTCCACAAACAGGACTTCAAAGGCAGACCATATTCCTTCTTGTTCATGCTCTATCCCCTTCACTATATCCTACACTTGCGCTTAGCAAGTGCTCAATACACATTCATTAAATTAATTCATGTTCACCTGCAAACACCCATCAGGGTAGAACTGCCTTTACAAAGACCTCAGTCATACGCTTCCAGGAAGAGGAAGGCAGAGGCCAGGTGGAAAGCCCTCTTACCTCCTCGGCAGCAGCTGGGTCTGTCTTCATTTTTTTATTTACAACACTGTTCTGGGTCTCTAGGTGCTAAATAAGTAGTTATTAACTGTGTGGTTAACTGTGTAGCTGAAGCCTCAGTAGGTCAAGTTGACATGAGAACTAGTGGACACCTCGGGCTCTCCCCTTAGGCTGCAGTGAGCTACCGCTTTTCTGCAGGCTTGCTTCCTTCTTCAGGCACTGATCAGCATTCACTGATCAGGCCTCCTGTCTATACATCAGTTGCTAAACCTCTCCTTTCCCAGGTCCCAACACATTAGCCTCAGGCATGTAGAGATCCCAGGCACCCCCAGCTCCACCATCCCACCAGGGGTACAAGGAGTTGTTTAGGAAGATGAGCGATGCTGTTAATCAGTGGACTCTGCCTCCTTACTAATTTATGTGCTCCATATTGGCAGCAGGATCAAATAATGGGTTCTCCACAAGGACTGAGCATCTTGCTGACTCTGCTGTGTTCTAGAGGCCACCAGGCTCTCAGATAGGTTCCCACAGTGGGGGCTGGGGAGGGGCAGGGATATGCATAACAGATTTTCAGCTCTTGGACACTTTTTAGATCTTAGTTAGTCTCACTCATTCCTTCGTTCATTCAACAAAAACATGAGTGTCTCCTTGAGAACACACATCATGTTGGGCACTAGAAATAGAATGATAAGCACACTCCATGCCTGTCCTCAAGATGCTTAAACTTAGTAGCAGGTGGAAGGCAAGTCCTGAAGAGGGGTTAATTACACGGTGCGGCACGTATAAGGTGGTCTTTTCTACCAGAATTGCTGCTGATATTCCTGAGCTGAGAGCTGACTGCAAGTTGAGACCTGAAAGCTGAGCAGGAGTCAGCCAGATAAAGAGGTGGGAAGAGGAGTTTCACGAACAGAGAAACTACAGCATGTGCAGAGCCCCAGAACAGCAAGAGCTTATGACAGATTCAGGGACCTGCAAGTCATTCAGTACGGCTGGGGTGTGCAGTGGGTGATAGGGAATAGGAGGTCACAGGAGTTATGTTAAGGAGTTCAGACTTTATCCTGAGGGTAATGGGGAGACAGCCACTGAAGGGTTTTAAGCAAGAGAGCAATATGATCAGGAATGGGTTTAGGACTATCTTAACTCTTGGCCAAGATAAAAGTCCAGCTTTGGAATTCACAGGAGATGCATCTACCACATGAGCTATGGCTGGAGGCTTCAGTGGGATGGGCAGGCATCAGGCTTGCCACTGGGCTGTGAATGTGAGGGAAGCCCCAGATGGTGATTTACTGAGCTGTTGACGCCTTTGACACGGAGTGAAGCCTGATGCTGAGGATGGAGGAGCTGGATTGCTTAATAATAACAGCAATTGCTACTCCTAATGGTGCTTGTAAAACAATAGCATTTATAATGTAATAATAATAATAATAATGTGATTTGCCATAATGCCTTTTATTTTCAGTCTCCTTCTGCTTTCCAAACATTCATTAAATCTCAAACACTCTTCTCAGCAGGGCCCAAATTCCTCAGGGCCACCAGCCTCCCTGCTAGCCACAGCAGTTTCAAGAGAGAGGCCTTGGTTTCCCCCTTTGCCTTGGCTGTCAGTTTTCCCTCAGGGGCTGGTTTACAGGCCATCATTAGGAGGCAAGGGATGGGCCCTGCCCTGAGCTCTGCCTTGCTTCAGCAGAGACAACACAGAGTTTATCATTTGCATGATCAAGGGATGTATGGATTTCCTGCCTCAAATGTCTCCAGCACTCTCCTCCTGGTGCCCTGGCCCCAGATCTCTCCTTGTATACCCTTTCACCAGATGGTAGAGGAGAAAGGAAAAGAAATAAACTAATTGACACAGTTGGCATGTGTGGTAGGCAGGATTCTAAGATGACCCCCAAGAAACACACATCACACACACACACACACACTCCCCAGGACTGTGACTACGATGAATTTTACCTCTGCAATTAGGTTACGCTATATGACGCAGTTGGCTTCAAAGAAGGAGATTATCCAGATGAGCCTGGCCTAAGAGTCCTTTAAAAGCAAAGAGTTTTCACTGGCTGTTTGCAGAAGAGGAAGCCAAGGAGATATGAACTAAGAGAGAGACTGGACTACAGGGAGGTTCCCTGTTGATGAGATGGAGCAGTCATGGGGAAAGGACCCAAGAATGGTCTCTTGAGGATAGGCTGTCCCTAACCAAGAGCCAGCAAGAAAACAGATTTCATTCCTATAACCACAAGGAAGTAGATTCTGCCAACCACAGGAATGAGCTTGCAGGGGGACCCTGTGCTCCAGATGAAAACGTAGTTGGTGACACTTAGATTTCAGCCTGAGCAAAGAGCCAGTCATGCCATGCTGGACTTCTGACTTATATGACTTTGCACTAATAAATGCTCCTGTTTTAAGGCGCTAACTTTGTGATAATTTGTCACACAACAATAGAAACCAATACAGCACAGAAAAGCCAAGAAGATCAGTTTGACAAGTACAAGATGTAGACTGGGAGGTAAGAAGCAGATTCTCACATCTGCCACTTATTGAGTGAAGACCCTTGAACATCTCTGAGCCTCACTTTCATACTGTGTGGAATTGGAACACCCACCTTGCAGTGTTATTTTGAGGGTTAAAGATCTTGAGTAGAAGGTGCTGGGCATGGCATCTGGTACATTGCTGGTACTCAAGAGCCAGCAGCGCCTATTGTGAGAATACCAGCTTTGGGAAATGGGTAGATTTTTATTATTAGACTCTCTTGATTGTGAATAATTGGAAATTGCTGGATCAGTAGACAGAAGGAAGGCTGAGGCATCTCTCATTAAATTAATGTGACTTCTGAATCTTTAACAACTTTGTGATAGAGGGTCAAGGCAGCTTCCTTTTCTCCCAAAGCTCTATTAGACAGAAGGCCTGGGCAGTCAAAGGGGAGCATTTCCATTATGTGTCCAGAGATATTGAACCACAGTAGTCTCCAGGGTCTTGTTCTTATTTCAGTTTGATGTATTTTATATGCACAGTCTGATGCACCCACTCACCAAGGCACATGGGCATAGAAATGTGTGTGTGTGTGTGTGTGTGTGTGTGTGTGTGTGTGTGTGTGTGTGTGTTGGGGGCAGATGCAAGCAATGTGTTTCAATTTTTATTAAATGGATGCTACAAAAGTATCTCAAACTCAGCTCTGGGAGCCCCGTGGGACTTATCTTCCCTGTCATGCTATTTGTCAAACATCAGCAAAGGGGTTGTCTGATAATTGGTTCCTCCAAAGCAAAGAAGAGTTTCTTCACCTCCACCAGGGTCTCAACATCCCCTGTTGAATGCTTCTTCAGTTTCTATTGACTTCCTGGCAATATCCATTCTGTTCTCATACCCACTGTCCCCCTCGGTTAGGAATTGAGGGTATCTGGAAACTCCTGCCTCACCTTGGATAACCAGATCTCACTGTAAGGCCCAGGGGCTGGCTCCTCCTCCCCTACCCTAGCTCTGGGTGGGAATAAAGACCTAATTGGTTAATTTTCATTTTTAGTGATCCTGCATCCCCAGGGTACAGTGTCTGGCTATTCTTCCAGGATAACTGACAATAATGCCTCATTTCCCCCCTGGATATACTGATTCATCAGTCCCAGCTGAGACCAACTCTTGCTGTGGGTGGAGAGCAGATGAAGGGACCCAAATTGAACAGCTTAATATTGGGGTACTCTTGGGGAAAGTTCCCATGCAGCTTGGGGTGATTCTTCTGATCACCTGAGCTTGCCAAGGGAAGGGTCCCATCTCTGATACCTTTTTTTCCTCTTCCCCTAGCCCAACAGGAATGGGTGAACAGCCACATACCCACCAGCCAAGTAAGGCAGTGGCTTGATTCAAATGCCCCCTGAACCAGAGCCTGCGCTAGGTACTGTTAGCATAAGGAGAGGGAAAGTCAGAAGTACTGAGGAAAGAGCGGCCACCTATAAATGCTGACAAAAAGAAAGGTGAACAGAACATAGGAGGTAAGCCCTGCCCACCTGGGGTCTCCTGGAGCTCTGGATGTAGTTCGTCAATGGCACGTAGCATCTTAGAGTCAGTCTGTACCTGTGCCTACTACATCCCCTGCCCCCTCAAGGGCTGCCCAGCCATCCTCCCTGCAGCATTCCTCCTCCAGGAGGGAGTTTCTCCTGACTTGGATCTCAGGGTGAGAAGGCTTCCAGGGTCAGGAACAGGGATGCACTCCAGTGTTGGCAGAATAAAGTTCACCTTTCAGATGCTTATTCCTAGCTGGCACTGGAAGCGAACCAAGGCTATGCCACCTTTAGGACTGGCCTAATCTCCCTGCTCCTGCCCTAGGGAAGCTCTGGTTTCCATTCTCTTTTTAGGCCAGTAGGGCCCATTCCCTGGAAGAGGGACACCTATTGACAGCTATCCAAGTGGTAATCCCTGGGTCTGGGATTTTATGATATTTAGCCTGGGACAGGCATTTGTGAGAAGCCACCACCAAGCTAAAGGTGCTGACTCAGGTCCACTTGGGAATATGCCTTTCCTCTTCTCCTGCCTTACATAGGATAGTAAGTTGGCTGTCCGTGTGGAGTAATATGAACGTTCTGAAAGGTTCTCCCACCTCCAAAATACCTTCCTTACAAGCTCCACAATTTCTCATGCAATCTGCTTCCTTGGTTAAGGCCTTAGCTAAAAAGCAAATGTTGTCTGGGATGCATGAGCCATTAACTGTGTGTATCCCCCACTTAGAATGTCCTTCTCTACCTGGCTAACTCCCATTGATTCTCCAAGGCCCTTTGGATTGGCCTATTCCAGGAGGCTTTTGATGAACCTGCCAGGCTAGTCTGGAGGCCTTCCTTTGATGGCCCCCTAATACCCTGTGCATATCTTCATCACTTTATTGAACCCACTGATTTATGATAATCTGCTTGTGTTCTTCTTCCCCTCTAGTCTGACCTCCTGGAAAATCAGAATTTTATTCTTCATTGTATCCCCAACACACAGCACAGTAAGTGCTCAGTTAATGCTGATCTAGGGAATGTGTGAACTGTGTGAGTGAGGAGACCTCCTCTCTCTACTCCTGACTCACTGTGAGAGCCTGGCCAAGTCACTTTCCCTCTTCAGTTCTGTTTACTCAACTGTAAAAGGATGAGATTTAGTTAGATGCTCTCAACAATCCAAAAGAATTTAATGTTGTCATGGACATTAGCACCTTGGCACGAACTGGATTTTCAGATTGCCCTGTCATTTGTCAGGGCTCTAAGGAGCAGGTGAGGACATAGGACAAATACTTCTGGGTAAGGGGGTGGTGAGAGATCAAGACAGCTCAGAAGACAGGGGTGCTCCCCCACTCTGGGGGATCTGGACAGCTGAGGGCACTGCAGGGATGAGCCAGCCAGATGAGGACACTGGAAAACTGTGAAGAGCAGGGTGGCCGATTTCATCTGGAAAAAATTCACCAGGAGAATTCATCTGGTTGTTCATTATGTATTCATCCAATCCATAAACTCAATAGAATTTCAGAGTTGAAAGGTCTTTGGAGACCTTCTAGCTTGTCTCCAGAGAAGAAAGGGCTTGTCCAAGATCACACAGTCAGTGGGACAGCCAAAACAAGACCCTGGGCCTACTGACGCCAATTCCAATGCTGAAAAGTCCGGCAGATGTGCATAGCAGAAGGACATCATCTCACCTGAGACTTCCTTGGCTGGCTCTGGGTCCACCTCTCTCCATCACACTCTCCTGCTCCAGGCACAAAAGGAACCATAATTTACCACTGCCTACATGTCACTCTCCAATTGCCATCTCTAACCCATGCTTCAGTAAGGGAAGCCATATCTGTAAACCCTCATCCAAACTCGCAAAGAAGAACTACATGCTCTCTCCTCTGGGCTGCCACACCTCACATTAATAGACGCAGACCTCTTAAATTCACATCCTGCTGGACCACATCCTCCTAGTCCTTGTTTCTCCCACCACACAGCAGGCACTTAATAGATGTTTGCTGAATCAGTGTAGTTGATGGTAGCATTTTCCATAAGTAAATTGCTTAATCATAGCTGGCTAATCATTTTATAATCCTATAACTTGGGCCAAGGAACTTCAAGCTGTCAGCCACAGTTTCCACAATGCAAAAAATAAATCTTCAGTCAATGCCTCCTGAATCCCCTTGTGATTCTCTGTTTTTTCTCCTTCTGAACATACTTCCATCTTCCAACAACCATGTGCAGAGAATAGGTACAGGAGGGTTAGCAGCTTTGGAAAACACAGGTTTGGATCAATAGCATCTCTGTAAGAAACTGCTGTGCCCAAGTACGCCCAGGAGACATCTGTCACTGCCAGACCTGCCACCTCTCAGGGTTTGCATTGGGTAGGGTGGTACCTTGGCAGCTCAGACTGACACACAAGGAGCTTTCACTCCATCACTCTTTTTTCTAGTTGCACTAAAAACATATTTATTCATCAAAGTATACTATATTATGCAGAGTGGTTCTCCTAAAAGGCTCAGTAAAGCTGAAATATGTGGATACTCTTAATAATTTTACAATAAACTACACTTTGGAATCAATTGCTCTGGCACTAGAAAGTTGTCTGGCTGATGGATTGTAACTTCTGGCCGTGTGTGTGTGTGTGTGTGTGTGTGTGTGTGTGTGTGTAGAAGTGTGCATAGGGATGTGTGTGTATATGTTCATGTGTGCCTGTTGCATTTTCCGTGAAGAACTGAAAGGCTCAAGCATCCTGGGAATTACAGTTCAACCAGGTGAGAGGCCAACTGAAATGTTTCTGATAACAGCTGTAGAGTTTTGGAAAGCTAGAGGCAGTAAATCAGGAAACTGAGGTCTAAGGATGGAAATACTTGACAGGTAAGTGAGAAAAAAGACAGGGAAGGGAAATAATATTTACTAACAACCCTCAGGATTAGAAACTTCCCATGGTCTTCACAAAATAATGTTATGAGATAAGCATGATTATCTCCATTTTACAAGAGGGAAAACTGACAGGCCAACAGGTTAAGTAACTTGCCACATGTACACCTAATGTATGGCAGGGCCCAGATAGGAACTCAAGTCCTCTCTGATCTGAGGCCCTGGCAGCTTCCATTAAACCCTTTCTCTATCCTCAGTGTCAACACAGTAATCAGGCTCACCCAACCTCATATGCCAAGCCATTGGGACAGAGGACAGGACTAGATCACTTCATAATGGCCTTTATAACCTGAAGGAGAGGTTTGTTTTAAAGACCCTTGGGTTCTGGCTCTATGAGTCAGCTGCCAGGTGTTGGCCTGAAGACACCACATGATCAAGGCTGACCAGGGCATGGTGCGGCCAGTGAAGGAAACAGTCCCAGGTGACAGAGAGACCACTTGGCACAATCAGCCTGACTGTCCTTGCACTCTCCTGCCCTCCCCTGCCTCAGTGATCATTCTTGGTGCCAACCCTGGGCCTCAGGTTTTGACATCACTCTCACTCAGCAGAACCCCTGAAATTGTGTCTCTTGGATCCTGAACTAAACCACCCTACATGGTCCTGCACAACCTTGACTTCAAATCTGTCCAGTTCATAATGGGAGGAAGGGTATTCCAGATGGAGTAGTTGTCATGTAGGCTAAGCAAGTACCGGGGGTCCTGGGGAATAGGGAATAGGGCCCAGCTCTCCCCGGCTGAAACGCAGATAGGTTCCTTTGTGTCTGAGGCTTAGTTGGGATGAACTGAATTCCTGTGGGATGTAAAGAGATGAGTTATCTTACTTGGCCAGCCCTTCTACCCCAAGAACTCCAGATGTTATGGAATGCTCCATTCACTCATACAATATTTATTGAGTGCCTACTATGCAGGAGGCCACTGGATCTATAGTGATGAACAAGACTGATTTGATCTTGCTTTTATGAAGCTCAAAGTCTGGTGGAAAGGTTAGCGTAGAAAAATGGATTCCCACTTGAGATGAACGCTACAAAAACCAGAACACAGGGTGCTGGGAGAGTGTGTGGCAGCAGACTCAACCTTGCAGGGTGTCAGGGGAGACTTCCTCGGGGAAGTGACATTTAAGTAAGTCCTGAAAGATGAATAGCGTCAACTCACCAAAGCAAGGAGCGAAAGAGTGGGGCTGTGTGCATTCTCACTTCCTCCTGGAATCAATTATTTTTTCCCTCTCTGTCTGCCCTGGGTCCCCTTTCTGTAATAATTTTAGCAATTTCAAATTACTTATGGCTAATCTCTCTGATAAACCTTTGCAAAAATAAACACAGGCTCAGGTCTACTGACAATAAAATGAACCCAGGGGAGGAAAATTGGCTGCATATATCCATTCTGCCAAAACAAGATAGAGACTGGGGCATGGAGGGGTTATTTCTGCAGGGTTCACTTGGACCTGACTATAGTTTGGGAATCTGAGGACCTGTCTGGTGAACAGAAACTGCTTCCACGAGTCACACGAACTCCCCAACCTGATGGGGCATTCTCCCCTCACTCCAGGGAACATCCCCAATTCCAAGGCATCGTGAACTGAAATGCCCCAAACCACATATAGGATGAAACAGGTCCAAGGCTGAAAAGGCCCTTAGAGATCACCTAATACAACCTCACAATTTTTCAGATAAAAAACCGAAGCCCAGCAAGGTAAAATAGCTCACCCAGATACAGGCGGTAGAGTGAAGAGGGTCTCAACTTGCTCATCTCTAAAATAGGGATAAAACTGTGTCTCCTGCTAGAGTTGTCGTGAGGTTTAAATGGGAAAATAACTGTGAAGCACTTATTAGCACTTACGTAAATATCAACTATTGATATTGCCATACACCCAGCTAGTTAGTAGCAGGACCGGAACTTGAAGCCATAGCTGCTTCACTGCTAGTCCAGGGCCTTGCCCTCTATAATAATGAGGCCTCCTGCTGATGTACTCTTTCTCCCTGTCTTCTAACATGGCATACCCAGCTCTCAGTCCCTTCTCTCTAGATTCCCCAAAAGAAAAACTCTGGGTGCCCACTGCCTCTGTTGACACCCCACAAATAGCATTCTACCCTCCAGCACAGCGGCGGTGCCGAGAGCAGGGAGCTCTGGCCCTGCCTGGGGCATGGCAATGAAATGGTGGCGCTGGAGTCCAGCTAGTCACACCACCTGCAATGCCGTAGCAGCTCAGTGGTCAGCAGACCACACAGCCACCTGCTTCCAGTGCCGAATTATTTCCCATCTTTCATCGGCAGTCCCTGACTTTTGACCTTTACCCTTAAATCTCAACACTTCTCTCTGCTGAGATGGCAGCTCCTGCCATAGGCACAGGGCCCACCTATGCTCTCTGATAATAGATTAGGGTGATTTTATCTTTTCTATTGGGCAGTGACTGCATATCTCTCTGGGTTCATTAGTAGCTGGATAATCCCTCCAGATTTATTAGCTCAAATCGAGCTTCCTCCTTCATCTCTTCTCTTACGGCATCAACCACCCTGCTGTCTCAACGGTAGACTGGTTGCCCAGAGGCCCTTAATTCTTTATGTCTTTTATTCAAACTTCCATCAGTCTTGTACAACAAAGGTTTCCCCCAACCAAACCCAGAGGCCGACTGGAAGACAGAGATTCCCTTGCAGAGTAAAGAGCGGAATAAGCACAGTGCATCTATAACTGCCCTATGCATGCCCTCCTCGGGTAAGAGAACACGGGGAGCTGACATCCTTATAACTAAGTGCTGATTTCCACTTTTAGGATCAGTTATCCTCTAAAAAGACAAGCCAGGGCTTGGGATTCTAGTTGCTTTTTTAGTATACATGAAATAGATGTGTGATGATGATTGATAATTTAATAATGTGGCAGAGATTGCTTTGTGATCATTAAACTCATTTCCTCTTCTCCCTGGGCACATGGCTAGACTACCTTTCCCAGCTTCCTTTACCAGTGAGTGTGGCCATGTGATGAATTCTAGCCAATGGAATGGTGAGCTGAAATAATACGTGTCACTTCCAGGCCTGACCCATAAACCCTCCCATGTATGATCTTCCCTGTTGTTTTCCTAATACTGGTCTCTAAGAGGACACATTTATAAACTAGAAGAAGACTGGGGCCTTGAATAACCTTAAGGAATGCTGCTCACCAGAAACACCCTTTTGGAACTTCATTTGAGTAAGAAATTTACTTCCATTGTGTGAAACGATGAGATCTGGGGGTTTATCTGTTATAGCAGCTAGCATTACCTACCAGGTACAGTGTTATCAGTTGCTAATTTTTAAATCTTACCAAGATTTTTAAAAGGTGGATATTATTATTCACATTTTACATATGAGGACAGAGAACCTCCAAAGGTCCCAGCTCATAAGCTCCTGAACTGGGGATTTTTACCACTTCTGACTGATTGTAAGGATGCGATTTTTATTCATCAGCTACTTTCCCTCATTATAAAGCTTCTTAATCACCAGGACTCTCAACTTCAGTCATGTGGTCTTGCTTCTTCCAATTTGCACACTTCAAATAGAAATAAAAAACACATCTGACTACTTGACACCCATCGAGATGGCTATTATTTTTAAAAATGAAAAATAGCAAGTATTGTCAAGGTTGCAGAGAAACCGGGACCTTTGTACATTGCTGACAGGAACGAAAAATGGTGTGGTCATTCTGGAAAATGTCTGGTGGTTTCTCAATAAATAAACGGATAATTACCACATGACCCAGCAATTCCACTCTTAGGCATATACACAAAAGGACTGAAAGCAGGGACTTGAACAGACATTTGCACACCCATGTTCACGCCAGCGTTATTCACAATAGCCAAAAGGTGGAGGCGACCCCAAGTGTCCATCGATGAATGAACGGATACACAAAATCTGGTGTGTGTGTGTCTACACACACACAGTATATTATTTGGCCTTAAAAAGGCAGGCAATTCTGACATATGAATGAACCCTAAAGACATGAATCTAAGTAAACAGAGCCAAACACAAAAGGACAAATATTATATGATTCCGCTTATATGAAATACCTAGAGTAGTCATATCCATACAGAGAGAAATTAGAATGGTGGTTGCCAGGGGCTGGGTGCAAAAAGGCATGGGGAGTTTGCGTTTAATGGGTACAGAGTTTCATTCTGAAAAGGTGAAAAATGTTCTGGAGGTGGATGGTATTGATGGTTGCATAACAATGTGGATGTACTTCATGCCACTGAAAAGTGTACTTAAATATGGTTACAATGGCAAATGTTATGTCACATATATTTCACCACAATAATACAAAGCTTAAAAAAAAGAAATGCAATTTCTGACACATGCTACAACATGAATGAACCTAGAAAACATTATGCTGAGTGAAATAAACTAGACACGAAAGATAAATATTGTATAATTCCACTTCTATGAGGCATCTAGCTAGAATAGGCAAACTCATTGAGAAGAAAATAACATGGAGGTTACCACAGGCCATGGGGAGGGGGAATGGGGAGCTACTGCTTAATGGGTACAGAGTTTCTGTTTGGCTGGATGAAGTTTTAGAAATATATAGTGGTGATGGTTGTACAACACTAAGAATATAATTAACGCCACTAAACTGCAAACGAAGGCAGGCAGGCAGGCAGACTGATTTCTGGATGAGGGCAGAAACTAGTTCTCTGTGTTGGCATGCTTTTATGACTCTGCACAGTAATTTTATTTCTCTTAATTTGTTCCTTAATCGGTCCACTTCACTTTGGCCTGGACTCTTGACCCCTTGCCTCAGTGTACCTGCCAGGACTTACTTCCTCATAGTTGCTCTCTGTGTGCCTGACCTCTGGCCAAGTGCTGTCAATTTCCCTGTCAAGTTCTCACGATTTGGACCTCATAAGCTGACTCTCTGCCCCAGGGCTCCCACCTTAACCAGGTGCCATTGCCGTCTGTTGATCAGAGATTTGCTCTGTGGGGAATGATTCCTGACCCACTAGAACCAGAAGCAGGGGCATGATGCTGTTTCACTGATCAAGTCTCCAACATCAGTTCCGACCACCCAGATCTCGTTTTGAAATAGATAATATAAATAAAAGGCCCAGATGTCAGTTCCTCTGACTGTGTGCCTTCATCTCCATACTTCCTGTCACTGACTTCCTCCTCTGTTCTGGAGAGGGGCTGTCCCTGTCTGCTGCTCTCTCCCCTCCTGCAGAAGTGTCTCTCTCCATTGCCTGACACCTCACTGTCACCCTGTCACTGAGCCCAGCTTCCCCTGCACCAGAGACCTGGCCCTTCCCTGGACTTGCCCAGCTTCTTCCAGCTCCGCCTGTGATGGCTGTGTGACCCCCGAGCAGCCTCTGCTCTCTCTGGCTCAATTCCTCTTATTGCATCAGTCACCTCTGTCACCCAAGGCTCAGGGTTAGAACACTCACTCTTCTGCTGACCGGACCCTGACAGAGAGAGAAACTGTGTTTCTATAGGGTCAAATGAACTGATGGTTTAGAAGTTCGATTCATGATGGATAATTTTGTCCCAATTCTTGTGATGGGTAATCAACTGACAGAATCCACAGCAGTCAACCTAATTCATTTATTACAGATGCCCTAAATCAATCACTTTTCTTTATGCCTGGATGGGAGTGAGGTATGGGCATTTGATCAATTACTCAGTAATTACGGACACAAATAAACCCTACAATGGTCAGTTCGGTCACACACAATAACCATACTACCTAGTCCTATTTCTTATCTGGAAATAAATAAAATGGCATTTTAGGAGTCACTTTCACAGGCCATGCATGGCTGGGGAGCAAAATAAGCATCTTCCATTCATTTTAGCCCATGGGAGGCATAAGCTGGACTTCTTAAAATAACACCTTCTCCTAAATAAACTCGTATTGTGAGTCCATTGCTATGTGTACATTACCTCCCGAGGCAGGTACTATTAGTGTCCACTTACAGAAGAGGTTCCTGGGGCTCAGAAAGGTTAAGTAACCTGCACAGGATCACACAGCCAGTAGCTAGCCAAACAAAAGTTTTGAGTCATGAGTACCTAATGCCAAGGTCCGTCCATGCCTTTCCCGTTCACCCTGCTTGTTCTCTAAAAGCTGATCTGAGGACCTACTGCATCACTGTAGCAGAATTCAGAGTGATGAGACACGGTGGAGATCCCCAAGGGATTCAGAGAAAGAAGAAATAAGAATGAAAACCCAGCTGGCATCTGTATTGGGGAGAAGGGACTGGAGAATGCAGAAGACAACTCATTACCCTCTGGATGAAGCCCCTCCCTCTATGGCCCAAAACACCAACTGGGCCAGATGCAGTGGCTCACACCTGTAATCCCAGCCTTTTTGGAGGCCAAGGCAGGCAGATCACCTGAAGTCAGGAGTTTGAGAGCAGCCTAGCCAATGTTGTGAAACCCCGTCTCTACTAAAAATACAAAAATTAGCGAGGCATGGTGGCCTGTGCCTGTAATCCCAGCTACTTGGGAGGCGGAGGCGGGAGAATGGCTTGAACCTGGGAGGCAGAGGTTGGAAGGTGAATCAAGATGGCACTACTGCACTTCAGCCTGGGTGACAGAGCGAGATTCTGTCTCAAAAAAAGCAAAAACAAAACACACACACACACAAACAAAATAAAAAGCAAACAAACAAACAAAAAAAACCACCAACTGCAACTGGGCAGAAAGAGTGGTCCTAAAAACAGTTTCTTTACTCCTATTAGAGGTTTGTCCCTTTCAGAAAGCCAACACACTCATGAAAAGCTTCTAGAATATTCTCTTACTGGCAGATTTTTGCAATGGCTCTGCTGTCGTTTTCTTGACTATTATTCAACCAGCATCATGTATACAGTTACTTTTCATCATGATTTCCTCTTGCAAACTTACAAACTGTTAATTCCATGAGTCCTGTTAATTCCCAAAGCTGATCTCATCCATGCCCACCCAAAAAGGAGAAAAGCTCTTTGAAAACTGAAAGCATCATAGAGCTATATATTTTTCTAAATATAATGCCTTAGAAACATATAGTACTTTGCTATTTAAAATACGTTTTAACTTACAGAATTCCAGTTAATCCTCATAATAAACTTGTAAGGTTTTATGTTCCCATTTTTAAAATGAGAAAACTGTGGTTCAGAGAGTCACTGCGACTCAACCAAAGGCTCACAGTGAGCATAAGGCTGAGTCAGGACTTGACTCTGGGCCTCCTGACTTCACAGGCCAGTGCTTTTTCCACTAGATAATATCATCACCATCATTCTTATGATTTCTATGAATGGGAAATAGTGGTACACTGTGGAGGATGCTGTCTTAAAAACCTCTAAGCCAAGCAACTCCACCTCATTCCGGTTACTGTCCTGGGAACTCATATTCCAAATGAATGGCTTCCTTCCATCTGCTAAATCACCCCAGCGACACCTCGTTGCCCAGTTCCTTCCTCCTCTACTCATGTTGCCGGACTAATTTAGGGAGCCTCTCTAGCAGGCTGGCACTGGCCTGCCTTTTCCCTCTCCTCCTTCTATTTCCCAGGCTCCCAAAATGGAACACAACTGTACTTTAATCTCTCTTTGCTCCTTTGCCAACTTGCCCAGGCTCCCCCAGATGCCTCCTTACTTTAAGCAAATGCTTTTGCTTTGCTCTGGGAGTAGTCTAATCCTTTTCTCCCTTTTTACATATTAATGCTCTAATTTATAGCAGCAGTGTTAGGTTAAAAAAAAAAAAAAAGGAAACAAGTTCATCTGTTTTATGTTTTGAGGGGCATGAGGGGGATTCTGGGGTGCTGGTAATGCTCTATTTCTGGAGCTGTGTGCTGCTTACACAGGTGTGCTTACTTGGAAAAAGTTTTCTTAAGCTATGCGCATATAATATGTGTGGTTTTCATCTATGTGCATGCTAGACTACAATGAAGATGCCCAACAATGGGGCAGGTATTTTGATGGTGGTGGCAAACTAGGCACTTCTACTCAAGTTCAAGCGAAGGCTGAATGGCTTCCTGACAAGCCTGTTGTGGGAGTACCTATACCAGAAGAAAGGTCACACTAAATTCCTCTAAGGTCTGTTTCAACTCTGAGAACAAAGGCCTGTTAGATGCTACAGGGTTAACAATCCCACAGCAGCCCCTGGAAAGGACTGTTCATAGACACCGACAGCTGGAAAAGAACAAGGATCTCAGAGTCCAAGCCTGTCTCTCTGGGCTGTCATCTCCTAAACCTCACAGGACTTTTTAGGACACCTGATCCCTAAGTCCATGTAGAGACTAGACTGCAGGCCAGTAACTGGACCTACTGAGGCGGCTCGTCCATCACACTACAGCCCAGAATTCGCTTTATGTAGCTAGCGGCATTTGAATGGAGGCATTAGATTCCCCAAATCCTCATTCTCCTGTGGCTCAGAATTATTGGGATGAGAATTTCCAGGACGCCCTGCCTCTCTGGTTGGCTTCTGCTCCTCTGCTTCTATCTCCTGTACTCGTCATCCCCTGGGCTTTGTCCCTCATAATCCATCAATCCTGACCACTGACAACACTCTCTTCCAAGGAGGTGAGCTGTGAGAACATCTTACCAGATTAGTGAAGATGTATGTGTAATAGGCTGACACCATCCCAAGTTCGGCTGCCTGCAAGGCGAAGAGAAGGAGATTAGAGAAGAAAACAAAAACTCACTTGAAGCAAATGAGCAGTAGGGGTTCCAAGTGTCTACCATTTGTCTGGCCCACTGCCCCTTGGCACCAGGCAGAACAGAACATCTTGATTAGTTCTTATGTTGCCCTTGATCTTAGAGGATGGAGCACAGAAATTCTGGTCTCAAGAGCGGGGTCTCTCCACCTCCGCCTGAGCCCCTACCCTGCAGTGGCATGCGTAGTAGCTGGTGTTCTTGTACACAACATACTCCCATGGATATAGCCAGACATTACTGAAACCAAAATGACTTTTAGGGAAATGAAGCAAATAATAAAAAAGACTACAATAATGATCTCCACAGCTATTAACAATAACAATGGCTAACACTAACCCACTGTTTCGTATGTGTCAGGCACTCTCAAGCATTCTACATGGGATAACTCTATGAGGTTGGCGCTATTATTCCTCCCCAACCCCATTTTACAGCTGAGGAAACTGACACAATGAAAGGCTAAGTGACTTGCACAAGATCACATGTCTCATTAATGGAAAAGATAAAAGCAAATCCAGGCAGCCTAATTTTAGTGCTTTTATCCAAACTATACTCCCCCTTCAGGACTGTTACATTGATGGAACCACAAACACAACTCTCTTTGGGGCCCTGGCATAGATAAGAGAGTCCGTAGGTTGTAGCAATGCAAATGAACTCCACTCTGTCAGAGTGCAGGGCAGACTCATAAGGGTATTCTTGAATCTGCAGTGATGTCGGAAACAAGTGACTCATTTGCAAACTTGGGTCCTTTATTTGTCATAAGGAATCAGTTGCCTGTGGCATGCCTCACCCTTGATCACAGCGCATCAGTGTGGCATCACTCCACAGTTGAGAACTGCTACATCAGAAGAGTCTCCCTTCTGTCTGATCTTTGTACCCGTCATAAATACCCCTAGCCAACCTTCCCTGTCAGTGTGCCTGGCTTTGGGTGTGACAGGTGCTATAGAAACTGACACGTAGATCAGGAAAACAATGAGCCCCGTTCTCTCTAGGGACCCTCATCCCTCCTGACAGTCGGCTAGATTTTCATAATGTATCCTGCAGCCCTGGGCCACTGGGAGACCCGTTTTGTCATGACTATTGAGGTGGATGGAGGAGAAACCAGACCAAGGATGATTACATTTTTCCTCTTACATAGTGTTCATCTCCCAAGGAACTCAAATAATTTTGTGAGCTTCTTTTTTTGTTTGTTTGTTTGTTTTTTCTTTGAGTCAGAGTCTCACTCTGTCACCCAGGCTGGAGTGCATTGGCGCGATCATGGCTCACTGCAACCTCCACCTCCTGGGTTCAAGTGATTCTCCTGCCTCAGGCTGCCAGGTAGCTGAAATTACAGGCACCCACCACCACACCTGGCTAATTTTTGTATTTTTAGTAGAGATGGGATTTCGCCATATTGGCCAGGCTGGTCTTGAACTCTTGACCTCAAGTGATCTGCCTGCCTTGGCCTCCCAAAGTGCTGGGATTACAGGCGTGAGACACCGCGTCTGTAATCTTATAGGATTCTTATAGGAACTCTTGCAGGCTCCCTGAGGAGCAGGTTGGGGGTAACTCTATCATGGTTGTTCCAATGGGAAGCTGGAGGGCAAATGCTCAGTGACTGGGGCAGGAGTCTCAGGGCACAAGGGAGCTCAAAGCCTCTTTGGTGAGGCTCCTTCTTCCTCCAGGCCAAGCTATATTTCCTCCTCCACTTTCAAGAGGATGATGTGGCAAGATGACCAACCCATCCTACGCCCCACTGCACACACACAATCACCCTGTCCAAGTAAGAGTGCTGCTGCGTCTCACCCCTGCCTAGACGGATGCGACCCACGGAGCAAGCCCGCCGCTTACAGCGACAGGCTGGGGGCAGAGGGTCCGGGCGGGGTCACAGTGGGGAGCTAAAACCCGCTTTGTGAAATCTGCTGTCCTAGAGATAAAAGACAAGAGATCCTTGGTTTTTAAGGCCTGATTTCTGGGTAAACATGGAGTTCGTTGCTGGAACAGCCGCTCAATAAAATCAGGGATTACTCTGCAAATCCTCCTGAAATCAAGAGACGGCAGAGTGTTGCCAAGCTCCAGGGGCTGGACTCCCACGTGCACATTGAGTCTCCCAGAGGCCCCGTGTGCTCCCTGCCCACTCTGCTTCCCATCCTTGCTGAGGCCCTGAGAGGCCCTGTTGTGCCCTCCTGGAGGGAAGAGTACGGAGCCCCAGGGAAGCATGAGGACAGAGGCCAGGCCTGATGGAACGCCTGCCTGCCTGGGCCATTGGGAAGGCAAATGGGCAAAGGGAACAGGCTTTCCTGAAGCCTTGCTGCTCACTGATCAGTGTGGCTCCAATGTCACAGGAGTTGGGGCTGACAGGTGAGCTCAGGAAAGACAGCCCTGAGGCATCGAGCAGAACCGTTTGCTAATAATGATCACTACACTACAGGCAGAGCTTCCTTCAAAAGCATGGCCACACACACACACACACACACACACACACACACACACCTATAAAGTGTTTTTAATTAACATACCCAGTATTGGCAAGGGTGCTATAAGACACCTATATGCTGCTGGCGAAAGTGTAAACTGTTACAGCCTTTCTAAAATGCAATCTGGCAAATCATATCAGAATCCTTAAAAGCATGCATACCTTTAACTCAGTAATTCCACTTCTAGAAATGTATGCTGGGGAAATATTCATGAATGTGTATAAAGATTTATGTACAAAGATGTGCACCTCAGCATTATCTATTGTAGCAAAAGATTTGAAACAACCTGTATCTCCAACAATAAAGTGATGGTTAAATAAATTATGGGACATCTGTATGATAGGAAATGAGGCAGCCATTAAAATATTTCTAGAAAAATGTTTAATCATATGGGGAAAATGCATGGCATAGAATTAAGTGTGGACAAAAAGTGCTTACAGAAAAGTTTGTGCAGTATGACAATAATTTGGGGGAAAACTGTGTCTGTAAAGCAGAAAAAAACAGACATCAAAATTGAACAGTGGTTAAATAGCTCTGGGTGATAGGATTGTGAATAATTTTTGGTTTCTTCTATGTGCTTTCTGTTCTATATGTTCCAAAATTTCAACAATGAACTAGTAATGCTGTTCGAATAAAAAAAAAATAGTGCAACATCAGATGCTGGGAGCTATGGAGGGCACGAGGCTGGCCCCCAGAGGCTTCTACCTAGGGGCTGTTCAGGCGGGCTCCAGCTACCACAGGGGAACCTGTGTATTCTGAGCTACCTTCCACAAGGGTGGTGGAGGGACATCTATCTACTAAGCTGAAGCTCTCACTTCCTGCTCCCAACCTTCCCTAAAGAGGGCCCCTCTCCTCTCGTGAAACTTGGTGGAGCTTTTCTACCCTTAATGACTTCATTGATCATGGCTCCAGGCATAAGAGAAGACAGAGGAAAAGGAAGAAAAGAGAAAAATGCTGTGTTTCCGTGTGTGTGTGTGTGTGTGTGTCAGAGAGAAAGAAAGAGAGAGAGATAATGTGAGTTGGGTATACGTACACAGACAGACATGGCTTTGGAGCTCTGGAAGATTACTATAGCAACGGGCTGAAGGGACAGCCCTCAGTACTGAGAGAACTCATTCAAATCTCTTATTAACTCTGAGTCAAAAACGAGCTGAGGAGGGGCAGCTGGGAGGGAGGGAGGGAAGGAGGGGAGACAATCATCTGAGTGTCTGCGGGCTCCTCACAGCTTGGCAGAGGTTAACGAGGAGCCTCGCTCCCCCAGTGGAAGAGGCAGGTTGTGCTCAAACGTGCAATTAAAATGGCATTAGAAGAGGCCAGTGCGCCTGGAGAGGTTGGGGGAGCCACCAAGGAGCCTGGAAACGGGGCCCGTTCTCTCCGAAGTTCATGCCCAGCCCAGCCACCAGCCCAGGAACTGGCGTCAGGTGACTCCGATGCTACCCAGCTATTTCCAGCAGTTTGTCCTGTGTGGGGCCCCTAGGCTCCCAACGTCTCTCTCTCTTGGATTAGCCTCACTCACAGAGTTCTGGTTTCCCGTGTGCATGTTCTGACTCAGGGGCCGGCACTGCCCCTCCAACTCCAGGAGCTTAGGAGACACTACCTGATTTGCAGATAAGAGAGGGTTGTGCAGGCTCAGCCCTGCTCCACTCAGGGCTGGGCCTTGGACGCATCTGTTCATCTCCCAGAGTCTCAGTTCCTTCTTCTGTGAGGGAAGACATTATACCTACCTCACATCATTGCTGAGAGCTCTACGCTGGGAGATCGACTACACAGAAGTGCTGTGTAACTGTTGTGCACCGTGTCAGGACTAAAGACAGAGCTGGCATTCAGCAGTACACACTGGTGTGACGGTCCTGTTGTTAAACTACGGAAACATTTCTATACCATTTGGCAAACAGCCTCTGCCCAAGCCCCTTGGGTGCCCCACCCTAGCCCCTCCTAGGAACCCGCAGACCTCTCCACAGAGCCCTTAGCAGGGTCTAAGTTTGGCAGCATCTAGGTGTCTCCGTTGCCTACTGCCCTGCTGCCCCAGTGCTGAAAACGACATCACCCTCACCCTGCTTTCTTCTTTCATTTTTCGGGAACCGCTCATTGAAAACAGAAGCACAGAGAGAGGTTTGTAAGAGTTCAGGTCCAGCCCAGGGCTCCGTCAGCCTCAGCTCAGGAGGACCCTCAAGGCAAGGAGGGGGGAGGGTGGAGCTCAGCAGGGGGTGGGGGAGAGAGGGAGGCTCCCACCTTCAGGAGGATGGTGTGGGACATGGAGGCGTTGGCGTGGATGATGATGGTGGCGGTCTTGTCGTCCCGGATCTCCTTGAGGAGCGGCGTGGGGTCCCGGGTGTCATCCAGCATGCGGACGGACAGCGTGTCCTTGGAGATAAGGAATTGCCGGAGCAGCTTCTCTAGGTTTAAAAGGCCTGGAGGGGAGAGAGGATGAAGCCCCTGAGGGTCCACAGAGCTGCCTCTAGAGACACCTGGGCAGAAGCAGGAAGGCACGGAGATGTGGGCTGGAAGTGGGGTGGGGGGGTCTGGCCCCATTGACAGCATTAAGGAGACAGATCATAACCTGAGCAGGTTTCTCAGCCTCTTTGGGCTTCAATGATCCCATCTAAAATAAAAGAACACTTCTGAGTCCATCACCTCCCCTGACTCCCTCGAGAATGTTCTTTTAAGGTAGAGACAGAAGCTCCCTTGGGTGGAATAAGAGAATCCCCCCTCCTCCCCACCACCCTCAAAAGCCGGATAGGATGCACAGAGACCAAGACCTGGGTTCAGAGACCACCAGGCCTGAGTCTGCTTCCCTAATTCATGGACTTCTCCATGTGGCCAGTTGTCTTGGCCTCAGTTTCCTCAATTGAGAAGTTAGAATTATCACAGCAGCCAGCACTCAGGTCCAAGGCAAGGATTACAAGAGGCCACGTGTCAAGGGCTCAGGCCCGAGCCTCGGACATGGTAAACCCTCATAAATGTTACAATGGGCTCTGTAAGAGCCTTTGTTTTCATTTTGGAGGTGGAGGAACAATTCCCTTAAGATCCCAAGGCCCAGAAAACAGATCTAGCAAAACGCTTTGAACTCCTCAGAGCCTCGTGGCTGCATTAAGACAAAGTATTATGATGATCATAAGGGAACAGGCTTTGAACTGCACTCCAGCAGGCAAGAATCTGGGCCCAGAACAAAACAGAAAAAAGGGACTGTGCACCAAGGACCTACCCCTGCCCTCCCTCACTCCCTCCTCTCCCACCCACCAGCTATTTGATGCCTAGGGCCCTGGTGGGAGGAGGGGTTCCAGAATGATGTCACTGAGACATGAGGGTCTTAATTCTGCCTTGTCTTTGGAAAGGCATGCCAGCCAGGAGAGGGTATGTGTGTATGGGGTGGGGGAGGGAAATGTGGGGGGTGGGGGTGCAGGAGGCAGAGTGTGGTCTCAATTCCCATGGAAAAAGACATCACGTAGGCGTTTGCTCCCAAAAGCAATGATAAGGGCAACATTTATCAAATGCTTATTGTGTTCCAGTTAATGTGCTAAACATTTTACATGGCTTATCTCATGTAAGTCCTCACGACAATCCCATAAAGTATTATAATCCCCAGCACAGAGGAGAATTGGAGGTAGGAAGGACAAGCAACTGGCCTCACACACTGGGATGGCGAGGGAAGGGTTGGCTTTCTAACCAGTCCAAGGCCCCGTGCTGCTGGTTTCTGTACTGGCTGATGGGATACTTAACTCGGGGATGGCTTGACTACAACCCCGGAAGACTTTCCCGCATAGGTTACTCACTGCCCAGGCCAAAAAGGAGGGAGAGCCTCCCGTCCACCTCCTCGCGTTGCAGATTGGTGACATGACTTACTCAGCAAACAGAGACACGGGGACACAGCTGGGACCAGAATTCTGATCTCAGTTTTCTGATTTCTATCCAACCCTCTTTCCATGAGACCAGGCTGCCTCTGAGGACAAACTCAGCTGGAGGCAGTGGGCACAGTGCCTGGGAAGGTCCAGAGACACGTGTCTCAGGGCTTAGGAGAGGGAAGCTGATGCTGGTTGTGTGTCTGTGCTTTTTTTTTTTTTTCTTCACAGGAAGGAGAGGGTAGTGGAGTTGGAGCCCAAGGGACTGGCCTGATAGAGACAGGAGCTCTGGGAAGGTGCTGCCAACCCGTCTTCCTGTCACCTGTTTTGAGAAGGCTTTCTAGGGAGCTGGAGGCTGTGGCAGGTCGGGAAGAAGCCCTGGGAAGGCCTGTTATTTATTAAGATGCTTCAGAAACAGCCCAGCTGTGCAAACCACAACGCTGGCCTTTCCTCTCTTCCCTGACAGGGTTTCGATGGAGACTTGTAAAGACTCTCTGCCGCCGCCATCTGTGCCTCTCACAGCCCCTCACCACTGGCCCCCACAACAGTGGCACTGATGTTGCCGGGTTACTCCCTGCCAATCCTGATCCCAAAGCTCTGGATTCAAGCTCAGGGTCAGCCCTCCTTGGCTAAGTGACCTTGAGAAGTTGTCTAACCTCTTCAAAGCTCCATTCTTCATCTGTAGAATGGGCAAAGGAGGATGAGAACTCACTGTGATCATATGAGAAAGGCCGCCGGGAAGTGGGATGTACGGTCTCCATGTTACTCCTGTATTTACCCATCCCCAGAAGTGCTCCAAGGGCAGGTGCGGCAAAGCAGATGAAGAGTCAGGCAAGGACACATCTGTTCAACCAACACTCTCTGGCATGTCCTGAGTGCCAGGCATTGTGCAGACAGGACACCAGGCAGAGAAGACGCGTCACATACAGTCCCTGCCCTCAGGAGTTTAGGGTTCCGGCACTCGCAGCTAAGTTGATGATGAAGTTCAAATCACATCCCCGTTTTGTTTGGCAGCCTGAATTTAATCTTTTTTTTTAGGGGGCAGCCTCATTTTGTCCTATATGTAAAGTGGAGAGAGTATTTACCGCCTCTTCCTCAGAGATGATGTGAAAAGCTAACTCCTACCTGAACAAAGGTCTGGGTGTCTGATCCAAAAGACTCTCTTAACAAGGAGGTGGAGGGAGGCCACGGAGCTGGTGCATCTGGAGTCTCAGCTATCTCCTGGGCAGGCTGTGGGTGAGGGTGCCCCACAGCTGGAGAGGTAAACAAGCAAGGGGTGGCAAAGGCAACCTCCCCAGGTCCTAGAATGGAGCATGAAGAATCTTTGGAGCCTGACTGGGAAAGAGGCCAAATCCCCTGGGATTCTTCAGACAGGCAATGAAATTCAGTGGGACGAGACAGGGAAGGCTGGGGGATGACAGCAGGGTTATGCATAGCATGGTGCTGCCTGGCAGAGGCCGCCGGGGATGCTTTATTCCTTTGCAAATGGCAGGTGCACGAAACTCCCAGGGAAAGAGAGCCCCCCAGATGTCAGATAAACTGGGGACCTGTTCCAATCAGTTCCCAGCCTGCTACCCCTTGGAGAGTTCTGCTGTCCTTTAAACAAAGAACAGCATCATTCCCCATCCCATATAACATGCTCTGTGTGCTGAGACACGGGGCGGGGACAGGAGAGAGGAGGAGGCGGCGAGTCCTCTGGGAGGTCCGCATCCCGCCCAGAATTGCCTATCAGTCAGTTGTTCTGTTTCCCAACCTGGACACACCTGGCTCAGCACAAAGAACCCAGTCTGAGGACATGAGTGCCAACCCCAGCACTGCCAGGCAGGTTACTATGGCAACGGCCCCACCCCTCTGTGCCTCAGTTTCCTTTTCTGTGGAATAAGGGGAGTGACTACATTACAGAGTCATTAAGAAGATGGCAACTACAAGGGGCTTAACAAACCTTGTTTTCCACTCACCCCTCAACTACCCTTTACCCCATCTCCTTCCTGAAACCTTCTCTCCATTCTCCAGCCTCCACCCTCTTCTCACGTCTCCCACCTCTTACAGGATTATCCAACCCGCCAAAGATAGCCTTGGTTTTAAACCATAGAAAGTATTTGAGAGCACGTATATGCGTAAGTATGTGTATGTGCATAGATGTGTGTGTATATATTTGTAATATACAGTATGTGCATAAATGATTTCAGTGTTAGGTAGGGAGCCCATTTCAGACTTCCCTGCATATCCCCAGTGCAGGCAGGGTGCATGGTGCTTGCTGGATTGGACTGATGTAGAGACTGGGGGGGAAGAAAGTAACTAAATCCTAACAAGTCAGGGGAGCAGCAGTGCCAGGCAGGAACCGTCGCCACGTCACTTGAGGAGCAGCTGACTTGGGTGCCTGGCCAGAGGGAGAGAAGGAAGGGCTGTCACGAGGCAGACTAGCTCTTGGCAGCCTCAAGGACTAAACCCGGGAGTCATGAGGGAGTAGAAGTCACAGGGAGACAGACTCCAGCTCAACGTAAGGAATAACTCTTCCTTTATGATGCAGTGGGCTGCCCATGAGGTAGTGAGTTCCCCATCACTGGAGGTAGTCAAGGAAAGACCGAAGCCCCTCTTGAGGATCACTGTAGAGGGAATTAAACCAGTGGATGGAAAGTCGAACTAGTAAAACATTGATGTCTTTCCAGCCCAGAGATCCTCTAATTTTATGAATCAGAAGAGGATACTTTTTAATTCTAGGCAGTGGAAGAAATTTACATTAGGAAAAGTGTGGTTTAGTTACATTGAGAGTATTAAGAGTTTTCAGGGCAGTTTGGCATTTTCAAATTGTCATTCTCCTCACCTTTATCTGTTTAATGGAACTAAGGGATTCACCAAAGGCAGCTGCCATCACAGGGGTTAAAAGCTGCTCTCTTCCCCACACCCCATCCACTTCCACCCCTACCCTCCTCTCCTTCCAGACCATGGCCCAGCAGCAGGCCTGCCTGCCTGCCTGCCAAGTCTAAGGCTGAGAGGGGCCTAGGGAACCTATTAGCCTTGCTCAGGATGCAGCGGGACGGATCGATGAGAGAGTCGGCAGGCAGGCTGTTCTGGGAGGAAGAAGGGAGGCTGGCTTCTGGAACTGGAAGGCAGGGGCCAAGAGGGGTGGGAGGAGGATGTCGAGGTAGGGAAAGGCACAGCCAGGGTGGACACAGCCGCAGGACAAGGACACCAAGACCTAAGTGATGGGTCTGCAGGGGACACAGAGGACCCTTGTATTAAAAAATATTATAAAAATAAACACCTCTTTCAACAAGCTTCCTTCCCTCTTTACTGGCTGGAGTAGTGCCTTGGTCCTGGACCAGCACTTTCTAACCTTGAGGGAAGCAGTTCATATAATATTGATCTTGGCGGATTGTGGTGAGGATTTAATGAGATAGTATGAATTCAATATGGCACATAGTGTCCTAAACCTAAACCTTCCCCTTCCCCCTGCCAGGTGCCCATGCCTCAGGGTGTGCGGTTGTCGGACCTGTTCCATGGAGCGAACCCTCACCAGAGGGACAAGATGAGGGTCCAAGGTGTCCCCAGGTGGGGAAGGGGCACAGAACAAGTTCAAGTTCTGGAATGATGTATTTTACCTGCATCCCAAATTTGTCCCATCCCGCACCTAAGCTTTGCTCCAGGAACAGGCAGGGAAGACCAGCAGGGCAAGAGGAGAGGGAGAGAGGAGCCAGCTGAGGCTTGTTGCTCACAGGTGGACCGTAGGTGGCCGTGTTTGGCCATCGAGGCTGTCCCTTCTACAATGGCAACAATGGGTGTCGGAAGATCCCGGCCTCTGTGTTCCCATCAGCCTCCTGATTTCAGGATGTGTTTCCAGCTTGGGCCTCAGCTACTGGGACCTGGTAGACATCCCTGCTCTGAGAATAACCTTCAGTGCTTCCTAAATTCCTTCACATACCCAACTGATTTCATCCTCCTGACTGCCCTGGGAGGTGGGTATTATTATCCCTGAGTCAAGACAGAATTGCTGGGGCGGGAGAAATTCAGTGACTGAGATCATAGGGTCAGAGGTCCCGGGACAGGCCAGGATCCAAACCCAGGTTATCTGATTCCACATTCTGGTCTCTGATACATGGGATGGTCTCGGTCCTCCCATACTATAGGAAAGATGGTCCCTCACTTCTCTGTCTTCTTTAGGAAAGCTGGGAGAGAAGGAGCAGGAATCATGTGACCTTGAAGATGGAGATAATCTCTCTTTTCTTCTGCATATAATGAGAATGTTGATAGAGCCCATCTTATACGGTTATCATGAGTTATACGGTTTAAATAAGAGAATCTAAAATTTAAATGAGATAATATAAAAACCCTTAGCATGGTGTTGGGCACGTAGTAAGTGCTCTGTAATGGGAGGACTGTGACCTTCCTGGTATCAGCACAGAGCTGCATGGTTAATTTTGTATCACTATGAGCAAAAGGCCTCCCACATGGCCTCCTGGGGACAGCACAGGGAAGGCCCACTACCGTCCTGGTTACTCTTCCAGGGCCTTGGGTATCACTGCCTACTCCCCATCCTCCACCCCCACTGCCATAAGCGGAGTTGCAGAATAAAATAACAGTAATTAAATGTGGTATCGTGTTCTGGGCCCAGTTACTTTCCCATCCAATTACCTCAGTAGACATTATTATCGTCTTGTTACATGGGAGGAAACTAAGGCTCAGAGAGGCAGATTGACCTGCTCCGTGTCACACAGCTCCCAAGTGGTGGTGCAGCTTGGCCGACTCTGGTATCCTGCCGTTCTCTTTGACAGCACATCCTCCCCAAGGGCAGGGACTGCCTCGAGATCCAAGTCTGCTCCTCTCCAGTAGCCTGGGCCACGTTTGGTGATCACAGGCTGGTAGGAGGACAGAGCCCAACCTCAGCTGACTCTTGCTCCCAGGTCTGGCCTTGCCTCATTTGAAAGAGATCAGAGTAAGGGAGGAAAGGAAAACTCATGTGCGCCGAGCATTTCATCGGTGTGGACACTGTGTTATTCACTCTCCAGGTGTCATTCTATTGAATCCCCTCAGCCATCCCGGGAGCGAGGTTTCACTGTTTATACATGAGACAACAGAGGTAAAGGGTAAAGTCACTTTTCCAAGATCTCACAGGTAGAAAATAAGCAGCAGAAGATGTGGGGACACAGGCCATGTAACCACAAAAAGGACATTAAAATATTCAGAAAGAGGCCAGGCACGGTGGTTCATGCCTGTAACCCCAGCACTTTGGGAGGCTGAGGTGGGCGGATGACCTAAGGTGAGCAGTTCGAGACCAGCCTGGCCAACATGGTGAAACCCTGTCTCTACTAAAAATACAAAAAGTTAGCTGAGCATGGTGGCTCACATCTGTAATCCCAGCTACTCGGGAGGCTGAGGCAGGAGAATCGCTTGAACCCAGGAAGCAGAGGTTGCAGTGAGCAGAGATCGCACCATTGCACTTCAGCCTGGGCAACAGAGCAAGACTCCGTCTCAAAAACAAACAAATAAAAACAAGCAAACAAAAAACTCAGAAAGAAATACAAAAGCAAGCATTAAAAAAATAATAATAATAAAATAAGGCCAGGCACAGTGGCTCACAGCTGTAATCCCAGCACTTCGGGAGGCCGAGGCAGGCAGATCACCTGAGGTCAGGGGTTCGAGACCAGCCTGGCCAACATGGTGAAACCTGTCTCTACAAAAAAATAAAAAAATTAGCCAGGCGTGGTGGTGCATGCCTATAATCCCAGCTACTTGGGAGACTGAGGCAGAAGAATCACTTGAACCCGAGAGATGAAGGTTGCAGTGAGCTGAGATTGCGCCACTGCACTCCAGCCTGGCCAACAGAGTGAGACCCTGTGAAAAAAAAAAAAAAAAAAAGAAAAGAAAAGAAAAAAAGAAGGAAAAAAAATAAGATTTGAGACATGTAGGAAGATAGCAGGGAAATACACAGCATGTTATACCTGTGGCTCCGGGCCCAGCCTGAGGTCAACAGGTAGATCCGCGGCAGGGCTGGGTGATCTGACCAACAGGCCCTGGGCACCCACAGTGGTGAGCCCCAACTCTCCTTGGAAGCCCCCCAGTAGCCAACTCCCTCAGGCTCTGTGAGCTCTGACCAGGAGGACCACGCCTGGGCTGCTCACCACATCTCCTCCCCCAGCCTCATCAGAAACAGGCACTTGCAAATGTTCTTTTTTTCTCATTAAAGAAAAATAATGTAATATATAATATCTCTCTACTTGGTCCAAAACCTGCTTATTAAAAATCTACTTTTGGGAAGGAAGAGAGTAAGTGGCATGATTCTCCATGGAATTATCTCCGTTATGCCTAATTTTGATGGCTGGAAAATAGAATTAGATTCTGCTCCTAATTCTACTCACAGTATCTCTCGGCCCTGCATTAACAAGGAAGATGGAAGAGTGTCTCCTTCAGAGCTCTGAGCTGCATTTCCCTTTGGTCCCTCATTTTCTCATCCCTTGATTAGATTTTTAATCCTCTTTGCCCTTGAACTTCTCTGCTCCACCTCCCCTGCTCTGGCCCTGGAGGGTGGGGACTGGAGTCCCTCAGCAGCCTCAGCAGGTGAGTTCCAGCAGCTCTGTGTTATGTGCCTGCCAAGTCCGCTGGGATGTGGGCCGTCCCCTACTGCACCTGGACAGGCACATCTGCTCCAGAACCTTGTCTGTGCTTAGCTGTCCTGCACCCCTGCTCGAGGGAACAAGGGCACATGTTGTTCAGAGAGATCTCTGCCCTTCCCTGAACACTGCACCTGCCAGGCAGAGCCCACCCTCGAACCACTGCTCCAGGGCTGTTTGTGCAGACCATGATGGTGGAAGGGGGTCATGGAGAGGGAAGAGCCAGCTTGAAGATCAGAGGACTAAGATAAAGTCTTAGCTTTGCCACGTACCAGCTGTGCGACCTGGCATCCCTTAACACCTCAAAGACTCTGTTTTCTCAGCTCTGGAATGACCGGGGAGGAGGGAGGTAAAATGGAGAAATGTTAAGTGAAAGTGCTTTGCCATCTGCACGGAACTGTTTGAATGTCAAGGAATGTCATAATTCTAATGGGAAGAGCCCTGGGCTGGGAGGCAACAGTATTAGCATAGTGCTTAGTGTGTAGTAGATGCTTAGCAAACATCTGAGCAACCTGTTTCCCAAAAGCCCAGTAAGAGCTGAAGCAGAGGAAACAAGTCTCAGCCTAAAAGCAAGCCAGATTGTGACTAGACACAAAAAGAACTTCCTGTCAGGTTGGTGAGATATTGTACCAGCATTGAGGAAGACGGCAGGACCATCTTTGCCTGGAGACATTTGCGGATACCCTCTGTTTCTTAACAACCCCACTGTGTACACAGGGTACACCAGTTCAGTACTGCCAAAATGGGCGTGTGGCAGTCAGTTCCAGGGGAGAATCCTTGAGCCTGTTACACCGTTCGATGGTCCAAGGGCACCACAGGAGGAAAACCACCCAGTGGAATGCAGAGCTTCCCACTGTGTTCCTTGAAGTGGGAACATCCTTCAGGCTGTAAGATCAGAATTCTTTTTCGGCTCACAGTCAAACTTATTTGAAAGAAAATGAAGCAAATACATGTTTTGGCCACAGGACATCTGAGTGTGTCCATGCTAATGTGTATCGTCAACTTCCTCCACTAGGAATAAATAGAATGAAGGGTTATCCAAACATTATTTTTTTGCCATAAAACTCCTGGTCCACAAAACACGTATCATCAAAGCCGAGCTGTCCTGTAGAACTTTCCTCAATGATGGGAATGTTCCACACCTGTGCTGTCCAACACAGCAGCCACCAGCCACATGGCTACTGACCACTTGAAATGTAACAAGACTGAGGAACTGGATTTCTAAGTTTATTTAATTTTAATCAATTCATATGTACACTTCAATAGCCATACGTGGCTTGTGGCTACTGCTTTGGTCATCACAGATCCAGAGGAAACCCATTTGATAAATACGGGTGTAACGACGATGGTGCACTGGACTGTGATTCAGAGAATCTGGATTCAAATCCAAGCTCTACCACTTACTAATTATGAGACTCTAGCCAAACCAAGCTACCTTCTGGGCCTCCCTTTCTTCTTCTCTAGCTGAGGGGGTTAGAATCTATGTTCACTGATTTCTTGCCAAACCCCTTTCATGGAAGCCCTGCTGGAGAACTCCAGTGTGCCTCAATTATCATTTTACTGTCTTTCTTTCTTTTTTTTTTTTTTGAGACAGGGTTTCACTCCTGTCACCCAGGTTGGAGTGCAGTGGCATGATCTCGGCTCACTGCAACCTCCACCTCCAGGGTTCAAGTGATTCTCGTGTCTCAGCCTCCCGAGTAGCTGGGATTACAGGTGCATACCACCACGCCCGTCTAATTTTTACATTTTCAGTAGAAACGGGGTTTCTACTACATTGGCCAGACTGGTCTCAAACTCCTGATGTCAAGTGATCTTCCCACCTTGGCCTTCCAAAGTGTTGGGATTACAGGTGTGAGCCACTGCACCGATTTTACTGTGTTAATTGCTTCATGACCATCGACCCTGCTTAGTTTTCCACCAAGTCTGCTTCATCTTTGAGAACAGAGGCTGCGTGCTGCTCTCTTATGCCGTACATAGAGTGTAAGGGTGCCCAGCACCCAGGAGATGCTCGAAGACGCCTGTTGACTGCCTGAGTGATGGACTGGAGTGCTCTTGAATGCACCCAACTTGCTGGTGCCACTCAGGGTCTGCCTGTTGAACAAGGCTTTGAGTTCAACTTTCTTTCTCCACGTCTGAGGGTCCCCAGCTCCTTGGGTCTAATTCCAGTTCCCAACTCCTTTGCCCTTTTCATAGACCCAAAACCAGTTGTTCCACAAGGGCACACCCATGATGAGAACTGCCTCGCCTTAGAAGACACTCCTCAGAGAGTGACCTTCAAGGGCTCGCAGATGACACAGGACAAAGTTCATGTTCCTTGCCTGCTACAAGGATCTCTGCTACCTTCCCCAGCCTCTCTTTCCATCTTTATCCAGCATGGACTCTAGGCTCCAACCTACTTCCCCTAGGCACAGCATCAGGATCCCTGCCTCCCTCTCTTGCTCCTCATCTGGCATGACCTATCTCTTTCCCTCCTTTTCTAAATCATTTTTATCCTTTGAGATCCAGTTGAAGATCCTGCCCACATCCCAAAGCCTATCTAGCACCCTGTACTCAGGGACACTCTCCTCGACTGGCCACATTGCACATTTGACACTTAGCATAAACCACTCTGGGCCTTCTCAGATCAGTGGCAAGGGCCCTATTTTCTCTGCATCCACTGCAGGGCTCTGGAAGAGCTTTCAACTGGAAGTGAGGAGGCCTGTATTTGAGTTTGGGCCCTGGTGCTTAAGTTGTGTAGCCTTGGGCAAGTCATTTCACCTCCTAGAGTCTCAACTTCCTCAACTTTGAAATGGGGAGATCTAACACCTCCAAACCCACTGGGTGGTCACAGCCGAGTTGGAACTCAGTTCCTTGATTTCTTGGGTAGCACAGATTGAATATTCAATAAAATTGTATTGGATAAATGAATTAAAGCACATGCCAGGCACAGAGGTCTGGGAAAGTAGGTGGTTCTGACTCTTAATAGAGAGGTGGCTTTTGTATTTGGAGACTGTGGGGATTCCAGGATGCAGGAAGGGCTTGAGAAGGCAGAGCAGTTCTGAGAAGCCATAGAAAGGAGCCCTAATAAAGATGGAATCGCTCTGCAGTGCAACCCATAAAAACCCCCGGGTAAGCCCTGGACAGGTGAGCTGCGCAGGACACAGGTACCTGGGGCTCAGGCACTGGGCTCCAGCAGTAGCCAGTGGCCAGCACCTGTTTGACCACATGTGGGTGCACAGCTGCCGCCGGGAGCACACAGATGCACAGACTTGCTGGAAGGTGCTGGCTTAAATTAGCTAAATCTCATAAACACTAAATTTATGTCACAAATTGACTGAGAGTCATAGAAAACACATTTCCAAAACCCGCATTTGCTAAAAAATGCTTTATCAGGAATTGACCTCGGACCTTGTTCCATCAGCAAAACCTGCTCTCCAGGGGAAGAAGTTCTTCAACCCACCAAGTACAAATGCATCCAATTTTATATGTTCCCTCTCTCTCTTTTTGTATCTCCTTGACAATGAAGCTGAGAATGTGGGAATTGAGTTTGCAGATGCAAAAAGGCTTGGCGGTTGGCCAGTCTCCTTGTAACCTAGTTCCCCTCTGTTCCACTCATGCCCAGGGAGTCCTGGCAAATAGTACTCCTGGATGGACTCCCTCCCCATCTCTCTCTCTCTTTCTCTCTTTTTCTCTTTCTCTCTTAAACACACACACACACACACACACACACGGACACATGAGCATGGGAATGCCCAAACCCATTGGTTATCAGCCCTGTGGATCTGAAGGAAGCCTCCCCTTCCTGGAGGGTCTCCAGCCAGGGGCACAGGGAATCAGGCCAAAATCAACAAGACTGGACTGTCTGGGGCAGAGCCAGCCTGGGGAAACTTACATTCTGCTTTGGCACAGATGAGGCAGGCGGTGGTGCAGTTGAAGAAGTTCAGGATCCCAGCTACAGCCACGCTGATGTCGGTGTTGCTGGGGTGGAGGTTCAGGGTTGTGAATCTCTGGAACTGGAACTTGACGAACTCCTCTGGGGCCACTTTGAAGTGAGGGACCTGGCAAGAGGAGCAAAAACGGACAGCAGGGAGGATCCAGGTGGGTGAAAAGGAAGAAAGAGGGATGAGTGAGCCGAGGTTGTGGAGGGTGGGTTCTTTTATGTAACACCTTCGCCAGACACCGATGGGAGAAGGAGCTCCCAGGGCACCCACTCCGTGGGAGGAAGACAAGAAATGACATCCCTGATGATGCTTCAAAGAAGCAGCCCCAGGACAGAAAACTATTTGTCCAGAGACCCAGATGAATGCACCGTGGGTCTGCAAGCTGGGGTCTGTGGTCCTGAGAAGGCAAAAGAATCTATCTTTATTCTTAGAGGAACTGCCTGCTGCTGGCAGAGAGACAGTTGGCTCTTGAAAGCATAATCCTTAGAATATTTTATTTGTAGTTAATACATCAGAGCAGAGATGGCAGAAAGAGAAAAATCGCTACCCTGGGGCTAAGAGAAGAGTCCCATCAGCCCAGCCCAGCCAACAGGTGTATAGTAACCAGCTCCCAACAAACTTCAGTGGGGAATGCCCAGGGAGAGGAAGTGGGGCGGGGATGGGCTCCCGCACAGACACACATGCGCACATGGAGGAAGGAAGCCCTGCAGGCGGAGAAACCATCTAGAGAACCTCTGAACACAGCCAGGTAAATAAATACATGGTTTGGCTTCATTAGGACAGTGTCAGCTTCCCTCTGCATCTATTACTGACATTTCCAGGACCCACTGTCCTGCCTTCTGCCTCTCTTCTCCCAGGAAAAGATCTTAAGAGGCTGTGATGGCTGCTTTATTGGCGGCTTAGGCTATTTGGTAGGTAATAGGAAAGTTACAATGTAATAATCTGCCATCCACCTTGATTTTATTCTTCCACTCTCACCCCTGGTGTCCAGAGCTGAGCGAGCTGAAGCTGAATATCAGTGTGTATAGATGTTAAAGCAAGGAAGATCGATAGTAGACAGCAGGAAGAACTTCCTGGTGGTGAGTAGATTGGCTTCCAGAATGGATTATTCAGAAATGACTGAAGAATTGTCTCTGCCTGCTCTGGCCCAGAACTTATCCTGCCAAGAGTCTGCGAAGATGTTGGGATGGTCTCTGTAGGAGTCTCCTACTTTATCCTTTTAAATTTTTGGGAGAAGTCAGCTGGAGACCAGAGCTCCTCTGAGACTGAGGTGGGAAGAGGATAAAGATTTAGCAGAAACTAGGGGAAAAACTTCTGAATTCAACTAGGATTAGCCTTTAAACCATAGGGAGAGAGAAACCAATATTTTCCAGCAGAAACTGAAAAATGCAGAACGGGGGAGAGTCTGGTGAGTTATGAAAGGCAATTCTAAAGAGTGAAATTGATCTGTGTCATAAGGGATCTTTCTTCCCGCTTGTATTTTGTATCCCATCCACTCTGTCTAAAGTGAATAACAAACAGACCTTGAAAGGAAAAGGTCACAAATGGGCAAGATAGAGGGGAAGGCCGGACAGGGGCAGGGTAGCCTGGCTGGCTGGTTTGAATGTTTGAACACCTCCGACCAAGGTCGTCCCTGTGTAACCCTCTAGCCTACCACATTCCATTAGCAGCGAATCCAATAGAGCACAACCCCTTAGCACCCCCTAGTACTGTGGAGCCCTTAGAGATACCGTGAATTCACGGATCCTAGAGATGGATGGGAAGGACTCAGGAAGGTGAAGAACAAATGGGTTTTGGAGTCTACAGACCTGGGTTTGCATCCAGGTTCTGCTGTGTGATTTTCAGGTAAACCACTTAACTTGTCTAAACATCATTAAAATGGAGATAACCACAGGTGCTTCTTAGAGCTCTGGGAGGATAAAATGTGAACCTGTGTGTAGGGTATATAATAGCTCAATGCCTAATGTATAATAAGTGCTTGGGCAAGGCTCTTTCTCTTTCCTCCCCAAATGTAGGAGCTCCTGCAAAGCTCTTGGAGTTGTGCGTACAGGGGGTGAGGGTTGAGGAAGGGGAGCTGATGGGGAGCCTTCAGCACAGTCTCCTTGAAGCCCGCTGGGCTCTGCTGGGTCTAGGCAGGGATAGCCCAGCCCAGTCCTGGTCCTATGGTTCCCTCTCTAGGACAAAGATCGATCTATACTCAATGTGCAATTGCAAATGTATCCCAGGAAGCCATCACGGAGATGTGTGGGGGACAAGAAGAGGTGAGCAGAATGGAGAGGGGAGCAGCAAGGCAGAAGGCAGCCAGCCACAAGGGCTGCAGAGATGTCAGCAGCATTTAAAGCAATGGACTTCTGGGTGAGAACTCCATTGCTTTTCCCTGGAGCAGGGGAGAATCAGCATAAGGCAGTTCAGCCTCATAAAACATTAAAATAAATGCATAATCTGAGCAGAGAGGAAAGGTTGCTCTAGAAGAAACATAACCAGACAAAGGCGGGTAAGCGTCTGGCCACTCCCAGGGCAGTGCAGTCTGGCTGGCTGGTCTGGCACAGGGGCAGAGGAGTTGGCTGCAGATCATGGGCTTGGCTTCTAGCCTGAAATGCCAGACAGGGTTAAGGGATGTGTTGGCTGAGGTTAAATAGCCACTGAACCCCAAAAGGAGGCCATATTGGAGTGGGGCTTGGGGGAGGATGTGGTGCACAGCAAAGACTGTGTGGTGGGGGAGGAGGGAGAGAGGAGGAAAGAAAAAGAGGATGCAGAAGAGAGAAGATGGGGAGCTGAAGTCTTGGCTGTCCCACTTGGTGAAGATCAGAGCCACTGCTACAATAATGACCTGACATAGATTTAAGCTGTTTCTCAGAGTGCCGCAAGAAAGATGTAAATTACACATGAGGTCTAACTTCCTGGGCCACGGCCTGGGAGAGGCTGGGAGGGACCTAGTAGGACAGAGCTCCTCTGTGGCCTGGGCTGGCCTCAGAGTTGTATTTGAGGATATGTGACCGGGAGGAGGATGGGGACTTGTCAGCCCCAGCCCATGTAAGAAGGCTCAAGGGTGCAGCCTACAGAGAGAGGCCCAGCTACTGGAGGAGCAGGACCAACGCGACCAGGACTAGGATCGCGGCACTTAAACGTGCACACAATTCTGAGAGTGGGCTCATAAAATCGGGAAGATAAATATTCTTCTGCCCAAAGCGTCAGGGACTCACTGAGCCCTTGATCATAAGAGATAGTGGTGGCATCAGAGGGGTAGACTCCCAGCAGGCGTGGGGTGGGCAGAGGACTGTCTGTTGCTCCTGCCCTGGCAGGAGTGGCTCACTGAGGAGGCATCCAGTCCCTCCTGCAGCAAGTGCTCCTCCTGTTTCTAAGAACTGGGTCCTCCTGAGACTAGAGCTTCTGGAAGGCTGAGCCTCCAGGCCTCTAGGGCAGAAGCGAGACTGAGCCTTCCTCCCATGTCCCTGCCCCCGCCCCCACCCAGCTCCTGACCTCATGCCTGACCACCAAGCTCCATCTGCCCCCTAAGGACCTGGTGGGAAGGCCCTTGGGGCAGACAGGGGCTAAGGGGCCAATTTCTCACTGTCTCCCGAGGATATATCTGAAGGGGAAGGATTGATGGATCCAGGAAGGACCAGGAAAGATGCCAGGACTAGACAGAATCTCTGAATTTCTGAGTTTGTCTTCTCTGGGGAAAAAGGAGGGGAGAGTTGGCAGAATAGGGAGGGGGGCAGTCACTCTGAAATTTGTGCCCTACCATTTTTTTTCTCCCATGGAAACAGAACTAGAGCAAATGGACTCAACACTTTGAAACTGGAGAGCCTCCAGTTCGAGTCACATCTGAGGAAGAATGTGCTGCTTGAAGAAGCAAACACTGGAACTGGTGAATGAGGAAGAAAGCAAGATAAAATCTCTTTTCTAGAGAACTTATATGACAGAGGCTTTCAAACTTTATTTTAGCAATAAAATGTGGCAATGCCTTCTCCGAAGGCATTCTTCCCCAGAATCCCGATATGTAAACAGATAACCAGGGAGCTGCTCACGTGGACACGAGAGTGGACGCTCAGACGTCTGCCCGCTTGGCCTGCCATGCCCACCAGCCTCTCCAGCCTCTCCCTCTACCCACCACCACCAAGAGGCCGCTGGGGGCACCGCCATGGGACCCTAAGACAGGGAGGAGCTCCACTTCAGATTCCTGCTGTCAAACACCTCCTCTGAGACCCCTCCATGCAAACATCCTGGAGCGGGGCAAGCCCACTGCTTCTGTATTTGTATTTATGTTGTTGTTATTAATGACACCAACCCAGCCTTGACAGGCTCTTCCAGCCCTTAAGAATCAACCGTATCTTTGGACCCTGGGCACAGGCTCCAGCACACAGATATTCCCCAGCCCTGCCTCACACTCACCTCCTTCTCTCCACAGATGTTGCTGATGATGGAGCTGGAGGCTGGGCTGGACGATGGCCCGAGGACAGCGACCACCCCCTTGGGGAGGATCTGACACACTGCAGCCAGCGGCAGGGACAGGGAAAGAAGCAAAGCACTCATCAGGTCAGGCTTGCGCCATGGCCCAGTCCTCTCCTCTTCACCCGCTGCCCCCTCACCTTCTGCACACCTGCTGCCCAGGCCCCTGCTCCAACCCTTCCAAACCCAGAGTCTCTCCTTCTCCCCTGGACGACTGGGCTCCAGGACAGTTTTATTGGAGTTTATGGGCAGCATTAAATGAGGAAATGACCCAGGTTATGACAACATACGGCCACAGCCAACAGGGTGTATAAATTGTCTGGACTGTCACCGAAGGACAGAGGCTAATGGAACAAACCTGCAGATTCTATCCCACGGCCCGGCCTGGCCTGCAGGGGGGTAGGGGGAGCCCCAGCACAGCTGCTGCATTAGTCCCCCCAAATATAAAGAGAGTCTGGGAGAAGGAAGGCAGGCAGGCAGGTGGGGGTACGAAGGAGGGCGAGGATGACGCAGACAGGAAGAGAGCAGGGGTGGCTAAAGTCAAAAGGAGCGGAGGCAAGAAAAAAAGGAAAGAAAATGGGAGGCAGGGAGAAAGCGAGAGGCAGAAAGAAGTTTCATCTGTCAATGCCCCCGCCGTTCACTTCGTCCTGAAGCCTGGCACGTTCCCTCCCCAAGGTAGAGCAGGTCCCGTCCTGACCGACCAGCATGCCTGGCATCTGGCCTTTCCCTCCTGGACTGAACACTCGCTCACCTGTCTGGGATCAGTTCCAACACCACCTTCTCCTTAGACCTTCCTGGGCTTATTTATGTATTTATTTATTGAGATGGAGTCGCACTCTGTCACCCAGGTTGGAGTGCAGTGGTGCGATCTCGGCTCACTGCAACCTCCGCCTCCCAGGTTCAAGCAATTCTCCCGCCTCAGGAGTAACTGGGATTACAGGCACCCACCACCACGCCTGGCTAATTTTTGTATTTTTAGTAGTGACGGGGTTTCACCATGTTGGCCAGGCTGGTCTTGAACTCCTGACCTCAAGTGATCCACCTGCCTTGGCCTCCCAAAGTGCTGGGATTACAAGCGTGAGCCACCGCACCCCACCACTGGGCTCCTTTAGATGGAATCAACACTGCCTTGGGCTCCCAAGGCCTGGGGTTCATACCTCTAGTCTAAGACACTGTATCTATTTGGGTTTGTTGTTTAGTGCTCTCCTCTCACTAGATTTCAAACCTCTTGAAGACAGGAACTGAGCCACATTTATCTCCCAATCCCCACTTCTCATCTCTTCAGTGTCCGGCACAATGTATTATTCTAGAGAGTAGGAGCCCAGCTCAGATTTGCTGTGTGAATGTGTAAAGGAATGGGATGTGTAATCAGAGGAGGGGGAGAGAATCTAAGATTTTAAAATGCTAGAGACTGAGAAAGGAAGGATGGGAGAAAGAGGGAAACAGTGAGAGAGTACAAGAAAGAATTCTCCGTGCACACACTGTGGTATCAGAGCCAAGGGGCCGCTCCTCAGAAAATGCAATTGAGGTTCCCCACTGCATCCTTGTCTGCAAAACTCAAGGCTTAACTCCATATGTATTTTTTTCCTACTTGTATTAGGAGTCAGGCAGAGCAATTTCCCTGGCCTAGCAATTGAGGTTAAGGGACTAGTACAAGGTTTCTTACTGAGCCAGCTGCAAAGCCACACCTGCCACATGGACGCTCTTTCTTCTGGGTTAGAGTCCAATACAGCCAGGTGATCATCTGAACGGGGTACAGGCAGCAAGGCAGAACACCAGGGTTCAAATCCCAGCATTGCAATTTACCATATGAACTATAGATCTTGGAGTCTTCTCTTAGCCTATGGCTTGGGCAGGCATCCCACAACATCCCAAAATCTCAGCTGACTGGAGGACTCATCAGTACTGTCTGGCCAAAGTAGTGATGATTAGGCTTCATCTTTGAAGAGTCTCTTCAAAGTCTAACCTACTTCCATGGGGTTATCTCATGTGACCTCAGCCAACTTAACTCTTACAGCCCACTAGCTGCTTGAAGTTCATCATCCCCACAGCCCACTAGCTGCTTGAAGTTCATCATCCCCTCAGATCCCTACAACTGCCTTGGGGGAGTGGGGTCTTGTCTCCTGATTTTACTGGTAAGGACACAGCACCCCAGAGACGTGAAGTGCCTCCGCTCTGGTCACACACCTAATCAAGGCCAGAGCTGGCATCTGGATTCAAGTCTCCTGACCCGCATCCAGGGTTCATGTTCCTCTCTCATAGCCACTTACTTTGTCTGCACTGCTCCTTGCAGCCAGCCACTCCTACACCCAGCACTTCTCAGCCTCTTACAGTGGAGGTCCCCCCGCCCACCTCGTCTACTGAATCCACTTTCTCCAAGGTCACCATGACCTGTTATCCCTTCTCATCCTGTTCTCTTTCTGCAGCACTTGTTGTTCTGATTGCATTGTTCTTTAGAATTTCCTAACACCGTGCAATCTGGATTCTCCTCCAGTTCTCTGGTCAGTCTTTCACTCATTGCTGACTCCTCTTCCTTCTCCCACCCACCAAATTCAGGTTTTGCCCCTGACTCACTCTTCCTGGACCATTTTACCATTGCCTACGGCCTCCACCCTTGTCTCTGCCCAGATGACCCTGCACTCTCACCTATGTGCTGGGTCACAAAGTCAAGTTCCAACCACCTGCTGGACGTTGCCACAGGGCCTTCCCTCCGGCATCTCACACTCAGTTCTGTAAGAGCTTGGAGTCTGATGCATGGCTGTCTGGGTATGAGTCTCTGCCACTTACTAGTTTTGAGACCTTGAGCAAATTATCAAACCTCTGGGCCTGTTTTCTCACCTATAAGATACTAATAACACCTCTCTCATAAGGTTGCTGTGAGAATTAAAGTGAATTAATACTTAACATTCAGAATGGTACCTGACATGCTACATGACCCTTTTATTATTATCCCCACCATATCAGATTTGTTATATATTTTTCACAATCTGGTTGGATCTCCACACTTCTATGAGGAAAATTCATTTTTATCTCCACTTTACAGCTGGGGAAGCTGAGGCCTAGAAAGTTTAAGTAACTTGTTTAAGATCACACAGGTAATATAAGGTCGAACTGGGCTTGAATTTGGGGATCGACATGGCACCAAAGCCAGTGCTCTTACCCACTCTACTTTACTCCTCTTATCTCCTCAAGCTCAAAGCCACAGTCATCCTGGCCTCTTTCTTGCCCTCCCTCACTCAAGCTGTTCTCCTGCTTTACAGGTCAGGGGCCAGGTTCCGACCATCTGACCTGCTCACTCTCTGCCAGCCCTTCCTTCCTACGTCTACTGCCATGGTTCCAGGTCAACCTCTCTTTATAACCTGCCCTTCTAAGGGAGTCTCTCTGTCTCCAGGATTCTTCATTTCCAATCCATTCTTTAAACAGTGGGGCAAATTATAGTCCTAAAACGTAGATCGGAGTGTTCCCCCAAGGCAGAGAACCTGTCTTATTTATGTCTGTGTCCTCCATACTTAGAACAAGGCCTGACTCAGAGTTACGTGGCCTATAAACAGTTGCTGAACCACACTGAGGCCCACTCAACACCTTCCATGCAAAACTGGAAATAAACTAAATGTATAATCATAAGGGAATAAGTATATAAAATGTGGGTTGTATGCCCAAATGGAATATTATTTAGGCATTTAAAATACTTATGAACAGTTTATAATAGTATTAAAAATATTTATGTAATAATACTAAGAGACAGAAGCAGGATATAAAATTATATGTATATCTATATGAAGGCTACAACTAAGCAAATACAGAGAATACTTATACACTGAGGAATGATTATGAGAAGATGTTATTAAAGACTACATGTACTGAGTGTTAACTATGGCCTGTTCGAAGCACTCTTACGGGAACTGATGTATTTAATTCCCAAAACAAACTGAGGAAATAGGTACTATTACTGTCATTCTCATTTTACAGATACAAAATCAAGACAGAGAAATTAAAGAGCAGAGTCAAGATTCAACAGCTCCACCCATTTCCCCAAAGACCAGTCCCTTAACCATTGCACCGCACAGCCATCCCCAGCAAATGGCAATTAACTGGGATGTTTGTAGATTGCCTTGGCCACTGGAACACTGAGTTATTGTCTTCCCTTTTTTCATTTCACTGCTTTCTATAATGAGCATGTATTCCTTTTTATAACATATTATAAAGAATACAATGCTATAATAAAAACATTCTTCTGATGAGCAAGTAAAATTCGAGTGACTCTGGTCTCCTTAAGTCCTATCTTTGCAGCCCCTTCTCCCACCGTGCCATCTCCCGCTGCATGCCAGCTCACCTAGAACATACTCTGTACATATTTTCCTGCCTGATCCTGTTCCCAAATGGCTATCTCTAGATCAGGGGTTCTTAACCTGTAGCCTGGGGTCTGTGGGTAGAAGTCAGGGGTCTGTGAACACTTGTGGGGGGAATTACATCATTCTTTTCTCTAACCCCTAAGTGAAATGTAGCATTTCTTTCCATTTTGAATGTAGGCAACAAACTACAGTGTGTTAATAGCACCTGTGACTTTGTTTCCCACAGAAATCACCCCAGTTTTCATATGACACTACAGTGCTAAGGATATCTTCAAATACCAGTTATATTCATTATTACTTCAAGATTATAGTAGTAATTAGGCTCGATGCTATTTAATACATTAATGAAGAAGCATATATATTAGTATACCACTATTAAAATATAACTGCATTTCCATATAGCTGGTTTCCATAGTCAGCCTATCCATTTTATTGGATTTTTGTTATTTTCTATCCTTTTTTATTAATAAAAAGGTTTTTATTCATTTAAAAACATTTATCTGAGAAGGGATTCATTAGCATCTCCAGACTACCATGGTCTAGGCTTCTCTTGCCCTTCTGCCTAGCAAACTCCTACTCATACTTCAGCATCCAGCTCAGATCTTGCTCCTGGGCCAGAAGGCATCTCTCCCTCCCTATATTCACAGCACACTGTGGCTCTGAGTCAGCTGCCTTTAGGAGACAGCACGGCTTCCTTGCTCTCTGAATTCCTGGCCAGCTTCTGTCCCAAGCAGCCTGGTGATGTTGGTTCCCAACAGAGGAAAGTTTCTCCTGAAAATAAATTCTTATAGAAGGCCACAATTCTTTATTCCCAATTCCAAAGTCCAAAAGGCTCTGAAACTTGATATGTTTCATCAAACTCAGTTGTTGGCAAAATCTGATCTCAACAGACAGATGTAAAGCTATTTACAATGTGTGAGTATTTGAATATAAGCATGCATTTGTTTGAGTATGGGGTTACTGGAGATTCAACTTTACATATGGTACATGCACCACACAACCATTCTTTTGTTTGTTTGTTTGTTTTGAGACAGTGTCTCACTTTGTCACTCAGGCTGGAGTGCAGTGGAGCAATCATAGCTCACTGCAGACTTGAACCCCTGGGCTCAAGCAATCCTCCTGCCTCAGCCTCCTGAGTAGCTGGGACTACAGGTGCATGCCACCATTCTTGGCTAATTTTTTATTTTTTGTAGAGATGGGGCCCCACTACATCGCCCAGGCTGGTCTTGAACTCTTGGCCTCAAGCAATCCTCCCACTTCAGCCTCCCGAAGTGATGGGATTTACAGGCATAAGCCACCACGCCCAGCCCCTCAACCTTCCCAATGTCTCAATCTGGATTCTACACACATCAGGCCTCAAGGGTTTGTGGGCCTGTGCCTGCCATTCTGAGCTTCTCATACACGTGTGTCAATGTGTCCATCTCCCTCACTGGATCATAAATGGCCTTGAGATCAGGGGTCATGTCTATTCAGCCCTGGCAAAAAGAAATTGCTCATTAGATGTTTGCTCAACTGAACTGAAATGATCCCAAATGAGTCCAGTGGAACTGAATTAGGGTCTTAGCAGTGGCTACGGCCTGGGGATTTCCTGGGATCTGGGAATTGGTCTTTTGTTCCCTATGAAGGGTGCCCTGCTCAGTAGAGATGGAAATCATTTATAAAGGGCCTCAGCTCTGGAACCCCTGCATGCTGATTCTGCAGGCCTCGGCCCTCTGAGCAGTTTGCAGGAGGCACAGGAAGGGAGGGAGATGTGTTTACCTCTTCCTCCCAGGCAGCAGAGGAGTTGGAAGGCTCAGCTGCTGAAATAAAAGGCCATGATGGGGTGTAGTGGCCCCATGGAGGGACTTCTTCCTCTCAAAATGTCAGCACTGGCAATGGATTGGAGACCACTTAGAAGCCCAGGCTGGACAGGGGTGGTGGGGTGAGGGGCATCGTGGAACTTACTCCTTTCCCCTTTCCTGCGTCTTCACAGGGTCCCTCCTCCGGACAGAGAGCAGTTCAGGGAGGGGAGGGTAAGGCTGTGTCACAGATGGTTCAGAGGAGCTAATGGTAAGTGCCACTGACTGTAGCACCCCCTCCAGGAAGGAGCAGCTTCCTGGATGGACCCAGGGGGCCAGGTCCTCCTGCCTGACAGTGAGGAGCTGCTCAGTGCTCTCTGGGCCCAGATGGCAAACAACCCTGGCCCCACGGGGCTCACAGAGATGAGCACTGGGGAGGGCTGGGAGAACTCAGAGTCCTTCACGCAGAAGCACTTCCTGATGCTGCAGCCTGAATGGAGCAGAAGGTGCAGTCTCCCTCTGAGACTGTTTATACTGCACAGAGTAACGTGAAGCCCTGGCCGTCCCAGGGCAAGGCAAACAATTGCCTCATCACTTCCAAAGAACCATCTCCTCTCTTGTGCCAAAGCTGTCAGGAACGCATTTCATTCTGAACTCTCTGGGAGTAGACAGGGGACTAAATGGATTGGCCTTGCTGGCTCTTGAGCCAAGGAAGAAAGTGTGTGAGGGCATGAGTGCCATGCCCCATGACGGGCCCCCTGGTGTCCAAGAACTCAAGACCGCCATCGCCTCTCCTCACCAACAGCGTATCACGCAAAGCCTTCACCTGGTCCCAAGCCACCGTGCAAGCAGCAATACCATTTACTGGGGCTTTCCAAGTGCCAGACACACGTGCCACCTGAATCTCTACAACAACCCCGAGAGGGAGGAGTCACTATACGAATTCTACTACTACTAAGTAACATTTAAGCACCATCTCATTTAATCTTCACAACAACCTCATGAAGTGAGAACTCTTCTTATTCCCATTTTACAGAGGAGGGCTGTCAAGCATAGGAGAGAAGCCCAGGGTGCTGGTAGAGCCAAGATTAGAATCCTGGTGTATTGAACTCCAGAACTTGCTCTACACTGAAGCCAGGATCTCTCCTCTGCCCCTATGTACACTCTGTTTCAGCCATACTGTCTGTCACTGCATCCCAATGTATCCCATTTTTTTTCCTGCCTTAAGCCTTTGCTCATGCTATTATGCCATCTACCTAGATGCGTTCTTCTCTCTCTTCATCAATCAACATTCTAAGGTCTGGCCAGGGGCCTCACCTGACCCCATAGCCTGCTCTGCCTACCTCCTAGTTCTGACCTCCTGCTCCCCTGTCTGTGCCACTCATTGGCACGTTCTCTGGAGAGCCACCTAAAGATGGTGTCATTTTGCAGATGTGTACATCTGAACTTCCTGGAGAAGATCTTGAACCTCAGTTTCCCCATCTGTAAAACGAAGGGGTTGGACCAGATGATTTCTAAGTACAGCAATTCAATGCATGACTGAGCCCACATCATGCCTATGATGAGGGTAGCTCCGAGAAGGGGAGTAAGGAATGTTTGCTGAATGACTCATCACTATTTGTATGCCTTTCTCTTCTGGCTTCTTACTTTTTTTCCCTTAAGCCAACTTCAATTGATTCTGTTGAACTGAAGGAGGGATGCTAGCCCTCACTTCTCAGAGGCAGCTCTGAATCACCAGAGGTCATGTTCATGGAGCCTGCTAGAAGCTCGGAAGCCTGTGCAGGAGGTGCAGCCATGTGGAGCTGGAATACTATGCACCGGGCACGGGAGCCACAAGAGGCCCAGATAACCAGGGCGCCTCTAGTTTCAAGGGGAAACTGTGCAGACAGCTGATAGCATGCTTGGCCTCACAGACACAAACTGAGGCACAGGGGAGGGGTTGACAGGGAAGCCCCTGCTTCTGGGTCTGCAGGAAATTAAACCTCAAGCTGGGACGGAGCCTCGGGTTGTTTGAATGGTAAAGGGTGGCGCTTAGTTAAGCTCTAATTCATTAGCTGCAGGAGAAACACTGATCTATAGGAACAGAGGAGGTAGCTTGTGGTAGCTCCCTGCAGAAGAAAGGCTCAGGTTCAGATAAGACACGGAAGGGAAAGAAGGAAGGGACAGGAGCTGACCTAATAGGCCTTGTCCATCTCTGTTATTTTAGATCTGTAGGCTGTGTAGAAGGAGTTGGAAAGTCAAACATCAAGAGCCTGGGGCAATAATGGTGGAAGGGCAGAGGTGGGGGATGTCAGATGCAGGCTGGAGAAAGCTTTACAAGTGACCCTCACTTTAAATAAACCCATTATATGAAAATCTGTCTATTTGAACCCAAGAGAACAGGGGGTGATTTCTCCTCATATCTTTCCAGTTTCCAGGCTGGCTATTAATTAATGCCCCGTGTGATACTTTCCATCTCAGAGCCTCGCTTTCGACCATCAGACGAGGGGGCTGACCTCTGGCTTCCAGCATCGTTAGCTTCTTTACACTTCATAATCTTTGATTCTTGAAATAACCACTGCTTCCCTCAACTGACTCTCCCACCCTGAATAGGATTCATTAAGTGTGATGTGGACGGAGCTTTATGAAATCCCCGTTACTCAAAGTAAGGCACAACTGTGCCCTGTTGGAGTGCTACAGCCCCAGCTTCAATCAGAGCCTCTGCTTTCCACAATCAAAGATATCATCACTAGGGTCTCTTTCATCCCCCTGAAGCAGAGTCCCTGGCCACAGGGTGACAGGTGTAGGGTTAGGGCAGTTGTCCAGGGCCCCAGAGCCACTCACATTTTTTTAAATTAATGATGCGAATTAGCCCTGGGCCACTAGCCCAGGGCAAACCACGGCCTTTGGCACTGGGCAGCAGCTGGCTTGAGATGGCTCACCACAACTTTAAAAGGCTCAGAGCTATCAGATGCATCAAGCCCAGAAAACTGGAAGGAGAAGGGGAATATCCACTTACGACGGATGCTGACATTAGGCAGGCCACTCAAGAACAGCCCTGGAGACAGTGCTGCCACATAAGTAGGGCTGAACTTTGAAACAAGAGAGAGGGGGAGGCCGGTAATAAGTTGGGAGGAAGCCCGTTCAAATGTGGGGTGAGAGAATAAAGCCAACAACAAAAGCCACAGCTGCCACTTCCTGAAGGCCTGCTATGTGCGGTGCCGAGCGTTTCACCTACACTGTTCCCAGTGACCCTATGAGGCAATGCTACCATCGCTCCCATTTTACAAACGAGGAAACACAAGATGGTTAAACAGCCTGTCTACCTCACACAGCTAATACATGGGAGACCCAGGATTTAATGCTGGTCAGTCTGGTTCTAAAACCCATGTTCTGAATTTTTATACCACACAGCCTCGCCAAAGTAGGGATCACAGAGCTGTGGGCTCTCCTCCACCCAGAGATCCTGTCTCCCTCCTCCCTTCCTTCCCCAAATATAGTCACTGCCCCACCCTGCAATAGCCAACAGGTGGTAGGTGCTTAAGCCACAACCCACCTGACCCCTTACTTTGGGAGGGAAAGAACTGGGCTGGAATCTTTCAATGAACTTCACCTGGGTAGTGTTTAAAACCCACTGTGGAGGGGCACTCTGGCTTCAGGTGAAAAGCCTTTGGAGTGGGAAGATCCAGAAGTCCCCTTTCCTAACAAATGCTAATCGTACCTCAAACACACTGAGATGTAAAAACTGAACTGAGGGCCACTTGCTAAGAAAGTACCTGGTGCCTAAAAGAAGCCCATTAAAAAGATGCCCAAAGTTCTATAAGATGGAATAAAGATACCTGTTTCCTTTATTCCCCTGATTCATCTGGCTCAATATTTTAGATATATTGACTTTACTAAGTCAGGCTGCATGGGTCACTAAAAGAGGAAATTTACATCTGCTCACGATGTCATCCATGATGGGCAAATCTTGGCTCCCTCATTTCTGCAAGAGAAGCCCTGAAGAACTGAGAAGAGAAGGGCTGGCTTTTCAAAGTATGGACTACTGAACTATTTAGAAATCTGGACCCTTGTCTGAGACCTGCCCCCCTGGATAAGGAAACACTGTGGACTGGACTGGGGGTTCACAAGGAGTTGTTGCTGGCATTTCTGATTTCATTTGCAAGATACTGGGAAATCTGAATCTTCCTTCCATTATACTAGAAATTAACCTCTATGACAACTAGGATTCTTGTCTGTGCCCTGCTGAATCCTCATGGCCTAGAATAAAATATAATAGGCACTCACTAAACACTTATTGACCGAATGAATAAATGAGGGACTATTTTGGCCCTTGTTCCTCCATGCCTTCTTGGGGAGGAATCTGTGCCTACAGATCCTGTTGGCCTCAATGGCCCTGTTCTCTATGGTATGGCCCTCCCTCAGTCATAGGAGCAGGAGGGACCAGGAGTAGACCCTCTCTCCAAGAGTAGTTATTAGGCAGCCTGGCCAACACCTGCAGCTTGTGAGACTGGCCACACTGCAAGTTGAGCTGGTCCAATCAGAGCCAGACCTTGGGGATGCACATTAAGAGGCACTGGGGGAAGCTGCCCCTGATGTGCACCCTAAAGACAGACTGAAAGCCACCTGAGGGCAGGAGCACATCTATCTTATTTCCTGCTTTGTTCCCAATGCCCGATATCCTGAATTATGCCTGAGATAGAGTCAACGCTCAATAAAAGTTTCTGAATGAATAAACAGAGAGTAAATCAGGTCTGGGTAGTCATTATGGACAAGTACATGATGAATAAACCAGGGAACCCAAACTAAGAGAGAGGGAAGAGCCTGGATCCAACACCACAGGAGCATGAAGGAAGCTGTGAGAGGGAGAAAGGCTGGGGAGTCTCCAGAGCCACTGCCTGCATCGCTTCTTACCTTTTCTGGATGTCACAACACCCCACATGTGATGCTTGGGCCTGTGTGGATGTACTGATTTTCTTGCAACCCTAACAGCCCAGGCTGGAGCTTTGCTGGATCCTCAGATGGAAGAACAGATGTATTTGAGCAAGTTGTTCTTTTGTTTTGTTTACTTATTTTTGCCACTGAGTGTGGTCAAAGGTTGAAACGGGTTAGAAAGGGAGGAGACGGGGACTCTTCAAAGTCTTAGGGAATAGATACTATTATCTCTGATTTGAGGGGCTCTTCTCCTGCCCTCTGAACTGGAGCTGATCCATTTCTAGCTTAGCCACAAGCCACCAGCCCACTAACTTGGGCCTAGTCTTGTAAAGTTGTCAAGGTAATACAAACAACAGGCCGGAGGACTGTAGGGAGGTCTCATGGACTGCGCTGGGCACACAGGGTCCAGGACCAGCTCAGCCACTGACTAGCTCTGTGGTCCGGCAAATGATTCAATGGCTTTGAGCCTCAGTTTCTTTTCTAAAGTGGAGGTGATAACACTTAACACTTAGGTGAGAATTAAAAGCAGTACCCAGCACATAGTAGGGGCTCCATATGTGTGACTTGAGCGACCTACTACGTATGCCTGTAAAACACTGCAATTCACAGATTTTCCTATATTTAAACTAATTTAAATCTCACAATAGGCTGGGTGCAGTGGCTTATGCCTGTAATCCCAGAACTTTGGGAGGCTGAGGTAGGCAGATCACTTGGGGTCAGGAGTTCAAGACCAACCTGGCCAACATGGCGAAACCCCATCTCTCCTAAAAATATAAAAATTAGCCGGGCATGGTGGCACACCCCGGTAATCTCAGCTACTGGGGAGGCTGAGGCATGAGAATCACTTGAACGCGGGAGGCAGAGGTTGCAGTGAGCTGAGATTGTGCAACTGCACTCCAGCCTGGGCAACAGAGCAAGACCCTGTCTCAAAAAAAAAAAAACAAAAAAACACCTCACAACAACCTAACAACCTGCAAGATTTGCAAAATAGAGCCTAGTATTCCTATTTTAAAGATGAAGAAACTGAGGTTTGGATAGGATAGGATGACTTAGTGACTTATCTGAGGTTACCCAGAGAGTAAGTGGTCAAATTCCATCCCAAGTCCCAGTTTCTCCCACAACAGCGCCCTTAGCATAAGGAAGCAAGGTAAGCAGTCAGATGTGTAATGGCTAAGATACCCTTGGGCTGGCCATCTCTCTTATCACACACGAGATTTCATTCAGGAACTTGTGGACAAAATGTCCAGAATATGAATGAATCAATATATGAAGCAATGAATGAGTGGATGAATGAATGAATGGGTATCCTGTCTTAATTCTACTCCACATGTGATTCGCACAAAACCTGGGAATCTCATCCAGGCTGAGAGCTTCACAGGACCTCCTGGTTCAAGTTCCTCTCCTTCCTCTGGAAATATCGACATCAGATATCTCAGAGGCCTGGTGACTGATAGGTGCAGCTCACACCACTGCTCATCCATCCTCTGCCAGCAAGGGAAGAGGCAGCCCTGCCCAGTCTACGTACTGGTTTCTGCAGTCTCGTACTCGCTGTCTCTGAGAAGCTCAAAGATGTCCACTTCGACCTTGGCCTTGCCCAGCCTCTCAGGAGCGCGGTTGATGCGGTTCTTGGCCAGGGTGATGGAGAGCCGCTCCCCTCTGCTGCACTCCATGGGGTCGTCCAAGATAGCAGCTGTGGGCAGGCAACCACATGGAGACAATTGGTACTCCACCGCTACTGTTACCCTCCTCCTTCTCCAGCCTCCCCCTGCTGCCACCTTCCTCTTCCAGGCAGCGCCCCAAGTCCCTCTCCATCCTGCCATGCTCAGAACCGTCCCCCAGAACAAGTTCTCTCCAAGCTTAAGGGTCTTGGTTTGCAGCCAGGTGTAGAAGTGAATTCTAATGTGGATGCACGCCTCAGGAACCCTGTAATACCAGAGCAGGCCACTAGGGGTCCTGTCTGCACGAAGTCCCCGGGTCCAGGCATCCTGATACTTGGTTACCTGTCTCCATGCACACAGGCAAGCAGGCATTGTGCAAAGTGAGGCGGGTAGTGGCTGTCCTTTGAAATGGTATTCTGAACATATGAGAAACTCTCCCTGAGGTGAGAGAGGGTTAAAGGATGCCAGGTCTGTGAGGGAAGGCTGTGGCCTCATGGAGCAGCTGCCAGACACTGCTGAATGCTGGCTCCCCAGGCTCTGACACCAATGGGCCATGCCACCAAAGTGAGCTGCTTAGTTTCTCTGAACCTCTTTTCCTCACTGAACATTAGAAAGAGTAGGACAACCTCACAGGGTTGGTGTGAGGATTCACTAAGATAATGTATGGAAGTGGCACAGCACACAGATTTAATCAGTGTGACTTATTCAGTGTGGACGACTGCAGTGGTGTAATACCAACAGTTGCCCAACTTCTGGGAGCAGTGTTAAGGATAAGTGTTATGGTATCACAGACAACTGGCTTCCAGTCCCAGCTGCAGCCCTCCACAGCTCTGGGACCTCAGTTGCCTCGCTTTTAAGGAAGTGGAGAGACCCTTGGGCTATTGTGAAGATTACAGGATATGGCATGGGATCAACACAGGATCTTGCACACAGTAGGCACTCAATAAATCTAGCTATAGAGATTCTTAATTCTCTTGATGGAGATGTTACAAAAATGAAGATCACACAAAAACTTGTACACAAATATATATAGCAGCATTATTCATAATTTCCAAAAAGAAACCCAAATGTCCATAGATTGATTGATAGATTAAAAAATGTGGTTTACCCATACAATGGAATATTACTCAACAATAAAAAATAACAGGTACTGATACATGCTACAATAGGAATGAACCTTAAAAACATTATGCTAAGTGTGGCTGGACGCATGGCTCATGCCTGTAATCCCAACACTTTGGAAGGCTGAGGCGGGCAGATCACTTGAGGTCAGGAGTTCGAGACCAGCCTGGCCAATATGGTGAAACCCTGTCTCTAATAAAAACACAAAAATTAGCCAGGTGTGGTGGCATGACGTCTGTAATCCCAGCTACTTGGGAGGCTGAGGTAGGAGAATCACTTGAACCCAGGAAGTGGAGGTTGCAGTGAGCTGAGATAGTGTCATTGCACTCCAGCCTGGGTGACAGAGCGAGACTCCATCTGAAAAAACAAACACACCATCAGGCTAAGTAAAAAAAAGCCAGACATACACAAAAAAATACATATTGGACAGTTCCATGCATATGAAATGTCCAGAATAGCTGAATCCACAGAGGCAGAAAGATTTGTGGTTGCCTAGGGTTGGGAGAAATGAGGAGTGTCTGCTAATGCGTGTGGTGTTCTTTTTGGGGGTGATGAAATGTTCCTAAAATTGTGATAATAGTTGCGCTACTCTGTGAATATACAAAAAGAAACCACTGAATTATACACTTTAAGTGAATTATGTGGTATGCAAGTTATATCTCAATAAAGCCATTATATTAAAAGAAATATTTATCTTTCAGAGGTTGAGAATTCAGAAAAGCAACACAGGGAATCAAGCTGAATACATTTCACTGACACGTGGCCCTTGAATGTCTGCGCGGACGCAGAGATCCAGGTTCTATGCTGTCTTTTCTGTGCATTGCTCCACACTCACTGTAATCCATCCCACAAACCCAAAATCAGGACACAGAATATTGCAAAGCATTTCTTCCTTGATTTGTAGATTTATTTACATGAAACTTCATTGAATAATGAAAATTAAATGTCATTTACTCAGGTTGGCCATGCATGGGGCGACAGAGGTACATCCCAAGTCCGAGGCAATCAAGTGGACTTCTGGGAATTAACTAGCAAAGTCCATGAATACCTGGGGTGATTAGCCACCCGCAGAAGTGACCAGAGCACCATAAATGTGACTGAAGAGCCTGGGAACATTTCAATCACCCCCACACCCCCACCTGCGGGAAGCACGACCAGAATGAGATGGCTACTGAGAAAGCAGAAACCGAGACAGTCACACTGTGGCATAAGAGAATGACGACCTTGCAACTAGAAAGGAAGCAGGGCAGCCTAGAGGAATGCTTCTCAAATGGTCCTCCCTGGCAGGCCCCTGGGCTCCTCCAAGAAGTGGAGGGGAGGCTGCCTGGGGTCTCCAGCCCCATACCAGCTCCAACCATCACAATTCCACCTGCATCCATTTCAGGGGTTGGGGTTCCACCTAAGAGTTGATGTGGGAAAAAATGTTTTGCTATTAAAAATATAATAGGGTCCAGGCACGGTGACTCACACCTGTAATCCCAGCACTTTGGGAGGCTGAGGCAGATGAATCACCCGAGGTCGTGAGTTTGAGACCAACCTGACCAACATGGAGAAACCTCGTCTCTACTAAAAATACAAAAAAAAAAAAAAAAAAAGCCAGGCATGGTGGCAGGCATTTGTAATCCCAGCTACTCGGGGTGCTGAGGCAGGAGAATTGCTTGAATCCGGGAGGTGGAGGTTGCAGTGAGCCGAGATCATGCCATTGCACTCCAGCCTGGGCAACAAGAGCAAAACTCTGTCACAAAATAAATATATAAAATAGGAAAAAATTAGCCAAGCTGTAGAACAAGGAAAAGAGACATCTAAAGTATCAGGAACTGGCAGTGCCATCCAGCATGAGTTGGACAGACACTGGATCCATGACACACAAGCTTTACATTAAGCTACAATGTCAGCATAACCACTTAGTGGACTCTATCTCACTTAATCTCCGCAACAAGTCCGTGAGGTGGATATTTTATCTTCACTCGGACACGAGGAATTGGAGGTCAGAGAGGTCATGATCTGCCCGTTCTCGCAGGTTTGAAGCATGACAGAGGAGGGAGGTGAGCCCAGGTCAGCCTGACTCCAGACCTTGCACCCTGACCAAGCTTGTCTTCCTCTTATAAAAACTCAAGGATTTGCTGCTAAGCAGGGGGTGCGCTAGGGAGCGTGCATGAGGCTTCCAGGGACTGTAAAGGAAGCCTCCATCTACAGACTGTAAATGAACCCTAAAACACCAATAGCAACAGGCTTGCCCCTGGACCTCTGAAAACTCTCTCAGGTAACTCCCCCTCCTCCCTTCTCCCTGTCCTCCCTCCACCCCAGTGAGATGGTGTTCAGACCATGGAGGCAGCTATCCTTCCCTTTGGGCCAAATGAGCTCACTGTTACCAATGTTTCCATCTATAACCTACTAACTATTTAACAATCACTTGTAATAAGATAAATAAAGTAGTAAAATAATCTCTCAGAAAATGAGCACGTGCCCTGTAGGCCTGGGGACTGGGAATGTTTTGAGGTAGTTGTTCATGTTTCAGAGTCACGCTGGGCCTGCCTCTGCCTCATCAGTGTTCAAAGGCCACAATTATGCCTGCACCACAGGAGGCAGCACACACCAAAGGGTCTGTTCTGGAGCCAGCAGTCCCACCTATCCCCGTTTTGTTTTGGCAAAGTAAACATTCAAGAGTGTGCTGTGGACTTCAGCAGGTCCCCCCAAATTCATATACTGAAGTTCTAACCCCCAATATTACTGCCTTAAAAAATAGGGTCTGTAGGACAAAACTAAGGTTAAATAAGGTCATTAGGATGGGACCTTGATCTGATAGGATCAGTGTCCTTATAAGAAGAGACACCAGTGCCTCACGCCTGTAATCCCAGAACTTTGGGAGGCCGAGGCGGGCGGATCACTTGATGTCAAGAGTTCAACACCAGCCTGGCCAACATGGTGAAATCCTGTCTCTACTAAAAATACAAAAAAATTACCCAGGAATGGTGGTGTGTGCCTGCAATCCCAGCTACTGGGGAGGATGAGGCACGAGAACCGCTTGAACCCAGGAGGCGGAGGTTGCAGTGAGCCAACAGGATCATGCCACCGCATTCCAGCCTGGTCGACGGAGTGAGATTGTCTCAAAAACAAAACAAAACAAAACAAAAACAAAAACAAAACCTGGCATAGTGGCTCACACCTGTAATCCAGTACTTTGGGAGTCTGAGGCAGGTGGATTACCTGTGTGAGGTCAGGAGTTTGAGACCATCCTGGCCAAGGTGGTGAAACCCCATCTCTACTAAAAATACAAAAAATAGCCAGGTGTGGTGTCGGGCACCTGTAATCCCAGCTACTTGGGAGACTGAGGCAGGAAAACCAGAAGGCAGAGGTTGCAGTGAGCCGAGATTGTGCCACTGCACTCCAGCCTAGGTGACAACAGGGCAAGACTCCATCTCCAAAAAAAAAAAAAAAAAAAAAGAGACAGCAGAGCTCACTCTCTTTTTCTCTCCGCCACGTGAGGATAGAACAAGATGGCTATCTGCAAACCAGGGAAAGGGTCCTTATCAGGAAGCGAATTGCCTGACACCATGATCTTGGACTCCTAGCCTCCAGAACACTGCGAAACATTTCTGCTGGGTAAGCCACCCAGTCTGTGGTATTTTGCTATGGCAACCTGGACACCAGTCTGCCATGTAACAGCATACAGTCAGCTCACAGAACATCACTGCACACACCTTGAGACAGAGGGAAAATGAGCAGGTGGGAAATAGGGAACATGCAAATCTTATATTAAGGGGAGGATGAGGTCCTCTCTTCACCCCATTCCTCTTTCCCTGCCCACAGCATCTAATGCAGAACTCTGTGCTCAAAGTTATTAGGCAGGTCATTGCCAACTCACTAACATCTAAAATCCTGTCCTCTCTACCTCCCAACCCCCATGCGATTCAGGGACCACTTTTAATTAGGTTTTCGACAGCGATTCCTGTCTGGCTGGAAACAGCCTCAACCAGTGGTTGGCTGGCATAAAACATATGAGGATCAGAATAACTAGGATGACAACAGGTACCCAGACTCTAGAGCTGTGGACATCAAAGACAAGGTGGAGGCTCAGGCACTCTTGGGACACCAGAGAAGCATGTGCTCAACAGGCAGTTACCAAACAGCATGCTTCTTCAGTAGTCCCAGGAGTGGAGACCAGATGGATGAAGGAGAGCAGCTTGCTCAAGACTTTATGTGCAGTGAACACTCATAGCCTGCACTGCGTCCCCCAGGCCTGGCTGCCTGGCTGGGCTGGGACACTCCGAGTCCCCAGCTGCTGCCTAATGAGGAACAATATGATACGGCACATCCTCCAGCCCCGGAGACTGCCCTGCAGAGAAGCCCCGAGCCACAGTGAGGCTGGGCGGTCTGGGGCCACAGCAAAGGCAGGGCTGAGATGGGGAGATGTGTTCGGAGACCCGGGGCTTCCCGCTCTTTCCATCCATGGGGCTCAGTGCACAATGACTCTTCCAACCCAGGTGGATTCAAGATGCCTCCGGCACGCCCAGGAAGCCGGGATCCCTTGCATTTCCATCGAGCCTTTCTCCCCACGAGCCCCAAGCACTTCACCCTCTGCCCAGTTCTGAGTTCTATGGCTCATGCCAAGAAAAGGGGGGCCCCTTGATTGTGCCCTTCTCTGCCCCTCAAACTCCTCTCCATATTCTTGTCCCATGCTTGTGTCAATGCTAGAGGGGACTCCTCCCCCCTGCAGCCCCTTCCAGCTCACCCCAATCAGTGTGGCCGTGGCGACCCCGAGAGGGCATACAGCCACTGACCCGCTCAAGGTCCTCAGAACCTCCCCACTCTCTGAAGAGCTGTCCCTGTTGAGTCTCTGGCATGGCCTCAGGCCCCTTCTGTCCTGTCTGGCTTCCACATACCTCCACGGTCACAGCATCCCCTCCACCCCCAACAAGGTGACAGAGTCTCCATGTACAGTCCTGGACTGGCCCATTAACTCTCCTCCATGCCTTTGCCAATGCTGTCCCTGTCCCTTGTTCTCCCTTTCCCTACCAGGGCTCTTCTCTCCCTCAGGTGCCTCTTCCAGGAAGCCCTCTCTGACCCCCTAGCCACAGTGCTCTCTTTCTCCTTGGATTTCCCAAGAAACTCCCACCACTCAAACAGGCTATTCCTTGCACACTGCCTTGGAGGGGTATTTATCCTTCTATCTGTAACTGTGAGTTCCCTCAATTGCTTGTATAATCCACCCTCCATATCTGTGGGTTCTGCATCTGCAGATTCAAGCAACCGTGGATTGAAAATATTCAGGAAAAGGCCGGGCACGGTGGCTCACGCCTGTAATCCCAGCACTTTGGGAGGCCGAGGCGGGCGGATCACGAGGTCAGGAGAGCGAGACCATCTTGGCTAACATGGTGAAACCCCGTCTCTACTAAAAATACAAAAAATATGCCAGGCGTTGTGGCGGGCACGTGTAGTCCCAGCTACTCGGGAGGCTGAAGCAGGAGAATGGCGTGAACCTGGGAGGCAGAGCTTGCAGTGAGCTGAGATTGCGCCACTGCACTCCAGCCTGGGCAACAGAGTGAGACCCCGTCTCGAAAAAAAAAAAAATTTCAGAAAAAAAACCCAAAAAATAACAATACAATAATAAAATACAAACCAACAAAAATACAGTATAGCAACTATTTGCATAACACTTATACTGTATTAGGTAAAGAAGTAATCTAGAGATGATTTAAAGCATATGGGAGGATGTGCATAAGTTACATGCAAATACTACGCATTTTACACAAGGGACTCGAGTGTCCCCGATTTTAGTATCTGAGGGAGGTCCTGGAACCAATCCCCAGTGGATACTGAGAGACGGCTGTACTTAAAAAAACCTCTTTCCTTTGAATCTTCCCAAACTCCCCATCCCAAATTAATTTTCCCTTCCTTTGAACTCCCACAGAAATTCCTCTGTACCCTTCATTAGACACAAGCCACTTTTTCATTATGCTGATCTTTTCAGCTCCTTCCGGGTGAGGACCACACCCGATTCATCTCCATAGCTGCACAATTCTGGACACAGAGTAGGCCCTTAATGAATGGTTGTTGAGTGAATCAATAATTCAAGGCCGCTTGTCTTTTCATCCCCTACAGCCAGTAGTAGACGTGGAGCCTGGCAACGGTGCAGTCAGCATGAGGCGATGAGTGGACGGACAGCAGCCCCCACACACAGGGGTCCGCAGGGTGGATGACCCGCCAGAGGCCTCCAGGGTCCCCCGGGGCTGGCTGCTCTCCTCCCGCTCCCTGGGTAAACTGGACTGGGGCTGGCTCTCGCTCCACACATTCTCAGCAGCCCAGAAGTGACCCCTCAGGTTGGAAAAGCAGCCTCCTTAATCCCTCAGTTCTTCCAGAGCCTTGCTGCTGAAGATTTCCATGCACTTCGGTAACTCTTACCCTTTTAAGGGGTAAAATAAAGAGGTTTTACCGGAGAGTCTTTATAGGCAGTATCTATAACACTGCCTGTGGCCGTCTGGCTCAGCCGGATAGAGCCCTGTGTTAACAAGAAAAAGTGACGGTTTGCACCTTGGGGAGTGCGTTAGCTCTGCTCCCCAGCTGACCCTGGCTGCTCACTCTCGGAGGCCCAGCTACAGCCCATCCCCATCACTCATCTGGCACCTCTGTCCTCTGTGTCCGCTCTTCAGCCCCTTGTCCTTGGTCACCCCTCTTGCTGGAGGAAATCACACCACTGTGCAGGCCGCTCCCGCCGCCAACTCATACCTTCGTCCCCACGTGGGGCACCAGGCTGGGCCGCTACCGGCCTTGGAGCTTGCTCAGCCAGCTCCTCCCACACCACAGACCCTTAGCATCAGCTGGGGCTGCCATGACAAAGCACCACAGACTGAAAGGCTTAAACAACCAAAATTCCTTTTCTCACAATTCTGGAGGCTGGAAGTCTAAGATCAAGGTGTGGGCAGGACTGGTTTCCTCCAAGACCTCTCTCCTTGGTGTGCGGATGGCACCTTCTCCCTGTACCCGTACGTGGTCTTTCTTCCCTCTGTGCATGCCTGTGTGCTGAGCTCCTCTTCATGTAGACAGAAGTCCAACTGGATTCGGGACAAACCTAACAACCTCGTTTTAACTTTCTTACCTCAACACCAAATAGAGTCACATTCTGATGTCTTAGGGGGTAGGGCTTCAATATAGAAATTCTGGAGAGGAGAAAACGTAGCCCCTAAAACCACCCTTTACCTCTAACCATCACCTGACTCTAAATTCCTAACACCACCCTTACCCTCAAAACCACCACCCGACTCTCAGCCCCTAACACCACCCTTCCCCTCTAACCATCGCCTGGCTCTCAGCCCTAACACCTCCCCTCACTGCTAACCATCGCCTGGCTCTCAACCCTAACAACTTCCCTCACCTCTAACCATCACCCGGCTCTCAGCCCTAACACCCGCCCCTCACCTCTAACCATTGCCTGGCTCTCAGCCCTAACAACTCCCCTCACCTCTAACCATCACCCGGCTCTCAGCCCTAACACCACCCCTTACCTGTAACCATCACCCAGCTCTCAGCCCTAACACCACCCTTCCCCTCAAACCATCTACCTGCTCTCAGCCCCTAAACACCGCCTGGCTCTCTGCCCCTAATACCTCCCTTCTCCTCCAACCATCACCCGGCTCTCAGCCCTAACACTGCCCTTCCCCTCCAACCACCGCCCAGCTCTCAGCCCCAACACCTCCCCTCACCTCTAAACACTGCCCAGCTCTAAGCCCCTAACACTGCCCTTCCCCTCAAACCATCTACCTGCTCTCAGCCCCTAACACCACCCTTCACCTGTAACCACTGCCTTCACCTCAAACCATCACCCTACTCTCAGCCCCTAACATCACCTTTCACCTGTAACCATTGCTGGGCTCCGACCCCTAACACCACCCTTCACCTCCAACCATCACCCTGCTCTCAGCCCCTGGCTCTCAGCTCACACACTGGTTAAACTGAGGCCACTCTCAGTGAGCTGGTTGACTTTGTGCCCCATAACTTCCCAACAAGCTCAGGTAACGAGGGCTCAAGACAACCCACAGCCTTCCTTCCTTTCCCCTGGGACTCTGCCTCACCAGGATTCCTTCTTCTTCAGCCTCTCCCGAGGCCTGCTGGCTCCCCTGTGCTAACAGTCAAGGCCCGCCCCTCCTATGCAGACCCTCCCCTGACCACCCTGACCAGCTGTGCCCTCTGGCTCTCCCTTCTCTGTCACTTTCAATGCAAGCCAGGCTTCTCAAATGACTACTCAACATTTGCTGACTTCACCCCATGCCATGTTCTCCTCGACCCACTGCACTCTGCCTTCCGTCCCCACCACTCCACCCAAACTGCACCTGCCAAGTCAACATCAATATTCATTTTTGCAAAACTGGTGAACTTTTGATTCTTTGTCTAACTATATCACTAGCTGGCAATACGACTTACAACCTGCCAGGTGCTGTCCTAAGAACAGCATATATGTTATCTCATTTAATCAACCTCCTTGGCTTCCATGAAACTACTCTCCTAAGGTTCTCCTCACACTGCTCTAACTGTTCCCTCCACGTATGTTCTTCTGCCTCCCCTTTAAACAACGGTGCATCCAAGGTCTTTGCAGAGGCCTCTTCTTGTCATCCTCCCAGGAGCTTCCTGATTGATCTATTTCACAGCTGCCTCCATGGGTATGCTTTACTTATATCCAACAGCCTGGTGACATATCCATGAATGTATCTGCAGAGCATCTCAAATTTAGGAAGACCCAAAGTAAACCCACCTCTTCCCTCCTAGATTCTTCCTGTTAACATTCCTACGTTTAGTTAATAGCAGCACCAGCTACCCAGGCATCGTGCCTTCACCCAATTCCGCACCTCCCAATAACCAGTCTCCAGTTGCTTTTGGTTGTACTTCCTCACAATTTCTCAAACCAGTCCACTTCTTTCCAGTCTTAACACCACCACCCTACTTCGGTCCTTTCATCTCAACGACTTAACTGCAACCTCTTAACTCTTATCTGGTTTTCCTGCCTCCAGGCTGGCACAACCACCACCACCTGGCGCTCCCCAACCACACCCTCTCCTAGCTGCCAGAGTGTGCGCTTTGAAGTGTAAAGCCCTGCTTTAAAAGCTTCCATCCTCAAAATAAATGGAATTCCTCAGCATGGCACACAAGATCTGACTTGACTCTGTCAAACCTTATATTGTGCTTCCCTGCTCATCCCTCTCTACCTTCTAGAAACAGTGAACTCCTCATAGCACCCCTTACACACACACATGCACACACACACACACACACACGGTGCTGCTGCATGCCTGCACACCTTTGCTCACTCTCCTCCTTCTGCACTCTCATCTTTGCTCACTGACTATCTCGGCTCAGACATCCCCTCCTTCAGGAAGCCTTCCCTGAACACAGAGGTTGAGCAAGTGCACCACAATGTGTTTTCATAGAAACCCATGCATCCTATAATGTACACCCATCATTCATCTAGTCTTCAACTTTCGGGGTTTAATTCTTCCTATCCCCAATGCATTGACCTCGCCTGACAGCAGGAGAACTTCATGAATCTTTGAGCCAAACTTGTCTTGGCTTTTGAGGGATTCTATGCCAACTTCTATTCCTTCCTTCATAATTACTACTTTGACCCGTGCATTTGTGGAAAACTGATTTTAACAAAGGTACAGTGGGGAAAAAAAGTCTTTACACAAACTGTGCTGGAACATTTGGATATCCATATGTTAAAGAAATCCCAATCCTTACTCATGCCATATGCAAAAATTAACAAAAAAAATTGACCATAGACATAACGGTAAAACCTAAAACTATAAAACTACTAGAAGAAAATCTTTGAGTTAGGCAAAGATTTCTTAGATATGACATCAAAAGCACAACCCATAAAATTAAACAATTGGTAAAGTAGACATCATCAAAACTTAGAATGTATGCTCTTCAAAAGATTGGAATGAAAGACAAGCCATAGGTGGGGAGAAAATATTACATGCAAAGCACATGCTGGATAAAGGACTTGTATCCAGAATATGTAAAGAACTTTCAAAGCTCAGTAATAGGAAAACCAACAATCTAATTTTTAAACTGGGCAAAAGATTCGAATAGACATTTCACCAAAGAAGTTGTACAGGTGGCAAGTAAGCACGTGAAAATATGTCCAACGTTATTAGTCACTGGGGAAATGCAAACTAAAACCATAATGATACATTACTACACATCTATTAGAATGGCTAAAATTAAAAAGCTTGACCATACCAATTGCTGACATGGATATGGAAGAACCAGAACTCTCATATGCCCCAACCTCTTCCCTCGCTCCACTTCCTCTTCCATGTAATGCTAGACACTATGTAAGTGTCCCCCAATTTTACACCCTGGATTTAGTCCACAGGCCACTCTTCATTGTGCAATTTCTCCCTTAAGAAACATTAATTTTCGACTATCAGCCCTATGCAGATAACTCCAAAACCCCTATCTCCCCCCACCAATTTCTCATCTACACATCAGACTCCTTTTTCTGGCTACTAGTAAGAAATGTCCAAATGTCCAAATGTCCAAATTCTGTGTCCCAAATGTAACCCATTATCTTTTTATTGAATTGGGGGCTCTTTCTGGCTTCCCAGTTTCACTTCATAGCACCAGTTGGTCTCATGCAAATCCCTGGCAGAGCTGCCTTGCATTCTCCCTATCCCTACAGCCCCTCCATCTGCTCACCCACTAAAGACTGCTGAGGGATCTGCCTCCCACCCACTGCCCCCCTTCTCTTCCCACTGCTGCCACTCCTTGCTTTCTTTTGCAATATGTCTACCCTGTCTTCTGCCTCCAGTCTCTCTTGCACCAACCTAGCTACTCTCCACTGCAGATGCACCTGCCTGGCCCTCAGGCCCTCCACGGTCTGGCCCCAACATGCCATTGCAGACTCACCTTCTACTGAATTCTATGACCACTTAGCTACATCTAGATTGTCCTTGCTGAACACTGAATACAGCATGTTGCTTTACCCTGTTTTTTTGTTCAGGTGGTCTCTTCCTGGAACATACTCAGCTGTTTTTTAAAACCCATGTCCAAATCCTACCTAATAACCCTCATTCTCATACCCCATTCCCATTGTGCCCCAGGTAAGCACTGAACTGCTCCAGCCCACACTTTCACCCTCCTCAAATCCTCCAAAGCACTTATTGTGTGCACCATTCATTTAGTACTTAATCGTTTGCTTTCTAATTGACATGGGTAATGCATTCACTCATTCAATCATTCCTTTCTTTATTAATTCATCAAATACCTATTAAACACCTATCTTAAGCAAGGCACTATGTATGCAGAGAAGGATAAGATGTATCTCTGCTTTCAAAGTGTCCAGAGAAGGACATGGTCATACAAGCAAATAGCCACAACCCAATACGGTAAGTGATATGACAAAATCTTACCATGCTCCCACCATGAACCAGCTGTTCATGTGCTGGGAAATCACAGGTGACTAAGATGGGGTCATTTGACTCTGGAAGGCTTCCTGGGGTCAGAGGACAGAGCCAGACTTTACTGTACAATGAAGTGGTTCCACAGAGAGAATCACAAAATTCTAAGGAAGAACAGATAAAGGGAAACCAAACTCCAGGTGGTGGGGCAAGTTTTAGGGAAGGCCTCATGCATTTATCTAACGCTCATGTTAAGTGACTACTACCTGCCAGGCTTCACACAAGAGTCAGCCTTGAAGGAGGGGAGTGAGCTTCCCAGGGAAGCAAGGAAGCAAAGTGTGTTCCAGTGTGTGGTGACTGGCTCAGTCGGCGGGAGGGGCCTGAGCACCTGGCAGGGAAGGCAGATGGGAGGAAAAGAGCATGAAGAACCTGTGTGTCTCACTGGAGAACTGGGATGGAGCCCTGAAGGTCCAGAAGGTGCCGAGGGACAAGAGGACGGCTTCCGACGGGCGATGACATCATAAGATTTGCATTTTAGGGCGATCACTCCCATAGATACACTGGAGTGGGAACAGAAATACGAGTTGGGAAGATCAGCTTGAGGGTTATTTTAATAGTCCAGGAAAGAGAAATGAGACAGGTAGTGAGGGGCAGGGAAAGAAGATCAAAGAGAAGAGGCAGATTCTAGTGAGATAAACCGGGCAGAATCAAAATCAGTGGGGGTTGGGATGAGGTAAGAGGGCTCTTGGCTTCACTGACAATTTAGATAGTGACATCAGTGACCAAGATAAAGAATACAGGGGGATAGAGAGGAAGATTGTTCTTTTTTGTTTTTGGAGAAGGGCAAAGATAATGATTTTGGTGTAGTATTTATTAAGTTCAGGGCGCACTGTTTAGCAACAGAAAAAGTCACTGGTCTGGCTCTCCAGATAATGATCCAGGCTGGAGACACGGAGACCTGGGAGTCCCCAGGGTCAGGGTGATAATGACAACTTGGATCTGGCATAGGATGGTGAGTAACAAGAGAGGAAGAACCAGGCTAAAACTCTGAGGACTCAACATTTGGGAGAGTGTAGGGAAAAAGACTGAGAAGCAATGGTTAGACCAGAGGATCTAAGGAGAACAGAAGTCAGATAAAACAAGGACTGAGCATTCTCCACAGGGCTGGGCAAGTAGGAGGTCACCGGGGACTTTAGCAAGAGCCCCTCCAGGGGAGAGGTTAGGCAGCATTTAGATGGCAGCAGGTGGAGGAGCGGCTGAGAAGTGAATGAAGAGAGCCAAGCAGCCGGTCTGGGAAGGGAGGGGGCATAATTAGGACAATCGGTGGGGGGAAGCACACCCTCCAAGGAAGGGTGTTTAAATTAAGATAAGAAGGGCTCAGAAGAGGAGCCAGTGGGAAGGGAAAGAGAAAGTCAGCAGAAAGGAGCGCTTTCTGAAGCAAGCCCTGCAAAAAGGCAGATGGAGGGAGCCTGGTGCACAGGTGCAGGCTCATCTGGGGTGAGAGAAGGGCGGCTCCCCCTTCCTGGGTGCCTTCTCCTTTTTTTCCTTTTACTCATATGACACCCTATGTTTGACACAGACGCATGGCCACCTAGCTCAGACCACACTTACCAGCCTCCCTGAACTCAGGAGGCCATGGGCTAAACCTGGACTAGCAAATGGAAGTAAAGTGACCGGACCATCCAGTTCATCTCCTTGCCCTGGATGTTCCTGGCCTTTTTGGCTGGCTGGTAATGACACATACAAGAACATATAGAGATCACGTGCTGCTGACGGCAATGCCGCCCGCCACCCTCTATCCTTGGACCGCTACTATTTACCTCCAGGTTTATGTGTGAGAGAAAAACACTTTGATCTTGGAGCTACTACATTTTCAGGTCCCTTTGTTTTCGTGGCTCAGCCTATATTCCCACTCAGAGCTGAGCCATAGAAATATAATGCAAGGCAGCCGGATGTGGTGGCTCACACCTGTAATCCCAGCACTTTGGGAGGCCGAGGTGGGTAGATCATGAGGTCAGGAGATTGAGACCATCCTGGCCAACATGGTGAAACCACGTCTCTACTAAAAATACAAAAAAAAAAAAATTAGCTGGGCGTGGTGGTGCACGCCTGCAGTCTCAGCTACTAGGGAGGCTGAGGCAGGAGAATCGCTTGAACCTGGGAGGCGGAGGTTGCCATGAGCCGAGATCATGCCACTGCACTCCAGCCTGGCAACAGAGTGAGACTCCATCTCAAAAAAAAAAAAAAAAAAAGAAAAGAAAAGAAAAGAAAAAAGAGAAGAAATATAATGCAAGGCACATATGTCATTTTAAATTTTCCAGTAGCCACATTTAAAAACATCCAAAGAGGCCAGGTGCGGTGGCTCACACCTGTAATCCCAGCACTTTGGGAGGCCAAGGCGGGCGGATCACGTGAGGCCAGGAGTTCCAAACCAGCCTGGCCAACATAGTGAAACCCCATCTCCACTAAAAATACAAAAATTAGCCGGGCGTGGTGGAGTGCCTGTAATCCCAGCTACCTGGGAGGCTGAGGCAGGAGAATCACTTGAACCCAGGAGGCAGAGGTTGCAGCGAGCCGAGATCGTGCCACTGCACTCCAGCCTGGGTGACACAGCCAGACTCTGTCTCAAAAAATAAAATAAAATAAAATAACATCAAAATAAATAGGTGAAATTAAAAAATTAATTTTAATATTTTCCTTAACCAAATTTCACAAACACTATGTTTTGTTTCTGTTTTTGTTTTTTTGAGACAGGGTCTCACTCTGCTGCCCAGGCTGGAGCGCAGTGGTGCGATCTTGGCTTACCGCAGCCTTGGCCTCCCGGGCTCAAGCGATCTTCCTGTCTCAGCCTGAATAGCTGGGACCACATGTGAGCACCACCATGACTGGCTAATTTTTGTATTTTTTTGTTGTTGTTGTTAAAAAAAAAAAAAAAGAGTCCTACTATGTTGCCTACGCTGGTTTTGAACTCCTGGCCTCAAGCAATCCTCCCGCCTCGGCCTCCCAAAGTGCTGGGATGACAGGCGTGAGCCATTGTACCCAGTCAAATACTATGATTTTAATATCTACTCAATATAAAAATCATTTGTGTATTTCGTATTCTTGTTTTCATACCAGAACTTCAAAATCCAGTGTGCATTTTATATTTAAAGCACATCTCCACCCAGATGAGCCACGTTCCAGGGGCTCAATACTAATGGCAACAGCACTGCGTAATGCAGGTCTAACCGATGCTGACAGATACAGCTGTAAATAAATATCTGCTGCAGGTGGGGGGTGTTGAGAGAGGCTGAGCTGGATGGCGTCTATTTTCTCAGAAAAGAGGAAAGGTCTCATCTTCATCTTCCACTAGCAAGACTGACAAAGATAAGGAAGGTGGCTTCAGGGGAGGGCTTGGAATAGCTGCTCTGATATGTAAATGCATTTCTGTTTGGACCCAGTTGAAATGAAGAGATGTTGGTGTGTTTCTGAAAGCAGCCTCAGGGCACAGCCAGAAGCAAGGCAGGCAGATGTCACAACTAAGAGTAGGAGGTGATCAGGTGGGTGGGCAGGATTGGGGACTAATGAGTGAAGGTGCTATTGGGAGCTGGGGAGGGTGATGGACTGGGCCTTTTCCACTGGACAGGAAAGGGAGTAACACCCAGAAAAAGCTGTCCAATGGGTTAGCCCCGGCAGAAAGGAAAGGCTGCATATTTGTGGAATATGTGGATACCAGGATACGCAGAAGAGCGGAGCAGGGGAATGCGATGGTGAGATTGGGTAAGATGCTGTTTTCAGACCATGGATTTGGACATGTATGGTTTCAGAAGCAGAGGATCAAGGGCTGCCATGACTCAAGAATGCAGCTGTGACGGTGACATGGAGAGGGAGAGAAGGCCACCGGAAGGGAGGTAGCCAAGGATCCCCAAGGCCATGGCACCAGTGGGATGGCCCCGTGGACACTGATGGTGATGGGGCCAGAGCAAGGCAGCGGTGAGAGGAAGGCTAGGAGCCCTACATGAGAACGGCAGGCACAAGGCAGGGGAGGACTTGGATCGGGAAAGAATGGGGGAAATGTTTGAAGGCTGCACTGGGGAGCAAGGGAAATGCAGCTGCCACTCTTGAGTAAGCAGTTGCTCTGGAGATGGGTTGGAAGGAAGCACTCTGACGGGGCAGGTGAAGTGTGATGGGCTTGGCATCCCCGCTGAGTGGGGGCTCTGTGTGTGCCAAAAGGGCCGGGAGGGCAGGTTAGCTGGGGATGAGCACAGAGCCACCAGGAGGATGCGCATGGAGACGCGGAAGCATGCACAGAACCAAGCTGCTCAGGCGCCGCGGAGAAACATTTCCCTGTGTCACGGGACTGCTGTGTAAACCGGAAACACCCCAAGTGCAGGAGCTGAGTCTCCTCTCATCCTGTAACCCCCACACAACTCAGCACAGAGCCAGGCAAATGTTAGGCACGTTAAGCATTTGACCCTGATATGAGCTAACTCTCGGACTTTCACAAGGTTCACCTTTTGGTCTATCCCTTCATCTTTCACACTCCCACAATTAGCTAAAGAACATGACCCCTGGAACAAAATGTATGAGTAAAGTCCCTGGCATCATCGACAATTCTATCTGCAGTTAGTGCCCTATGTATACGGCCACTTTGTAAGGTCTCTGGATACCTGATTGATATTCCCAGTTAGCCTCCTTAAACAGTTCCTTGCTCTCTGTGGACCGGCTCACCTCCCTGTAGGTTTTCTTTTGGGCAGGAAGATAGTCCCCATGTGTTCTCTTTTGAAAGCAGTCATGGAGAGCCCCCAGCTACATCTGGGCAAGCTCAACCAGCCAGCACTGGCCAGCCCAGATGCAAGACTGTGGCAGTTCAGTGCCCGGGATATCCAGTCTCATGGCTCACTGCACAAACAGCCAGGCTGGAGGAAAGGAACAGTGGGCTGGAGTCACCCATTTGTCTTGTCTAATGGCCCGCCGGTGACAGCCTTCTGGACGACTTATGGGACAGAGTGGGAATGAAGGCAGAAGGGACGGGAGTGATGGGGGCTGCGGGAGCCTTAATAGGTCTAGTGCAGACAAAGATGCCAGGCAAGGTCTGCCTGTTACCTCCAGGGGAGACCTAGCCCAGATCAGCTTCATTGTCCGGGATAATTCAATTTGACTTGCATTTACTGAGCGCCGACCTTACGCCAGGCACCAGTGGGGTAGATGCCGTTGAGAACACAAGACATGAAGACATGAAGCAGTTCTGTCCCCTGCTCTCAAAGACTCATGGATGAACTGGGGAGATGGTGGTGGGGCAGGGGAGGGAGGGTAGAGATCACAAGCTAGGTGCCTGGCAGACTCTGAAACTCGAGCTCAGCAGGGCAGCTGGAAGGTGCCATCTCAAGAATCCACTCACCCCTGGGCAAACATCACTCCATGCTGTCTTCTGACCCATCTGTCAATCTCCATCATGTTACATCCCTGATTCTAGACAGGGTGACCCTAAGCCATAGGACCACTGAGGGTCTTATCTCTACATTTTAGCCAAAGCTGTGAATAAATGAGCATCATGCCTGCTGGAGTCTACAACACAGGACCCTGCGGCCTCCGATCAAAACTGGCAAGTACCAAGGGAGCCAGAGGTCTGACCACACCAGGGAAAAATGCAAGCAGGAGAAAATGGCAGATTAGAATGGCTTTGAGTTCTTTGCAAGAATATGGGTAGAAAAATCTGGAGGGCCATTACTTCGATTGTTTCCACCTTGGAGTTATCCGTCTCTTTTCCCAGGAGATCAAAGCGCAAGTAATGGGTCTTTTTATTCATTGTCATCATCCCCCAGGGAATGAGCCAGTACAGGGAAGGGAGTATTTATCCAGGAGGACACGGGGGTTCTGAGTCCAAGCTAGGGCCCCACAATGGGGCAAGAGCAAAATATTCCTGTGATCATTCCTTCAAATAATATTCAGATAATCTCTCATCATTTGTCTGTTGCCCTTTTCCAAAGGTGAAAGGGAAGAGATATGTATTAATATCAAGTCACTGTTCTACATGCTGGGGAGTACCTCCTGGTGGAGGCCACATCTAGGATGTGGGTGTGAACCCTGCCTCGCTCCCTGTCCCCTCAGCCTCCCTGAGGCTGGGACCTCCATAACACACTGCCTCCTTAGTTGTCTGCAGAAGTCTCAAACATACTTTAAAGCACTTTGCAAAACAAACACCTCTCAGGTCTATCCTCCCTCAAAAACCCATATTATGCATCGTTTTTTTCCTGGACACTAACCCGCCTGTTTCCTTGAAACTAACCTGCTTTGGTATTCTTTTCTGGATAAACTCATGCTGTCTGGATGAATTTCCTCAAGAGCTGTTGCCTGAAAGAGATGCTTAGTTGACTGTTGTCAGAATATTCAAAATGCATAGAGGGACGAGGGGAAAGAAATATCACTTACCACAGGGGATAAAAAGCAGTCCTATTCCGATGCCATATGCCATGGAAGGAAAGAGCTAGTACATTTCATTTAGTGGAGCCCACGCAATTACCCACTCTAAAAATTAAGAACCGAGACCATAAACCTACTAAACTTCAAATATTCATAATGGGCTGTTAAATGGGGGACAAAGGGAGAGGGAGCAGAGGGAGAAAGGAAGAAGAGGAAAAAGACAAGAGGGAAGGGAACAGGGAAGGCGAGAAGGAAGGAAAGAGGAAGGCAGGAGAGAAGAGGAGGAAGGGAAGAAAGGGGGAGAACAGAAATACAGGATTAGCAAGACAGAGCAGGAGGCAGCGCCAAGTAGAAAACAGAGAAAGACAGAAGCAGAGTTTGATGCACGCACATTCTCAGAGGCACTCCCGTTCTCGGGGTCTTCCCACTCTGTGGCCAAAGAGATTTAAAGTCCCAACCGTAGGCACAGAGAGGGGAACAATCGTATTCTGCCGACTTGGAAATATTCAGCACTACTGACCTGGGGCTGGGTAATTCTCTGTGGTGGGGGCTGCTCTCTGCATTGCAGGGAGTTCAGCAGCATCGCTAGGGCGACGGTTTGAATGTGTCTCTTTTCAAATTTCAGGGGTCCCCAATGTGAAGGTAGTAAGCAGTGGGGATTTTAAGAGGTAGTTAGGTCACCAGGGCTCCTCCCTCGTGAGTGTGATTAAGGCCCTTATAAAGAGGCCTCATGCACTCTTCGGAAGGCAGAAACTTGCCCTCCTGCCTTGTGAGGACGCAGTAGATGCCAGTAGCACCCTCCCCAGTTGTGACAACTAAGAATGCCTCCAGATACTGCCAAACGTCCACTGGAGGAGGGAGAGGGGGAGAAATTGCCCCCAGCTTAGAACCACTGGCGTGGACCCTTTTCATGTCACAACTCAACTCTTGGTGTCCCTAGTTTCCCTCATTTCAGAGCCCTCCTGCTTCAGCACCCCCTACACATAGCCACGGGAGGAATCTCCACAGAAGGCACCCTTTGACGGGGCTGCTTCACTATTCAGAACAACCTCAGAGCATCCCAGTGTCTGCTGAATAAAAAAGTCATACTGGCGGCCAGGCGCGGTGGCTCACGCCTGTAATCCCAGCACTTTGGGAGGCCAAGGCAGGCAGATCACGAGGTCAGGAGATCGAAACCATCCTGGCTAACACGGTGAAACCCCGTCTCTACTAAAAATACAAAAAATTAGTCAGGTATGGTGGCAGGCGCCTGTAGTCCCAGCTACTCAGGAGGCTGAGGCAGGAGAATGGCGTGAACCCGGGAGGCAGAGCTTGCAGTGAGCCGAGACTGAGCCACTGCATTCCAGCCTGGGCGACAGAGCGAGACTCCGTCTCAAAAAAAAAAAAAAAAAAAAAAAAGTCATACTGGCTACCTACTAGGTGCCAGGCTTGGTTCCAAGCATTGGAAATAGACTGATGGACAGGACAGAGACCCAGACTCGAGGACCTTATGCTCTACCTGAGGAGGCAGACACCACACATGTAAGGAAATAAATGCAGGATAATTTCAGGTAGCAAAAAAGTGCTACAAAGAGAAAGAAAATAAGGAAGTATGAGAGAATGATGGGGCGTGCTCAGGGAAGGGATATCGCTAATGAAGCGCCACCTGAGCTGCGACCTGAATCAGGAGGAAGAAGCCATAGGAGAGAGAGGAAGAACATGCCAAGTTGGAGGAGAAAGGTAAGAGGGAGCTTGGCAGCCACTGGCGTTCAGCGGCTGGAGTGGAGCATGTGAGGGGAAGAATGCAGGGAGGCACAGGGAGCAGGGACACACAGGTTGTCACATGGCCTCAAGGGCCATGGCGAGAATCTGTCTTATTCCAGGTGTGATTAACAGTCACCGGAGGGTTCTAAACCTAGCCCAAAGTCCTGAACCTGATTCTAGGTTTCCAGAGACCACCCTCACGCACTGCCAGCTTCATCCGCTTGCATCCCTCTGCACCAACTTGAGTGCCCATCAGAGTCACCTAGAGGGCTTGTGAAGACACAGACAGGGCAGGGCACGGTGGCTCATGCCTGCAATCTCAGCACTTTGGGAGGCCAAGGTGGGAGGACTGCTTAAGCTCAAGAGTTCAAGAACAGCATGGACGATATAGTGAGACCCCTGTCTCTACAGAAAATACAAAAGTTAGCTGGGCATGGTGGCACTTGCCTGTGGTCCCAGAAACTCAGGAGGCTGAGGTGAGAGGATGGCTTGAGCCCAAGAAGTTGAGGCTGTAGTGAGCCAAGGTTGCAACTCTGCACTCCAGCCTGGGTGACAGAGTAAGAATTTATCTCTAAAAAATAAAAAATAATAATTTTTTTTAAAACTCCACAAATTGCCAGACCCCATGCCCACAATTTTTGTTTCAGTTCCTCAATATAATTAGATCAATAAATCAATTACTTGTATAAATGACTAATACTGTGTCTTCTTTTCACCTCACACCCATTAGGATGACTATTACCAAAAAAACAAACACAAAAACAGAAAGCCAAGAAACAGAAAGGAACAAACCAAAAAAAAAAAAAAAAAGAAAGAAAGGACATAAAAAGTGGAGAAATTGGAACCCTTGTGCTTTGCTGGTGGGAATGTAAAATGATACAGCCACTATAAAAACGGTTAATGTGGCCAGGTGCGGTGGCTCATGCCTGTAATCCCAGCACTTTGGGAGGCCAAGGCAGGCAGATCACGAGGTCAGGAGACTGAGACCATCCTGGCTAACATGGTGATACCCCGTCTCTACTAAAAATACAAAAAAATTAGCCGGGCGTGGTGGCAGGCGCCTGTAGTCCCAGCTACTCAGGAGGCTGAGGCAGGAGAATGGCGTGAACCCGGGAGGCGGAGCTTGCAGTGAGCCGAGACTGAGCCACTGCACTCCAGCCTGGGCAACAGAGCGAGACTCCGTCTCAAAAAACAAACAAACAAACAAACAAACAAAAAACAAACAAACAAACAAAAACAGATAATGTAAGGCCTCAAAAAATTAGAAATAGAATTACCATATGATGTAGCAATACCACTTGTGGGTATATATCCAAAATAATTGAAAGCGGGGACTCAAATTGATATTTGTACACCCATGTTCATAGCAACCTTATTCACAACAGCCAAAAGGTGAAAGCAACCCACGTGTCCGGCCACAAATGAATGGATCAACAAAATACATACATACAACGGAATATGATTCAGCCTCACAAAGGAAGGAAATTCTGACACATACTACAAGGATGAACTTTGTAAACATTATGCTAAGTGAAATAAGCCAGACACAAAAAGACAAAGACTGTATGATTTCACTCTGTGAGGTTGTTGCCAGGGGCTGGGAGGAGAAGGAATGGAGAGTTATTGTTTAATAAATACAGAATTTCAGTTTTGCAAGACAAAAAGAGTTCTGGAGATAGATGGTGGTGATGGTTGCACAGCAATGCGAATGTAGTTAACACTACTGAACTGTACACTAAAAATTGGTTAAAACAGTAGTTTTATGTGTATTTTACCAAAATTAAAAATAATTTTAAAATGCCCAAAGAGTTTACAAAGCACATTCACACATGTGTCTCATTTGTATCTCATGATAATCTAGGAGATTAGAGTAAAATAGTACTATTCCCACTTCACAGATGAGTATTCTGAAGTCCAGAAAAATTGCCTCCTCATTGTCTGGCACTTCAGAGCTGCCTGAGCCAAACAAAGGCATCCACAGGCTGCCCCAACTCAAGGTCACACAGCAGACATGTTGAGGAATTAAAGCTAAAAACCAGATCTCCTGCTCTACCAACGCTCTGTCTAGTGTATCACAATGCTTGTAGAATGTTCTATAAAGTAAATCACCTTTCATGTGCTAAGTGATGTAGAAATACTACCTGCCTAGCTAAGAGAAAGAAAACAGGCAAGGAGAGAGTGAGAAGCAATGATTTGATCTGAGGAAGATTCCTGCCTCATGATTTAGGTATAGAGGGAAAAACCAACATTTTCTGCCTTACATGGTGGGCATTATTATTATTATTATTATTATTATTATTATTATTATTATTATTTTGCAGATGATGACAAAGAAAATAGAGTCCTTAAATCACTTGACCAATTTCACCACGACTTTGAATCCAGGTCTATGTGACTTCTGGGTGCAGGCTCCCGCTGCTGGAAATGTAGCCTCACCCTTGTTCCAGAATGGTCTGGTTGCCGACACGTGGCACCCAGGCCTTCTTGCCCCTGGCTAGCAGTCAACTGATTCCTTGCCCAATTCACCTTCTTCTTCCACCATGCCCCCAACCAGGGTACTTGCCCTTTAAAGGGGATGCCATCCTGAAATGCCCTTTCCTCTGAATGGACCCACCCACCAGCTGCCCTTTCTCCAGCTCCTGACCGGCTCACTCTGCTTGGCCTCTCAGGGTAAGGACAGACATGATATGGAGGCTTCTCTCTTCACCTTCCTTCGCCCTGGCTCACAGAAGGCCTGCGGACTACCTTCTCCAAGAATGGTTGGTCGGTCCCCTGTCTGTCACAGGACTCACACCTCCATGTGACTTCTCAGAGGACAGGAAATCATGTCCAGTCAATCACATCTTTCTCGCAGTCCTGCCCCTCAATCATGAAGGAATGAACCCACAACTGAGGTCCTGGTGCACCTGTCCCACTAAGTCGGCGCTCACCTCCCCAGCTGACAGGAGAGCAGTCAAGGTGCTCTCAGAGCAGGGGCTGAACAGCAGGGGGCCTGAGATGTGGAGCCCCGCCATGAGTCTGAGAAGTTCTGCACCCTCTGGACTCACAAAGGCACCTCACACCAGTTCTGAGTCAGCTCTTTCTCCCACCTGGCCTCCTTATTGTCTGGCACTTCAGAGCTGCCTGAGCCAAACAAAGGCATCCATAGGCTGCCCTGTTCTAAGAATGCAGAAAGAGCTGAGGCCCCACTGATTTGAAGGAGGGGCTCCTCAGCCCCTGTGTAATGAACTTGGCTGCAAATGTGACCTCCGCTCCCAATTCCCCATCAGAATTTGTCATTTGGTGGCCTTCATTTCTCAGCATCCAGAACTGGGTAATCTACCAAATGTTAGCCCACTCCATGAATCTGCTGGTAATGAGGTCAGCTTTTGCTTTATTTATCATTAGAGCTGGCAGACCCAAAGGGTAAATGAGTGTTTGAAAAAGCCGATTTTAAAACTTTATGTTTTAAATCAGGTGACACATTGCCAAATGCAGCCTAATAACCACATCATTAAATACAAACTAAAGTCTTTATTTAAATTTATTTTCATCTCACCTTGTCTATAAGGCATAGGGATATAAACGGAACGAGTCTTTAATCCACAAAACAAATTTATCTTCTCCCGTGTTTCTCCCCCAGTCAGCGTCCTAGTGCCTCTGGAAGTTTGTTAGAGTCCCGATCCTGTCTCTCAAAGACACTTTTCAACTCCTACACATCAAAAGCACATTCCTTATTCATCAGGCCTCTACCATGCTAAGCAGTGGGGACGTGAAATTGACATAATTGATGTATTCATGGTCCCTGCCTTCGAGGAACTTACAGACTTGTGTGGAAACAAAAGCAAATAATTATAACATGATAGGCATTGAATGTTGTCCCCAGATATCCTCCCAGTTCAATGCCTCACTTAGTACTGGTCTCTGGTCCTTGTCACCTGAGCAGCAAGGCCTTCCCTGAGTAAAGGGTAGGAAACAGCACCCCCACCTCATCCTTACCCTGCTCTACTTTATTTCGTCCTTTTTTTTTTTTTTTTTTTTTTTTTTTGAGATGGAGTCTGGCTCTGTCACCCAGGCTGGAGTGCAGTGGTGCTATCTCAACTCACTGCAACCTTAACCTCCCAAGTTCAAGAGATTCTCCTGCCTCAGCCTCCCAAACAGCTGGGATTACAGATGCGTGCCATCATGCCCGGCTCCTTTTTGTATTTTTAGTAAGGACAGGGTTTCACCATGTTGGCCAGGCTGGTCTCGAACTTCTGACCTCAAGTGATCCACCCGCCTTGGCCTCCCAAAGTGCTGGGATTACAGGCGTGAGCCACCGCACCCAGCCCTATACTGTCCTTTTGTCCACAGTGTATATCAACACCCAACACATTCCACATTTCTTGGCTTCTTTGTCTGTCTGTCAGCCCCCACTACAGCCGGGGCAGGGATTGTGTCTGTTTTGTTTACTGCTGTGCCCCCAGCCCCAACCCCGTGCCGGGCACACAGTGGGCACTCACTCAATACTTCCCAAGTAAGACATGAATGGCGGCTGGAGCGGAGGTACAATGTGACTATGGGGCACGGGGAGAGCCCCCATCTTTCTGGGAAGTTGCCCAGGAAGGTTTCACAAAGGAGGAGATGGGCTAAACCAAGTTGTAAGATAGAAATCTACTGGTTGGAGAAGGGAAATTGCAGGTCCATGGTCACAGAGAAATGACACCAAACTGTTTGTGTAGCTGGAATGGGGGTGACTGGAGAAAAGAGCAGAAAATGTGTTAGAGGTATTGGGGGGCTGTGAAGCACCTTGTAAGCCATTGAAAGGGACCTGGACTTTATCTCAAAGATAAACTTTGAAGAAACCCGCGTCGGTGTTTTTAGAATGGGAGGGAAGACTCGCAGGTGAAGTTTCTAGTTCCCTACATCACCCAAGCAGCACAGGTTCCTGCCAGGCCTTTGTCATAGCCAGCCCCCAAGGATGCCTGATGACCTCTGCCTCCTGGTATTCACACCCCCCTTGTAGCTCCCTGAATACAGTGGGGGTTGATTTGCCCAACAGCACATGGCAGAAATCATGGGATGTTGCTTCTGAAACTGCCACTTCTATGTAAGGGGACTCTTCTCTCTCTTGTCTCTTGCTCTGCGGAGAGCCGGCTGCCCTGCTGTGAAGAGGCCTATGGAGAGACCCACACCGCCAGGTGTTAAGGCCTCCAGCCAACAGGAACCAAGGAACCGAGAGGCCCGACAACACCTTGACTGAGCTTGGGAGTGGACTTTCCAGCCCCAGTCAAGCCTTGGGATGGCTGCAGCCTCAGCCCAACAGCTTGAGAGTGACTCTGCGCCAGAAACACTCGCTAAGCAGCTCCCACATTCCTGACCCTCAGAGACTGTGTGAGACAACAAACTGTTCTTGTTTTAAGCCAGCTAAGTCTTGGGATAACTTGTTACAAAGCAATACATTGTTATTACAGCCTAATTCCCCTCTAAGAGCATCCAGTGATCTCCTGCCTTCAGGACAAAGACTGCAGCAGACATGGAGGGTGTCCCTTCTACAAAGGTTACTAATCAGAGATTCCCAATGAGGTCAGGCAAAAAAGAGGGGGAACTCCAACTCCTCCTCTCCAATGCCCAGCAGGTGGAAAGAATGCCTGGAACTCAGCTTCCCTCTGAGTGAGGGCAGACACAGCCCTTCCTCCAGCTCCTGGGGCTGGCAGCTCTCCCCACCTGGCACTCTGGCCCACGCGGTCCCAGAGGTGCGGTAGAGATGTGAGCACGCAGTCAGTTTTACTGCTTCCCTCCACTTAATTCATGAACTAATCAGAGGACATTGCAGCCACGTCTGCACAACAATAACAGAGAGCAGATGTTTCTGGGCAGGTTTATCTCTTATTGGCACAACACTGGGAGGCTGACCTTTCTCCGCCACGTTTATTAAGTGTTATTAACACTTTTAAGAAGGTCGTAGGTGCCCAGGTCCTTAGTCAAACTGAGAGATGCCTTCTCAGGGAAGGCTTCCCAATCAGCCACTGCAGGATGCAGCCTGCCAGGGGAGGCTCTAGGGGCAACCAGGTGGCAAAAGAGGGCTCAGCCTGACCCCAGTGGTAATAATAAAAGTATCTCAAAAATACCCCAAGAGGTAGCACCACATGGTAAGGAAGCCATGAGCTTGGCTCTCACAAACTCCAATTTCAGCTACACCATTTAGTTTTTGCCCTTAGGCAAGTTATTTGATTGGTCTGAACCAAGAGTTCTCATCAGGATTGTCGGATTGTCATCAGGTTTAAATAAGAAACTGCAAAGAAAGTGCCGGCCACAGGCTCTGAATATGACGGGTATTAGTCAAGGTCTTCCTGCTAGGATAATTTGTAAAAATCTCATCCCTGCCCCATCCTAATCAGTACACTGTAAATTCTCTTTTTCTTTGTTCCATGCACGTAGTAAGCATTTCCAAATAGTACCTGTCATTATGGTCATGTTTTATACTTTCCAAAACACTTTCAATATTCAAGAACATGTTAGATCCTAAGATAGCCCTGTAAGGTCTGAGAGGTAGGGACTCTACCCAAGTCACATCAGTGATAAAGGGAAGAGTCGGGACCAGAACCCAGGCTGCCTGATTCCCTGTCTTCTTGCTGCCCAACTCAGCCGTGTCTCTCAGGTCCTTCCTCCTCCTCCCCGTCATCAGACATTTCACCACTTAGAGGGGCTCTCTTGTATGGCTTGTGTGCCATTTCATGTGTATGAGTCCAGACTCTTCAATGGAGGGCAGGTTCTTAACAGCCGGAGCTCTGGGCTTGCCAGCAGACCAGAGGCAGAAGAAATACAGAGGCCCAGGGTGTTTTCCAGGACAGTGGACAAGAAGGAGCCATGTTACAAGGCCCTCCTTAAACACCAACTCACATAAGTTAGAAGTGCTGAAAACATAAACTGCCCCTCTGGGATGCCAAGGGCAGAGGAGGGGAAGGGAAGGAAGGATTGCTGGGTGCCTCCACATATCTGACACCACACACACACCTCTCTGCACCTAGCCCCATCTTTATCTCGTCTCCCACCCCTGTGGTAGAGTGTCACTCATGCCGCATCAGTAGGCCCTCTGCTGTCATTTAGGTTTCTATTTGTTCATGCGTGTATTCACACACTCCCTCACACTCAGCTGGGCCCCCAAATGGTCCAGCAGCCTTGTCAACGGACTTAACCATTACCAGCTCAGAGTCCCCACTCCCCTCGGCCTCCCAGCCACCCTGATATCTTTCCTCTCCACAGATCACCCCACCTCCCTATTCACAGAGAGAATGCAGACTATAAGGACCTGGGTTAGGCTACAGTGCCTGAATGTTTGGCCAAACACCAGTCTAGATGAAGGTATTTTTTATACGATTAACATTTAAATCAGTACACTTTGAGTGAATCAGATGGCTCTCCATAATGTGACTGGGTCTTATCCAATCAGTTGAAGGACTTACTTAAGAGAAGAAAAAGACTGAGGTCCCCCCAAAAAAGGAATTCTGTCTCCAGACTTCTGCCTTTCGACCTGACCTGCAACCCTCCTTGGGTCTCCAGCCTGCTGGCCTGCCCTGCAGATTGAACTTGCCAGTCTCCATAACCATGTGAGCCAATTCCTTAATATCAGTCAGTCTCAATCTCTCTCTCCACACACACAAATACACACACACACACACACACACACACACACAGAGCTGGTTCTGTTTCTCTAAAGAACCCTAATACACAGCTCTCTAACCCTAAAGCCACCTCCCTGGCACTCCCTTTCGCAAACTCCTACCAATTCTTCAGTATCTGCTCAAACATGACCTGGGGAGCCCTTCTCTGGCTCCTCCAGGCAGAGCTCTTTCTCCTAGACTCAGCATCCTTCCAGCATGAAAAAATGATTAGATGGTGCTGTGATCAGCTCTGTCTGGTGATGCTATTAGCTGTACCTTCTGAGGGTCTAATCCTGATGTTTGTAGCTTCTGCTGACTCACTTGCAGGGGTTGCTTTCCTCTTTGTTATTGAATTTTGGATTGCGAGCTCATTGTCAGTGGGGCTTTTTCTGTGGGAATCCTTTGTGGCCAAGGTAGATGGTTTGTTCACTTGAGGGTTTTGTTTTGCTTCTGTCAGAAACTTCAGGAGCATTACCAGCCTGTGACCACTTTCTATACAAATGTTTTAACTTGGTAATTCTTGGACCAGCAGAGGGTATAGGTTTAAACTTCAAACCCTTTGAGAGTAGTCTGTGGTTATAAAGTCCCAGGGGACAATTTTTCTAACTCAGAGCCCAGGTTATCCCCTCTACCTATGAGTCAGCTGTTTTACAGTCCTCATTTCACCGAGGGCATGGCCTTGAAAGCACTGCCTTTATGTGGGGTTCTCAATTCTAACTCTCGCCTAACACAGTTCCAAGGTCTTGCCTCCTATCTTTCCTTGAACAATAAAATCCAAATCCCTGGAATTTCCTGAGGAGCAACACCCCCACTTCCCCACTCCAGGCTGCCACTGCATCCATTCGCATGCTTACCACTTCAGCTTTCAGCTTTCTCTCCGTGTTTGGTCCCTGGTGGTTTTCCTGTTGCTCCTTCTTGCTCAGCTAGCTTCTCAAAAAGGTTTGTTATTACATTTTATCCAGCATTTCCTGGTATTTTATAGAAGAGGAGTTTTCATATTATCTAGTCAACCACACTGTTGGAAATAGACATCTGCTGTATTTTAATTATTTTTCTGTGTATCTGTCTACTCCAGCTGGGCTAGACAAGCTTCTTGAGGCAGAACATTTGATGGGTACAAGGGTGGGCTTCAGACCACAGGCTGACTAGACACAAAGCCTGTCTCTGCTCCTTCTTAGCCATGTGGCCTTGTGCAGGTTACCTAATCTCTATGTCCCAGTTTGACCATCAAAAACAAGTGAAAATATCAACATCTACTGTTATGATGATTAAATAAAATATGGAAAAATTTCAAACAAAAACAGGCATATGATCAATCCTCAATAATACTGCTATTATTGTTGGAATAGTACTCAGTCTCTAGATGCTCAATAAATATGCATTGAATTTATTATTGTCAACGTTATATCCTCATTGCCTAGCATAGTAATATTGGCCAATCACAGGATTCAATAAATATTTAATGAGTTGATGTGACTAGATGACTAGATGAATGAATGAATGAATGCACCAGCACTTGGACCCACTTTCCCTTCTGTCCCAGGGAAGAGGTATCCCTCCCCTGTGTAAGGCCAATCCTTCCAGCAGCATGCTAGATCCCATTCCTTCCCCTTTCTTCCCATGCCCTCTCTCCCAAAACTTCATCTTCCCTTCTCTCCTTCTCCCCAGAATATAAAATGTTCTCATTTCTCCCATGTAACACACACATATACACACATGCACACACACCACCTGTTCTCACCTACCAGCCTAGTTCAAGCTTGCAGACCATCTCCTTTTTTGACCTCCTTAGCCTGAGTCGAAGGCACTAAGCCACTGTTTCCTGCCCTAATTCCCATCCTGGCTCTTAATCACTGCATGATAACAGAGGATGGGGAATATACAGTAGTTCTCCTCTTGTCATCCCCAGTACTTACTTACTACAGAGCCTAGCATGCAGTAGGTGCTCAAAAAAATCTAATTTTTTTTTTGAGGATGCCATGAGAAAATGCCATGCACGAAACAGGCCCTCACTAGACGTCTAATATACTGGCTGTGTAATCTTGGACTTCCCTGCCTCTGGAACTCTGAGAAATATAATAAATTTATATTCTTTATATATTACTCATTCTAAGGTTTTTTTTTTTGTTTTTTGTTTGTTTGTTTGTTTTTTAAATAGCAGTAGGAATGAACTAAGACAATAATCTTCTGACTCAAGGCTCTGGCCGCTAGACCTGTTAGGGCAGAGTTCCTGCCTTCTAGACACACTGGGGCACAGGCTGAGCCCCCAAGGCTCTGAGTGGTCCTGCCCCAAAGGCTTTGGGCAGTCCTGTCCTTTTGGCTTTTTTGGGTACAACCCACACTACTGCCCTCAGAGGTTGAAGTCACATGCTTGAAGCTCCTCTGGACTAGAATCACTGCCAGTTCTACCAATCTGTGATCATGAGGGTAGTTCTACCCCTGTGGTTCTACTGGGCAATTGCCCAAGTGGGGGTTCTCCATGGTGATCTCACTCCTGCAGCAATTTTCTGCCTGAGCTCTATGGCTCTCAAGAGCATCCTTTGAAATCTAGGTAAAGGCAGCTATGCCCCCACATACCTGCACCCACTGGAGCCACACCTGGGGCAGCTATAGCGATGGAGATAAGTGCTGATGATCCCTGAAATGTCTTAGGGGTCATTCTTCCATTGTCTTGTATAATAGGTCCTGGATTCCATTGAGATAGCATACCAATCTCCCTATCAAAGAGTTACCTGTTTACATCCTTAGTGTTCTCTCTCAACACACTTTCTCATTCTTTACAATACAGATAGACTGGGGATTTTCTAAATATTTAAATTCTCCTTTCCCTTTGATTGTAAGTTCTGTCTTGTTCCATTTCTTTCCTCTCGAATATCACTATAAGCACTCATAAGCCAAGCCACATCTTCAACACTTTGCTTAGAAATTTCCTCAGTCATATATCTAGTTTCATTGCTCACAAGTTAGACCTTCTATATTACAACATTAGAACACAAACACAATTCGGCCACATTCTTTGCCACTTTATAAAAAGGATGTCCTCTCCTCCACTCCTCCATTGTCCAATAACATATTCCTCATTTCTGTCTGAAACTTCATTGGGATGGCCTCTATCTTCCATATTTCTACCAATATTCAGTTCATGACCACTTAGCTAATCTCTACAAAGACTGAAGTTTTCTCTGTGGTTCTCCTCTTTTGAGCCCTCATCAGGATCACCCTTAAGAGTCTGCTCTTGGCAATGTAAGTTTTTTCTAGTATGCACCTCAAAACTCTTCCAGCCTCTACCCATTACCCAGTTCCAAAGTTGACTCCACATTTTAGGTATTTGTTAGAGCAGCACCCTCACTTCTTGGTACCAATTTCTGTTACAGTCCATTTGGGCTGCTATAACAAAATACCATAAACTAGGTGACTTATAAACAACAGAAATTCATTTCTCACAGTTATGGAGTGCTGGCAGATGCAGTGTCCAGTGAGGGCCTGCTTTCTGGTTCATAGGTAGCACATCCAGCTGTATAATCACATGGTAGAAAGAGCAAGGCAATTATCTGGGACTTGCTTTATAGGGTACGAATCCCACCAGAAGGGCTCTACCTTCATGACCTAATCATGTCCCAAAGTCCTCACCTCCTAATACTAACACATTAGAGGTTAAGTATACATGAGTTTGGCAGGGGTGGAGCAGACACAAACATTGAGACCATGGCACTTCCCCGGAGTCAAAGTCTCTCACTGCATAAAATATAGAATTAGGCACAAAATACTTAAATGCATACATAGCATAAGAGAACAAATAAATGAAATTCATCCAAAAGAAAGTATACCTTGTCAGACGGCCTCAAGTAGGACTGGCCAATGGCAGATCTTTGTTTATAAAGGATGGAGCAAGGTCAGAGAAGAGACAGGGCCTGATACAGTGATGGGACTGAGAAACAGTTTGCCACTAAAAGAGGTAATGTGTTTTCAGAAAGGATGGCTGGAGCCAGAAGCTTAACTTTGGGTGACTTCCCAGTTTTGCTGAGGGTCAGCCCTCATTAACTTTCACTATGTGGCATAAACAGATGCTGGGAGTTAAGGTCATTTTATCATGCCACCGTCACCCAGGCAGCTCTGTGCTGTAGAATTTGGGAAGATTTGTGTTTGTTTTGTATGCCATGCCTTGACTATATAGGAGGATCATTCAATTCCTTTGCTTCCCTATTGCACCCATGGGGACTGCAAACCTAGTAAGTGTTTCAACGACTACTTACGGACTAACTGACTAATTGCAGAACTCCTCTGGGTCTAGCAACAAAAGTGGGAGCAGGAAGGCCCTGCTAAAATGTATGGGTTTGGGTGTTACCCGGAAGTGAGAGAAATATTTCTCAGCCCATTGCCATTATTTTAAAGAATTAATTATATATTGGTTAAGCTGGGAGGGAGTCATGGCAGTTCCCAGATAGGGAGAAGTGTTGCCCAGAAACTGTTGGTGCAGGCTTTGTCCACCATGGAGCACCACACAGATGTTGTAAGCCTCACTGTCCACAGTCCCAGCTAAACTACACTTCTTGCAGACCCTCAAAAACACCAAGCTGTTAGTAGAGCATACTGAAGTTGACTTCCTATCCATTCCATGTCTCCTTCATTATACAACAGCAACATAATTTAGGGACTGAAACCCTGCTCCAGGAATGAGCTCTTATTAGTGTAAGTCAGAGGTCAGCAAACTATGATCTGCTAAATCTAGCCTGCCACCTGTTTTTTGTTTGTATGTGTGTGCATGTCTTTGTTTGATGTGGTCTGCAAGTTAAGAATTGTCTTTACATTATTAATGTTTTGGGAAAAAGCCAAAAGAATATTTCATGACACACACAATTATATAAAATTAAAATATTAACATCACAAATAAAGTTTTATTGGAACACAGCCATGTTCATTCATTTATGTGTTGTCTATAGCTGCTTTTGTGCTATAATGGCGAAGTTTAAAAGTTGTAGTGGCCTCAGAAACAAAAGAATCATAGAGACTATTATGAACAATTTGAACAACTATTTGTCAACCTAGAGGCTGAACAACCTAGAGGAAATGAAAATATTCCTAGAAAAATGTAACCTACCAAGATTGAATCAGGAAGAAACAGAAAGCTTGAACAGACCAATAGCAAATAAAGAAACTGAAGTAATTAAAAACCTTCCAATAAAGAAAAGCCCAGGACCAGATGGCATCACAGCTGAATTCTACCAAACATTCAAGGAAGAATTACTACCAGTGCTTCTTAAACTCTTCCAAAAAATAGAGCTAGAGGGAATACGTCCAAATACATTTTACAAGACCATCCTTTTGATACTTAAGCCAGATAAAGACACTGCAAGAAAAGAAAACTACAGGCCAATATCTCTAATTAACATTAATGTAAAAATCCTCAATAAAATACAATCAAACTGAATTTAACAACTCATTAATCAGATTATATATCATGACCAAGTTGGATTTATGCCTGGCATGCAAGGCTGGTTTAACATATGCAATTCAATCAGCATGACACATCACATTAATAGAATGAAAGATAAAAGCCATACAATCATCTCAGTTGGTGCAGAAAAACATTTAACAAAGTTCAGCATCCCTTCTTGATAAAACCTCTTAACAGTTTAGGTATAGAAGAAAAATTCCTCAATACAATAAAGGCAATGTATTAAAAACCCATAGCTAAACTCATAATCAATGGGGAACAACTGAAAGCTTTTCTACTAAGATCTGGTACAAGGCAGGAATGCCCATGCAACTTCTATTCAGTATAGTATGAAAAGTACTAGTGCTAGCCAGAGCAATCAGATAAGAAAAAATAAAAATAAAAAGGCATCCAAATTCAAATGATCTCTATTTACAGACGACACGATCCTATATGTAGAAAACTCGAAAGATTTAACCCACAAAAAAAACTGTTAGAATAAATGAATTCAGTAAAGTTGCAGTATGCAAAATAAACAAAACTCAGCAGCATTTCTATGTACAAATAATGACTTAGCTGAAAAAGAAATCAAGAAAATGATCCCACAAAAATTGATAGCATCAAAAAACAAAATATCTAGGAATAAATGTAACCAAGGAGGTGGAAAATTTTTACACCAAAAGCTATAAGATGTTGATGGGAGAAATTGAAGAAGATAAACAAATAAATGGAAAGATATCCCATGTTAATGAATAAGAATAATATTGTTAAAATGCCCATACTACCCAGAGCAATACATGGGTTTAATAAAGCCCCTATTAAAATTCCAATGACATTCTTCATAGAAATAGAAAAACAATCCTAAAATTTCCATGGGATCACAAAAAAAAAAAAAAACCCTGAATATCCAAAGCAGTACTGAGAAAGAAAAAGAAAGTTGGAAGCATCACACTTCCTGACTTAAGATTATATTACAAAGTTGTAGTAATCAAAACAGTATGGTACTGGCTAAAAACAGAAACACAGACCAATGGAACCAGAATGGAGAACCCAGAAATGAATCCAAACATAAACAGTCAACTGATTTTTGACAAGGGCACCAAGAGGACACAATGGGGAAATGATAGTCTCTTTAATAAATGGTGCTGAAAAACTGGATTTCCACATGCAAATGAATGAAATTGGACCCTTATCTTACACCATACACAAAAATAAACTCGAAATGCATAGAAGATATAAATGTAAGACCTGAAACCATAAGACTCTTGGAAAAGATCACAAAGAAAAAGCTCCTTGACACTGGCCTTAACAATGATTTTTTTGGATAGCACACCAAAAGCTCAGGCTACAAAAGCAAAAATAAATAAATGGGACTACATAAACTACAAAGCTTCTGTACAGCAAAATAAACAACAAAATGAAAAGGCAACCTACAGACTGGGAAAAAAAATATGTGCAAACCACATATCTGATAAGAAGTTGACATCCAAAATTTATTTTTAAAACTCTTATAAATTAATAGCAGAAAAACAAATAACCCAATTTAAAAATGGGCAAAGGACCAAACAGATGGTTCTGCCAAGAATACATACAAATGGCCAACAGATATACGAAAAAGTGCTCAACATCACTTATCCTCAGGGAAATACAAATTAAAACCACTATTTCACTTCACAATTGTAAAAATGGCTATTATCAAATAGACAAAAGATAACAAGTGTTGGCAAGGGTGTGAAGAAAAGAGACCTCTAGTGCACTGTTTGGTGGGAACATGAATTGGTAACAGCCCTTATGGAAAATGGTATGGAGGTTCACCAAGAAATAAAAAATAGAACTACTATACAACTCAACAATCCCTCCTCTGGGTATATACCCAAAGAAGATGAAATCACTACCTTATAAAGATATTTCAACTGCCATGTTCATTGTACTATTAATCACAACAGCCAAGATATGGAAACAACCTACATATCCATTGGCAGACAAATGGATAAAGAAAATATAATATACGGATTCCTGGGCAAGATGGCTGAATATGAACAGCTCCAGTCCGCAGCTCCCAGCGAGACCAACGCAGAAGGCAGGTTATTTCTGTGTTTCCAACTGAGGTACCTGGTTCATTTCATTGGGATTGGTTAGACAGTGGGTGCAGCCCACAGAGGGCAAGCAGAAGCAGGGTGGGGTGTCGTCTCACCCAGGAAGTGCAAAGGGTCGGAGAACTACCTCCCCTAGCCAAGGGAAGCCATGAGGGACTGTGCTGTGAGGGATGGTGATATTTGGCCCAGATACTATGCTTTTCCCATGGTCTTTGCAACCCACAGACCAGGATATTCCCTCGGGTTCCTACACCACAAGGCCCCTGGGTTTCAAGCACGAAACTGGGCAGCCATTTGAGTAGACACCAAAGCTAGCTGCAGGAGTTTCTTTCATACCCCAGTGGTGCCTGGAATGCCAGCAACACAGAACCGTACACTCCCCTGAAAAGGGGGCTGAAGCCAGGGAGCCAAGTGGTCTTGCTCAGTGGATCCCACCCTCACAGAGCCCAGCAAGCTAGGATCCACTGGCCTGAAATTCCCACGGCCAGCACAGCAGTCTGAAGTCGACCTGGGATGCTCAGGCTTGGTGGGGGGAGGGGCGTTTGCCATTACTGAGGTTTGAGTGGGCGGTTTTCCGTTTACAGTGTAACAAAGTTGCTGGGAAATTTGGACTGGATGGAGCACACCACAGCGCTGCAAAGACACTGCAGCCAGACTGCCTCTCTAGATTCCTCCTCTCTGGGCAAGGCATCTCTGAAAGAAAGGTAGCAGCCCCAGTCAGCAGCTTATAGATAAAACTCCCATCTCCCTGGGACAGAGCACCTGGGGGAAGGGGCGGCTGTGGGCGCAACTTCAGCAGACTTAAACATTCCTGCCTGCCAGCTCTGAAGAGAGCAGCAGATCTCCCAGCACAGTGCTCAAGCTCTGCTAAGGGACAGACTGCCTTCTCAAGTGTGTCCCTGACCCCTGTGCCTCCTGATGGGGGGACACCTCCCAGCAGGGGTCGACAGACACCTCATACAGGAGAGCTCCAGCTGGCATCTGGCAGGTGCCCCTCTATGATGAAACTTCCAGAGGAAGGAGCAGGCAGCAATCTTTGCTGTTCTGCAGCCTCTGCTGGTGACACCCAGGCAAACAGGGTCTTAAATGGACCTCCAGCAGACTTGCAGAAGAGAGGCCTGACTGTTAGAAGGAAAAATAACAAACAGAAAGCAACAGCATCAACATCAACAAAAAGGACAACCACACAAAAACTCTATCTGAAGGTCACCAGCAGCAAAGACCAAAGGTAGGTAAATCCACGAAGATGAGGAAAAACCAGCACAAAAAGGCTGAAAATTCCAAAAACCAGAATGCTTCTTCTCCTCCAAAGGGACACAACTCCTCGTCAGCAAGGGAACAAAGCCGGACGGAGAACGAATTTGACGAATTGACAGAAGTAGGCGTCAGAAGGTGGGTAATAACGAACTCCTCTGAGCTAAAGGAGCATGTTCTAACCCAATGCAAGGAAGCTAAGAACCTTGATAAAAGGTTAGAGGAATTGTTAACTAGAATAACCAGTTTAGGGAAGAACATAAATGACCTGATGGAGCTGAAAAATACAGCACAAGCACTTAGTGAAGCATACACAAGGATCAATAGCCAAATCGATCAAGCAGAAGAAAGGATATCAGAGATTGAAGATCAACTTAATGAAATAAAGTGTGAAGACAAGATTAGAAAAAAAAGAATGAAAAGGAATGAACAAAGCCTCCAAGAAATATGGGACTATAAGAAAAGACAAAACCGACGTTTGATTGGTGTACCTGAAAGTGACGGGGAGAAAGGAATCAACTTGGAAAACACACATCAGGATATTATCCAGGAGAAGTTCCCCAACCTAGCAAGACATGCCAACATGCAAATTCAGGAAATACAGAGAACACCACAAAGATACTCCTAGAGAAGAGCAACCCCAAGACACATAATTGTCAGATTTACCAAGGTTGAAATGAAGGAAAAAATGTTAAGGGCAGCCAGAGAGAAAGGTCGGGTTACCCACAAAGGGAAGCCCATCAGACTAACAGCAGATCTCTCTGCAGAAACCCTACAAGCCAGAAGAGAGTGGGGGCCAATATTCAACATTCTTAAAGAAAAGAATTTTCAATCCAGAATTTCATATCCAGCCAAACTAAGCTTCATAAGTAAAGGAGAAATAAAATCCTTTATACACAAACAAATGCTGAGGGATTTTATCACCACCAGGCCTGCCTTACAAGAGCTCCTGAAGGAAGCACTAAAAAGGAAAAAAAAAACAAAAACAAAAAACTGGTATCAACCACTACAAAAACAAACCAAAATGTAAATCCCATCAACACTATGAAGAAACTGCATCAACTAATGGGCAAAATAACCAGCTAGCATCATAATGGCAGGATCAAATTCACACATAACAATATCAACCTTAAATGTAAATGGGCTAAACGCCCCAATTAAAAGGCACAGACTGGCAAATTGGATAAAGAGTCAAGACCCATCGGTGTGCTGTATTCAGGAGACCCATCTCACATGCAAAGACACACATGGGCTCAAAATAAAGGGATGGAGGAAGCTTTACCAAGCAAATGGAAAGCAAAAAAACAGCAGGGTTGCAATCCTAGTCTCTGATAAAACAGACTTTAAACCAACAAAGATCAAAAAAGACAAAGAAGGACATTACATAATGGTAAAGGGATCAATGCAACAAGAAGAGCTAACTATCTAAATATATATGCACCCAATACAGAAGCACCCAGATTCATAAAGCAAGTTCTTAGAGACCCACAAAGAGACTTAGACTCCCATACAATAATAGTGGGAGACTTCGACACTCCACTGTCAATATTAGACAGATCAACGAGACAGAAAATTAACAAGGATATTCAGGATTTGAACTCAACTCTGGACCAAGCGAACCTAACAGCCACCTACAGAACTCTCTACCCCAAATCAACAGAATATACATTCTTCTCAGTACCACATAGCACTTATTCTAAAATTGACCACATAATTGGAAGTAAAACACTCCTCAGCAAATGCAAAAGAATGGAAATCATAACAAACAGTCTCTCAGACCACAGTGCAATCAAATTAGAACTCGGAATTAAGAAACTCACTGAAAACTGCACAACTACATGGAAACTGAACAACCTGCTCCTGAATGACTACTGGGTAAATAATGAAATTAAGGCAGAAATAAATAAGTTCTTTGAAACCAATGAGAACAAAGACACAACGTACCAGAATCTCTGGGACAAAGCTAAAGCACTGTTTAGAGGGAAATTTATAGCACAAAATGGCCAAAGGAGAAAGCAGGAAAGATCTAAAATTGACACCCTAACATCACAATTAAAAGAACTAGAGAAGCAAGAGCAAACAAATTCAAAAGCTAGCAGAAGACAAGAAATAACTAAGATCAGAGCAGAACTGAAGGAGATAGAGGCATGAAAAACCCTTCCAAAAATCAGTGAATCCAGGAACTGGTTTTTTGAAAAGACTAACAAAATAGACCACTAACCAGACTAATAAAGAAAAAGACAGAAGAATCAAATAGACACAATAAAAAATGATAAAGGGGGGATCACCACTGATCCCAAAGAATACGAACTACCATCAGAGAATATTATAAACACTTCTATGCAAATAAACTAGAAAATCTAGAAAAAAATGGATAAATTCCTGGACACATAAACCCTCCCAAGCCTAAACCAGGAAGAAGTTGAATTCCTGAATAGACCAATAACAAGTTCTAAAATTGAGGCAGTAATTAATAGCCTACCAACCATAAAAAGCCCAGGACAAGACAGATTCACAGCCGAATTCTACCAGAGGTACAAAAAGGAGCTAGTACCATTCCTTCTGAAATTATTCCAAACAATAGAAAAAGGGGGACTCCTCCCTAACTCATTTTATGAGCCCAGCATCATCCTGATACCAAAATCTGGCAGAGACACAACAACAACAAAAAAAGAAAATTTCAGGCCAATATTCCTGATGAACACCGATTCAAAAATCCTCAATAAAATACTAACGAACCAAATCGAGCAGCACATCAAGAAGCTTATCCACCATGATCAAGTTGGCTTCATCCCTGGGATGCAAGGCTGGTTCAATATATGCAAATCAATAAACGTAATCCATCACATAAACAGAACCAATGACAAAAACCACATGATTATCTCAATAGATGCAGAAAAGGCCTTTGATAAAATTCAATACCCCATCATGCTAAAAACACTCAATAAACTAGGTATTGATGGAACATATCTCAAAATAATAAGAGCTACTTATGACAAACCCACAGCCAATATCTGAATGGGCAAAAGCTGGAAGCATTCCCTTTGAAAACCAGCACAAGACAAGGATGCCCTCTCTCACCACTCCTATTCAACACAGTATTGGAAGTTCTGGCCAGGGCACTCAGGCAAGAGAAAGAAATAAAGGGTATTCAAATAGGAAGAGAAGAAGTCAAATTATTTCTGTTTGCAGATGACATGATTGTGTATTTAGAAAACCCCATTGTCTGAGTCCAAAAACTCCTTAAGCTGATAAGCAACTTCAGCAAAGTCTTAGGATACAAAATCAATGTGCAAAAATCACAGGCATTCCTATACACCAATAATAGACAAACAGAGAGCCAGATCATGAGCAAACTCCCATTCACAATTGCTATAAAGAGAATAAAATACCTAGGAATACAACTTACAAGGGATGTGAAGGACCTCTTCAAGGAGAACTACAAACCACTGCTAAAGGAAATAAGAGAGGACACAAATGGAAAAACATTCCATGCTCATGGATAGGAAGAATATCGTGAAAATGGCCATACTACCCAAAGTAATTTATAGATTCAATGCTATTAACATCAAGCCACCATTGACTTTCTTCACAGAATTAGAAAAAATTACTTTAAATTTAATATGAAAGCAAAAAAGAGCCCGTATAGCCAAGGCAATCCTATGCAAAAAGAACAAAGCTGGAGGCATCATGCTACCTGACTTCAAACTATGCTACAAGGCTAAAGTAACCAAAATAGCATGGTACTGGTACTAAAACAGATATATAGACGAATGGAACAGAACAGAGGCCTCAGAAATCATGCCACACATCTACAACTATCTGATCTTTGACAAACCTGACAAAAACAAGCAATGGGAAAAGGATTCCCTACTTAACAAATGGTGGTGGGAAAACTGGCTAGCCATATACAGAAAACTGAAACTGGACCCCTTCCTTACACCTTATACAAAAATTAACTCAAGATGAATTAAACACTTAAACGTAAGACCTGAAACCATAAAAACTCTAGAAGAAAACCTAAGCAATACCATTCAGGACATAGGCATGGGCAAAGATTTCATGACTAAAACACCAAAAGCAATGGCAACAAAAGCCAAAATTGACAAATGGGATCTAATTAAACTAAAGAGCTTCTGCATAGCAAAACAAACTATCATCAGAGTGAACAGGGAACCTGTAAAATGGGAGAAAATTTTTGCAATCTATCCATCTGACAAAGGGCTAATATCCAGAATCTACAAGGAACTTAAACAAACTTACAAGAAAAAAACAAACCACCCCATCAAAAAGTGGGCGAAGGATATGAACAGACTCTTTGCAAAAGAAGACATTTATGTGGCCAACAAACACATGAAAAAAAGCTCACCATCAGTGGTCATTAGAGAAATTCAAATCAAAACCACAATGAGATACCATCTCATGCTACTTAGAATGACGATCATTAAAAAGTTAGGAAACAACAGATGCTGGAGAGGATGTGGAGAAATAGGAACGTTTTTACACTGTTTGTGGGAGTCTAAATTAGTTCAACCATTGTGGAAGACAGTGTGGCGATTCCTCAAGGATCTAGAGCTAGAAATACCATTTGACCCAACAATCCCATTACTGGGTATATACCCAAAGACTGTAAATCATTCTACTCTAAAGTCATGTGCACACATATGTTTATTGCAGCACTATTCACAATAGCAAGGACTTGGAACCAACCCAAATGCCCATCAATGACAGAATGAATAAAAAAAAATGTGGCACATATACACCATGGAATACTGTGTAGCCATAAAAAAAGAATGAGTTCGTGTCCTTTGCAGGGACATGGATGAAGCTGGAAACCATTATTCTCAGCAGACTAACACAGGAACAGAAAACCAAACACTGCATGTTCTCACTCATAAGTGGGAGTTGAACAATGAGAACGTTGGGCACAGGGAGGGGAACATCAGACACTAGGGCCTGTCGGGGGTTGGGAGTCTAGGTGAGGGATAGCATTAGGAGAAATACCTAATGTAGATGACAGGTTGATGGGTGCAGCAAACCACCATGGCACATGTATACCTATGTAACAAACCTGCACGTTCTGCACATGTATTCCAGAACTTAAAGTATAATAAAAAAGTATATATATATATGTATATATATGTTTATATATATGTATATATATGTTTTTATATATATGTATATATGTTTATATATATATAAAATATTCCATTGTGTGTATATATATATATTATTCAACCTTAGAAAAGGAGATCTTGCTATTTGTTACAACATGGATGGACCTAGAGGACATTATGCTAAGTGAATAAGCTAGACAGAGAGACAAATATTGCATTATCTCAGTTATATGTAGAATATTTTTATAAAGAAGAACTCACATACACAGAGAATAAAACAGTGGTTATCACAGGTGGGGATAAGGGGGAGAAGAAACAATAGGGAGACATAAGTCTAAGAATACAAAATGGCAGGTATGTAGGATGAACACGTTTAGAGACCTAACGTACAATGTGAGGATTAAAATCTACTTATTTAACAAAAATCTCTAATATAAAGTGTGTTATATTAGAGATTTTTGTTAAATAAGTAGATTTTAGCTGCTCTTGTCATAAAAAGTATGTGTGATAATAGACATGTTAATCTGCTTCACTATAGCAACCATCTTACTATCTATATGTATCCCCTAACATCATGTTGTAAGCCTCAAATATATACAATAAAAAATTTATTTTAAAAAAAGATTCTAGGAAAAAAAGAAGTCATAACAGAGACCATATGGCCCACAAAGCCTAAAATATTTACTATCTGGCCCTTCATGGAAAAACTCTGCCAATCTCTGGGTCTAAGTCAATCACAGTAATCCCATTTCCCTTACCAGTATTTTGGTTTGTTTTGTTTTGCTTTGCTTTTAAGGACCCAGACTAAGTCAATCAGAGCCAGGCATTCCCCCATGACAATAATCAGTTCAGGGTGGTTAAGTGAGCCAGATTGGCCCCATTAAGACTTGAGGGAAGAGACTTCGGTTCTTACTCTCATATTAGACTTGAAAAAAAAAATGCTACTGATAGCCCACAATACAATACAAGGGGAATCCCATCTTGGGAGAAGCCAATCTTGGAGAGAAAGCCAATCTTGGGAGAAAGCTGAGGCTGTGGACAGTGGAGTGAAGAGACTGGAAAGCCTGAATCTGATGTCCCTGAGCCACCAGGACAAACAATGCTGACAGCCTCCCTGGCCCCTGCCTGCCTCTAGACTTCCTACTGTGGAAGCCAATTCATTTACTTGGCATTTTAGCTGCTTTCGGTTTAGTTTTCTGTGACTTGTAACCAAAAGCTTCTCTCTGACCCTGACCATTTTTGCACATACTGTTCCCTCTGCCCAGAAAGCTCTCCACTCCCCAGCTCTTGCTTGCCTGGCTAACTTCTACTACTCATCTATCAAGCTTCAAAATAAATATCAGTGTCACAGGAAGGCCATCTTGTGGCCTCCTGGACGAAGTAATATCCCTGTGCTATGCACCATCCCTGTCCACAGTACCCTCGACTCTGTCTTTTGTAACTCACATCACTTATCTATTATTATGTGTTTATCCCTGCCTTCCCTGCTAGTCTTGGATATAAGCCAAGGCCATGCTTGTCTTGTTCTCTACTGTATCCCCAGTGCCTAGCACAGTGCCTGGCAATTAGGTGCTGACTAAACTGCACAAGGAACAGCATTTCCCAGACCATGCTTCACGGAATACCAGTGTCCCTTGAGAAGCTGGTAGATAAGACACCAAGACACTCCCATTTATAGATACCTACTAGAGACCAATTAACAGCTGGTGATTATTTTTAGCTGCCCTCTCCCTTTGTCTTCTGTAATGTTTCACTCCAGTGTCCTGAATAGACTATATATTATTAATAGATGGTCACCCTCTTGTTATTAGAAGTTCCAGGTGTAACACCTAAATAATTTCAAGAATCATTTAGATGATCCTAAGCAGTGGCCTTTACTACAGGATTTCTCAGAGACACAGTTACAGTGCTGACCCTGCAATGGTGCCACGGGAGGCGGGCAATGCTGGAGCCCTGGTTATGAGCCTCTAAGAGGTGAATATATATAAAATGCAGCATTTCCCAAACGTATTTGATGGCACACTTTTCTCTAAACCAAGTAGCATCTTACAAGACTCTAGAGCTGGAAAAAAAGAAAAAAAAAAAGTTTATGAAACCTACTGGCTTAGGGCCTTTGGGAAGAGACAAACGTAGAGGCAGAGCATGAAGAGGCCCTCTGAGGTATCCGTAGAAAGCAACTGATTTGCTAAAGACTCCAGAATCACAGATGTTAGGCACAGGGGCCCCCAGGTCCTCAGGATGGGCGCAATGAAGCAGAGTGAAAGAGAGGGGTGTAGGGTCTTGCACCCACTGTTCTGCTGCGTGGGATCGTGTGCCACCTTGCTTCCAGAGTGGTGTGAGGGGCATGGACTGTGCTGCACTGAGCCTTAAGGAATGCCCAGGGAAATGGATGCAGAGGGGTCACCTGGGGGCCAAGTGATCCCCACTTGGCATCTCAGCCTAACGCCCACTCCTGGGCTAGGAGCTAAAACCAATCCAAGAAGCTTGGACATCAGTCTCTACATCATCAATCCCATGGACTGTAAATAATTTGCAGTCTCTCACTGAGGCAGAGCCAAGGACAGCTCCAGTGGAGAAGCTGAAGCTTCAGGTTCCCTTCATGTTTTCCCAACACACCCCGTGCAGGGTGGGAACGGAGTGATCCTGCCCTCCGAAGCCCAGAGGGAAGGAATCCCATGGAATCCCCCGATCCAAACTCTCCTCCGCAGATAACTGAGACTTAGTAACGGCCCCTGATCACTGAGGGAGAACTGGTGGCTCCATGCCCAATTCGGCAAACCAGTATTTCTAGAGCCCAAGCCCTATTTTGAAATCCAAAAAAATAAAATATAGGGGTCTGGAAGAGATTGAGGTTTCACTGCTTTCTGCCAGACCCTGGGAACTCTTCTCCCTTTCACAGCTGTGGAGGTGGACAGATTCTCTAGAAAGAGATATTAATGGCTACTGAGCCCTCCCTGGGCCACATGTCATCCTTGCTATTTTCCATACTCTAAGTCTTTTTGCCTCCCAACCCCACTGTGTGACAGGTAGTACTATCACCCACATTTCACAGATAAGGCATGTGAGGCTCAGAGAAGTCAGAGAACTTGCCCAAAGACACAGCCAGAGAGAGACAGAGCTGAGATTTGGCTAAAAGCCCATGCTACTCCCATTGGCCACACCACCTTCTGGACGCCCCAAGGCAGGTAACCTGGCCCAGCAGACACAACCTCACTTATGCTGCCCAGTGGCCCTTGACATTTTTATCTCCCTAGAGGCTGCTTTCAGGGAGTCCAGCAGTATCTCTGTGGGGCTGGTGGCTCCTAGTGGCCAAGTGTGTGCCTCCAAAACCTCTCAGGCCAACTCTGGGAGTCTCTTACCCTGCTCAGTGAGGAGGCAGCTCCACGATGCTGCTGCTGTGTCAGTGAGAAAAGACACTCACGGGCCATCAAACTGATGAGCACACACTTGATTCACTCAAGGGTGAAATCCTTCACCCCCTTCAAGATCAGAAAAATCAGCTCCACTGACCTGTGTTCTTCAGGCAGGAGGCAAGCTGGGCAGGGGCTGGCTGGGCTGGCTGCAGGTGCACAGCACAGTGGGAGGTGGTTGAAAGAGAGATGAGTTATCCAGGCTGCAAAAAGCCTGCAGAGAAGCTGCCAGGGACAGCCCCACCTGTGGCCCAGCCTCAGGGCCTGGATGCTCCCCTATACTTACTCCCTGCCTCTTAAATAATAAAAACATCCAGGAGTCTCAGTGTCAGGATCTGAGCTCTGTGTCCTCTATAGATCAATGGAAAATATGGAAGATCCACAGGATGAGACTATTGGGGTCCATTTGCACAAGAGACAAAAGGCAGTGATGGTAAACTTAGTTTAAGAGTTATGAAGAGTTGACAGGAAGAGAAATAATTTGGAGTCCAGTATGGCTCATGGACCTCAGCCCTTTCAGCCAAGTCTTAGAGATCATGCAATAAAGAACAACCAAAAACAAGAGAGGGGTTTTCTTTAGGATACTAGGCTTATAAGGCAGCCCAGGTTCCTTCCCTGTAGGGCAGTATGTGGCACAGGGCACTGGGGAACATTTTACCCCCATCAGGACACCACAGAGGCCTTAAGGGTCAAGAGTTAGAGATGGACACGGAGCCCCTGGGATCCACAGAGGGGCAAGAGCAGGCTAGGACATGGGGTCCCAGCAATCTTGCTGGAGGGGGAGGAGCATAGTATATAGAGTGGGCACACACATGTCTGACAAATGAAAATATACCTTCAGACTGTTATTCCTAAGGGTGGTGTAGCCTGGAGAAACCAACGTTGCAACAGCAATGCCATATATTGGTTTAGGGTGGTGCAGGTGACCAAGTGCTCAACCATCCTGGGGCAGATAGCATCAGTCCTACCTGATGAGGGACACCAAGCTTACACTGCTGGGATCCAGTCAGGTCTGGAGTCCAACACACAGAACAGAGTCTCATGATGCTGGAGACAGAACACCTCTGTCCTAATCCTAATCTCAAAAATTAGTAATTGTCACTCTGGGCAAGTCACTTAACCTCCCCAAGTTACAGTTTCCTCATCTGTAAATGGTGACAATAACAGTTTACCTACCAGGCTATCATGAGATGATAAAATGTCCTAGACTCTTCCAGGAGCAGCAGAAGGCATCCACCCCAACTCTCCCTGGAGGGTAGGAGGGCAAGGCCAATCACATTGTCTGTTAGCATGGAAATAAAAGCCATAAAGGCTTGAGGGACCTGCACAAGCAGGCTCTTTTCCTAAATAGTTTTCATTGTTGATTTGCATAGTAAATTCTTTTTACTATTGTTATTATTATTATTTATTATCTTTGGTTTTTTTTATTTTTTTGGGACAAGATCTTGCTTGCCTCTGTCACCCAGGGTGGAGTGCAGTGGTGTGATCACCACTCACTGCAGCCTCAGCCTCCCAGGCTCAAGTGATCCTCCCACCTCAGCCTCCCAAGTAGCTAAGACTAAGTGCTGCCATGACTGGCTATTTTATTTTTCTTCAAATTTTTTGTAGAGATGAAGTCTCACTAGGTTGCCCAGGCTCATCTTGAACTCCTGGGCTCTAGCAATCCTCCCACATTGGCCTCCAAAGTGCTGGGATTATAGGTGTGAGCCAACGAGTAAACGCTTTTTAAACAGTTAGCTCTTCCTTCCCCAGGGCTCCCTGAGCACCTGGCTCTGCCATTAGCGCTCAGGCCCTTGGCTCCGATGGTGCAATTGTGTTCTCCTCACCACACACTGTGGCTGTAAAGGCAGGACTCAGCTCTGTTCACCTCTCTACCCTCAGGGCCTGGCACAGTCTTTGACTATAGACAGTCTCAATAACTGTTGAAAGAATAAACTTTGAACCTCTGCCCTGACCCATTCCAAATTACCAGAGTCCAAATTAATGAGGTTTCATTGTAATTAACACTGACATCGTTTGCAGTTCGGATTCAGATGTCTTCCTTCAAAGGACACTGTGAAGAAAGTAAAAAGACAGCCTACTAATGACAGAAAATATTTGCAAATCATATAAATGATAACGGGCTATATCTAGAATATAGAAAGAACTCTTACAACTCAATAAAAAGACAAATAACCCAATTAAAAAGAGGCAAAAAATCTGAACAGACAGATCTCCAAAGATGATATAAAAATGGTCAGTAAGCACATGAAAAGATCCTCAACATCATTAGACTTAGGGATATACAAATCAAAACCATGTGAGACAGAAGGCAGAGAAATTAGAACCCTCATACATTGCTGGTGGGAATGTAAAACGGGGCAGCCACTTTGGAGAGCAATCTGGAGTTCCCCAAAGGATAAAATATAGATTTACCATATGATTAGCAATTCCACTCCTAGGTATATATCCAAGAGAATTGAAAACATGTGTCCACCTAAAAACATATACATGAATGTTCACAGCAGCATCATTCATAATAGACAAAGAGTGGAAAAAACCCAAATATCTACGAACTGATTAACAAATAAAATGTGGTAGAGCCATACAATGGAATATTATTCAGCCATGAAAGGAAATGAATTATTGACACACGCTACAACCCGGATGAGCCTTGAACACATTATGCCATGTGAAGAATGCCAGACACAAAAGGCCACACACTGTCTGATTCCATTTATATGAAATGTCCAAGGGCCAGGCACAGTGCTTCACGCCTATAATCCCAGCACTTTGGGAGGCTGAGGCAGGCAGATGATGAGGTCAAGAGTTCAAGACCAGCCTGGCCAATCTACTAAAAATACAAAAATTAGCTTGGCACGGTGGCGGGCGCCTGTAATCCCAGCTACTTGGGAGGCTGGGGCAGGAGAATCACTTGAATTCGGGAAGCGGAGGTTGCCATGAGCCAAGTCACGCCACTGCATTCCAGCCTGAGTGACAGAGCAAGACTCCGTCTCCAAAAAAAAGAGAAACGTCCAAAATCGGCAAATCTACAGACACAGAAAGTACATGAGTGGTTGGCAGGGGCTGGGATGAATGGGGACAGTGAGGAGTGATAGCTCAAGGGGATGGGCTTTCTTCTTGGGGTGCTGAAAAAATTGGAAAAGTGATTGTGATGAAGCTTGCCTAACGGTTAAATACATTAAAATACATTAAAAACCATGACACTGTGCAGTTTAAATGGGTGCATTATATGTTATGTAAATTCATCTCAGCACAGCTGTTTAAAAAACAAAACAAAAAGGAAAAACAGATTCTGGTGTCTTCGTTATTCTCAAGCCTCTAATTTTGAAAGACAAGGGCTGGCATCATCTCTTACCTGTTGTCTCCCTCACAGCACCTAAGATTGGGCTGGATGTAGAATAACTACTCATATGTTTGTTGAATTGAAAATGATGACTGTTTTGCCAAAAAAGGAAAATAGGGTATGTAGTCTCTCATTCAAATTCAACACCATCAGGGAAACAGTCTCCTAAAATCTATATAGGATTTGTTGGGATACGTATGATCCCAATTTTACAGAAAAGGAAACTGAAGGCCACTTAAATTGCTTGTCTGAGGCCATTCAGCTAGTGAGTGACAAAGGTAGAATTAGGTTCTAGTCTCTCCTGACCTGTTTGATTTTCCCACCCTAATTCACTTTGTCTTCCCCTAGCCACCCTGCACACACACACACACACACACACACGCATACACACACAGAATTGTGTTGTCTGATTGCTCAACTGCTGGCCCAGGCTTTGGCCTCTGCTCCCCAGCCTTAAGCCAGAGGCCCCTCAGGCTCCGCACCAAATTCTTCCAATTCACCTGCATTTCTATTCTGCTCTGAATAAAGCTGGGCAAAACTCTAGGGCTTTCTTGCCCATTTTCTCCAAACCACCCATGTGTGCTCAGCTGCTCTCCTGTAAAGGACATGATGAGGTGAGCAGTGACGCCTCATTCGGGAGTCCCCATCCAGCTGAGCACCATCTTCCCTCAGGACCACTTCCTTGAAGGCCACAAGGGAGAGGGTGGGACTGGCCCACGAGGAGGCACCTCCAGGCCATCTTCCGGCCTAGGCCCACGGCTGTGCTCTCCTGCCTCCGTCCCTTGCTTGGAGGGAGCCTCCTCTGACTTGACTATGGAGGGGGGTGAACAGGCTTAGAAACCCACTGTGGGTCACTAATCACTGCTATGCTTCATGCCTCAGCTGTGCAAACAGTGACAACAGGTGGCCCTTGAGCAGAGCCAAAGAGGAGCAAGGCCAGTGTAGACAGCTTTGGGCTGGGGGGCAGAAGACTGGGTCCCCACCCTGACCTGTCTAAAAAGCTATGTGCTCCCTCCTCCCTGAGAGCTGCAGGGAGGGTGGAAAGTAAAATCAACTAATGAAAATGGGAAAACTTTAAAAGGAATGAAAAAACATAAACTAGATGATGTTTAAGGGGCATCAGGCCAACACTGTTAAACTCTCTTTGACTGTGAGAAGGCTCGCTGGGCTCAGGGAAGGGGTGGATCTCTCCATTTCCCACCCAAGTTGGGGTCACTTTGGCTTTTGTAACAGCTCTTCGACAGGGGCCTGCCCACCTTGGCGGGCTGTGTGACTCTGGCTGTGGCTCTGTCCCTCCAGATGTCAGTATCAGATCATGGGGGGGCTCTGCTGACGTGGCTTCCCTAGCAAGGTTACAGATTCTGCTCTGACCCAGTTGCCTCAAAACTCTGCAAGTAGAGTTGTGGCTTCATTTGTAGGGATCTCTTCCTAAAAACAGCAGCCTTTTGAGACTGAAGAGCTAGATTTTAAATCAGACCTCCTGCTCCCTGGCTGACAGACTTGGGCAGGCCCCAGTTGCCCTGAGTGTCTGTTCCTCACTGGTCACAAGAAGTTGGTGATCTCTTCTTCACAGGTTGTGGGAGGATGCTGGCCAGGGCTTGGTGGGGTGCACAGCTGCCCTGTCACCCTGCAGGGAACACCCAGCATCTTACTATTAATAGCTCCTCCAGCTCACACCTTGGAAGAGGGTCCTCAGAGGGTGTCTCCCCACCTCCTAGCCGCAAGCTGGTGGTACAGATTCCTGGGATCCCCTCCTGACATACCACAGCAGCCTCGGCAAGGAGACCCAGGAACCTTCACCGGGAGAAGCTTCCCAGGATCATCCTCCCACTCAGCACCGAGGACTGCTGCTGAGGGGAGCACAGGAGCCAGCCCGGAAGCCCAGCAGGGCTTGGGAGGAAGGAGCAGACCCTTCACCGAAGATGCTGCTGACGTCAAGTCAGCAAAGAAGGTCTAGAGAAACCTGCAGAATCGTTTCCTGGTGGGAACACGGGTCTGCTTTTATTGCATCCAGGTGGTTGTCCGACTGTGTGTCTGACTTGTCTGCTTCCTCCAGAACCTGGGCCCAGAAACCTGCCCTTCCCCCGAACCCACCCAGAGCCTGGCAGGGAGGGGCTCCTGGGGACTCTATGCAGAACCCAACAAAGCAATCACTTCCCTCTCAGAGCACAGGCTTATGGGAGTCTGCTTGGCAGCCTTATCGGCCATTTATTTTATTTATTTTATTTCATAAAGCTACCGATAGGACTTCCTATGCAAATGACTCCCAGATGAGATGCAAATTGGGATTTGGAGCCAAGAACCGCTAAGGCTTTTTTGTTTTTCCTCTTTCTTTTCTTTTATATTGGAATGGCACTGTGGCACCTCCTGCCTCTTCCTCTGCCCTCTGCCTGGCAGCTTCCTTGCCACGTGCTTCCCACTGGCAAGGCTCTGCCTGCCCCTGCCAGGCACGGGTTCTGAGCTGGCCACAGAGAGCTTGTTAATTGTGCTTGAAGTAGGGAGTCTGGGTGGTGAGCAAGCCTGGGGGGCCATGCCAAGGTGAAAAGAATCACTCCCTCTCTACCGCGCTTCTCACACTGGGGTCTTCCCACCCTGTGTCCCCTGTACACAGGTCAACTTAGATGCAGGTGTGCAGACAGGAACCCTCTGCAATTAACTTTCACGTTGCAAAAGGCTTTACTGCACATGTGTTCCTCAGGAGCCTATAGATCTGGGTTCAAATCCTGACACAACCACTAACCCATTGTGTGATCTGAATTTAATTTATCTGAGTTTCACTTCCTCATCTGTGATGAGGGTAACAATGCCTACTTTCTGATTTGGTGAAGAGTCCATGGAAGCATCTGTCCAAGGTACTCAGTCCAGCGTCCATTACAAAATAGCTCATCAATAGGTTATTATGACATTAATTAAATGGAACACAGAGAACCTCACTTTGGAGAGCCTGTGTTCTAGATGAGGGAGTAACAGAATGATAGAAACGGAGGTTTCCAGGCCGGGGGTGGCAGCTCACGCCTGTAATCCCAGCACTTCAGGAGGCCAAGGTGGCCAGATCACTTGAGGTCAGGAGTTTGAGACCAGCCTGGCCAACATGGCAAAACCCCTTCTCTACTAAAAATACAAAAAAATTAACCAAGCACGGTGGCACATGCCTGTAATTCCAGCTACTCAGGAGGCTGAGGCAGGAGAATCACTTGAATCCGGGAGGCAGAGGCTGCAGTGACCTTAGATCACACCACTGCACTCCAGCCTGGACCACGGAGCGAGACTCTACATCCCCAGCCTCCAAAAAAAAAAAAAAAAAAAAAAAAAGAGAGATTTCTAGTATTTCTAGTTTGTAGATCCCTTTTTTATAACCAGGGCAGGATTAGGGTGTACCAAGACTATGTCTTGGCAATTTGTTTTTTTCAATTCAGTGAACATGTTTTAATGACTACTGTGCGGGGACCAAATGAGAAGAGAAACACTTGGCACTCAGGCTTAACACCCCCTCTTTCAGGGTTGCCATTGCCACCTGGGAGTCAAGAGCCACAGGTCCTGTCTCAACTCTGCCACAAAGTAGCCTGTGAACTCCAGCAAGTCACTTTCCTTCTCTGCCTCTGTTTCATCACCTGTAAAATGAGGAGGCTATACCAGGACCTCTGAGGTTCCTTCCAGTGCTAAAATTGGATTTTCTACCCAAGGCTGCTGGCCTGCCTTCTCTCCCTCTCACACAGCTAACAAAGCACATTAACAAACAGTTCTTGCATACATAGAAAATGACCCTAAACTCAGGACCCACTGCCAGATTGATTTATCTTTCTAATCTGTCAGCAAAAAGTTAATAGCATAAAAGTAAATTTTAAAATGATTCTGAAACTTCCCCCCGCCCACCGCTGAGCCCATCAGTCCTTCTGTGGAGCCCCACCAAGGCTGAGATGCTGAAGGTTGTGCTGTGGGGCCCCTCCTCTACAACTGGCCTTCAAAAGAGCTCCCTACCACAAAGCAGCGCTGGCATTATTTACCATCTTCCTGCTGTCTGTCCTCTCAGAGGCTGTGCTCATTGCGCTTGGCTACACCCTCAATTCTCAGCTGGATGAACCCAGGCCTTTTGGTGTGATTCATTCTGGGGAGTTCCTCTGCTCTGTCTTGCACCTTCTCTTCCTGCCTGGAAAGCTCTATGGATTGCTCTGAGCCCAGCAGCCCAATGGCTTCCACAAAAGTGGGTGGCACAAGGACAGAAGTAGGACTGTTTGCTTCCCTGTGGCTCCTCGACACCACATGTAAGCTGGGCAGATAGAGGCTCTCGGGGCCCTGTTGCTGGCCCCTCTCCCGACACCTGCCCATGGTGCCCTAGCCACAGAAGAGAGGAGGGGGCTTCTTTCTAGCCTGGCACCACAGCTACCAGTGTCCAGAGATCATCTACTTTGGAGTCCTGCAGTGATCTGTGTCTTTTCCCAGTTAGATCAGCAGAAGACTGGGAGGATGTTGGGAGTGGGGTGGGGTGGGGGGAATGTTGGCAGAACTCCCATGGGGCAAAAAAAAAAGTACTATAGGGCCAAGCAGGGATCCAACTCTGCCTACAAAATCCCAAACCCACCAGAGCTTTCTTGTTCCTGCTTAAATGTACCCACCTTAGCAAATGTCTAATCCTCACAAATCAGCAGAAGGAGGAGATAGTAGGTTAAATAACTTAAAAATGGCCATAAAGCCTGGATCAAAAAGTTAATGGGTTCCCACTTCTAATTCATTTGACTTGGCTTTGTGGCTGTAGCACCATCATTTTTGAGGAGACCTTAGAAAAGCTACCCAGGAATGACAGGCAGATTTCCCTAACAGTCTTGGGCAGATGGAAGGCTGCCGCTTGCCTAGCCTCTCCTTCAACTCCCGAAGGGCCCTGGGCAATTCGCTGTCCTGTGGTTTCAATAGAAACCTTATCTTTTTCATGCAAAGAGCAAATGGTGACCAGGGAGGGCTTTACAGAGGGATTGGGTGCTGAGTGCCACTGTGAATGGTCACTAGGTGTGAGGTGTAGGGGGAGGCCATTTGCCATTGTGGGGAAAAACCAAGTGCAAATGCCAGAGCCAGCAAAACACAGGCACGTTTCATTCCTTCCTCACTCTCTTCTACAGCTATTCATTACTCTCCTCTGTGCCAGGTGCTTCCTAGACTTGGAGACACAGCCATGAGGTCACCAGTGCCTGGGAGAGAGTGGAAACTGTGGGTCTGGTAGCAGAGGCTGTCCCCTTACCCGCCCGCTACACAGCAGCACCCTACTCTCATCTCCCCACAGACATGGGGCCTGTGTACATCAAGGAGAGGTTTCAAGGTGATAAATAAAAGTGAGGAAAAATGAGGTGCAAGAAGAAGACAGAATCAATTATTCCAAGCAAATTAAAAGTGCTTGGCAGGGGGCGGAAGGAGATGGGAGGTGGAAGGGAGAGTCTGGGAAGGTTTCCAATGGACACAACAGCCAAAGTGCTAGAGGAGGAGGGACGCAGGGAGAGAGGAGGGTTTAACCTGTCGGCCAGCTTCTCACAGACCACCTCGGGAGACAAACACCAACTCCCCAGCCAAGGTCTTGGTGGTGAACAGAGAGGCTGAAGGCTGCTCCTCAGAGCAGAATCACAGTCCCCAATGGCGCTTCTTAGAGAGGATATTGAATTAGCTACATTAATCCACAGAGGCGCCTGGCAGTGATAAGCATAATTAAACCACTTAGTTGCTGGATCATGGGCTTGGGTTACAAACAGTCAAGTTTACTCATCACGGCCCTCACCCTGAATCTTGTTTGAAGAGCACACTTGGAGAGGGTGAGGCTTGAAAACTGGTGTGTGTGTGCGTAGGTTTGCATGTGTGCGTAGCCATGCACACACAAAGATTTTGTGCCAGGCCCTGAGCCGACTTCTAGACACTTTGATAAAATTCTGATTAAAATTATTTGACAATAATGTTCACAATATTAACCACAATACCAAAAATATTAACAGTACTACTGAGCTGTGCTCAAAATAAATCTCTAAGCGAAAATACCACAAATGGGAACGGCGCAAAGAACAAGGAACCCTGGCAGCCTCTTCTCCCTCCTTCACCTCGTATTGTTCTGAAGACCTCCAAAGTAATTTCTAAAGTCCTAGCTATCTGTCTAAGCTTTTCATCAGCCTCAAACTACCTTAACACTCCTGACTTTACATCTAGGGTAATCCGTTTATGGGGTTTTGGACTTTTTCCATCACTTCTGGCTTCCTTCCAGACATTTTCATCACTGCTAACACTGACTCGGTTTGTCACACACCCTAGGAGGGGAGGAGACTGGGGCAAGTCAAGACAGGCTGGGGATGCGCAGGTCTGGCTCAGAACTGAAGTTGCCCAGTGCCTGTTGGGACGTGCAGTTAATCAGCTTCCAACAAATGTGAACTAAAGACCAGCGGATTAATAGGACGTGCTGAGGAAGAGCCTTCTGCTCACTCACTAATTGTTTGTTTATTTAACTGAGGATCATACTATACTCATTAGGGGTTGTTAGAACATCAAGGCAGTAGGTCTGCTGATACTGAGAAAGGCTTGAGTTTGTGGGCCTGAACTGTGAGCGTTTGGCGACAGCACGCACCTGTTATTTCAGGGATGCCATACCTCACAGAGCTACCAATTACTGAGTGCTTACTCAACAAAAGCCAGGGATGATCCCATTTCATTCTTAGAGCAAGCCCATCGTCCCTGGCTCAGAAAGGGATGTGGTTTGCACAATGTCACACAGCTTACCAGTGGTGGAGTCAGGATTCCAACTCCATAGTCTTAAACATTCTGCTGAATTTTCCCATCCTCCAGCCTTTGCTTCCATGGGTAGTGACTGCATTCATTCAAGAGTTGTCTGTATTTGAAATCTTACTGAGTGACGTGCTTAGAGAAGATGGGAAACCTGAGCTCTGCCTCTTCTCTGAGGAATCTGTCATTCCTGATGATGACAGAGAGACATTGCCATCCAATGCTTGCAGCTCATGAATATTTCTTGATTTCTGGGAATGGATTGTGGCTGAATAGAAATGGAGCCTTAATTCCCCCTTTTGGGTAAGCAGAAGCTCCTCCCCGCTTGCTACCTAGGACAGTTCCTCTCCTAAGGCATTTTTTATGTCACCACTCCACATTCGTTGACCCTGGGCTCTGAGGGCACAGAGCACTCCCCTCCTGGCTAAGACAGAAAAGGGGGCTGGAGGAAGGAGCAGTTTGCTCTTCTCATCTTGCTCTCATGACCTATCTACCTGTCCCACCTACCTACCTATGCACCTACCTGTCCCACACCGTATCTAAAAAATCAGCAGAGCTGCTGATCCTGACAGGGCTGAGCTTCTTACACAGTTGTGCCTCCCTTGAGTTTTCAGAAAGGGAAGCTCCATCTTAGAGAGGTTTAATAACTTCCTCAAGGTCAAAGAGCAAAGAGGAAACGAACACATCTCTTTTCTTTAGGTCCCAGGGCTCTGAGCACTGTGATGGAGTGGGGAGGAAAGGGAAGGAATACTTTGGTCAGCTTTAAATCAACCTCAAATACATGATTAATAAAGACACTGACATTTAAGAAGCACCTTATTCTTTACAAAGTAATATTGCAAGAGCTATCACATTTACTTTTCACAGTGACTCTGTGAAGTATTTGTGATGGTCCCATTTCACCCAGGAAGAGGTTAAAAAAACATCCCCAAGTCCCAAGCTCATTAACAGCAGAGCTGGAATCACAATGCTGGGTTGGACAGCAAGCCCCAGGTGCCTCATGCATCGTCAGTGCTCTATGGTAGCTGCTATTATCACTAGCTGAGGTTGCAAAGGGGCTTATCACTACCCTCCTGAACACCTCTCAAGTCACACCACTCCCACCGTCAGTGGGAGTGAGGCTAAATGTTCTACAGTCCAAAACAAGCTCTATCCCTTTCTCAGTCTTCATCCTGGCCCCTAAATAAGCAAAATCACCAATTCCCAAAAGATCTTTCAGGGTTTTGTGCAGTAGTCTGACATAATGAGAATCCATTCGACCTAGAGGACAAACGTTGTTGAATCTCATTTTTCAAGGTCAACAATGCCCAACTGATTCTGCTTTAAAATGTTTATACCCTTTCACCCAAATCTTCCACTTCTAGGAATTACTTTCCAGAAATGCTCCTGCAAATGTACAAAGACCCAGGCACAGGGATGGAAACAACCCATATGTCCACCTAAAGGGGAAACGTTAGTTCAATTATAGTACATTAGAGGACAAGCACACAGCTTTTAAAAAGAAGTAGATGGATGCATATGAACTGATATGGAAAGCTGTTCACGATACAGTGTAATGGGCTCATTGTCATGCAGTATGTATGGAATGTTCCCCATTCTTTGGAGAGAAAAAAAAATTTATAGATTTAGTATAAATAGAAAAAAGCCAGAGGAATGTTCACCCATGCTGGTTAACTTGGCAGGCGAGAGAGAGGCAGAATCACAGGATCCAGGAGTAAGTGTTCTAGAAGATGTCCAGTGGACTCTGGCCGGAGTCACCTCCTCTGTCTCCACTGTTTTCCCTCCAACTGTGACCAGGATGAAAACTGGAGGCCTCTGCCCAGCTGTCATGTTTGGACATCAGCAAGGATGAGCTGGGACGGTCATTCCCATTTACATCCCTCCTCAATTCCCCTCGGTCATCAAGTCCCATCGGGTTCAGAACAAAATCAAATCATAAAAATGAAACACAAATTTATTTACCACCGTGGTAGAATTGGGCCATTTTTTTCTATCAATTTCCAAGCCCAGAAATTGCCTTTTAAATGGATAATGATGATTCTGATGGTCCAGTTATTACCTTGAAACCTCACATTTTGATATATTCATTGCGGTTCTCTTATATAAATAACAGTTATTACTGCAAAGCGATTTTTTTCCCCTTGCACTTCCAAAGTGTTCCTGCAGGAGATGGCAAGAAAATGGATTCCATTAATATTCTACATAGAACTGTTGCTTTTTCCAGCACTAACTTCCACATAAATCTCCTCGTGAGTCTTTTTATACAAATGCCACCCCTTCTTCCCTGCACTGCCCCACACTTTCTACCCTACCCGTGTCTCCTCCTGCTTCCTCTTTACTCCTCTTCCAGGAAAGGGAACACTCCATTCTCTGACTGCCCAGTCAGTTGCTGGGACACCACGACTGCCCCCTTTGCCCAGGGCCTGGCATAGGGTGAATGGCAGTCAACATTACTCCTGTCGTCCTTCTTGTACGCAGCCAGAGAACAAGCTTTTCAGTTCTATCTTCCTGCCTATTTAGTACGAATTAAAACCCCAAAGTAAAACACATGAACAGCAAAAAGGCTAACTGATTGACAAGGGCCAGGGACAGTGGGGTTGTGGGTCTTGCTGTACCCAGCGTCCAGGCCCGGGGGGAAAAAAGAAGCCTGAGCCCCACACCGTTTCCAGATATTCCCAAGTCCCAGCAGCTGTTTGCGGCAGAGTCTGATGGAGCCGAGCTTTAACAGACACCCAACAGCCTCATTAATGTTCCTGCCAGCCCCATTCCCCCTGGACAGCTTGTAGGTTGTTATTAGGAAGCATCTCTAAAAGACTCTATCACTGCAAAGTGCTCTGCACTCACTTCACGAGAGAGACCGGGGTGCCGGGAGAATTATACAGGACTTAGCTCCATCTCCATCTCTAGGATCTTTCAGCTGCACACCTTAGAGGACTGATTCTGTCACGGCCCTCTGGCTTCCCTCTGCATGACTCCCACACCAGCCTCGCTGTGCTACTCGTTACAATGAAGATTGAAGTTCACATATTAAAGCCCTTCCACCCACAGGAAATAGTTTTCTCTTTACCGGCAGCTTTAAAGATACTCAAGGCAGATACTATTGCTCCCATTTTATAAATAAGACAATTGAGGCCCAACAGCATTAGCTGACTTGTTTAAGGTAACAAAGCAAGTTAGTGAAAAAAATTTTCAAAAAGCATCTATGAGACTTTGTATGTGCTGAACTTTGTGCCAAATCCTTCAACACACCATCTTTGCAACAATTCCCCAAGCAGTAATGCGCAGAGCTGGGATTTGAACCCAGGTCTTCTTTATGGTTAATTCCAAGATTCTATTATACCAAAACTTTTCTTTTTTAAAAAAAACTTCTATTCTAGGTTTGGAGGTATACATGAAGGCTCGATACATAAGTAAACTCACATAACAGGGATTTGTGGTACAGATTACTTCATCACCCAGGTATTAAGCCCAGTACCCAAGAGTTATCTTTTCCACTCCTCTCCCTTCTCCTACCTTCCACCCTCAAGTAGACCCCTGTGTCTGATATTTCCTTCTTTGTGTTCATAAGTTCTCATCATTTATCTCCCACTTAAAAATAAGAACATGCAGTATTTGATTTTCTGTTCCTGCATTTGTTTGCTGAGCATAATGGTCTCCAATTCCATCCATGTTCCTGCAAAAGACATAATCTCATTCTTTTTTTTTTCTCTGAGACAGAGTCTTGCTCTGTCACCCAGGCTGGAGTGCAGTGGCGTGATCTCTGCTCACTGCAGCCTCCGCCTCCTGGGTTCAAGCAATTCTCCTACCTCAGCCTCCCGAGTAGCTGGGATTACAGGCACCCGCCACCACACCTGACAATTTTTGTATTTTCAGTACAGATGGGGTTTCACCATGTTGGCCAGGCTGGTCTCGAGCTCCTGACCTCATGATCCACCTGCCTTGGCCTCCCAAAGTGCTGGGATTATAGGTGTGAGCCACCATGCCCAGCCAATCTCATTCTTTTTATGGCTGCACAGTATTCCATGGTGTATATGTACCACATTTTCTTTATCTAATCTGTCATTGATGGGCATGTGGGTTGATCCCATGTCTTTGCTGTAGTGAATAGTGCTGCAATGAACATTCACATGCATGTGTCTTTATGGTAGAATGATTTCTATTTCTCTGGGTATATACCCAGTAATGGGATTGTTCAGTAAAATGGTAATTCTGCTTTTAGCTCTTTGAGGAAATGCCATACTGCTTTCCACAATGGTTGAACTAATTTACACTCCCACTAACGGTATGTAAGTGTTCCCTTTTCTCTGCAACCTCGACAGCATCTTCTATTTTTTGACTTTTTAATAATAGCCATTCTTAGCGCCACTGCAGTCCGGCCTGGGCGAAAGAGCAAGACTCCGTCTCAAAAAAAAAAAAAATAATAATAATAATAATAATAGCCATTCTGACACGTGTGAGATGGTATCTCATGGTTTTGATTTGCATTTCTCTAAAGATCACTGATATTGAGCTTTTTTTTCATATGCTTGTTGGCTGCATGTATATCTTCTTTTGAAGTGTCCATGTCCTTTGCCCACTTTTTTTTTTTTTTTTTTTGAAACGGAGTCTTGCTCTGTGGCCCAGACTGGAGTACACTGGCACAAACTCGGCTCACCGCAACCTCCACCTCCCAGGTTCAAGCGATTCTCATGCCTCAGCCTCCCAAGTGACTGGGACTAAAGGCACACACCAACATGCCCGGCTAACTTTTGTATTTTTAGTAGAGAGGGGGTTTCCCCATGTTGGCCAGTCTGGTCTTGAACTCCTGGCCTCAGGTGATCCACCAGCCTCAGCCTCTCAAAATGCTGGGATTACAGGCATGAGCCACCATGCCCGGACTATGGGGTTGTTTTTCTTTTGTAAATTTGACCAAATCTTTCCTTAATTCCTGAGATGTGAGCCCAGTCTCCAAATTCCCAGATCATATTTGTTCCTCTGTGTCCCCATATTGCTGCAGCTACCCTAGAGCCATTGCATATTCACAGATCTATGCCTCCTCTTAGCCAGAGAATTCCCCCAGGGCAGAGACTGCATCTTACCCCACAGGGGCCCACGGGGCTTTGCTGGTCGGAATGAATGAATGAAGAGCAGGGTAATGACAATTGGTTGATGTGAGTGTGTCTGTGCTTGCCTGTGTATGTATGCGCGCATGTATACTGATATCCATGAATGAAAACAGAAGGCATTTTATATTTAACCTGAAAAGTTAAGGTACCCTGTGGGGCACTCACATGAATAGAAGGCCACCTGAGGAAGGAAATCTACACATTTGCTATTTTTGCAGAAAGGCAGCATTGCACAGTGTGGTTAAGAGCACACTGCCAGGGCCAGGCATGGTGGCTCATGCCTGTAATCCCAGCACTTTGGGAGGCTGAGGCGGGCGGATCACGAGGTCAAGAGATCTAGACCATCCTGGCTAAAATGGTGAAACCCCATCTCTACTAAAAAATACAAAAATTAGCTGGGCGTGGTGGTGCGTGCCTGTAGTCCCAGCTACTTGGGAGGCTGAGGCAGGAGAATCGCTTGAACCTGGGAGGTCGAGGTTGCAGTAAGTCAAGGTCGCACAGCTGCACTCCAGCCTGGGTGACAGTGAGACTCCGTCTCAAAAAAAAAAAAAAAAAAAAAAAAAAAAAAAGCACATGGCCTGTTCTGCCACTTCTCAGCTGTGTAAACTGAGGCCAGTTTCTTAACTTCTTTCTCTATGTCTCTAATTCCTCAACCGTAAAGTGGAGGATATTGTGAGTGGTAAATGAGTTAATGCATGCAGGGGCTCAGAAAGACCCCTGACACCTGGTAAATTCTCAGTGCTAGCAATTACACAGGGAGAGAGAAAGCACAGCAGTGGGGTTCTGGAGCACGTGCCAGAAACTTGCCCCTCACACACACTATCCACAGCTTTACTGAGGCCCCTCCTCGCTTAGGTCCCTGGTCCAGCCGGAAGACCCCAGAAATGTGAGGTAGGGTTGGACACTCAGTGCAGTCTCAGATCTTGCGTCAAATAAAACCAAATAAACATGCCTCGTCTCTATAGTAAGGTGAGAATGACCCAGGAGAGGGCCCATAATAAAGCATTATGCAGATACATGGCCAGGAGAAGGGTGGGAGAGGCCACTGTACTTTACAGATACACTAACTGAGGCACTCACGGGAGGTGGATTGACTGATGGGCAAGAGAAGCAAAGGGACAATGCTCCCATTCCTCACTAGTCACTCAGCTCCATGGGAGCACAGAGACTGGGGTAAACTCCTCTGGACCAAACCAGGGAGACCAGGACCCCAGGCAGATGCCAGAGATAGTTCCTCCCAGGTTACCAGGCAATGCTGGATCACTTCATGGCAGTTCACCTCCCCTCTGCCAACTGGGGCCCTATATGGGTGGAGTGCATGATGGGGCATGATGCTCAGAGTCCCAGCTGGGACAGGGCCACGGGACAGCTCTGGGTAATGTGGGGTCAGCAGGTTCCTGTGGGGATGCTTCAGTCCCTATCCTTTCTCTAGCTGAAGGCTCTGCCACTCATGCAGGGGTGAGGGAAGGAGGGGCTGGGAGCTACTGCCACCGCAAAAGGCTGGCTGTGATTGTCTAGCTTCTGCTGGTTTTCACATCAACAGCAGGTGCATGGCCGGCATATGACTTTCCCAGCAGCCTAACTACAACCCCATGCTATGCTCAGGTATAACAGTTGTCGATTGTAGAGTACAGCCAGGCTCAGGCATTTTACTAAAATTCTTGAAGTGGAGAGTAGGCTCAGAAGGGAAGGAGAGTCAATCTACACCTATGTGATGCCAAACATCTGATTAAATCTGCAAAAGTTCAGCCAATTGTCCATGTAGTCCACATCCCAAGCTGTTCCATGTAATGCAAACCAGCCATCTGTGTTTCCCAAACACAGCCTTTGGCCACCAGGTGGGCTGCCCTGGTGGACGAGGTTGGGGCATGTGAGGTCAGCTGGCTGGAGTGCAGTCCTAGGGCAAGGGTAATGGGTTTGGTCTGTGTGTGATCTTGTTAGTGGACTCTGTTTGGAGCCACAAAAGTCACCTCTGGTTTAGGCCCGCCCTCTGGATATTAGACAGATGTGTGATTGTACCAGATCAGCGTAAATTATCACAAATGCTAGAAACTGCATATGCATACTGACACTGAGCACCATCACCTGAGGACAGAAAGGCCGAGACACACACTCACCCCTAGATCTTGGGACTCCAAAGTGCCCCATATTGCAATGCAGAATTTTGCTCTGACAGGTATATGTTGAAATAACAGATGTCTAAACATGTTGTCTCAGAGAAACACAGAATGACAGAGAAAGTTCTAGAAGCAGTAGAAAAGGATTCCTTCCCTGTGGGCCTCAGTTTTCTCACCTAGAAAATCATCTCCATGGTCCCTGCAACTCTAACCTCATTGGGCAGTGAGCAGTCCTAATGTACAGACTCTCACCTCCAAGGGAGCTCTGGTCCATGAAGCAAGGCCTGGAAGAGGCCCAGGCTCAGACCTGTGGGAATGTCTCTTGAGTTTCTGACACAGAGGGCAGGAAAGCAGGCAGAGCCCATGGGAAACTCAAGGGGGCCAGATCAGCTAAGATTGGCCCCATTTGTGTGGTAAGCACTGCTCTAAGCATTTTAAGCATAGGAACCCATTTCTGATAGTAATTCTACAAGCAGACACTACTATTATTTCCATATAGATAAGGAAAATCAAGCCTGGCTGGTTAACACCATGCCAACGTACTAGAATGCCTCTGCCCACGGGCAGGGCAGGTGGCTACAGGAGGGGGGATTGAGCCTTGGAAACTCAACTAAGAAGGGAGGACACCAGGCTGGTGTGGACTGAGGGCTACAAATGCTCTTTTTATATTGCCAGGCTGCTCTGAAGAGAGTATCCAGCCCTGCTGTGAAACTTCTCTGCTTCAACTTTTTGGCTGTGATCTTGGAATGAACAAAAGGCTACTCTGCTCCTCTCTGCCGACAAGCCAGAGTCCGCTCCCTACCGGCTGCGTCTCCAAAAGCTCTGGCCTGCCTCATCTTCAGGTGCCAGCCCCTCCTCCCCCATCTCACCAGGATGAGAAATGGCTGTGACTGAGCTTCAGAGGGAAGGCACGAACAAGACACAGGGAGAATACATTCTCTCAACTTTGCCAAGGCAGGTGGTGATGGAGATCAGAAATCCCAGCTGACGGCTTTGATCTGCTTGGCATCCTGTCTCAGCAGTTGGCTGCTGTTGCCCGCAAGCATGGTGCCTCCCGCCCTTCAGGCCCTGCTTGCCCTGCATGTAGAACAGCAGCTGGCTGCTGCCTGCCCTGCTTCAGGTCTATCTTCAGCATCATGCATTGGGCAGAGCAGCGCATGAGACAGGGTGGGTAGGGGGTGGGGGATGAACGGTGATGGACTTCAGCAGAACACACCATGTAGCTCATCTTCCAAGCAGAGTGCCCTGCCATTGGGGCTGAGTCTGACTTGTATTGTGCCTGGCACTAAGACAGTCAAAGGCTTTCCTGACCTATCGCTTGCCCTCTCTTTTGCATCACTCAAGGTTCCCTTGAAACTATTGCCTCCATCTCACTTCCCATTCTCACCTGAACCCACTCTGCTAGGCTATCGCCACCACTCTGAGACGGTGCTTACTGAAGTTACCAATCACTTCCCTTGCACCGAAGCCCATGGGTAATCTATGCTCACTCTAGTCTGCAAGCAGCATTGAGCAGTTAAAGCATTTACTCCATCTTGAAATACTTTCTTCTCTAAGCTTCCCTGATATCTCATTCATCTGTTCCTTTATAGCTACCGCTTTGTTTTCTTGCCTCTATGGCGGCTCCCTCTCAATCTCCTCTTCTTACCAGACGTTCAAACATTGGAGTGCCCCCAAGGCTCAGTCCTGGGCTGTCTGCCCTATCTATCCTCTCTCCCAAATGAAATTATCCATTCCCAAGGCTTTAAATTCCGCTTATGTTTTCATGACTTTTTCTGGTTTTGATTTTTTTTACCTGTTTATTGTAAAATAAAACATAGATACAGAAAACCACACACACAATATAAATGGTTTACTGAATCATTATAAGGTGAACACCTCATAATAACTATGCAGGTTAAGATACAGAAATTTGCCAACCACCCAGAAAGCCCCCCATGTCCTCATCCCAACCGCAGCTTCTACCTCCTCTCCAAAAGTAACAACTTCCCTGACTTTTAATCACTTCCTTGTGGTTTTTTTTCTTTTATGATTTATCACCCAAGTGCATTCCTAGACACTAGTCTTGCCTAGTTTTTGAAACTTTATGTCTTCTAACTCTCTTTTAATTTACGGATTCCTCTTTCATCTCTTTCCTTTCCTTACAATTTATTTGTTCGTTTGCCCAATGGAATTTCTCCCAGTCTGGATTCTGTGGCCTGCATACTTCTGTGCAGTTCAACATGTTGAACTGTCTCTGTATTCTTGAACTTGACAGCTGGATTCTGAGGCTTGATCAGGTTCAAGTTCAATTCTTTTAGCCAAAGCTATGCACTTCATTAGGAACACATAATGCCTGCTTTTTGCTCTGTTTTTAGTATTAGCAGCTATTGGTGCTCAATGTCTAATGTCTAGACTTTGGATCCATAAATCATTTAGATTTCATTTATCAGCTAGAATAATTTTATGCAGAGATGCTGCCCCTCATTTATTATTTGGTTATTCAAATAATACATTCAAATAGTAGTGACAAGAAAAGTGCTCATTTCCTGTATTTACTCAGTTTTCAAGATAAAGTGGTTCCCGGCCATCCTTAGAAGATAACTAATTAGATAATTTTTAAAATGGCATTATGAACTCATGAATATAAATATACTAGACCATGTCTAAACATCGGTTCCAATCCATTGCAACGACTATCCTTATTAAAGCTCAAGTTGTCATCTTTGGCTAGTGGGACTCCTCTTAAGTTGGCTTCTAAGTCCTTTTTACATGACCTATTCCAGGCTTATATTGTACATCTTCTGCCCAGACCTGGGATCAGCCATTTCTCCAAGATGCCCTGCCTTCTTTCAATGGGAAATGGTATATCACAACCACATCTGGGGATAAGAGGCTCATTGTATTTCTTGGTCATACTTTCTAGGCCTTTTTCAGTGAACAGAGGTGGGCAGGGTGGGGGGAGAGAGAGAGAGAGAATATATGTAATTAAAAATTCAAATTCAAGTCCAGATCTACAACCTTACCTCTTCTATACAACTATGTATTTCCATTCTTTTGAACTGAGAACTCTGGTCCTCAAGAACACAGAAATAATAGAATTAGAATTAGAATGACCCATAATTATCCTAATTATTCATTTGCTTTATCCTACATTATACATCCAACAGCCTCAGAATAACAATAACAATACTAATACCACTACCAGTAAATTATGATTACCAAAACAGTGTAAAATGTCTTAGGCTAGTTCTGATGCTGTGCTGGGCTTAGAGCCAGTGGACTGGAGCAGTGCGTGACCTAGGTAGACACCAGTCGAAGTGACCAAGGGAGTGCTTGGTCCCCCAACCCCACTCAGCACAGCTGGCAGCAACAAAAGTGACTCCTTCCTTCTGCTTGAGGACAGAAGAGAGAAGAGTAAAGACAACTTTGTCTTGCATCTTAGTTACCAGCTCAGCCACAGTAGGATAGGACTCTGGGCAGAGTCATGAGGTCCCCATTCCCGGCCCTGGCTCCCAGATATTTCTAGACACACCGTGGCCCAGAAGGGAACCTGCTACCTTGAAGGGAAGGACCCAGTCCTGGCAGGACTCATCACCTGCTGACTAAAGAGCCCTTGGGCCCTGAATAACCAACAGTGATACCCAGGGAATACAGACCATGGGCCTTGGGTGAGACTCTAAGATGTACTGGCTTCAGTTACTAGCTCGGCCACAGGAGGATAGAGCACTAAACAGGCTCTTGGGATCCCTGAGTCCAGGCCTAGGCTCTTGGACAGAATTTCTGGACCTGCCCTGGGACAGAAGGGAGCTAACTGGCCTTAGGATTGTGTCCCAGATCTGGCAGTATTCACCACAAGTTGACTGAGATGTCCTTGGGCCTTAAGGGAACATTAGCAGTGGTCTGGCAGAACTCCCCATGGGCCAGTGGTGGTGGAGGCCATGAGGAAAGGCTCCTCTGCCTGTGGAAAGGAGAGGGAAGAGTGGGAAGGACTTTGTGCCAGCTTAGCCGCAGAAGAACAGAACATCAGGTAGATTTCTAAGGTTTTTTTTTACTCCAATCCCTGGCTCCCAGACAGTAACTATAGACCCACTTTGGACCTGGGGGAACTTGTCGCCTTGAAAGAAAGGATGCAAACCTGGCTGGCTTTGCTACCTGCTGATTGTAAAGCCCTAGGGCCTTGATCAAACATAGGTGGTAACCAGGTACTGGTTACAGTGGGCCTTGGGTGAGACCCAGTGCTGTGTTGGCTTCAGGCATGACCCAGGGCAATTTGAGTGGTGGTGGCCATAGGGGTGCTTCCATCACCCCACCCCCAGCTCCAGGTGGCTAAGCACAGAGAGAGAAATACGCCATTTGTTTGAGAGAAACTAAGGGAAGAGAACAAGAGTCTCTGCCTAGTAATCCAGATAATTCCTCCGGATCTTACCCAAGACCACTAAGGTGGTAACTGTGAGTCTGCAAGAGCCACAGCATTACTAGGCTTGGGGCCCAAGTCCCTTTGAATACCCGGAAAGTCTTCCCAAGAAGAATAGCACAGATTGCGAAGTCCAAATTGTGAAGACTACAATAAACACCGAACTCCTCAATGCCCAACACTGACAAACATCTACAAGCATCAAGACCAGCCAGGAAAACATGACCTCAGCAAAGGAACTAAATAAGGCATGAGGGACCAATCCTGGAGAAACAGATATGTGACCTTTCAAAACGAGAATTCAAAATAGCTGTGTTGAGGAAACTCAAAGAAATTCAAGATAATAGAGAAAAGGATTTCAGAATTCTATCAGATAAATTTAACAAAGGGATTGAAATAATTAAAAAGAATCAAGCAGGAATTATATACTTCTTGGGGTCCCTGAGTCCAGGCCTAGGTTCTTTTTGCATTTGAAAAATGCAACTGATATACTGAGGAATGCATCAGAGTCTCTTAACAGCAGAACTGATCAACCAGAAGGAGGAATTAGTGAGCATGAAGACAGGCTATTTGAAAATACACAGACAGAGGAGAAAAAAGAATGAAACATGCCTACAAGATCTAGAAAGTAGCTTCAAAAGGGCAAACCTGAGTTATTGGCCTTAAAGATGAGGTAGAGAAATAGACAGGGGTAGAAAGTTTATTGAAAGGGATAATATCAGAGAACTTCCCAAACCTAGAGAAAGATATCAATATCCAAGTACAAGAAGGTTATAGAACACAAAGCAAATTTAACCTGAACCAGACTACCTCAAGACATTTAGTAATCAAACTCCCAAAAATCAGAAATAAAGAAAGGATCCTAGAAGCAGCAAGAGAACAGAAACAAATAACATACAACTGAGCTCCAATATGTCTGGCAGCAGACTTTTCAGTGGAAACCTTACAGGTTAGGGGAGAATGGCATGACATATTTAAAGTACTGAAGGAAAAAAACTTTTACCCTAGAATAATATATTCAGTGAAAATATCCTTCAAGCATAAAGGAGAAATAAAAACTTTCCCAGACAAACAAAAGCTGAGAGATTTCATCAATCATCAGACCTCTCCTACAAAAAATGCTAAAGGTAGTTCTTCATTCTGAAAGAAAAGAACGTTAATGAGCAATAAGAAATCACCTGAAGGTGCAAAACTGACTGGCAATAGTAAGCACACAGAAAAACACAGAATATTATAATCCTGGAATTGTGGGATGTAAACTACTCTTAAGTAGAAAGACTAAAGAATGGGCCAGGCGCGGTGGCTCACGCCTGTAATCCCAGCACTTTGGGAGGCTGAGGCACGTGGATCACGAGGTTAGGAGTTCAAGACCAGTCTGGCCAACATAGTGAAACCCCGTCTCTACTAAAAATAGAAAAATTAGCCAGGTGCGGTGGCAGGTGCCTGTAATCCCAGCTACTCAGGAGGCTGAGGCAGGAGAATCATTTGAACCTGGGAGGCAGAGGTTGCAGTGAGCCAAGATCGTGCCACCGTACTCTAGCCTGGGTGACAGAGCAAGACTCCATCTCAAAAAAAAAAAAAAAAAGGGAGAAAGACTAAACAATGAACCAATAAAAATTAATAACTACAACAACTTTTAAGGCACAGTACAATATGACATAAAGAGAAACAAAAAATTAAAAAGCAGGGGGTCAAAGTTAACATGTAGAGTTTTTATTAGTTTTCTTCTTGCTTGTTAGTTTGTTTATGCATTCAGTGTTGTCATTCATTTAAAATAATGAGTTATAAAATAGTATTTGCAAACCTTATGGTAAGCCCCCACCCCCCCGCAAAAAATACAACAGATACACAAAAAATAAAAAGCAAGAAATTAAATCACACCACCAGAGAAAAGCACCTTCATTAAAAGGAAGACAGGAAGGAAGGCAAGAAGGACAAGAAGATCACAAAACAACCAGAAAAAAAATAACAAAATAGCAGGAGTAATTCCTTACTTATCAATAATAACATTGAATATAAATGGACTAAATTCTCCAATAAAAAGACACACAGTGCTTGAATGCACAAAATAACAAGACCACATAATCTGTTGCCTACAAGAAACACACTTCACCTATAAAGATACACATAGACTGATATTTCATGCCAATGGAAACCAAAAAAGAGCAGAAGTAGCTATACATATATTAGACAAAATAAATTTCAAGACAAAATCTGTAAGAAGAAACATAGAATGTCATTATATAATGATAAAGAGGTCAATTCAACAAGAGGATACAACAATTGTAAATACATATGCACCCAACACTTGAGCACCCAGCTATATAAAGCAAATATTATTAGAGCTAAAGAGAGAGATAGACCCCAATACAATAATAGCTGGAGATTTCAACACCCCACTTTCAGCATCGGACAGATCTTCCAAAAAGAAAATCAACAAAGAAACACTGGACTTAATATGCACTGTAGAATAAATAGACCTAATAGATATTTACAGAACATTTCATCCAATGGCTGCAGAATACACATTCTTCTTCTCAGCACATGGATCGTTCTCAAGGACAGACCATATGCTACGTCACAAAACAAGCCTTAAAACATTCAATGAAATTGAAATAATATGAAACATATTCTCTGACCACAATGGAATAAAACTAGAAATCAATAACAAGAGGAATTTGGGGAACTACATAAACACACAGAAAAGAAACAATATGCTCCCGAATGATGAAAAAAATTATTTAAACAAATGATAATGGAAACACAACATACTAAAAGCTATCAATACAGTGAAAACAGTACTAAGAGGGAAGCTTATACCTGTAGGTGCCTCATTAAAAAATAAAAACAATTTCAAATAAATAACCTAATGATGCATCTTAAAGAACTAGAAAAGTTGGCTGGGCATGGTGGCTCACACCTGTAATCCCATCTTTGGGAGGCCAAGGCGGGCAGATCACAAGGTCAGGAGTTAAAGACCTGGCTAGCCAATATGGTGAAACCCCGTCTCTACTAAAAAATATACAAAAATTAGCCGGGTGTGGTGGTGCACACCTGTAGTCCCAGCTACTTGGGAGGCTGAGGCAGGAGAATAGCTTGAACCCAGGAGGCACAGGTTGCAGTGAACCAAGAATGCACCACTGCACTGCAGTTTGGGCAACAGAGTGAGACTCTGTCAGAAAAAAACAAAAAAACAAAACAAAACAAAACAAAAACAAGAACTAGAAAACCAAGAGCAAACTGAACCCAAAATTAATAGAAATAAAGATCAGAGCACACATAAATGGAACTGAAACAAAGAATACAAAAAAATCAACGAAACAGAGAGTTGGTTTTTTGAAAACATTTTTAAAAATGACAAACCTTTAGCCAGACTAGGAAAAAAAGAAAGAAGATCCAAACAAACAAACCAGAGGTGAAAAAGGAGACATTACAACTGACATTGCAGAAATTCAAAGGATCATTAGTGGCTACTATAAGCAACTATATACCAATAAATTGGAAAATCTAGAAGAAATAGACAAATTCCTAGATACAACCTCCAAGATTGAACCAGGAGGAAATCCAAAACCTGAATAGGCCAATAACAAGTAATGAGATCAAAACCATAATAAAGTCTCCCAGTAAAGAAAATCCTGGGACCTGATAGCTTTACTGCTGAATTCTACTAAACATTTAAAGAACTAATACTAATTCTACTCAAACTATTCCAAAAAACAGGAAAAGGGAATACTTCCAAACTCATTCTATTTGGCCAGTATTACCCTGAGAACAAAACCAGACAAAGACATATCAAAAATAGAAAACTACAGGCCAGTATCACTAATAAATACTGATGCAAAAAATCCTCAACAAAACTAGCAAACCAAATTGAACAATATATTAAAAAGATCATTCATCATGATCAAGTAGGATTTATCCCAGGGATGCAAGGGAGTTCAACATATGACAATCAACCAATGTGACATTATATCAAAAGAATGACAGACAAAAACCATATGATCATTTCAATTGTTGCTGAAAAGCATTTGATAAAATTCAACATCCTTTCATGATTTAAAAAAAAACTAAAAAAAAAACAGGTATAGAAGAGACATACCTCAACATAGTAAAAGCCATATATGACAGACCCACAGCTAGTATCATGCTGAAGGGGGAAAAACTGAAAGTCTTTCCTTTAAGATCCAGAACACGACAAGGATGCCCACCATCCCCACTTTTATTCAACATAGTACTGGAAGTCCTAGCTAGAGCAATCAGACAAGAGAAAGAAAGAAATAGCATCAAAACTGAAAAAGAAAGGAATCAAATTATCCTTGTTTGCAGACGATATGATCTTGCATTTGGAAAAACCTGAAGACTCCACCAAAAAACTATTAGAACTGATAAACAAGTTCAGAAAAGTTGCAGGATACAAAATCCACATATAAAATCAGTAGTATTTCTATATGCCAGCACTGAACAACCTGAAAAAGAAATCAAAAAGTAATTTCATTCAAAATAGCCACAAATAAAGTTAAATACCTATGAATTAATTTAACCAAAGAGGTGAAAGACCTCTACAATGAAAACTAAAATACACTGATGAAAGAAATTAAAGAGGACACCAAAAAAGGGAATGATATTTCATCTTCATTGATTGGAAGAATCAATCACTTTAAAATGTCCATACTACCCACAGCATCTACAGATGCAGTGCAATCTCTATGAAAATATCAATTACATTCTTCACAGAAATAGAAAAAAAAACTAAAATGTATATGGAACCACAAAAGACCCAGAATAGCCAAAGTTATCCTGAGCAAAAACAACAAAACTGGAGGGATCATATAACTGGACTTCAAAGAGCTACAGTACCAAAAAGTCATTGTATTGGCATAAAAACAGATACATAGATCAATGAAACAGAATTGACAACCCAGACAAAAATCCATACATCTACAGTGAACTCTTTTTTTTTTTTCTTTCTTTGAGACAGGGTCTCACTTTGTCACCCAGGCTGGAGTGCAGTGGTGCAATTGCACCTCACTGTAACCTCTGTCTCCTGGGCTAAAGTGATCCTCCCATCTCAGCCTCCCGAGTAGCTGCGACTACAGGTACACACCACCACACCTGGCTAATTTTTGTATAATATTTCATAGAGACAGGGTTTAGCCGTATTGCCCAGACTGGTCCTGAACTCCTGAGCTCAAGTGGTGCAGCCACCTCAGCCTCCAGAAGTGCTAGGATTACAGGCATGAGACACCGTGCCCCACCTAGTGAACTCATTTTCAACAAAGGTGCCAAAAATGTACACTGGGGAAAAGACAGTCTAGTCTCTTCAATAAATGTTGCTGGGAAAGCTAGATATCCATATGCAAAAGAATGAAAGTAGACCCGTATCTCTTACCATATATAAAAATAAAATCAAAATGGATTAAAGACTTATAGCTAAGACTTCAATCTATGAAACTACTACAAGAAAACACTGGAGAAACTCCCCAGGACACTGGTCTGGGCAAAGATTTCTTGAGTAATACCCCACAAGCACAGGCAAACACAGAAACAATTGACAAATAAGGATCACATCAAATTAAAAAGCTTCTGCGCAGCAAAGGAAACAGTCAGCAAACTGAAGAGATAACCCACAGAATAGAAGAAAATATCTGCAAACTACTCATCTGACAAGAGATTAATTACCAGAATACATAAGGAGCTCAAACAACTCTATAGGAAAAAGTCCAATGATCCAATTAAGAAATGGGCAAAAGATCTGAATACACATTTCTCAAAAGAAGACGTACAAATGGCAAACAGGCACATGAAAAGGTGCTCAACATCACCGATGATCAGAGAAATGCAAATTAGAACTACAGCAAGGTATCATCTCACCCCAGTTGAAACGACTTTTATCCAAAAGTCAGGCAATAACAAACGCTGGCAAGCATGTGGAGAAAAGGGAACCCTCACACGCTGCTGGTGGGAATGTAGATTAGTATAACCTCTAGGGAGAACAGTGTGGAAATTCCTCAAAAACTAAAAATAGAGTTACCATACAATCCAGGAATCCACTGCTAGGTATATACCCAAAAGAAAGGAAATCAGTGTATCAAAGAGATACCTGCACTCCCACGTTTATTGCAACTCTATTCACAATAGCCAAGATTTGGAAGCAACTTAAGTGTCCGTCAACAGACGAATGGATAAAAAAAATGTGGTACATATACACAATGGAGTACTATTCTGCCATAAAAAATGAGATAATATTATTTGCCACAAAATACATGGAACTGGAGACCATTATATTAAGTGTAATAAACCAGGCACAGAAAGACAAACTTCACATGTTCTCACTTGTTTGTGGGATCTAAAAATCAAAACAATTGAACTCATGGAGAAAGAGAGTAGAAGGATGGTTACCAGAGGCTAGGAAGGGTAGTGGGGAAGTGGGGAGAAAGTGGGGATAGTTAACTGGTGCAATAGAATAGTTTAAAAGAATGAATAAGACCTAGTATTTGCTAGGGTGACTATAGTCAATAATAATTTAATTGTACATTTAAAAATAACTAAAAGAGTTTAACTGGATTGCTTGTAGCCAAAGGATAAATGCTTGAGGGGATGAATACCCCATTTACCATGATGTAATTATTATACATTGTATGCCTGTATCAAAGTATCTCCTGTACCTCATAAATATATACACCTACTATGTACCCACAAAAATTAAAAATAAAATTGTGAAAAGATATTTTTAAAAGCTTAAAATGTTTTGCATATACCATCTCTATTCTCCCCATTTTTAATATTATATCTATATTGTCAGATCATAATATATCCCTATTAACTCTCAATCTTGTTTAATGCTCATCGTTGGTTTTATGTCAATGTCTCTCTAGTTATTTTGTTGTCTGAAATTCATTCTTTACCAGATTCCTGAAGGAGGGCTCTTGGGAACAATATTCTCTCAGTTCTTACATGTTATGTTAATATGAGTGTGTGTTCTTCACACTTGAAGGTCGATTTTACTGAATATAAAATCCTTGGCTCATGTTCACATTTTCTTTTTTGAATACCTTTAATATGTTATTCCATTTTCTTCTCTCATAACATATGACTGTAGAAAAGTCAGAATGACAATGTCATTTTCTTTCTCCTATATGTCACTTTTAGCTTAGATGTCCAAAGTATTTTCTTTCTTTTTCTTTAAAACCCAGTTATATTACTAAAATATGTCTTGGTTATTCTGAGGTGCACAGTGTGCTCTTTCAATATACAAGTTTAAATTTATATATGTTTAATTTCATGAGGCTTTTTGAATTATAATTTTTAGGATGTTACTTTGGTTTTTGCTTCGCAGGGATGCCTATTGTTCACATACTAGATCTTCATTGCCTATCTTCAATATTTGTCATTTTTCTCTCAAACCATATTTATCACACTCCTAATTTCTTTTTGATTCTAAAATTTTGCTTCCTTTGTGCTTTTTGTTTCTCATAAGCATTATTTATAGTGTTTATTGGTTCTTGTGCTCCTTATAGTTTTATTTTCATTTATAAAATAATGTTTTTCCTTCTATTTCTAATTCTTTCTTGAATCTGCATCCCATTTCTAAGTTTTTCTACTTCTGATTTATGTTATCTTTCATGTCTTTTATCATTTTAAAATGCTTTTGAGCTCATCGTGAAACAGTGTGCCATAGGTTTTTATTTTTTTCTGCTTTTCTGAGCATGAGTTTCTGGTGTGCTTTCATGCTCAGCAGGATGTTACTCATCTCATTCTCTCTTTCTTACAGTAACTTTTATTAAAGTTGGATCCAATCATTTCATTTCTATGTAAAATAAGTTTTCCTGAACCTTTAGAATGAGGTTTCTTTCATATATCCTTTCTAATTTCACAGAGCTCCCATTTCTGTTGTTTTATATAGTGTTTAAAAAAATTTCTGGTGGCTTCCTTTCTGAGATTTCCTGGTTCTGTTCCCCTCCCCAACTTTTATCTGGACTTTCTCTTTGTTTAGTCTTTATTTTCCTCACCCTGTTCAATTTCTATTCCATTCCCAGTGGTTTCTCTTCAGTGGGAACTCTGGAAGGAAGCCTGAGAGGTCAGTCTGGAGAATATGCAGGAACGTGGCTGCTCTCGCCCCTTTGTTCCATCTGGTGGACTTGTTGCACATACCTACTACTGGAGTGGGCCAAACCCCTCCCAATTGCAGTTCCTATCCTCAAATTGGCCCATCACATTTTCCAGTGAAAATCTGTTGCTAGTTTGTGGTTCTCCTGTTCTCAGGTCTGTCTTCCCCTTGCTTCTTTCTGTTTTTCATTTTTGGACACAAATAACAGAGAAGTCTTTTATTTGTTAATTGTTTCTCCCCACCCTATTGTATTTGGAAGTTCATGGAAATACTCCCGTCACCTAGTTTTATTGTAAATGTTGCCTATGGATTTTTGGTTTTGTTATTTTGTTGTTTCATCTGTCTTATGTGGGGATTTGGGAAGATCCACAAACCATGCTGCCACCACTGCCGCTATGTTACCAGAGGCTCTCCTGTTGATGACTTTCAAATGTTTATCCCCAGCCTGCATCTCTCAACTTCTATGCCCAACTATTAGTTGACACGATCTATGTCTAATAGATGTCTCAAATTTAACTTAGCCAAAATAAGCCAATTTCCCCCTTAAAATATACCATCTCTATTAATTTTCCCATCTCAATAAATGGCACCACCTCCTTCCCAATTGCTCAGGCCAAAAACTTCGCAGTCAGTCTCTTTTCCCCACGTTCCAAAATTAATCATGTCCATAGGCTCTGGCCAATGGACGTGATTAATGGATGTGGAGTATTCTATCTCCAAAATACATCTCTAATTCAATTGCTTTTTACCATCACCACTGCTTTTACCCTGGCCTAGGCTTCCACCATCTCACTTCTGGACTTCTGCACGAGCTTCCTGACTGGTCTCTCTGCCTCTATTCTCCCTGCAGGGCAGCCACAGTGGTCTCTCTAAAGCATAACTCAGATATATCATCCCCATGTTTAACAGATCCCAAAGGCTTTCTACTGCAAACAATAACATTCCAACCTCCACTATGGCTTACAAGACCCTACATAATTGGGACCATGTTGTCCTCTCTGATTTCCACCACTCTCTCTATAATCTCTATGTTCCTGACCACTGGTCATCCTTTTGTCCCCAAAACATGTTCAAATGCTTCCCATCTCAGGGCACTTGTCCTTGCAGTTCCCTGTGGTTGGAATGTTTTTCTGCTAGGTTTTTGTAACACTGCCTCTTTCTCACCATTAGGTATAACTCAGAGAAGCCTTCCTGAATACCCTAAGTGCTACCTATTTTGCCTTAGCACTCATCAGTGCCTGAAATTATCTTATTCATTTATTTGTATATAAAAATATTGTCTGTCTGTATACCCCCCACCACCACCATCACTAGAATTCTCTTTGTGGAAAAGGATAACACCTGGTATGTAATAAGTGGCCCATAAATATTTGCCTGCCAAATGTATTTCCAAATGCCTCTGGATATGGCCAAGGGAACAGAAAGTGACCCAATATTTCCACAGATTTTTTTTTTATAAACATAGCAAATGACCCTTCTGGTCCTAAAGCTTGCAACTTAGTTTGTTTTATCTGAGTTATTCCTCAAGAAGGACCCCCAGGGCTCTCAAGAAAAGAATCAAAGAATTGAAACTCACCAGATGACCACATCCAAGCAATGACATGCCAGACCCCTCATTCCTCATGACTGCTTCCTTGCCCCTCCCTAGTTCCTGTTTTCTTACACACTGTTACATTTCTTCCCTGCTGTATAAACCCCTAGTTTTAGTTGGTCAGGGAGATGGATTTGAGACTGATCTACCATCTCCTTGGCTACAGCACCCAATTAAAGCCTTCTTCCTTGGCAACACTAGTCATCTCAGTCACTGGCTTTCTATGTGGGGAACAACAGGACCTAGACTAAAGCCCTGGTGTTTCGGTAACAGAACTAAGCCCTGTGCCATAGCAAGTTCTGGAACATGAACATTTTCCTAAAATTACCAGCCACCAACCTAAACCTTTCACTCAGGACATGGGCCCTGTCTATGCTGCTGGATATGGAGACCAGCTAACTCTTGTAAAGAGCAATGGTTCTCAACTCTTATTCAAATTAAAATTCCCTTTCTATAACAGATATTTTGTAAGGCCCCTTTTCTATTCTGAAATAAAATTTATTTGTAACTGCATACCTAATTGTTTTCAAAAATCCACATAATCCCTAATTATATAAAGAATAATAAAAAGAAAATTTGCAATAGAATAGTATTTTATTATGCGAATAGTTGAGCAAGACTAAACTAGAAGACATAATGAAAGAGTCAGATGTTTGCACCCTTATATAGAATCACTATAAATACAGCAACCACAAATTCAGACTAATACAGGAGTATTGTGTTGGCAACACAAATACCACAAGCCAAGTTGGCAAGAGTGAAGAGGGTGATGTGATTTTCCAAAATGGTGCACAATTTTGGTAAAATTCAGAACAAAACAAAGTATAGTCTTGTCAGTTTACTTAGTAGTTACATTAATGGAAAATCCAATGCATACTAAACCTTAACAAAAATTACTCTGAATTTACAAATAAATAAAATATAGTTAGTTTCTAGGCTTAGACATTTATAAACAGGTTTATCACTTACATGAAGGTCTAGCAGAACATGTAAAAGTCTTGGAGGAAGCAGGAAATGCCTTCATTGTGTTGGACTGTCCTGAATCTTGAGAGTACCCAGTACCAGGCCGGGCACATTCAATGCCAATAACATTCCTTCTCCAATCATTGTAAAAACACAAAGTTCACCTAACAAACTGACAAAATGCCTCTTCAGTTTATATTATTGTGAAATAGCAGCCTTATTCATGGTCACCAGGAACTGGATACAACTCAAATGTCCTTTAACTGGTGAATGGATAGATACATTGTAGTCCATTTGAACAGTGGAATACTATCCAGTATTAAAAATGAACAGGCTGGGTGCTGTGACTTACACCTGTAGTCCCAGCTACTCGGAAGGCTGGGTAAGGAGGATCGCTTGAGCCCAGCAGTTCATGGTTACAGTGAGCTATGATCATGCCACTGCACTCCAGCCTGGGCAACAGAGCAAGACCTTGTCTCTCAAAAACAAACAAACAAAAAAAGGAACAAACTTGTGATACAGGCAACAACATGGATGATTGTAAAATGCATTACGCTAACTGAAAGAAAACAGATGAAAAGGCTACATACTGACTAATTCCACTTATATGACGTTTTAGGAAAGTCAAAACCATGGGACAGAAAACAGATCAGTGGTTGCCAAGAGCAGGGGGTAGGGAGAGGGGGCTGAGCACAAGGGAGTTTCCAGGGCACTGCAATGGTTCCAGATCTTGATTATGGTGATGGTTACATGCTTGCATGCATTCGTCAACACTCATAGAAGGTACACTCATAAAAAGTGAATTTCACTATATGTAAATTATACCTCAATTTTTAAAGTGTTAAAAAAAAAAAAAAAAAACAGGTGCTACCCTTACCAAGAACTACTGGTTTGGAGCGTCACAGCTTATAAAGCACTTTCAGATGTCCTATCCACTGTGAGGAAGGCCAGGCACACTAACTGGCCCTGTTTTAGAGGCAAACATGGTATGTGAGAAACTTTACATGGGACTTCATGTGGGCAAATCAACACTTGGGCTGAAGGTCTGGTTCCAAGGCCTGGAATTTACCATCTGGGTACATCTGTGTGACCTTGGGCAAGCAACTTTCTCCTCTAAACCTCAGTTTCCTAATTGTGGGTCTTGACCTTCTTTGATTCAGGGATTTGCCCGAGGCCATAGAGCTGGTTAATGGCAGATCCAGGGCTTCTGGGTCCTGGTGCTGCTTGTCACCCTCACAGTGGGGATAACTAGAATACCTCTCAGGGCAGGTGATGCTCAAGGGAAGCCGATCAGCTGTCCACCCTCTTGGGGAGGGGTCAATGCAAAGCACAGGGGCTGGGAATGAGGCCTGGAAGAGTGGTGGGTGGAAATCACCTTCAAGTGTGAAGAACACACACTTATATTAACATAACATGTAAGAACTGAGAGAATATTGTTCCCAAGAGCCCTCCTTCAGGAATCTGCTAAAGAATGAATTTCAGACAACAAAATAACTAGAGAGATATTGACATAAAACCAATGATGAGCATTAAACAAGATTGAGAGTTAATAGGGATATATTATGATCTGACAATATATTTACAGTATTAAAAATGGGGAGAATAGAGATAGTATATGCAAAACATTTTAAACTTCACATATGATTCTGCTACGAAGCACCATTTATGGATGAGGAATGGCTGGTGTCAGGATAAAGCCCTGTTAGTTACCACCTCTTTTAAACTTCATTAAGGAAAACATAATTACCAAGTGAATCTCATTTGGGTTCACTCCATGCTCCAAAGGCCCCAGCACAGACTGCTCTTCACCACTTCTTTATAGAAAGAACAGTAACTGGGCTTGCAAAAGATTCCCTGAAACCTGGGGACACTTGGCATACATGCCAATGAAGGAAGAGCAATGTCTAGCCAGGGGGCCTGCTGGTGTTGCCTAGAGAAAGAAATTCCAGTCCCTTTCAGAAGAGCCCAAGTCGGGAGTCAGCCTTCCAGACTGCATCAAGATGCCTCTTTGGAAAAGCCCCAAAATCTTTTTTTTTTTTTAGATGGAGTCTCGCTTTATCACGCAGGCTGGAGGCTGGAGTACAATGGCACGATCTCAGCTCACTGCAACCTCCGCTTCCTGGGTTCAAGTGATTCTCCTGCCTCAGCCTCCCAAGTAGCTGGGATTACAGGCATGCTCCACCACATCCAGCTAAATTTGTATTTTTAGTAGAGACGGGGTTTTACCATGTTGGTCAGAACTCCTGACCTCAAGTGATCCACCTGCCTCGGCCTCCCAAAGTGCTGGGATTACAGGCATGAGCCACTGCGCCCAGCCCCAAAATCTTTCTGATCCTCAATTAATCCTACTGCCAAAACGCCATTACCTCCATCATGGTGGAAGTAGTAAATCAAATTGGAAGTTTTTGAAAGAAGAATGCCATATATAAACACAAGAAATTTTTAACTTTAATTAAAGTTGCTATTGCTGAATGAAGGATCCACACCCTTTGTGTGCTGGCTTGCTCAGCACCCACTACAGAAGCCGCAGAGCACAGAGCTGAGACTACCAGCCTGGGAGCTTGCCTGCTGCACTGGACCCCAGGCCCAGACACTGACTAGCTGTGTAACCTACCTCAAGTTACTTAACCTCTCTGAGCTTAAGATTCCTCCTCAGTAAAGTAGTACTTAAGTCTAGAAGACACCATGAGAAGTGAGTTAAAACATGTAAAACATGCCTCACACATAGTGTCCAATAAATGTTATCAATGATGATTCCCTTAACTGCTGGTATTAACCGTGTCTTTCATTTTCTGTATTTTGATGCTTCGACATCTTGGGGTCTTGCTGACCCGGGAGAGACTGCCCCTCCCAGGGTTAGCCAGTTCCTAGAGATAGGAACACACGGGCATTTTCTGAGAACAAACCAACCAATCCAGAGCCTATAGCCCAACTATTTCCTTTATTGAGTCTCCCACTCTGGACCACCAGCCACCTGCCCTAATCACCCCGGGCCAGGTACCACACAACTAGGATGGCACCTATACCCCAGTGCTGCTGGAATTATTCAAACAAGCCCACCCTAAATCTGCTTGCCTTGCTTCACCTGGTTCTTCCCACAGAAACCACAATAAAGGTTCTTGCTTGCTCCTGAGTGATCCCAGGACCTCCCATGTGGCTCCCCGTGGCGTGGCATGGCCCCTCCTCTTGGGAACTGTGAGGAACAAACTATCTCTTCAATGGCAATTGTCTCCTGACCTGCTGGCATTACTGCACCTTGAATTTTCTATTAATGCACAATACTTTAAAACATTGCCTTTGCCATGGTTCTAATTCTCTTGAAACTGCACTCTCAAAAGTCATCAATCATGTCTGCTTGCCAACCAGATGCCTCATCCACATCTGTTTTCCCTCTATGGTCTAAGGATTTGATTTTGTTGACTAGCTGACAGCTGAGAGATCACCTGCTCCAAAATGCTGTCTTGAACCACTCCCCGTAGCTCCCAATCAGGGACCCCAACATGCTCCCACAGATGTTGTAATTGCCCATTTTTGTATCCATAAACCCTTCATTAGACAGTTACCTCCAGAAAAGCATGTCTTTCCCTCCAGTATGTAGCACCCTGACTGGTGCTGCTCAGTTACTCTTAGCTGAATGAATGAATGATGAATGAATGAATGAATGAATACATGAATGAATACGTGAATGAATGAATGAATGAATACATGAATGAACAAACTCACCCAGCTTTTGGAACCCAGAATCATCTTTAACTTCTTGTCGCTCTCTCTTCTGTCTTTGCATTCGTCTCTCTCCCTTTTCCCTCCACCCTCACCCTCCATTCCTCTAACCTTTCCATCACACGCTGAGACAGAGCAATGACTTCTCAATTCATTTTAAAAATTCCAGTATCTTCCCCCTCCAAGCCATGTTGCACCCTTAACTTCTTAAAATATAACTAAACTCTTAAATCTACCTCCCTCCCTATTCCTCCCTAACCCCCACCCTTGCAGAATTAATATCAAATCACAATTGCCTATCCTGGTGCCAGCACCTTCTTCCCCTCCCAAATTTCTCTGATCTCCAACTACCCATGCCTGTGCACCAGGAGCTCCCACCTGAAAGCTTAGTTCCTTTCAGGCCTGAGCTAATCTTAACCAAAGCAGGACACACCAACACCATCAGTTCCTACCTCCCACGTGGTCCAGGCCTGGCATCTGGAGGCCCAGGTACCATCCCAAATAGCTCTTTATCCCTACCCCAAAGGTGCTGGACTGCAAGGGAGTCAGCCTTGAGACCCAGAATGCAATGGGAAAATCTATATTACTTTGCTCACAGCCAAACGCACATCAAAGGAAGTCTGTAGAAAACAGTCTACAATAAACCAGAATCAAACACAAAATGCAGTGCTTATCGATTTCATGACCAATCCCGCCTCAGCAGACCTTAATACGCTATGACTGTGACCAGCAGAAGTTGTTCTAATGGTCATGCCAATGAGCTCTCAGTTCGAAATCTCACCCTCTCCCCTCCTTTCTCTTTCTTTACCACCTCCCCCCGACAACACACACAACCTGCTCCACATTCTAGGTATAAGGCAGGGCAGTGCTCCCCAATTCCAGGTGTAGTTTGCTTTAAGTAAAAGTTATTTCCTGAAACAGCTTGAATTTTTACAAATGAAATGTTTCCCCAAATCTTTTTTTTTTTAATCTACCTTATCTCTTTCTTGAATTGATCTTTAGGGAACAAAGGTTCCTAACATTTAAGCCGTTAGCTCTCAGCCTCTTTTCTCGGCTTCTCTGTCAAATGGATAACAGCAGCAGCTAATGTGGAGAGAAAAATGCTCTGTGGTAGAAGCGCCTTAGCAAATACCTATACATAAAAAAAAGGATCCTTCTGGAATAAGGCTAGTCATTGTTGCTTAGCTTTCTATTTTATAAATTCTGGTTTTGAATATTGGGCAGGAGAGAAGCTTATGTAACTATTTCATTTCAGATTAAATACCTCTTTACAGTGGGAGAAAGAGTATGTATGAATGACTCTGGACTCCTGAGACCTGAAGGAAAGGGGGAAGGGTCAGAGGAAGGGAGTGACGATCTGTGGGAGCAGCTCACTAGGCCTCTAGGAGACTGACTCACAGGCTGTATCTCAGATCATCTTCAAAACAACTGGGAAGCTGGTATCATCAACAGTCTGACTTTACCAGAAGAGGAGCACTCAGAATCCAAGGGAAGGTAGCTGGCCCAAGGTCACACAGGCAGTGAGTGTCAGAGCCGATTTGAATCTAGATCTGTCTCACTCTAAAACCTTCATATTCTACCAGGTTATCTCTGGAAGAAAGCCACCTGGTTAACCCCTCACACACATTGCCTTCAGTTCCCTGCCTCTACCTAGACCAGATTATAGGAAATACCACTTTACGTGGCTGTAGAAGTTGCTATAGCCTATTATTTTAAAAAGCCTTTTTTAATGAAGGACTCACCCAAGCATGCATAAAATGCTATGAAATTATTGATGGTGTCTCTGCAGAAGAATGTGAGATCTCTGATTTGTTAGATTTCTTTAAAATCTTGTTTATTTAAAATTCAAAATATTCATTATACACTTTAAAAAAAACTCAATTATGCAACTTACCAAAATAAAGAGTAAATGTGTATCTAAAAAAAAACTGCAAAACCTGTTGTTTTACTTCTTTAAGCCTGATTCTATACCTTATTCTAGAAAGAGGAGGGCCACCTTCTTTCTTAGCAAACCATTCCTACGGTTAATAACTCTTGTTCTTAAAAACAGGGCTTAGCCAGTCCTGAAACCATTCTGATTGTAGTCAGCAAGGGACTGAACAGGCAAGTACGACAGGAAAGGGTTAAAGGTCCAAGCATCCCTGAGGTATGAACCCAGGCTAAGTCAAGGCAGGACCAAGGTTGGTACTGGCAGGTCCTGGGCACAGGCAACAGCGGCCAGGCTGGCCCTCCCAGGCGGCAGACCCACAGCCCTGGACATCCACCTGCCCACCTAAGATGACTTGGATATGAAAGTGCCTTGCTCAGCTTCAGCGTACAGACAATGCTCAATACATGTTGGATTCTCCCTCCTTCCTTCCATCTCAGGGACAGGGCTGGTCCCATGCCGGGGCAAGGCTGTACTTGTGGCTGGAGGTTAAGTGTCCCTGGCTTAGAACGCTAGAGAGGAGAGTGGCAGGGAACCACATTATTATCCAGCGACACCAAGCTCTTGTCTAACCCAGCCTAAATCCACTTGCGGCTGCCTAAGCCTATCTCTTCTTGCTCTGTCCTCAAGGAAAATGGAAACTGGCAAGTATCCTCTCCTGAATATGGATGCCTCCATGACTCGGAGACGCTGGTCACATCACTCCTCAGGCTACCGGGAGTTGGAGCTTTTTCTGCTGTTTCCAGAAAGCCTGGGTAAAGACAGGGAGAGGAGGAAGTGGCTGGGAGGTCCCTGATGGACTTACAGACTTGAGGGGACATGTTAGGAACTCCAGGGGCAGTCACAGGACTGCAGTCCTGTGACTCCAGGGCTGAGTCCTGTCTTTGCTCTTGGTGAGGAGTGGGAGGAAGACCCTGGAAGAGAGGGAAGATGGCAGAAGGGAAAAGTCAGGCTTCTCAGCACCCAAAGCAACAAGCAAATGACTTATGATCCTTTCCTGGAATCAGGTGTTGTGTCTAGACAGACACTTAAGGGGAAAACCATGGCACTGACTTAATTCTTTTCGGAATCTTTTCAAGCCCTCTTGCCACAGACAGCCGCCTCAACTTAGAGAGGCGGGCAGGGAGGTACAGGCTGGCGATTTCCTACCCCAGCCTTGCTGGGAGGTCTCCCCATCCCCCAGCTGCTCAGCCTCCAGGAGGCCTAAGCCAGTGGAGCCTCAGCTCCAGGGAGAGCACATTCCTGCCCACAAAGCCCAGAGCTGTAAGGGCACCCCAGGCTGGGCGGCTGGGCTTCCCTGATCAGAATCCCACACACCCCCAGCAGGCTTTCCCCACCCAAGCCCTCTCTTTCTTCATCCCATGTAACCTCCTCTCCTCACCTTGGTGATGCAGGAAGCAGGAGGATTCTTATTTCCCCTCTTATAAGTAAGGAAATGAGGACCAAAGAGGTCAACTGATATAGCCAACATCACAAATCAAGTTCTCCCACCGCTTTTTTTTTTTTTAAACTTTTAGGGCTCAGATTTCCTGGCCCTGCGATGTCTTTCTATGCAGGCTGGGACATGTGTGTTGGCAGGATGGCAAAGGAGATAGTGGGCCCATCCTTCTCCAATCCCTAAGCACTGCCAGATCCTGGGAATGCTCATCCGCCTGTGAGCAGGTTCAGGGGACAGGAGAAGTAGGGAAGAAGCCCCAGGGGGCAGTAACATCTCACCTCGTGATACTGTAAACATTGCCAAAGGATGCCCCACAGCAGCTGTCCTTCTGAAAGCCTGTTCCTGCAGCGTTGCCCACCACCCAGGTGTGTGCAGTTGCTTCCTCTGTCCCAGCCATTAGCTACCTTGCAACAGCCTAGCCAGGTGACTCCAGCCTGAGGCTCACACTAAGGTGACCAAAGGCAACCAGTTCCGCAATGAGCACAGGGCACCTGGCCTCCATTTACAGGCATTCCGTTGGCAGGAAAAATCTCCTGGCTGGACCCCAAACTGCCTGTCAGAGTGACGAGGAGCCACCGCCGCAGCATCCTTTCCCCTCTTGGGTATGAAGACATCCCCACAGCAAATATTTAAAGGATTTGGATCCTAGTCCCTAAGCATGCCCTCTCTAACCCTCTGAGCTAAATTCTCAGTCCATGGCTGTGCAAATAGATTTTATTACCAGGGCCCTGAGCTGATAAATGGAGTTCAGGGACAATCGTGCTGCAGAACCACCCTCCCCTGTGGATCCATCCTTAGCACTCTGATGAGCAGAGCGGTGGCAGCTGGAAAAGGCTGTCTCTCCTGGAAACTTCAGGGAGAGAAGAATTCCTTCTTCTCTCACTGCTGGAAGGATTCCTGTGCAGAGGGAATGTCAGGTCAGGGGTGCTGGGGGCCTGGGATTCCTCCTCATCTATTTATACTCAGTTTCTGCTTCCCCAGCCAGGCTGCCAACACTTAGAAGGCAGAGACTGCATCTTAGTTTTCTTTGCACCTTTTGTACCATAGCTCTGAGCCTGCACATAGCAGTCACTCAATTCACATAGAGCATAGCCAGACGTAGTGGCTCACACCTCTAATCACAGCACTTTGTGAGGCCAAGGTGGGTGGATCACTTGAGGTCAGGAGTTTGAGACCAGCCTGGCCAATATGGTGAAACCCCATCTCTACTAAAAATACAAAAATTAGCTGGGTGCAGTGGCAGGCGCCTGTAATCCCAGCTACTTGGGAGGCTGAGGCAGGAGGATTGCTTGAACCCAGGAGGTGAAAGTTGCAGGGAGCTGAGATCAGGCCACTGCACTTCAACCTGGGCAACAGAGTGAGACTCCATCCCCCCCACCCACCCCCCAAAAAAATCATGTCAGGTAGTGAATGAGCTTTATAACTACAGAAATCCAGGTCCGGACTTCTGCAAATCAAGCTCTGGTTCCTTCTTCTCAGCTCTGATAGAGTCACTCCCAGTTCAGAAGTCTTAGCCAGCTCACCATTGCCTACAGAACAGTGGAGGCTCCGTACCCTCCCTGCATTTAGGAGTGCTGACGTCAGGCTCCAGCCTGCCTGTTAGCCGCCTTCCCCCACTGCCCACATGCCCAGTTCCTGAACTACACAGAAGCCCACTCTCTGCTCAGGATGAGCCTTTGCTTGGGTGACTTCCCCCACCTGGAATCCACTGTGCTTTCCACCAAGAAGGGGCTCAGGAAGAATATGTTTAATTCATTTAAATTAAATTAAGGCTGGAACCCAGAGGAGGCTGCGTCCTATTTTCTGCTTCAGTCTCCCCAGTTCTATCTCAAAAGTGGGAACATTTGCCACCAGTACAGCAGCCCCACAAAAGGGAGCGGGTGTGGCGCCCACGTGGCCTGGTGTGAAATGAAGCTGCAAACATGGGACGTTTTCTTCCCAGAGGTTTGGGGCCACAGGAATTTGAGAATCCCCAAGCCTTTTGCAAATGTCGTTCTCCATACCTGACTGGGAAGGCGCTGGTGGGGAAAACGAATGTCTAGAAAAGGAAACATGGAGGGGAAAGAGGAGAGAGAGGGAGCGTTGGAATCAGACAAACAGGAAAGAAAAGGAAAGGAACATGGAGGGGTGGAACACACTTTAGGCCAGGGGTCCTTCATCTGCATTCACAGAACAACCTCTAAGGGGGTTCATGAGCTTCCAATTGCTTTTGTTTCATTTTACTTTGTTTTTTTGTTTTTATGAGACACAACCCACCGCTTTCCGACAACGGATGCTCAAACAGGTCTGTGATTCCAAAAGGGCTTCCTTTTCCTGAATTATTTGCAGGGTTGACTTTCTTGCCTGCCCTCGTAGGTTGGTGCTCCTCGGGACTGTGCCCCAGGGCCCCTTCTCCCTCCCTTGATCACACATATCCTTGGCTTCAATTATTGCTCCACAGATAAGCCGAATCCCAGCACCTGGCCCAGGATGAGCATTAGTGCCCCGGTGCCAGCAGAGATACAGTGAATTCCTATTTCCAGCCTATACCTGTCTTTTGAGCTCCAGTCCCACGGATGAAGGTAGTTACCTACAGGGTGGACACTTCCAGTGCAAAGCCCAGAGGCAATTCAGAATCAGCAGGACCCACACCAAACACCTGCTTCCTCCCATGCATTTGCCACTCTGCAGCTAAAGGAGTCTCTCCAAAATAGAAATCTGATCATGTCCCTCCTTGCCTGTAACTCTCCAGTAGCTTTCCTTTATACTAGGCTAAAGCCAAAGCCTCCTTAACAAGACTCCTAAGACCCTTTATGATCTGACCGCTTCCTACCTCTCCAGGCTCATCTGTTCCCACCTCCCCCTCTCCCTACATTTCAAAAAGAATCATATTCTCTCTTGACCCAGGCCTTGAAAAAGCACTGTTCCATGTCTCCTTCATCTAGAGTAACATCTACCTTTTATTTAAACTCCAGTCTCAGCTTGAGTCATTTCCTCTAGGAAGCCATCCTTAACTCCCAGACCATGTCACAGGGCCTTGCTATGGGACCCTGTAGTACTTCATACTTCCTCTATTAGGACAAATTTGATACTTTTCAGTAAGTGCTTAATCTTCTGTGTCCTCTCCCTAACCTCCACGAGATTTAAGTTCCAAGAAGCAAAAAACCACTTCTCCCCGTGTACCACTAGATTCATAGCACATGGCTCAGTGCCTGGCACACAGTAGGTGTTCAATAAATAACTGCTGAAAGAAAAAATAAATAGCACGAATGGATAAAGAAAGGGAAGGCAGGAAGGCAGGAAGGAAAAGGAAAAGTCCTTTCCTTCTGAAAGCCCCTCATCTTTACTCTGGGTTGCAATAGTCACACGCACTAGCACTTTCCTTTCTCCAAAACCCCGGAGCTGTGGATTGTAAGTCACAATGAGCCTCCAGACTGGGTGAATTCCCGACATTATTAAAGTCACTGCTATTGAAAGGCTGGGAGAGCATAGCATACACTTTTGCATCCACATGGTGTCTCGACACAGCAAGTCCTCAGTCATAACAACAGCAACTATGGATAGCACCTTTAGACTTTAGTTTACAATGTGCTGTCATAGACATTATCTCTTAAATAATGATGGAAGAGGAATGAGTGATGAGCCAGGATGAAATCCTGTGAATAATGCTGGAGAAGCAGGTGCTCTATGGTAGGAAGAGCACAGCACAAGACCTGATTCCAGCCCCAATTCTATTCATGACTCTCAATGGGACTTTGAATCCGCAGCAAATCCACTCTCGACTCAATTTCCCCCTCTGTAAAATGGAGAATTGAGCCTTCCTTTCCCTATCTTCCAAAGCTGCTGTGAAGAGATAAAGCTAGCAAAGCAGTCATCTAAGTGAACGGAACTATGAATATTCACGTTGTACATCTCTTAGGGCAACCTTAGCAACTGCGACTCATCAAGCCCCTTGTAGCCACCTCTCTACCTCACTGAGTTTCCCAGTTCCAGCCCCACTTGTCTTTCCTCCTCCCTTAAAAAATCCTCTGTAGCCAGAGAAGATAAAAGAGACACAGCTACATCTATTACCTCCTACAAGCTACGGTCATAAATCCCACTGCAATTAAACCTCGCCTGGTAAAGAGCTCTAAGCACAAAACATGCTGGTGCTTTCTGCATTTGCCAATTACAACATGACAATGACTGAAGAGCCCAATGTCAGTGACGCAAGGGTGGCCCCCCTCTGTCTTCCTCCTGCTCTCTTTATGGAGTTTACCTGCCTGGGTTGCGGGGGCTCTTCAGGTGCCAGGAATGACAACCCACAGAGCATGCTGATAAAATCTGCAGAGGGCACAAAAGTGGGAGGGGGTGCGCTTAGCATGTCAGGTGGCCGAATCCAAACAACCGATGAACAGCAGAATAGAACACTGAGAGAAACCAATCCAGTGAAATCTTGGATGGAAAATGTAAAGTCTTATATTTGGATTCAAGAAATACAGCAGACCTATAAACAGGGGGACACTTGACTTGGACAAGTTTATTAAAAGAGGAAAACATGAGCGTTGTTTTTTCATTTGTTTTTAGAACCACACGCTTGACATGAGCCAGCTGTGACAAACTGCTGCTTATAAAAAAGTGCAACCTTGGGCTGTGTAAATAATAGCAGAGTGTCTCAGACAAAGTTGGGCACTGCCTCTCTCATCCCCACTCCAGCCAGGCTCACGCAGGAAACTGTGACCAGTTATTGTCATTCCTTTCAAAAGGACAATAACAGACGAGCAAAAGAAGGGATCCAGGCTAGTGACACAGGTAAAAATCAAATCACATAAGAAGAGACTGAGGGGGCAGGAAAGACTCCTTCTAAGGAAGAGAAGATCGGAAGTAATGTGGTTGCTAACTTCAAGTGTATAAAGGGCCATCATGAAGAATCTGGAGTCTTCCTTCTCTAGGCCCAGGAGGGCCAACCGGGGCCAGCAGAAGGGAGTGATAAGGCTGAGATTTGGACTCAACATTAGGAAAAACTGACGACCAGGCAGTGAGCTCCCTGTCCCTGGCAGAATTTAAGTAGAAGTTGTTTTTTTTTTTTTTAAGAGACACGGTCTTACTGTGTTGGCCAGGCTGTTCTTGAACTCCTGGGCTCAAGTGATCCTCCAACGCTGGCCTCCCAATGTGTTGGGATTCCAGACATGTGCCAACGTGCGTGGTCAGAGGATAAATTTAGAAGAAAAGCACAGAAGGGTGGGTGACCTCTGTTGACACTGCCTCTGGAAGGGAAAAAATGACTAAGTTTGAGGGAGATTTTCCTAAAGGAGCTGAAAATGGTTACAGACTGCCTTGGCTAAGGTCCTTCCTAGGCCAGCAGGCCTGGTTTCTTTTCCTCTCTTAAATCCTACCTGTCCGGTCTCATTTTCTGTCACGTTTCCCCCTCTCTTCCCAACCCTCGCCCCAGCACACCACATGGCTGGACATCAGGACCTGGCTTCTCCATCACCTCTGAGAAGCCTTCCGCTACCCCCAAGGGCAGGCTGGGTGCCCCTGCACCCCAGGTTCCCTTAGCACCCTGTATGTGTGCTAGTGGAGTATTTACCTTACTTTACTGTCACTATTTATTGACATGTCCATTTAATTTCCCTGCTGGGTGTAAGCTGCGTGAAGCAGCGACCTTGTGTGCTTTGCGTATTATTGCATCCATAGCACCTCACAAAGTGCATGGCACAGTGCAGGTGTATAATAATCATTTCCTGAGTGCACGGATATATGAATGAATTGGATTCTTAATGAAGCTACTCAGACCATGGAATGGGTAGGATTCAGTTGCTAGGACTTCCAAGCTTTTCATCCCGTACAGAACCCACCTCCTGTCACCTCTGGGCTACATGTCAGATTTAAAGCCTTTCTGTCCTGGCCTGAGGGCACTGGGGAGAAATTTCCAGCCCTCTCCAGCCACAAAAGGCCTTCTGCAGGTTCAGGGTACATTAGCTTCCCTCTTTCTATTGGATCATCCCGCAATGGACATTTTGGGAAGTTCTTTTCTGGAAAACATTAAGGATCAATCTGTTTGGTATAGTTTTGCCAGGTGGCTACAGATTCAAAAGAGATTGATTAGGATCTTGGAGGCCCCTTTCTGCCTTGGGAGTCTCTGCTCTTAGATTCTGAAAGAGCCTGTCCTCCTGAACTTGGGCTATCCTGAGAGACACCCCTTGAAGAGAAGCATGACCCATGCCGGGGTGTGACTCAGCAGTGATCCCCAGACCAGAGGGATGGGTCCCGCCAGGATGAATTTGCTTCTCTCTGCACACCTTGGGCTGTGGCAGAGGCAGATGATAGGCACCAGGAGGTCTCTGACTTGGGGCAGCAGATGAAGCGAGGAACATCTCGTCCCACCTTGGTGAGCCCACTGAGAAAGTTAAGACCCGAGGTTTAATGCCTTTGCTCTGCTCTTGAAATGCTCATTCTACTCTCACCCACTGTTGCCCTTAAAAGGAACATTTATAACTCGCCTTCATTTACCCTCTGCCTCTACTGCTGCCATTAATATTTGATGTCTCTTGAGGAAGGCACGCTTTCCTGACATAACAAGCTGTGGTGCAGGATTCATCAGAGACACTGACTTGGAGCTCACTGTCTCCTGCAGCTCAGCATGGCCCACCCTGCATGGCCCACCCTGAGATGGAATGGGAGAGCAGGGCCCTGCAGCTGCTCACACCCCCTCCCCACCTCACAGGGGCAAGCGAGGCTGGCCAGGCCGCCTGGTGCTCCAGTTCTGCACTGCCTTCTGGGAATGACAGTTTTGTAGTCAGCTGAAGACTCCCAGTTAATTTATTTACCCACTTCCTTACTTTCTGGGCCTCTGGCAAAGAGGCCTCCAGGCACACAAACAGATTTTAAAATAATATAAATCATTAACATTTAAAATGGTGATGCAGCAACAGCTTACTCTGCTTTCCTGAGGTAGCAAAGCAGCTCAGAGAGGAGTAGGGCGATGTGCAAGGCTCGAGGTCAAGCCCCAGGCCCTCTGGGCACAGTCTGGAGGAGGTCTGCTTTCTTCCCTGGAGAAAGGGATCGCCTTTGACCCCTGCACAGAAAAACCGCAGGGCGCATTCCAATCTGTGAAGAAAGACTCTCTATTGTGAGTCACGTGCCCAGAAGAAAGAGCCCGCACCACTGCTGCCTCACACAGCAGGAATGGGGGGCCGTTATGCCCACAGAGCAGGCCAGACTCAGAGCCTATATGCACTTGGTTACAGAGGGGCCAGAGTGAGTCAGTGCAGTCGATCAGAAGAGCCACCCCTGGGGTCCACCAGGAGGTCCCAGCTGTATCTTGACTTCTGCCATGCATGAGCCATGTGGTCTCAGTCAGACCTCCTAACCTCCCGGTGACTCGGCCCAGCTCATCTCAGCTTTCTCATCTGGCAAATTATAGAATTATTCTATTGTAAAAATGGAACAGGTCCCAGAAAATATCCAGTTCAATCTCCTCACTGTACAGATAACGTCTGTCCTACCTATTTCTCCGAGTTACTAGAAAGATTAATTCGAATACAGGGAACCTTCTGTATTTGTGGATCCAGGACTTAAGATCTGACGTGGTGTCAGTCATTTCGTTTTGTTTCTGCCTTGTCTCGCGCTGACTACTGTTCAACTGGGACCTACAAGCCACTCTGAAACCAAGGTACAGCATTCTGGTTATGAATCACGATGCTTTGTATGTGCGTGGCTGCTTCTTGGTTTCCAAAGCACCCTCGCCTGCGTTAGCTACTTGATCCCAATGATGCAGACAGTGATGTATTAATGTGGCAGGTGGGAAAATACAGACAGAACAGTACACTCTGAGTCTCACAGGTGGCCGAGAGCATCCCGGCCATTTTATTCCTTGTCCAGGACTCTGTCTTCTACACTACTCTGATTTTTTTAGTTCAGAAAAACTGGGACTCTCTTTGGTATAATCAGAAAACCTAAAAGAGCCTCAAAAAGGAAGAGGCTTTGGGAACTGGGTGAACAGCTGTCCAAAGCATACACAGTGTATGCAACAAACACTTATAGAATAGTCTATTTGCAGGGACAGTCAGAGGTGTCATATAAAAGTAAACTAGGGTTATTATTAAAATCCCACATTGCAAAACCAGATGGCACCAATTCTCCAGTACTCGTATCAAACTGACCTTTTATTTTCTATAAGCTAGTCAGCATTTGCAGAGAATCCCTCAGGAAGTAACTCCAAAACTGCAGTAGAAGATAAGGAGAAGGGCTGGGGAACTGAACCCCTATTTTCAGATGACAGAACTTAGTCCAGGGACTTCTGAAAGCAATCATCCCCCTCCCTGTCAGGTACCATGTCTTATTTATCCTCATGTCTCCGACATGTAACACAACACACGGCATAGAGCAGGTGCTCAACAGAGGTGAGCGGAACTGCCATGAGATTGGGGGTAGAAACTAGTTCTAGAATGAGCATTCTAGATGAGGGTAGGGACAAGAAGTGGGTCTCAAACTTTAGAATTCCTGTGACTCACTGGGTTGCCTGATTCAGACATTTGAGATTTAGTAGGTCTGAAGTCTACATTTTTAATAGAGTCTCCAGGTAAGATTTTAAATAGGCGATCCTTGGCCCACCCTTTGAAAAATATGCCTTGGAAAGGACTCCGGACTCCTGACCTGGCAGGTTCTCCTGAGGGCTATTTATACATCTCACATCCATACAGTTTGTCCCCAAGCTCTTGGGTTTTATAAATGTCTCCAGGCCAGACCAGGTAAAGGTTACTGCCCTGCCTTCGCTTATGCTCTGGGCCATCAGAAAGCAGCCAGCCGGCTTGCTGGAGTCCTGCAAGCAAAAACCAACCTCCAACAGCGCAGGAGGGGGTAAGAGGTGGGAGACAGAAGAGAAGTGTCTCTGTGCAGCAGTCCTGGCCTCCCAGCAGCACGGCCCTGCACAAAGCAAAGACTTCAGCTGGTGCAGCCTGAGAGCAGAGTATCAGGAAGACAGCAGGTCTCGGCAACTGCGTTCTGGCCCAGCCCGACTGAGGGTAATTAACCTTTACGGGGGCAGCTTCATTTCTGGAACCAGCAGCTGCCTCTGTCCTCTGGAGCCCGCTCATATTCCCTTAGAGAGCACCAGGCTGGGGGCATCTCCCTGGATGTGGCTCTGTTCCAAGGCCCAGAGATGCAAAAGGAAAAATACCCATACTGACCAGCCTGCCAGCTGCCAGGGCTAGCACCTCCGAGCCCCACACTCAGCCCCGTCTCTGCCTGGCTGTTAAGTAGGAGGCTATTTCTGGTCTCTCTCTGATGAGGATTATTCATTAGGGACCTCTGTGGAGCTGAGCTAGAGGTGGGAGGGGATGTGTTTTTCTCACACATGGTCTCTCACAGACATCAAGGGAGCAGATCAAAAGCTTTGCTGCCCCCATCACCACACCCAGGGTAGAAACACATCAGGCACTACAGTTAGGATCTTTCCACGTGCCCGTGGCAAGATTCACTTCTTCAGCATCTTGTCTTTGTACCCACTGCCATTTTACAAGTCCCTCAGGGTTCTAAGTATGTGGTAATGTCAAAATATGGCCATTCCTTCTCCAAGGCTCATATGGAGATGGTATTATGTTTTCCTAAAATGACCACCCACCACAGGCTATCTCCCATCCCAGGTATTCTTATGATGTGTCTCTGGCATTCCTCTCATTAAGAGGTGGCATCTATGATCCCTCCTCTTGAACCTAGGTGGGCTTGTGACTATGGTGCAAGTAATGCTGTATGACTTCCGTTAGGGCAGCCAAAAAAGGCACAACAGCTTCTGCATGGTTCTTGTGGGTTGCTCAGTCTTAGAACTCAGCTACCATGTTGTGAGGAAGCTCAAGTAGCGTGCAGAGGGGCCCACATGCAGCAGTCCATGTGGAGAGGAACAAAGACCCCTGACCCTCAGTTCTGACAGCACCTCCAGCCTGTAGCCAGCACCAACTTGCCAGCCATGTAACTGTGCCATCTTGAGTCCTCCAGCTCCCTGTCTAGCTGCCCATTCAGCTGATGCTACATGGAGCACAGATTAGCCTTTTGAATCTTCCCTACTGAGCCTTGCCCAAAGTAAAGATTTGTAAGCTAAATCAATGATTGTTGCTGTGTTAAATTATATTTTCAGATGATTTGTTATAGAGTAATAGACAACTGGAAACAGTTTGGTTAGGCCCTGGGAGTCCAGCCTCTTGATTACTCCTTTTACCCTTGCCAGTCATCAAAAGGCAACTCTGAGGTCACAGAGCCACATGGATTTATAGATCCATGTGTAGACTCACAAATGTGCAGGATCTGCTGGGGGACAGAGTTCAGAATTGATTTTACCCACACTGGCAGGTGCTTCCTCAGACCTTCCCCTCAATGGTTCACCCTCAGCAGACTGGCTGTGCCTGGCAGACTGGCGGCCACAAGTGTGAGTCTCAGCCAGTGAAGTGATACACTGATATATCGATGGCTCCAGCTCCCACAGTGTGTGGTTCTGACTCATGTACTTAGCCTCCCTTCCATGGCTTCCCAGGGTTCTATGTCTCATTACTTTCTCTGTCTCCTTGCCTCCAGGCCTCTGTAAATGGCCATCACACTGCCGTATCCTCCTGAGCAGCCCTGTCCTGGCAGCTCATTCAAGCCTGGTGGTTCAATGTTGATGAAAACAAAAAGGCTCTGTGTGGTTGTCCCAGGAGCTCTGAGGTGCTGCAGAATCTTGGCCCAAGTCAGAGAGGATTGGTAGCTATTCGCTCCTTTCATGGTGCCTGACATGGTATCAGGTCACAGCACCATGGCACCACTGTCAGCACCTGGTCCGTTCATATGGTGATCATAACAAATAAAGACAGTACTTGCAGGAGACACAGCCACCACGTAGTGTGCATCTGCAGACTAGTGACCTGAAATTAGGAGGCCTGCTGGGACAGCAGCTACAGAGGGGGTGAGAACCAGTTGCCATCCCTACTCACAGCTTGGTCTTGGTCATACGCTCCCATCTCTCAACCTCACGTATTGCTTTGATACTGCATGCAGCAGACTACCTATATGTCTTAGGTGATAAAGATCCCCATAGGTCGAACGTTTTCTAGGCCAGAAATCAACCCAGTCCTTTAAGGGGTCCCCTGTGCCCCTAAAATGTCAGAGCATACCACCCACCAACAGCCCCTCACCTGGAAGTCCAGCCATCCATCCCATTCTCTACATGACTTACCCCTGGGCTCCATGCAAGGACTCCAGGCCTGCAGGAGGGGAGAGACACAGGGCAGACACATGCTCCCCCATGCCACACCCACACGTGCACACTCACACTCACAGAGCCCAGGCATGCCAACGCAGTCAGAATGGAAGAGGTGGCCACACAGCACTCAGGCTGGATCAGCCAGGAGTCCAGAAGAAACTGGGTCTAAACAAAGACAAGACAAGAAATCTGTTCTACATAGGGCAGCTATGGGTGGAGTTGGTGATAAAAAATGTGTTAGAAAGAATTACAGGCAGAGATCAGGGTCAGTCCTAGAACCCACAGCCCCTTCCTAGGAGAGCCATGGACTTCAGGACAGACCATCAAACTCCTGCAAACAGGCAGGAAGAGGTTCCTGTGTCTCTCCTGAGCTGACATCCAATGGACTTGGTCATGGTGGCTGCCCGGGTCCATGGAACTCTAGAAAGCTCAAGAGCAGGCCGGATGCTGGAAAGCAGTCTTCTAGTGTTTAGGGTGATATGCCGGAGTGGGATGTCCTGGAAGCCTCACCAGAGCTAAAGGAGAATGTCAGACAGGAGCCTGAGATGCTGGGGCCTCCAGAAAATCCCAGAGAATCCACGAACACTACTAGAGCTAATAAACAAATTCTGCAAATTTGTGGGATATGAGATCAATGTGCCAAAATCAGTTGAGTTTCTAGATACCAGCAATGAACAATCTGAAAAAGAAATTAAGAAATATTTCCATTTACAATAGCGTTAAAAAGAACAAAATACCTAGGAATAAATTTAACTAAGGAGGTAAAAGACTTGTACACTAAGAACTACAAAATATTGCTGAAAGAAATTAAAGACGACTCAATTAAATGTAAAGATATTTCGTATTCATGGATTGGAAGACTTAATATTGTTTTGATGGCGACACTCCCCAAAGCGATCTACAGATTCCATGCAATCCTTATCAAAATTCTAGTGGCTTTTTATAGAAATGGAAAAGCTGGGCGAGGTGCAGTGGCTCACACCTGTAATCCCAACACTTTGGGAGTCCAAGGTGGGCAAATCACCTGAGGTCAGGAGTTCGAGACCAGCCTGGCCAACATGGTGAAACCTTGTCTCTAGTAAAAATACAAAAATTAGCTGGGCGTGGTGGCAGGCACCTGTAATCCCAGCTACCTGGGAGGCTGAGGCAGAAAAATTGCTTGAACCCAGGAGGCAGTAGTGAGCCGAGATTATGCCATTGCACTCCAGCCTGCAAGACAACAGTGAAACTCCATCTCAAAAAAAAAAAAAAAGAAAAGAAAGAAATGGAAAAGCTGATTCTCAAGCTCATATACAATTGCAAGGGACTCTATGAATAGCCAAAACAACATTGAAAAAGACAAACAAAATTGGAGGATTCACAGTACCTGATTTCAAAACTAACTACAAAGCTACAGTAATCAAAACAGTGTGTTATTGGCATAGGATAGTCATACAGTCAATGGAATAGAATTGAGAGTCCAGAAAAAACTGAAACATCTATGGCCAATTAATCTTTGGCAAGAGTGCTAAGACTATTCACTGGGGAAAGAACAGTCTATTCAACAAATGGTTCTGGGACAACTGGAAAACCACATGCCACCTGTTTTTGTAAAGTACATTTTTTGGAACATAGCCCTGCTCATTTGTTTATATGTTGTTTGTGACTCCATTTGAGCTAGAATGGCAGAGGTTAATAATCTCAACAGAGATACTATAGTATACAAGTCTAAAATACCTACTCTTTGGTCCTTTACCAAAAAAAAAAAAGTTTGCAGAGTTATGTTGTACAATATTGCTTCTCATGCCCCACCTGTGTTCATTCCTTCATCTGACATTTACCGACCACATACCATGCTCCAGCCCTGTTCTAGACACAACAGCAAGCAAAAATGTCTATCCTCACAGAGCTTACATTCTAGTAGAGGAATTATCTATGACAGCCCTGCAATCTAAAGAATTTAAATGGCCACTTGAGAAACAGAAGGAATGAGACTGTAGATTACGTGCAGGCTTCGAAGCTGAGATAGAGACTGTGACTGCTCTAAGCTTGGGCACTCCCAAATGTTCCCTGTTGGCCCTGGGTCATGTCTCATTCAGCTGCATCTCCTGAGCTGCGACCAGAGGTATCCAGCAAGCAATAAATCCAATAGCTCTTCCTAAGAACCTAATATGCTCAGGGCACTGTGTGAGTGCTATGGAGAACAACAGTGAGTAAAATACAATCCCCATTTGCCATAAGACCAGTCTAGTGAAGAATAAACCACATATATATCATCATAAGAAAAGTAAAGAAACATTAACACTTAATAAATAAGCACCTACTATGTGCCAGGCACTGTGCAGAAACTTCTATGGTTATTATCTCATTTGACCCTCACGAGAACACAAGAAATACACTGCTTTTGATAGATGAACAAATTGATAGATGAGCAAATTGGGTTTCAAAGAGTTTAGTTTTTCGCCTTTGGCAACAAAGCTAGTGAACGGAAACTCAGAAATCTAAACTAAAACTATGTGGTTCTAAGTTTAGCCATTCAGTTATTAAACAAACATCTGTTGAGGTCCCACAATTTTGTAAGCATCATTCTTGGCTTTAGTGCTACCAAAGACAATCAAGACGAGTGCTCTTTATACCACCCCATCCTGTACCTACCATGTATAGGAAACAGGACATAATCCACCTGCCTCCAGGAGTTTATAAAGAGATTCAGAAAGCAGCACACAGACACAACCAAAATAGTAATGGTAATAATAGGTACAATCTAAGTGTCCAAAAACAAGTTTAAGTAACAGTATTTCAAAGGAATTTAAATGATTTGCTGCTCAGGAGATACAGCTGAGTGGACGGGGAAGTTTCACGAAGGAAATTGACAGACGGTAGGATTTATAAGTGGTACATATACTAGATATACCCTCCCATCCTCATCCTTACTCCTGGGTCCTTACCCTTACTCCTGTAAGCCCAACCTTACAGCCTGGGTTGGGCCGACAGTGGAAGAAACAGGCTTCAGGAGACTTTAGAGAGCTTGTAAACTGGCTAATAAAACCTAGAACTTTAGACCATGCCTAGGTCACATACATTATCTCCTTCTCCAAATCCACCCTCCAAGACTCATCACCTCAAGCCAACCCAGCCCTCTTCAGAACATTATGCCACCTTCTTGGGAAGCAGAGGGTAGGTTGAAAGACCCCAGGCCTTGGATCAGAACACCCGGGTTTAAATCTAGTGTAAATATGACCACTTCGAATTGTTCTGTCCATTAAGCTAGCCACTTGCCACAGATGGCTGTTTATATTTAAATTTAGATTAATTTAAGTCAAATGCAATTTAAAAACTAGCCAAAAAGTCACATTTCAAGTGCTCAGTAGCCACAGGTAGCCCACAGATTCAATGCTAGACAAAGCAGATACAGAACATTGCCATCATCGAGAAAGTTCTATTGACCAACACTGATTTCAAAGCCTCTGAACTAAAGGCAGCTATGTTGCTTTTTTGCACCTCATTTTCTTCATCTTAAATTGGGCAAAGCACTACAAATATTCCCCTAAAAGGACTTATGGAAATAAAACAAGACAGTGAACTTAAAAGTGTGCTGGTAACTTCCTCTTTTCTTTTCGATACAAATACATCTTCCTTCCTGCTTTCCGCAGGGCTGAAGCCTCAAGCTCTACTCAGATAGAAACATCCTCAGGCCATGACCCATGGGATATTGTTTTAATGTGGAGCATTAAAAACAAAGTGAAACAAAAATCTCCAGAGCAGTGAGCCCACCTGTCAGTCCTCGTCTCCCTGGGCCTCTCAAGAGGTTTGTGACACTGATCACTTCTTCCCTTGGCTTCCAGGAGACCATGCTGACCCACCTTTCCTCCTGCCCCTTGGTTGCTGCTTCTCATCCTCCTCTGTGGGCTCCTCTGCATCCCTCTGACCTCTTCAGTTCAAAGCGCCCCCGAGCTCTGTCCTTTTCCTCTTCTCTGTCTGTACAAACCCAGTCGCGTGGCTTTAAGTACAATCTGTATATTGATTACTCCCAAATTTATGTTTCCAGTAGAATCCTGTCACTTGAACTCTAGACTCACATTCTAGCTGCCACCCTGCATCTCCACAGGTTGTCTAACAGGCATCTCACATTTGGCATACCAAGATTCGGCTCAGACACCTCTTACCCCTAAACCAGCCCAACCTCCTTCCCTACTGCAGCAAATGCCAACTCTACCCTCGTAGGTACCAAGGTAAAAACCTTGGAGTCACCAGACACGGTGGCTCACGCCTGTAATCCCAGCACTTTGGGAGGCCGAGGCCGGCGGATCACAAGGTGAAGAGATCGAGGCCATCCTGGCCAACATGGTGAAATCCCATCTCTACTAAAAATACAAAAATTAGCCAGGCGTGGTGGCGTGCGCCTGTAGTCCCAGCTACTCTGGTGGCTGAGGCAAGAGAATTGCTTGAACCTGGGAGGCAGAGATTGCAGTGAGCCGGTATCGCACCACTGCACTCCAGCCTGGCAACAGAGTGAGGCTCCGTCTCAAAAAAAAAAAAAACTTGGAATCACCCTTGATCTCTCTCTCTTACACACACACATCTCATATCCAGACCATCAAGAAATTCTGTTGGCTTTACCTTGAAAATCTATCCAGAATTCCAACCTTTCTTACCACCTTTACTGCTGCATCCTGGACAAGCCAGCAACCTCTCTCACCTGGATTACTGCAAGAGCCTCCTAAATGGATCTCCCTTCAGCCTATTCTCAATGCAGCAACTGGAGTGATCCCTTTAAAATCTAAGTCAGAAAACAATATGGAGGTTCCTAAAGAAATTAAAAATAGAACTACCATATGATGCAGCAATCCCTCTTCTGGGTATATACACACAGGAGATGGAATCACCTTGTAAATATATCCACACTCCTATGTTCACTCCAGCATTATTCACATTAGCCAAGATATAGAAACAACCTAAGTGTCCATCAACGGACAAGTGGATAAAGAAGACCTGGTATATGTACACAATGGCATACTACTCATCCTTAAAAAGGAGATCCTGCCATTTGCCACAACCTGAATGAACTTAGAGGAAATTATGCCAAGTGAAATAAGCTAGACACAGAAAGAGAAATATTGCATGATCTCACTTAAATGTGGAATATTAGAAAAGGAGCTCAAACTCACAGAGAAGGAAGCAATGGTTACTATGAGTGGGCATAGTAGAGGGGTAGGAATTGGAGAGATACAGGTCAAAGGACACAAAATAGCAGAGATACAGGAAGAACAAGTTTAGAGACCTAGTGTACAAAATGAAGATTAAAGTTAATAAAACCGTATTGTACAGTTCTGTATTGCTTAACAATGGGACACGGTCTGAGAAATGCTTTGTTTGGTGATTTAGTCATTGTGTGAACATCACAGAGTGACTTATACAAACCTAGATGGTATAGCCTCCTACACCTAGGCTACATGAAACAGCGTATTGCTCCTAGGCTACAAGCCTACACAGCATGTGACTGTACTGAATACTGGAGGCAACTGTAATACAGTGGTAAGTATCTGTGTGTATAAACACGCCAAAATATAGAAAAGGTACAGTAAAAATGCAGTAATATGGCCAGCTGCGGTGGCTCACATCTGTAATCCCAAGCACTTTGGGAGGCCGAGGCGGACGGATTACCTGAGGTCAGAAGTTCGACACCAGCCTGGCCAACATGGTGAAACCCTGTCTCTACTAAAAATACAAAAATTGGCCAGGCGCAGTGGCTCACACCTGTAATCCTAACACTTTAGGAGGCCAAAGTGGGCGGATCACGAGGTCAGGAGTTTGAGACCAGTCTAGCTAACATGGTGAAACCCCGTCTCTACTAAAAATACAAAAATTAGCCAGACATGGTGGCGCACACCTGTAATCCCAGCTACTCAGGAGGCTGAGGCAGAAGAATTGTTTGAACTCAGAAGGTGAAGGTTGCAGTGAGCCGAGATCACGCCACTGCACCCCAGCCTGGGCAACAGAGCAAGACTCTCTCTCAAAAAATAATAATAATAAAAAATAAAAATACAAAAATTAGCCAGGTGTGGTGGCACATGCCTGTAATCCCAGCTACTCAGGAGGCTGAGGCAGGAGAATCGCTTGAACCCAGGAGGCAAAGGTGGAGGTTGCAATGAGCCAAGATCATGCCACTGCACTCCAGCCTGGGCGACAGGGCGAGACTCCATCTCAAAAAAAAAAAAAAAGTAGTAATATAATCTTATAGGAACTTTGTCATATATGTGGCCGTTTGTGGATGGAAACATCATGATGTGGCATGTAACTATAGGAGGAGTTTTTGTTAAATAAGTAGATTTTAGCAGCTCCTGTCACACACAAAAAAACCAACTATGAGATCATGGGCATGTTAACCTGCTTCACTGTAGTAACCATTTTACTATCTCTACGCATCTCCTAACATGCTGTAAACCCCAAATATACACAATAAAGTTTATTTCTGTAAAAAATTTGAAGTCCAATCATGGCCTTACTTTGCTCAAACGTTCTACCTGGTTCCCATTTTACCCTAAAGAACCCCTGTGGTTTGACCTTCACACCTACATCTCTGACTATCTCCTACTGCTGCGGCCCTTGCTGATACAAACTGGCCACATGGACCCCCTGGGCATGCCCTGAGCTGGCCAGGCCCATTCCTGCCTCTGGGTCCCTGCACGTTTGCACATGCTGTTCCCTCTCTCTAATATCTTCTTCCCCAAACATGTGTGCAGCTCTTCTCTCATTTCCTTGAAGTCTTTACTCACATGTCACTTTCTCAGAGAGGTTTTCCATGCCCACCCTGTCTACAATGTTAACACCCTTGGACATTCCCTATCGCCTTTCCTGCTTTATTTTTCTCTTTAATACTTATCAGTCACAGACTATATGGGTACACACACACACACACACACACACACATACACACACCTGGCTTACTGTTTATATTCCTCATGAAGCAGGGGTTCCTATTCGTTTCAATTCACCAATTTATGCTCAGTGCCTAGAACAGTACCTGGTCCGTAGCAGGAAATAAATATTTATTTGTTGAATGAACTAAAGACTGGAGGCCATGGAACTAAAGACTTGCTTTGTCATGGGGCTGTGCAGGTTACAGTCATGGCTGTGACCACCAGCCCTCCATGCTCAAGAGCAGGACCCCTGGAGGAGCTAGTTTGATCTTTCCTTAAAGCAGACAATTTGATCCAGGCTTTGGAGGAGTAGTGCTGGGACCGCGAGCCACCAAGAGAGATCAAGGCAGGTAGGTGGGCAGTGTGCTGGCCTCGCCTTGCCACCTGGGCCAGAGGCTCACACGCAGCTGTGATGGACTGAAGCAGCTGGCCCTATCACCATCCAGTGGCAACGGGAAATATGACACGAGAGATGCAGTGTGTAGGGGGGCTGCCACAGGGGCAAACAGACACGGGTGGGAGATCATCCCTGAATCCAGATAGAATTTATCCCCATTTTAACAATTATGGCAGGGAGAGTGACGAAACATTTATGAAGGACACTTACCTGGAGCTAGGCCTCACAGGGGACCAACGAAATCCAAAAGCCCACTTCTCCTGATTAATCTAATGCACCAAAAATAGAGAAAAATGTTTGCACTTAGCGTGGGGGGAACTGGGCTCCTAAGATCTGTGTTATGCCTCCCTGCTGGGTGGTGGAGCCAAACAAGCCCCAGGAAAGTCAGAGACTTGGGAGTGCAAAGAGGATGGGGGCAGAACTCCAGGGCAGGGAGGCAGCAGGAACTGCGCTGCAAACTGGCAGCACAGGAAGCCACAGAGCCACGGGGAAGGGGCAGCAGGCCGTGATGGCATGATGGAGGCAAAATCGCTTTCAAAGATGAAGGACAGAACAAAGATGAGGCATAAGGGTATTGTGAACATTACTAAGAGATGGTAGTGGGAGGGGAAAAGTGTGCCCTGTGTAAAGAACTTAAAGATACTGCATCTCATTAATGCCTCTCATCCACTCAAGGGGCAGCCATAGTTCTGTGCAATTTACCTATGAGGAGCCCAGGGCTCAGAGAGGGTAACTCACCTGCTCAAGGTTACACAGCCAGCAGTGGCTGAAGACAGACCCAAACTTCTCTTAATGCAAAGCCATTAGTTCTTAACAGGGACCCTGTGGAGCTTTCTGGAAACTCGGGATATTTCACCCTGTTATGTGTAGTGATGCCCAAGGATTTATACATTGAAATTAATTCTATTATGTTATTTTCTTTTTATTCATCCTTTATATTATATTTAGGACATTATATATTTTAAAAATCATGTATGTAGAAACGTTATACTCTCTCTAGGTTTCATCTTGACAGAGTAAAGTAGGTTTTTTCAAAACACTTGTAAAATGGACAGGGTTGAGTGGAGAAACGCCACACCACACAAAGCCAGGGGGGACACCTCTTGGCACACTGTCCCCCTGCCTTGATGTAACCTTAGCTCTGGCCAAACCACGCCACCCCACCCCCAGAGACTCGAGAAGGGGGAGATAGTGGCCTCTTCTATGAGCAGGAGGAGGTAAGGAGCAGTGCATCAGTGATGTGAGAAGACGGCACGGCAGGTGCAGGAGCTGTGACCCTTCATCGAGGCCACTCTGGCTTCCCTTCACCACTGCCAGCCTTCCCCAGAAAGGACCAGCCCTGCCTTGACAGCCCCAACTCTCCACACCGTCCCCATATAAATCATGCCCTAGGAGTATGCAGAGGCCAACACACCCGGATCATGCCTTCATAAAAGCCACCAGAGCTCTGCAGTCCATTGCTAGCTCATTTGGAGCCTCAGAAGCTACCTTTCCTCTGGCCATCCACTGTGCTAAAGGAATACAAACTCTTTTTTTTGGAGACGGAGTCTCACTCTGTCGCCCAGACTGGAGTGCAATGGTGCAATCTCAGCTCACCGCAACTTCTGCCTTTCGGGCTCAAGCAATTCTCCTGCCTCAGCCTCCCCAGTAGCTAGGATTACAGGCGCATGCCACCGTACCCAGCTAATTTTTGTATTTGAGTAGAGACGGGGTTTCACCATGTTGACCAGGCTGGTCTTGAACTCCTGATCTCAGGTGATCCTCCCGTCTCAGCCTCCCAAGATGCTGGGATTACAGGCGTGAGCCACTGCGCCCAGCTCCATAAACTCTTATAGGTCAGACTTAGCAAACTCACTTCCAACACAGGGGGCATTCAGGATTTGGGGTTAGCTGATGCTGAGGACTGTCTGCCACTGTTCCCCTGAATCAGCACAGCCAACCAAAGGCTCTCTCTCATGGTCCCTCCTTCAAGAACAGAACCTACTGCCTAACTCATGTTGAACCACAGGCAGGGCGGAGCAGCCTGGGGTGGAACTGGAGTGATACAGTCAGGAAGGCAGAGGAAAAGAGCTGGGAAGCGAAGGGGTTGAAGGATGAGCTGAGGAGGCAGAGGCAGATCCATTCATAAGAAGAAACATAACAAACGTCATGGGGTGTGGCAACGAGGACACTGAATAAGGGGCTGGCTGCCAGGGTTCCAGACATGGGGCTGCCCCACAACAGTCATATCTTTGCCCACAGCGCAGTTTATCTTCTGGAAAATGAAGGGGCTGGACCTGTTCTGGGCTCTGACAGCCTAAGAGTTAGGAAGCTGGTTGGCAAGGAGGGTGCAAAGAGCAGAGCCCTGGCCCTCTAGGGGGCGCTCCCATGGGCAATGGTACCATGTTGAGGGAGTCACCCTCAGCTCCCACCTCTCCCTCCTGTCCACCCCTGCTGCCGCTGCCTTGGCCAGACCCTCATCCTCTCTCACCTGGCCTGTGGCACCAGCTTCCTCCAGGTCCCCGTTTCCCAACCCCAAGCCCATTCTGGCTGCTTCTATTCTCTTCCAAAGGGAAATATAAGGAAGCCACGGATGAACTCAGGGCTCTGAGTCCCCTTCTTCAACCCCAGCTCTCTCACCTTGGGCCCCCCAAGATTTAAGCTTCACAGCCCCCTCTACCACATGCCCCCCCCCACTGACACCTCTATCTAGAACCATTTTGCTCAAAACATAGCTCAGACTTCACCTCCCCTAGGAAGCTCTCCCGGAAAGGCTGAGGCTCTTTTCAAGTCTGATGTTCTGGACTCTTGAGCTGGGGTGGGCCCTGCCCCACCCAATCCACCAAACAGGACTCTGTGGATAGCGTAAGTCTGCTGTACAGGACACATCTCTTCCCTGGTTGCCACTGGGACAGACACACTTCGGTGCATATGTGCTCACAGGCAACCCCTGCAGATTCTTCCTCTCGCTCCGCACTCCCAGGGTTAATTAGCCTGCAGCATCTACAGGGCTGCTTTCTCCTTTAATAGTCAATCAGATATTGTTAGCTCTATTGTCATTTATAGGACAAGTGACAGAGGCACTCCCAGGGTCCCTACTCCATCTTGCAGAGGCAGACAGCCCAGATCCCTCTGCTAGAGGAGGGAGAGTTGGGGGCCTGCTCCTGGAAGTGGGGTTCTCCTAGGAAGAGAAGGTCACGAGGCCCCTGGGAGGAGGCATGTGAGAGCCTGGGCCCTCCTCCTACTGGTCCACGGAGCAGGCCTCTGTGTGAGGGGTGCAAGGTCCCCCAGGCCCACTCTGGTCTTGTCCCTTCAAATGCTCCTTCCAGAGGCTGCACTCAGTTGGGTCCTTGGCTGCGCTCAGTTATCTGCATGGCAGCTCCAACTGCCAACCTGCCAGGCCTCTGCAGGGCCAATCAATATCCAGCCAGGCGGCCCTGCTAATGACACTGCATCTCACCTTGGTCATAGGGGTGTCAACCTACTGCTGCTGCAGCTCAAAACAGGACCTCAGCCTCGCTAACAAGGCAAAGACAGCCCTGGCCAGCCCTGCCTCCCACCCGTGGCGGCCGTCCAGGCCTGGGAGGCAGTGGGTAGGCCAGACCCCGCAGGCTGACCTCTCTTCTTCTTCTGCATAAATGAAAGTTCTGACAAGCGTGGCCTCAAGTGTCCTTGGCGCTGAAATGCTAACGTCTTGATATGGGCAAAGAAACCTTTCTGGCACTCCTCTATGGAAACAGAGTTTGTCTTTCTCATGGGGGCCTGCATGAAATGTGTGTCTTCGAAGCAGTCCCTTGGCGAGCCACAGGAGGCCCTTCACGGTAGGACATGGCAGCCACCTGGGCCAGAGGGAGGGCCAGGGCCTGGGTGGGAGAGCTGCCCAATGCCAGGATCGGCTGGAAGAGAGCTTGGGCTCCATGGGCGGCTGAAGGCCCTCAGCCTACTCACAGCCATGTTGGGGTGGCCCTATAGCTGGCAAACTCACAGCAAGAAATAGCCCAGCTCGTGAGAATGAACACCCCCCACGCTCCTGGGTCCCAAGGCTCCCTGACCTCCAGCAGGAGGAGAGGGCTGGGGGCATCCCTGGCTCCCCCTCTTTGAGAGTGTGGATTGTAAGTAGCACAGGGCTTTGAAAGGAGTGAGAGAAGGCAGCAGGACTGGCTGAGGCTGAGGCTCGGGATTCTTTTTTTAATACCTTCCTAAACGCTCTGAAGAGGAAAAGGAAATAATCAGGTTCCTGTGATGAAGCCAAGAATGATAATCTAGGAGGAAGTAAAGCTGCGGGAGCCAATGGGAAGCGTTACGGGCTGCAGTGTTTTATGACCTGTGTTGCTTGCCTGTCTTCCTCTTTTTATAAAGGGAAGCAAATTAAAGGGCTTAGATATTAATCAGGCCACTGAAAGACAAAAACAAACCCGGGTACTTGCAGGTCAAGCGGGCTCCAGACAGCCTCTTCTCCCAGGCCCCCCGGAGCTCTGCTGCATCCCAGGAGACCTAAGCCTCAGTGTTCACCTCCTGCACCCAAGGCTGGGCTGTAAACCAGGCTCCTAGAAGTAGGCGCTAGCTGGCAGGGACCTCAGGAAGCTGGCACATTTCTGGTTTCCAAACCATGCCCCCCAGGGCACCCTCAGTGGCTGCAGTGAAATGTTGAGAGGTTGGGTTGGGGGGCGGGTGGGGAAACAGAGCTCAACCTCCAATCTCTTGTCATTCTCCTCCTAGAGCAGCTCACTTTTTGCTGTTGGGATTCTGTGTGTGATTTTATTTGAACAAAAGGTTCAACCACTAAAAACTAAGTTTGGAGACCACTGATCTGTTCTGATCATCTCATTCCACAGATGAGGGCCTCCAAGACTGAGAGGCGGAAGAGCCTGTCTTAGGTCGCAGGATATGAATGGCAAATCTAAGACTCAGACCAAGGTACCTTGACATTTAGCCCAGGGTTCTTTTCCCTACTGCACTCTTCCCCCAATAATTTCATCTGCTCTCGTGTTTTCTGTCGCTGACAATGCCAAAGCAATTCCTCCAGCCCAGATCCCTCCCTCATGCTTTAGGCCTATGCATCCAGCTGTCTACTGGACGTCTCGTCCAGATGCCATGGGCACTTGCAGTCCACCCAAGCTCACCATCTGCCCCCTGCTGAATGTCTCCCTTGGTTGGTGGCCCACCTAGTCACCCAAGGCAGCTCCTGGATTTCTACAGGAGGGAATGAAAGGCAATTGGGCTGACAGAAAATGGTGCTAAGACGAGGTGGCGCCCGTGTCTCAGAGGTGCATCTACACGGCAAATGCACCGCTCTCCTCTGCTTCTGTGCTTAACTCAGGGGCTGAATATGCTGGCAGGAGCCCCTCCCGGCTCAGCCACTACAGCCTTCCAAGGTGCAAAATGGGAGCTATAGATGCCTCCTCCTTCATGCCCACTACCCCACATCCAATCCATGGCCAAATCCTGATAAACTGGCTTCCAAAAGGCCTTTTTACTTTATCTTCCTTTCTCTATCTGCTCTACAAGAGAGGTCCAGGCCTCCTTACCTTTTCTATGTCACCTTTGGTGGGCAGAAACTGTCTTTCTTATCTACCTCTCTATACCCAGGACTTTCCCAGTATCTGACACATACTAGGTACCCAAGAAATATTTATGAAAGGACTAACTGATAGACAGATGGATGGATGGATGGATGGACAGACTACTCCAACAGTCTCTTAACTGGTCTCTCTTTAAAGCTGTTTCCTTCATCTTACTGCTGGGCTGATGTATCTAAAATATAAATTGCCAGCCTGGCACGGTGGTCATGCCTGCAATCCCAGCACTTTGGGAGGCCACGCCAGGCGAATCACTTGAGGTCAGGAGTTCAAGACCAGCCTGGCCAACATGGTGAAACCCTATCTCTACTAAAAATATAAAAATTAGCCAGGCATGGTGGTGCATGCCTATAATCCCAGCTGCTCAGGAGGCTGAGGCAGGAGAATCGCTTGAACCTGGAAGGCAGGGGTTGCAGTAAGCCAAGATTGCACTACCGCACTCCAGCCTGGACAACAGAGAGAGACTCTGTCTCAAAAAATAATAATAATAATAAAATAAAATCATAAAATGTAAATTGCCAAGACAGCCTCTTTATGTAAAACCCCTCTTTTAAGAGTTGTCTGGGCTGGGCACATGGCTCACGCCTGTAATTCCAGCACTTTGGGAGGCCAAGGTCGGTGGATCACCTGAGATCCAGAGTTCAAGACCAGCCTGGCCAACATGGTGAAAACCCATCTCTACTAAAAACACAAAAATTAGCTGGGCATGGTGGTGGGAGCCTGTAATCCCAGCTACTCAGGAGGCCGAGGCAGGAGAATTGCTTGAGCCCAGGAGGCAGAGGTTGCAGTGAGCTGAGATCGTACCACTGCCCTCCAGCCTGGGCGACAAGAGCGAGACTCAGTCTCAGAAAAAAAAGAGTTGCCTCTTTCTCCAAAACAAAGTTCAAGCTTCCTACTAAGGCACACCGGGTCTCCATCGTTTGGGTTCCTCTCCAGTCTCGTCTTCCCGACTCTCTGTCCTCCTTGTAACTCTCCTCCGGAGCATCCTTCCCCTTCATCCGGCCAACTTTAACTCAGCTCCAGGGACGTGTCTCTCAAAAACCACTTCTGCCTCCACCGCTCCTGTTCTAGGCTGTTTGGTGCCTCACCCCCGGGCTCCACAGTGCAAATCTCTATCCCTGCCATGGTCACATGAATTGTCAAGATCTGTTTATGCACCACCTCCCCCACTAGCCTGCTCGCTCCTTGAACACAAGCTCCGTGTCTCACCCATCTCTGTATCCCCAGCACTCAGCACAAAGACAATGGTTTAGGTTTTAAACGAGTAACTGTGCCCCGGTGGGGCTAATTCTGAGAAGCAGAGCCTTAAAAATCTTCCTGGTGCTGAGTATGCCCTGGAGGGTTGGAGCCAGCTTTCCTTGGGCCTGCCCCAGGTCATCACAGGCTCTGGTCACCTCCCCAGAGATAGATGTCTTCCTACCCCCAAGCAAGTGCCATGGAAGACAACTGTCATGCCAGGTACCACTGACACTTGGCCACTCTGCCTTGTTGGGCCCAGCAGCCATCACATCCTCCCCTGGCTGGCTGGGCACAGGGAGAGATGGAAGGGACATCACCCATAGAGGGGCCGTGTTCAGTGCAATCCAACCACATGCACATCATAGGAGGGTATTGCTCACCAGAGACCTAATCAGACGCAGCAAAGGACTGGGGCAGCATCCACCAGTGGAGAAAATTCCCACACTCTAAACTGGAGAATGCTCCCCATCCAGCTTGGGAACGGGCAACAGTACAGCAGTTCCTAAATACTCCCCTTAAGGCCACTGGCAGGGGATCAGCAGGCACATGAGCCCCACTGCATACAAGGCAGGAAATAAGCCAAGTTCAGGATAAAGGGAGAGGCATTTGGAACAAATCAAGTGAGTTTTAAATTTTCAGGCCATGCCAGAAGAAAGCCACTGGTCTCCAGGACCTGGGTTCAATGGGGATGAGGAAAACATTCCCTCACCTAAATGCTACTCTAACATTGCTCCCACTGCAAACCCCTCTCTCCTACTTTCTTTAAAGGAGGCTGCATAGAGTGGAAAAAAATACTTTTGGGGGTCATCTCACAGCCCATGTCCAAATCCTAGGTGTTATCATTTATTAGCTATATGGTCTTGAGAAAGTTATTTAACAATGCTGAGCCTCAGTTTCCTTAACTGCAAAGATGGGGCAATAATCTACAACTCACATGATTCTGTGAGAGTTCCCTGAAATCATACATCGAAGTGTCTTGCACAAGGCTGGTCACATCGCAGGGGCCTGGTGTCCATTGGTTCCCTCCTCCTTCCACCCTGAATCTTCCCAACCTTAACTTCTGAGCTTCTGAGCTCTCAATGTCTCCCAAGCCTCCATCCCAGGTCTGAGGAGTGGGCCACAGTGAGAATAAGACCATTCCCAGAAAAGGCGAAGTTTAGGGTGGGTGAATTGAAAACAGTAGATGCCAAGATAAAATGAGAAACATGCAACAGCGTCATCAGAGAGAAAGCAGCAAACACTCCCCAGAACAGGGGTCCCTGACTGCCCCCCTATTCAGACCATTCTTGAAACACATTAGGGAATTTTGGCTTTCTTGTTCTAAAAAGAAGCCAAGGAGGGAGACTGAATGCAAAGAAAGGCAATAAAAATGATTAAAGGAATTAGAAGGCTTGACCTATAAAGGGAGGTTAAATGAACAAGATATGTGGAACCTAGAGAACGAGGGCCTATAAGGACGTGATAACTTCCCAAAAATATGCGAGACAGAGCCACATAAAAGAAGGGCAAGAATTATTTCAGGCAGCTTGGGACACCATTAAAAGAAGAAATGGCCTGAAACTAAAATAAGAGAAAGTTAAATCTGGGCCTTAAGAACATTGGCTGGTGAGGAGGGTAAGGAACAAGACACCTGGCTGTTGGTGCAAACTCATCAGAAAGCAAAGCCACAGGTCCCAGGGCTGCTGTCCCCATTTGGGAGAAATGGCCCCTCTGGGACCCATCTTGGTTGCTCAGGTGGTGTTCTCACTCTGCAGGTTCAACTACTGTTACCCGGCTTCCAATTCATGACAGGTAGGGCCCCGGCTCCAGCTGCCTGGCTGCCCATGCTCAACTTCACTCTTAGAATAAAAAGAGATTGGCACAGCCAGTTCTTGCTGCAGTGTGGGGGCTCAGCTGGTGAGAGCGTGAAACCAGGAGGCAGGGTCACAGGTTTCAGCCCCGTGTGTGCTTTGCCTAGGATTGCAGTGGGAGAATGTGGCTGGACAATAGAGATGTGCCTAGAAGCACAAGCCCACACAAAAGATCATTCTCGAACATCAAGCTGCAGGGCATTCTATGTGAACACTACCCATAAACATCTTACCATGCTCTCAGGAGTGAGCATTTTTTATTCAGCACTTCAACATCAGACACTAAAGCCACTCACGCACCAGGACGACAGGGCAGCTATGCTTCAGCATTTAGGGTCTGGAGTGACGAGGGGAGCAGGTAGAAGCTGACTCTGAGCATTTTCCTAACCTGTTTGCACAGATCTCCTACCCAACCATAAATCACTTTTACAGTCCTTCTCAAACCTCACATAAAATTTATGTTGCTTTTTGCCTGAAATTGACTGAGAAAAAAAAAACTTTAATTACAATAAGAGACACCTGGAGCAAAACACATGGAAAGCCCATTCGATACTCATTTACTCATTTGATCAATAAATATTTATCGAGCACCGGGAATGCACAAGGCACCAAAGGAGCTGTGGTGCAGACCATGGAGATGAAAGGGTGTTCTCCTGCCTTCAAGGAGTTTGCCCTGGCGGGGGTGTGGGAGTAACCAACAGACAGAGACAAAAGCTGCTATGAGATGAGCAGAGTGTGATTTATTCTAACAGAGGAGGAAACTATCAGGTAACTCAGAAGAGAAATGACTCATTCGGACTGGGAGGATCAGGAAGTTTCCAGAAAGGAGGTGATATGTGATCTGGGTCTGAGGTAAAGGGTAGACTTTTCATCAGGTGAAGATGGCAGGAAAGGACATTTCAGGCACAAGGAACACCACCAAGAAAGCCAAGGGACAAAGAAAGTGCTGGTTGTCTACAGGAATACTGAGTGGCCAAGTGAACTCTAGAACAGGGGTGCAGTATAGGGTTGGGAGGGAATGGAGGAAGATGATGAAGGAAAGGAGGGTGGGTATGGCTGGATCATGGAAGGGATACTGCACACTAAGGAGTTGGTATTTCATAAATAAGAGAAACCCTAAGAAATTCCTGGGCTGTAACAACGGCCAGGTCTGTATTTTGGGAAGAAAAGCATGGGTTCAACATTTAGAATAGGCTCAAGAAGTGAGGGATGGGAGGCAGGTAGGAGGCTCTTGCCAGGCAAGAGGTTATGAAGGCTCGACGAGGGTAAGGGCAGAGGCAATGGAAACTTCTGGTTTCCATAGAATTATGTCCGTGTTATCTCGATATTGTAGCAGCACTATTCCTCAACCTGTTCCTTCTGCCTGGAAGGCCCTCCACCCATCCCTGTGGCTTACCCAAGCCCTGACTGGGCTTGGTGCTCCCAATGCAGCAGGGGCCTTCTTCCATCCTAGCACCTAGGACTATTGTTATTGGTCATCTGGTTACTTGTCAGCCTCTACCATCAGACTGTGAAGTCCTGAAGGGTAGGACTTTGGTCTTTATCTCTGTTTTCCCAAGACCTGGTGCAGAAAGATTTCTGTGATGGAAGGGAATATCCATACAATGCTCTCTGCACATACAACCTCTCTTTCTTCCATACCACATCCATAAGCACACTCCATTCTGGCATATATATGGGCTACTCCCATGTTCAACCTCTCTCTTACATCTCACGTCCTTTCTGACCCCCATCGCTCTACTTCCAATGTAAAGCATCCTTGACTAGCCTCTTTCAACCCCATTAAAATGTGATTAATTATTTTCGGCTCTCATGCAGATCTCCATATTGGATTATCTGGGCTGAAACACAATCTGTTTGCTGATATCAAAATGCTGCTACTCACCCATGGGATTAACACTCTGACAAAATCATTAGAAACCTGATGAAGTATCGAGGCCTCCTGGGCTTGCTGAACACTCATTCCTCATCCCAGTGAATGCCTTCTTCCTGGGCCCACAGTTACACTCCCATCCATTTCCCTGCCTTCTTCATGGTGAGGCAGCCCAGACCCTCAAGGGAATGCCTTAAACAGTGTTTGCTCCTAGTTGGCTGGGCCAACTACCAAGACACCCAGCTAAGAGCTGCTCTTGTAATCCTGTGGTTTTTATGTGTTAATAGTAAGCATCTGACTTCCTCTTCGGGGTAGGGTGGGATAGTTTGTGGCCAATGAATGCTTCCACTAAGAACTAGAAATGCTAGAAGAAATACAACAATCATCTGTTTCAAGGCACCATTGACCTGCTGGAGCAAGAAGGATGGGAGAGGATACAGTTACTGAGGGGGGAAAGTGTGAAGAGGTGAGCTGATATTCTGTAATCACTTCCGGAGGGTATGTCATTTCTAGGCCCAGGATGAGAGGCTGAGAACCCAGGTTTGCAAGAAGCAAAGACTGCTGCTGGGGGACAAAGAAGCCAGCAGAGCTCTGGCAGCCTTAGGACTAGAGAGAGAAAATTAAGGACTTGAGGGTCCTCAAATATAGGGTCCCAATTTTCTCCTTAAGTCATTTACAGAATTCTGAAGCTGAACGGAGGAGAAGGCCAAAAAATCTCAGCCGAAAGTCTCTATAAAGCAGAGAGTGTTTTCTGGCCATTCTGAGGTGCTGAAGAGCAAGACTAGAATTGAGGACCTGCTGGGGAGGGGACCCAGTAAACACAGGAGGCTCTCAACTAATGGTGGCTCTGCTCTGGGAAAGGAGTGAGCCGGAGGTAAACTAAATCTGACCAAAACACAACCCGGCAGGGACTCAGTTCAGGCTTTAATTGGATTAAGATCATTGGTTTTACTCTGCCTAGCAATGAGTAAAACACCTCTTGAGGAAGATCACAGCAGGTACAGCCTATACAATGTCGAGCATTCAATAAAAAAGTTATTAGGCAGATCCCACTATAGGATCATATGGCCAAAATCTAAGAGGGAAAAAACAACAACAACAAACAATAGAAATAGATTCACAGGTGATCTAAACAGACAAGTTAACAGAAAAGGACTTTAAATGTGATAAATGTATTCCAAAAAAATGGAAAGAAAATACAAAAAATAGATGAAAATAAAGAATCTTACCAGAAATTGAAAACAACAAAAAACAATCACTTGGAAATTCTACAAGTGATTAAGAAACATCTTAAAGCGCTGGAGGTTCATTAAAGCAGTATGGTAAAGTGGAAAAAGCACTAGAACCCAAGAGTGAAAAGACCAAGGCATGGTCCCTGACTCTGCCTGTATCCAGCTAAGACAGCCTGGGGAAGCCGCTTCACTCCTGAGCCTTGGTTTCCATATCTGTCAAATGGGATAATGTCATCTACTCTATTTACATAAGCATCAAGCAGACAAAATTAAATAACACACATAAGACCTCTTTATAAATTACTAATCATACAAATGTAAGGTATCATTACCATAATAGTCTAGCATGAATTCAAAACAGTGCTTCTGCTCCATCACCAGAAGTATTTTATGTCAATGTCAGGTGATTAGCGTGCCCTTGACTAATTGTTATAAAGGATTTTAACCAGAGAAAGCTAAGAGGGAAATAATAGCACAACAGCCAACTCACTGTTACTTATGTTGGAGTTAATAACACACTTTGGGAATTATCCCTGGACAACTGAAAACCCTAAACTAGCTTTTCCCGCTGCTCTGCCTATGCGTGGATCACCACCTTCGGTTTCCCAGGTGGCGTATGCTCATGGAATGCAAGCTCATATTAATGTATGCCGATAAAACATAATCAGCAAGGTAAATCTGAAGCAGAAATACCTAAATGCTTTCCAAAGCCAATGGCAATAACGTTGAGACAGCCTGTTATTTGGATTCTCCACATCACTGCTCCCCTCTGTTAGCATATTTAATGGAGAGTAACATGCAAGCCTTCACATATAGACGTGATGCAGCCCATCCACTACCAGCAGGACTTGTGAGCTTCCCTGGTATGGTACACAGGCACTGTGTGAGGCCCCCTGGGGAATAAAACTATTGTAAGGCCATGAGCCTGGCCTAAAAGGAACTTTCAGTTTTTAGGAAAGATACCGTGTGCTTAAATAATTATAATACAAGGTAGACAGTGATTTAGGTACTATAAGAGGCACAGTTAAAGAAGTACAGGTATTTGTGTGAAAGCTGATTTGGAATTGGGTTGATAATAGACTTCATGGTTGAGGCAGCAACAGAGTTTGGCCTTGAAAGACAGAAAAATGGATATTCTAAGCAGAGGGCAGGGTATGAGTAAAGTCACACTTTAAAAATGTAGGATAGGTATGAAGAATTGGGTTCAGATTGATGGATGTATCATGCTTTTTTTTTTTTAAGAAACTAACATTTATTATGTGCTTACGATGTGCCACGTAGTTTACATACATTATCCCATTTGGTGTCCAAAATAATCCCTTGAATCAGATGTAATTAATCCCACTTTAATGGTATACTGAGACTCAAAAGTAAATTAATTTACCCAACATCCCTCAGCTGAAATCTACAGCCTGAGTAGATCAACACATGTTGAACTCTGCGCACTGCTGGAGTTGGAGAGAGGTAGGGTTGCAGATGATTTGGAAGTTGTTTACTTCCATGGAGGGCACAAGATTGCCCGGAAAGGGTGAGGGAGGCACAAAGGGCTTAGGGAAGAAGAATCATCAGCAAAAGAGACAAGAAAGGAGTTGTTAGCAATAAGAGAAGGACTGAGAAAGACGACCATAGCCTAATGGAAACCAAGATCAAGAGAGAGCTTCAAAAAGCTTCAGAACTGCAACTGCTGCAAAAGTGAAGGGGGATGAGATGAGGAAGACCAAGAAAATGCCATTGGGTTGGTGGTCTTCAAAAAAGTGAGTTTGATAGAGAGAAGAATGCCTAGGTCCAGGTGTGTGCATGGAGAAAAAGCCAGCCTGCCCCAGGGACATGGGGCACAGCAACAGAACAGCCTAAAGCAGAGCTTTGAACACTTGTCTGATGGCATCATCTGGGGGTACCTATTAAAAATATTAACTTCCAAGTCCCATCCTAGTCCCACCAATCAGAATCTCTGGCAGGTGAGGGGTACGGGCGGACCCAGGAGGTATCCCAGAAGAGTCCTACATGACAAGGGTTAGACCCATGTTTCTCAAACTTTAATGAACATGAGAATCACCTGGGGATTTGATGAAAATGCAGACACTGATTTAGTACCTCTGGGATAGGACTGGAGATTTTGGATTTTCACACTCTCTTAGGTGATGTCAATGCTGCCGGTCTGAGGGTCATATTTTTAACGACAATGAACTAGACTAAAGCTCACTTGTCCTCCAGAGAGGGAGGTGTCAGCACCTGGTTCCTGTTGGCACCTTTCCTTTCCAGTACCTGAAGACTAAGCTCCAAGCTCCTTTCCACACTCACCGACAGATGGCAGCAGATCTAAATGTCATCTTCCACAGAAGTACTGACTCAGAGGTTCCCTTCCATTCCATCTGACTTCCTTCACACCTTAAAAAGCACCTTTACGGCCAGGTGCGGTGGCTCATGCCTGTAATCCCAGCACTTTGGGAGGCTGAGGCAGGCGGATCACGAGGTCAGGAGATCGAGACCATGGTGAAACCCCGTCTCTACTAAAAATACAAAAAATTAGCCAGGCGCGGTGGCGGGCGCCTGTAGTCCCAGCTACTCGGGAGGCTGAGGCAGGAGAATGGCGTGAAGCCGGAAGGCGGAGCTTGCAGTGAGCTGAGATCGCGCCACTGCACTCCAGCCTGGGCGACAGAGCGAGACTCCGTCTCCAAAAAAAAAAAAGCATCTTTATTTACTCCTCCAAGATGAATCACCGTGTCAGGTAAGCACAGAAAAGCTTTCCTTGACTACTTCGGTAAAGGGTGAATTCTCCTGCACCTAGGCTCTTTACCATATATTTAGAGTCTGCATCATTCATTGAACACTTAAATATGTTTTGCCTTGCTAAAGTAACTAAACGGTCTTGCACTGTCATTCACTTTTCATGTGTGTTCGTATTGTCTCCACAAACTCTTAGAGGTTAGGGATCAAATAATGTCCATTTTCTTCTTAACCCTGACTTACAATGGCTTGGCCATACTATGAATAACTGAATGGGCCAACCGACCGTCAATTAAATCAAATTCATATTCCATTTGTTTCGCTTTGATTTCTTTCCTTTTTTATTTCTTAGAAACTGGCTCTTGCTCTGTCACCCAGATGGGAGTGCAGTAGTGAGATCTCAGTTCACTGCAGCCTCAATCTCCCAGGCTCAAGTGATTCTCCTGCCTCAGCCTCCCAAATAGCTGCAACTACAAGCATGCACCATTACGCCCAACTAATTTTATTTTTTTGCAGAGCCAGGGTCTCCCTATGTTGCCCAGGCTGGTCTCGAACTCCTGGCCTCAAGCAATCCTCCCACCTCAGCCTCCCAAAGTGTTGGGATTACAGGTGTGAGCCATTACACCCAGCCTCACTTTGCTTTCTTCCCAGAGAAACAAAAACAAAAAAAGTCTTGCCAGAAAGTGTTAGTGGTCTGGAAAAGTTCTGTACTTATTTGCAAGTCTGTGTTCAGAATCTTCCAACACATTGCTAGGGATAACGTTTTCTAGCCTGGCAAATGGGTACTCCAGAGCTTGTGCTGACTTTATCTAAAAACCTGCTGGTCTGTCAAGACCCTTCTTTACTTTTCTATGGCTAGCCTCATCATTGACCAATATGCCCCCTAGGCACAAACTTCACAGCTTTCCACTCTTTACTGCCAGTTACAATCTCTTGGCTGGTTAAGTCTGGTCTATACTTTAGTCCTGCAGTTCATTATGCATTCACTAGACTATGTCTATTTTGCAAATATTTCTTTTTTGAGCAAATATTTAGGTTGCTCAGTCCTGGGCTCACCATGCCACTTTCCAGACATTCTCTCCCTAGGACACGGCCTGGTCCCATGGCTCTGAATACCACTTATGTGCCAAAGATTCTCCATTTATGTCGCCACCTGGGACCTCTTCTTCTAATATCTTATGTCCATCTGACTCCCTGATATCTATACTTGGATGTTTTACAATCATTTCTCATTTAACATTTGCCACATAGAATTCTTGATCTCCCCGCCCCTACCCCAAGGTCTCTCCTCCCTTCTTCCCCTTCTTAATAAATGATACTTTGGCTACCTACTTGGTCATTCTTGAGCTTTCTTTCATCATTCACATCCAGCCTACTACCAAGACTAGTCAGTTCAACTTCAAAAAGATGTTTACTTCTCACCATCTCCATTGTTACCCCCCAAGCCAACATCATCTCTGGCCTGGATTATTAAATAGTACCTAAAGCCATTTTTTTAGCTTTACACTCATTCATCTATTGGTTCATGCAACAGTTTATGGAGTGTCCACTCTGTGTTAGTCAATGCTCTTAAACCAGGGCAGCAAGCCCAGGAAAGACCAGTGAGTAAGTCTGCTACAATGAAGGTATCTCTGAGGCACGATGACACACAAGGAGGGTATAAGCAATAAGAGAGAAGCGGAGCAGTATCAGGGAGCGTGTCACAGAGAACACGACACTTAACCTGGGTTTTAGAGAATGAGTAAGCATTCACCAGGCAGACACTTGGAAAAAAAGCCTTCTGAGTGTGGTGACAGAGGTGGAAAAGTGTGTCATGTTCAGGGATCCTCAAGCAGAGAAAAGTTCAGAAGGTCCATGGAGAGGTGGCTGGTGAGGTAGGGAGGGGCTTGGATCCTATCCTATAGGCAGTGTGGGCATGGGGAAGGGTTTAAGCAGGGAAGAGGCCACATATCTATGCAACCCACTTCCCATGTATAAGATGGAAACTGTGTCGGGCACTGGGAATATGGTTCAAAATGCAGAAATGGCATTTTACCTGTAGGATAAACAGGAGTTGGCCAGATGGGAAAAAAAAAAAAAAAAAGATGGGGGCAAATAGTGGTCTAGACAGAGACAAGAGCATGCATGGATACGGCCCTAAATCAGGAAGCCTCTTGGTGCACTCAGGAAGCTGATACTAGGCCAGTGTGGGCAGAACTTGGTGAGAGAAAGAAAAAGCATCAAGAGTTGCAAATGGAGGGAGTCAAGACCAGACCATGCTACAGGCCAAATAAGCAAGTGTGTCTCCTCTTTGAAGGACTCTCCTGGGGACCCAGACCCACTCCCTGCTCAAGTGAAGCCTCGCTGGGCCTCTGGCTGCCGCCATCTTGCCTTCTGCCAGCAGCAGGGAAGCCCTCCCACCACCCGTCTGCCTGTCCATTGGCCGCCAAGGTGACACCACCAAATGCATTTCTTCCCAGCCTGTGCTCTGAGAGACACCAGGATTTGCATTTCAATTTGACTTCCTTCTGACGATTCCAGCCAAAGCTTGGAAATCACTGCCCCTGTCACTGTCTCAGCAGCTCGGTTTTTCTTCTTTCCTCCCTCCACCTCCAGGGAGGGCTGTTTTTATCTTGACATCTCACTCCTCGATGCTGAGAAAAGTCATCCTTAACAGCAGTTTTATTGCCCAGTGATATTAACACAATGAAGGAAATCATTGCTAATTTTTATGAATTATCTCATCATCTGCAACTAATTAACAGCTGCTGAAAGAGCAGGCATTATGCTTCCCCTTGGAGAGCCTTTACCCCGAGCACTTCTGAGATGGCCCTGCCCCTGCTGTCAAGGGGGACCCTCGGCTACAGACAGCTCCTCCTCTTCAACAGGGCTCTGTCCATCTCTGTCCCCTCCAGCCCAATTCTGCCCCTTCCTGCCTGTTCCCAGCCTGGGGGACTCAGTGGTTGCTGGGCTGCCTGTGACGGGGATGATTCAGGTTAGCTGGAAACTTTATTAAAATCCAAACTAAGTGGGCCGCCGCTGTTCTCTGTTCTCATTACGCTCCCTCTCCAAAATCAGGCCTTGGCCTCTGTGCCTCACCGAATGCATCAAACTGAGTGAACAGGCAGCCAGCAGCTAATTGGCACTTAACCAGGGGATAATCTAGACCAGGGTGGAGAGTAAATACTTAGTGGGGCAAAATGAAGAGAGGGAGGGAAAACAGCAGAGGAGAAGGACAGGAGGGAGGCTAAAGGCGCAGCACCTGTTGCAGCGTCGAGAGAGAGGAACCACACAGGAACATGGAATCCCAGGCTGGGCAGGACCTTGGAGCCCACAGTAGGAGAAAACTGAGGCTTGGAGAGCTGATGTAAGCCTTGCAAATTCCACAGTCTCAGAGCCCAGGACTCACCCCACTCCTGTGCTTCCCTCCTGCACCCTGAGCTTTCCTGGTCACCAATCGTCCCTGGCCCCTTCCCCCAGGCCCTCTCTAGTCTTCCTCCCTGATCCCTTTCTTTTTGACATCCTGTCTTTGAGTCTCCTGACATCTGGCTGAAGCCCAGGCAGCCACTGGCTGTGTCTTAGAGATGAAGGGAAGAGCACTGAGGAATGGGGTAAAAAGGCGAAAAGGCCCGAGGCCAGCCCACTGTTTGTGGGGTGGTCTTCCTTGGGTGGAGTCGGGCATCAGGGCCAGGCAGTGCAGGGGCCCCTGTGATGCTGGGCCAAGCACACACAGTCCTCCTTCTAAAGGTCAGTGGCTGCCCATGATATATTTTGCCGTAACTGAAAAGGCCAGAGACTCAACGTTAGTGTTACAGGGAGAAGAGGGTCCTTGGAGAGAGCCCCTGAAATCCTACTTTGGTATTGGCCAAGGTCTCCTTCTCCTCTCTTCCAAACTCAAAGACAAATATCCAGCTCCCTTCACCTCTATCCAGCATGTTCCAGGTGCTTTGCTGTCCTATTTCAGGTTGCATAACTTAGCTCATTTAGTCCCTGTTTCCTGACCTGATGTCCCCATTTTCAAAGCCAGTGAGTATGTGGCCCCAATTGAAACAAACACCTTTTCCACAGCAGCCCAGGATAAGAATGAGTCATTCCTACATTCACTTGACTAATGTTTACTGAACACCTACTATGAGCAAGGCCGAGGGAGTCAGAGGTAATGAGACATAGTCTTTGCCTTGAGAGACTGATGCTGAAACTCATGTCACCACACCATGTGGGGTGAGGCTGAGGTGCAGTCACCCATATGGTGGCACTGGAGCCCCAGAGAGGGCAAGATCCACTCTCAGAGGAGATAGAAAGGGCCATCAGGCCAGGCATAGTGGCTCACGCCTGTAATACCAGCACTTAGGGAGGCTGGGGCAGGTTGATCACCTGAGATCAGGAGCTTGAGACCAGCCTGGCCAACATGGCAAAACCCCATCTCTACTAAAAATATAAAAATTAGCCAGGCATGTTGGAGCGCACCTGTAGTCCCAGCTACTTGGGAGGCTGAGGCAGGAGAATCACTTGAGCCTGGGAGGTGGCAGTTGCAATGAGCTAAGATCACGCCACTGCACTCCAGCCTGGGTGACAGAGTGAGACTCTATCTCAAGAAAAGAAAGGGCCATCAGAGAAGGGCCTTCAGAGGAGGAGGTCATATATAAGCAAGGCCTTGAATGGTGAATAAAATTCTGCTGGGCAGGCAAGGTGAGAAGAAGAGTATTCCAGGCAGTGGAGACAGCAAAGGCCCAGCGATGTGAGAGGCAAGGATGTTCTAGGGACTCCAGCGTCTGCAGTACAGAATTCATGGGTATTGAGTGTTTACGGTAGGGATAGGGATGGGGAGCGATGTTGAAAGATGAAGCCACCTGGATCATCTGCAGCCTGCCTGTGAAGGCTTCCCATGCCCTGAAAAGGAGTTTGAGCTTCCTCCTGCAAAGACAGAACTGAGAAAGAGTGAGGATGGGAGGCATGAGAGAGCCCAAGGGTTAGCATGTCTGAGGTGGGCAGGGGAGGTTCAGTTAGACAAGTCCTCCCTGCCAGGAGGGTCCCTGCTCTCTTCATGTGTCCAGAGGGTGGAGACACTACAGGTTCCCATCTTGGTGCCTCTGGGCCTGGCACTGCCCAGCCGCTCCCTGCACCATCACAACTCTAGGCAGATACCCTGCCTGCCATGCAGTGGCCTGCCCCAGGCCTGTATTAGATGGCCCTGCATGGGCCATGCTCCAGGGACCACTGGCAGCTCCTTCCCAGTGGGCTGCAAAACACTGGGGAAAAGAACAGAGAAGCCAAGAGCTGCATTCTCCATACTCTTTCCTGGGCTCCAGGGGCACTAGGTTTTCCATTCTTTTCTTGGGCTGTTTACTCAAAAAGTTAAGCTTAACCAAAAGAGAAGAAGGGCACTGACTCTGACGGAGGGCAGGGCAGTATAATGGACATGTGGTCTCTCCAGAGGCAGACAGGGCTTGGATTTGAACACCAGCTAAGTTATGAATTTCTCTGAGCCTCTGGTTTTTCATCTGTGAAATGGAGGTGGTGGTAGGATTAATCATTTTGAAGAGCATTTACCATACTGCCTGGCACATAATAAATACTGAATAAATGCTGCTGTTATTATAAAGCTAGATATTTCTAGCTCCAGAAGTCCCAACTCTTATCTCAAACTCTTCTTTCCCTTTAGGGTGTTCTCTGCACTCCCACCCCTACTCCCTCTATTTTAAGGATTGGCTCTTTAAAAAAAAACAAAAAACAAAAAACAAAAAACAAAACCGGGCCAGGCGTGGTGGCTCATACCTGTAATCCCAGCACTTTGGGAGGCCAAGGCATGTGGATCACAAGGTCGGGAGTTCGAGACCAGCCTGGCCAAGATGGTGAAACCCTGTCTCTATTAAAAATACAAAAAATTAACCAGGTGTGGTGGCACGCACCTGTAATCCCAGCTACATGGGAGGCTGGGGCAGGAGAATTGCTTGAACCCGGGGGGCGGAGGTTGTAGTGAGCCAAGATCACGCCACTTTACTCTAGCCTGGATGACAGAGCAAGACTCAGTCTCAAAAACAAAAACTAAAACAAACAAAAAAAACCCTTCTAGTGGAGCCCCTCACCTGGTCTATAGGACCACCAGCCAAGCCACTCCTCTATTTTGGCCCCTTCCCTTGGTGCTTTCCTGAAAGAGAAGCACCCAGTACACTTAGCTGGCTGAATAAATAGCAATAATAATAAATGTTCAGCTATTAGCCGCATAAGTAATCAAAGATCACTGCCATATGATTCCTGGTTAAACATCATTTGGAATCTAATAAATAAGCGACTATAAATAAAGCCAGCATGCAGACTTGGCCCTTCTGAGCACCACAGCCTCAGCTCTCAATTTTAACCTAACGGTGCCTTTAGCACTGACCCTGTGGTTCCATTTTAAGTTAATTCCTCTCTCTCAAGTGTCTGAAAAGGAAACCAGCAGAGGTGGGGACAAGAAGGGGGATGAGGTGTGGGGTCTGCCCTAAAGAAACTGAGGTTGTCCCATGGGTCTTGGGCAGACCTCAATCACACCTACCTTCTCTTGCACCTCCAGAGCCACAGGCACTGCCCAGAGGCCTCAGGGTCTCTGCAGAGGGGAGCACAGCAGGGAGGAGTCTAGTGTAATGGATAGAGCATGGGGTTGGTGCCAGGGAGTCTGGCTCAAATCCAGCATCTTCCATGTTCTGCGTGGGTGACCTTGGTCCCTCCACACCTCAGTTTCCACACCCAAATAGCAGACATTACCAAACCTACCTCTGGAGGTTGTTATAAAAATTAATCATATAACTTACGGAAGTGATGGGCACAGTAGATGCTCAATAAACATGAATGTCATCCCCTCTCCTGTGATGTACTGTATCTTAAAGGGATGGTCCACTGCCCTCTCTCTTACTCTGCTCTAGGCAGCAGCAAAAGAAATATCAAACAGGGAAAAGGAAGCACAAAATGGCAATGTCCCCACGGTCCCTGGACCACCACAGTCACCACTGCCTAACTCCAGAGCTGATGTCTCAGCACTTAATACTTCCTTATTTCATATCGCCCTCTAGCTCCTTCATGTCTGAGAGTCTGGCCTTTCCACATTTAGAACATGTACCAACAAAATATCCTATTTCTCTGTATTTTCCATAGAGCTGAGCCCTAAACAGGGCATTGTCAGTATTAAGTAAGTACCAGAGAACAGAGGAACAGGCAGGACCAGCTTCAGATCCTAAGTGTTCTCATTCTTCACACATAGCAGTACTCTCCTACATCACATTGCTTCTTAAAGCACACATAGATCTGTGCCCTTCTGGAAGGATGGCAGGCAGAATAAGAGAGAGTCTGCTGGGACTGTGGCGGGATGTTATTCTCTCTAGACCCCATGGCAGGAAATAAACACATCATTCTGAGCGGAGCCCAGCGGAGCCCACACGACACAGGCTCAGATCACACTCAGCTCGCAGGCTACTCCTTTAGTGCCCTGACATGTTAGGAGTGGCGAGATTACTAAATCAACGTGATAAAATACTTCCTGTTACACAGCCCCTTCCTAGGTGTCTCTTCCCTGGTGGCATAATCTCAGTTGCAGTAATGGAAGAGCCAATATGTCCAGTTCCCTCTGTCCATTGAAAAAAACACATCAGCTTCGGTGCTCTGGGATGCCTGGTTCTTATGCAAAATGGTTGATGCTCACAGGAGTAAGGCAACTTGGGCCAAGGATCGAGCTATGGACAGTTTCCAAGTGTGCAGTCCCTGCACATGGAACTGCTCATGAGAAGGCTTTCCAGCGGCTTAGCCTCCCACATTACAAGAACAGTTGTTGTAGAAAGAATAATGGCCCCCAAAGATGCCCACATCCTAAAACCCAGTCCCTGCAAATGCATTACCTTCCATGGTGCTATGGTTTGGACATGGTTTGTTTGTCCCCATCAAACTCATGTTGAAATTTTATCCCTAATGTGGCAGTGCTGGGAAGTGGGGCCCGGTAGGAGGTGTTTGGGTTGTGGGGGTGGATTCCTCATGAATGGCTTGGTGCTGTTCTGCAGTGAGTGAGTTCTTGCTCTCAAGCGACAGGACTATTTATTGCAGGAATGGATTCCTTCCCAAGAGAGTGTGGGTTGTTAGAAAGTCAAGACACCCGTCAGGTTTTTCCCTCTTTGCACATATCTGCCTCCCCTTTTGATCTTCTCTGCCATGTTGTGATGCAGTACGAAAGCTCTCACCAGAAGCCAGGGCCACGCCCTGGAGCTTCCCAGCCTGCAGAACTATGAGCTAAATAAACCTCTTTTCTTTACAAATTACCCAGGCTTGGGTGTTCTTTTATAGCAACACAAAATGGACTAAGACACGTGGCAAAAGGGGCTTTGCAAATGTGAGTAAGGTTACAGATCTTGAGGCAGGGAGATGATCCTGGCTTATCCTGGGAGATTCAATCGAATCTCATGAGTCCTTAAGATTGGAGAACCTTTCCCAGCTGAGCTCAGTGAGCTTGTGAGGCGAGAATGACTCAATCCACCATTACTGGCCTTGAAAATGGAGGAAGAGGAAAATGGAGCCAGGGGATGCAGCGGCCTCTAGAAGCTGGGAATGGCTCTCAGCTGACAGCCAGCAAGAAAATGGGGCCCCCCATCCTATAACCACAAGGAAGTAATTCCGTCAACAACCCAAATGAGCAGGTTCTCTCCTAGAGCCTCCAGACAGGAATGCAACCCCACTAAAATCTTAGCTTTAGCTCAGTTAAGACTTCTGACCTACAGGCTGTAAGATCATAATTTTGTCTTATTTAAGCCACTAAGTTTGTGAAAATTTGTCATGGCAGCAATGGAAAACTACAGTAATAATAATTATGGTAGAACTATCGATAATAACTATTATTTATGGGCTTCCTACTGTCAGGCACTGTCCTACCTATTTTCCATACATTAGCTCATGTAAACCTCAACAATTCTATAAGGTGAGTATTATTATCCCCATTTCATAGTAGGAAACAGAGACCAAATAATTTGCCCAAGATCACATGCTGAAATTGCAATTCAATTGCAGGTTTGTACATCAATAAAGCCCACACCTGTCTCACTACCCTATGATGCCATCCAGTTGCTTGAGCAAACTACTATTTTTTAAAGAAATAAAAAGATAGAAACTAATATTTCTTATATGCCACACACTGTGCATGCTACTTCACCTGTATCCTCTCAATTAATGCAACAATTAAGGATAAGCTCTGTTATCTCCAGTCCAAAGATGGAAAATTGAGTGTGAGAATGGATGAGTAATTTGCCTACAAGCACTTGGCTAGTAAGTGGGATTCAGGCACACAAATTTTGGATCCAGGCCAGACTAGGCTATGGAGACTTGAATATGAACTCCAGACCCAGAAGGGAGCCCCACCCAGGCTGCAACTATAAGCCAACTGCAGCAACTCTCCCAGAGAAGGTGGCCCTGCCTCCCCTATGGGACCCTCCCAGGGGCCACCGTGCTCTCTGGGAGATCATTCCTATGGCAGATGAAGAAGAGGTTGGTTAAATAAAGGGAAAGCGCCAAAGGGGGCAATCCACAGATGATTTCACTTACATACATCCAATTTCATCTCCACCAACTCCACTTATTTCCATTTAGCAAACTTAATTCCTTTAGTGCTTTAGGTTTTCCAAATTGACTCTACAGGGGAAACTGGCATTCAACCATAATTTCCAGATAAAGGCCCTTTTAATTTCAGCAACTCCAGCAGCTCCAGGAGGTGCAAGGAAAATTCTTTAACTGTGGCCTCTGGAAAGTTCTCCCTCTTCTCCAGGCTGCATGCCTGAGATTTCTGGGTGGCTGCCCAGAGGTCTGGGGCCACCTATTGCAATTCTACTCAGGCTTGTGGTTGGTGCCCCCTTGGAGCAGCTCCATAACAGAGATTCCTGCGGGGGCCCCCAGGGCTATATGTTTCTGTCATTGCTGGGAAAATCCCTGTTCTTTCATCTGGGAGCTGAAAGCTCTAAGTCTCATGTTGTTAGATCCCTGCCGCTAAGGGAAATTTATAACTGTTGCTAGATAACTGGCATTCCCTCCCCCACCTGTGTCACTCCATGCTCCAAAGACCATGTGCTAGAAAGGATGGGAACAACACAGCTTGGAGGAAGCCAAGGAGGTGATTCCACTTAGGGAAGCTCCCAGCACCTGGCCCTTCAATGCAGTGATCTTTAGACACTGGGCAACCTGCTGCAGTGGTTTCAAAGAGCAGCCTTGCTTCTGGCTACTGAAAGCAAAGCCCAACCTATGAAGAGCCAGGGCAGGGGGATGTGTTTTATAGGCACGTGTCGAGATCTAGATTGGCTCTCTTTAACCCAAAGACTGGCCAGCCAGGGCTGGGTGGGAATGGGTTCAACAAGGGGCTCTGAACCTAGAGGCCAGATCCCCACCAGGCTGGAGCAGATACCTATGGTGGATGAAAAGCAGGTGAAAAGAGTGCCTGCTTCTGATTTGGGGGATCACATCCTAATTAGGATGGAGAAAAAAGAAAACTGATTTAGAGGAGGGTGACCAGGTTGATGAATTGGATCCAATCCATGAGATGGAAGGAACCATCAAAGGCACTAATGGTACATCTCTGGAAGAAAGAAGATGCCGGGAGCCATGAAATGATATTGCTGCAGGTCTCAGAGGGGCCATCACAGGGAAGAGCACCAGGCCTGTTCTGTACGGCCCCGAGGAACAGACAGAGCTAGAACGGTAGGCACAGAGAGATAGAGTCAGGCTCAATAGAAAAACCAATGGTCAGAACGATTCAAAGGAGGAATGAGTGACTTGAGGGCCCTGCCAGCATGCAGATTTTGTGAATCTAAGGAAAAGCAAACAGTCAGAACTGGTCAAGGCTCCTCCAGTTTCCTGAAACTACCAACAATGGCAGTTTCAGGAAAGAGCTGGAGGCCAGGGGCAGTCCCAGCTGAGATGCTAGGTCCAGGTTCCAGTCTCCAGGCTCCCGCAAGACTGAGACAAAAAGGTCTGACCACAGTCCCAGAGGAGCTTGGGCACAGCCAGAGCATCAGAGTGAAGTCTCAGACCTGATGAGAAGACTTAGGCACTGCAGGGGAAACACAAGCGCTGGTGGACTATATGCCAAGAGCCTGGTGTTTGGATCTGAGGGACAAGGTAAGACCAACAGTCAAAACTCAGGTTGATGCTGAGTCATTAAACTGCTGGCTTGGGCTTCCTCCAAATAGGAACAAGATTTGCCTCAGGACCTGGGGTTTGGCTGCAGGGATCAGAGAATATGGGGACAGGGAGCCAGCAGCATCACTGCACAGTCCTCGGCATGCAGCACTTGTTAAGGGCTGCCTCTGTGTCCGTGAGACCGCCCATCTCTGCCTTCCAAAAGCTTTCAAATGTAAAGCTCCTTTGGGACCTCCCTTGGGTCTCCATCATTCATTCATTCAGTAGATATTTAGTGGACACCTACTATACACCATGCACTCAGTCTTAAGTGCTGGGGAAACAGCAGAGAACTAAACAAAGGGTTTTTCCCCATGGGAGGACTCAGACAATAAACAATAGGACCCATATGTCAGATGATGATGAATGTTATAGAAAAATAAAGCAGAGAAGAAGGACAGAAAGTGTCAGGGGCAGAGGAGGGGCTAGAGGATGGTCTCACAGCCAATATCATACCGACTGGGCAAAAGCTGGGAGCATACCCTTTGAAAACTGGCACAAGACAGGTATGCCCTCTCTCACCACTCCTATTCAACATAGTATTGGAAGTTCTGGCCAGGGCAATCAGGCAAGAGAAAGAAGTAAAGCATATTCAAATAGGAAGAGAGGAAATCAAATTATCTCTGTTTGCAGATGACATGATTATATATTTAGAAAAGCCTGTCATCTCAGCCCAAAAACTCCTTAAGCTGATAAGCAACTTCAGCAAAGTCTTAGGATACAAAATCAATGTGCAAAAATCACAAGCATTCCTAAACACCAATAATAGACAGAGAGCCAAATCACGAGCAAACTCACATTCACAATTGCTACAAAGAGAATAAAATACCTAGGAATACAACTTTAGAGGGATGTGAAGGACCTCTTCAAGGAGAACTACAAACTGCTGCTCAAGGAAATAAGAGAGGACACAAATGGAAAAACATTCCATGCTCATGGATAGGAAGAATGAATACCATGAAAATGGCCATACTGCCCAAAGTAATTTACAGATTCGAAGCTATTCCCATCAAAGCTACCATTGACTCTCTTCACAGAATTAGAAAAAACACTTTAAATTTCTTTTTTCTATTTTTTTTTTTAAGACAGAGTTTCACTCTTGTTGACCAGGCTGGAGTGCAGTGGTGCAATCCTGGCTCACTGCAACCTCCGCCTTCCAGTTTCAAGTGATTCTCCTGTCTCAGCCTCCTGAGTAGCTGGGATTGCAGGCACCTGACATCATGCCTTGCTAATTTTTGTATTTTTAGTAGAGACGGGGTTTCACCATGTTGACCAAGCTGGTCTCAAACTCCCGAACTCGTGATCTGCCTGCCTCAGCCGCCCAAAGTGCTGGGATTACAGGCGTGAGCCACTGTGCCTGGCTTAAATTTCATATGGAACCAAAAAAGAGCCCATATAGTCAAGACGATCCTAAGCAAAAAGAACAAAGCTGGAGGCATCACACTACGTGACTTCAAACTATACTACAAGGCTACAGTAACCAAAACAGCATGGTACTGGTGCCAAAACAGATATACAGACCAATAGAACAGAACAGAGACCTCAGAAATACAACATACATCTACAACCATCTCATCTTTGACAAACCTGGCAAAAACAAACAATGAGGAAAGGATTCTGTATTTAATAAATGGTGTTGGGAAAACTGGCTAGCCATAAGAAGAAAACCTAGGCAATACCATTCAGGACATAGGCATGGGCAAAGACTTCATGACTAAAACACCAAAAGCAATGGCAACATAAGCCAAAATTGACAAATGGGATCTAATTAAACTAAACAGCTTCTGCATAGCAAAAGAAACTGTCATCAGAGAGAACAGGCAACCTGCAGAATGGGAGAAAATTTTTGCAATCTATCCATCTGACAAGGGCTAATATCCAGAATCTACAAGGAACTTAAACAAATTTACAAGAAAAAAACAAACAACCCCATCAAAAAGTGGGCAAAGGATATGAACAGACATATTGCAAAAGAAGACATTTACGCGGCCAACAAACATATGAAAAAAAGCTCATCATCACTGGCCATTAGAGAAATCCAAATCAAAATGAGATATCCATGAGAAATCCAAATCCACAATGAGATATCATCTCACGCCAGTTAGAATGCGATCATTAAAAAGTCAGGAAACAACAGATGCTGGAGAGGATGTGGAGAAATAGTAATGCTTTTACACTGTTGGTGGGAGTGTATATTAGTTCAACCATTGTGGCAGACAGTGTGGCGATTCCTCAAGGATCTAGAGCTAGAAATACCTTTTGACCCAGTAATCCCATTACTGGGTATATACCCAAAGGATTATAAATCAGTCTACTCTAAAGACATATGGACACGTAAGTTTACTGCAGCACTATTCACAACAGCAAAGACTTGGAACCAACCCAAATGCCCATCAGTGATAGACTGGATAAAGAAAATGTGGCACATATATACCATGGAATACTATGTAGCCATAAAAAAGAATGAGTTCATGTCCTTTGCAGGGACATGAATGAAGCTGGAAACCATCATTCTCAGCAAACTAACACAGGAACAGAAAACCAAACACCGCATGTTCTCATTCATAAGTGGGAGTTGAACAACGAGAACATACGGGCACAGGAAGGGGAACATCAGACACTGGGGCCTGTTGAGGGGTGGGGGACAAGGGGAGGGATGGCATTAGGAGAAATGCCTAGTGTAGATGGCGGATTGATGGGTGCAGCAAACCACCATGGCACATGTATATCTATGTAACAAACCTGCACATTCTGCACATGTATCCCAGAACTTAAAGTATAATAAAAATAAAAAAAGAAAAAGGAAGCAGAGAAGAAGGACAGAAAGTGTCAGGGGCAGAGGCAGGGCTAGAGGATGGTCAGGGCATGACCTGCATGGCATGAGAAAGTGAACCACACAGATATCCAGGTGAAAAGTGTTCCAGGCAGAGGGCACAGCAGGTGCGAAGGCCCTGGGGCAGGAGCACACTTGGTGCATTTGAGGAAAAGCAAAGAAGCTGGTGGAGCTGGGGGTGGTGTGTGGCATGAGTGAGAGGCAGGGTGGTAGGAAATGACAATAAAATTCATCAGAATAAAGGGCAGTTCATGGACCGCCCTGTGGGCCACTGTGAGGACTTCATCTTTTATTCTGACATGGGAAGTCAGCAGAGGACTGGAGCAGTGGACTGACACAATCCAATTTACATCTTAAAAGAGTCATTTTTGCTGCCATTTTGAGAATGAAAAGTGAGAGGGCAAGAAAGAGGCAGGGAAACTAACAGGAAAGGTTTGCAGTAATCCAGGGAGAAATAATACTGGCTTGGAAAAGGGAAGCACCTGCTGAGGTGGTGAGACGCAGTTGGGTTGTACTGGATATACTTGGAAGGCAGAGCCAACAGGACTGTTGATAGAGAGGATGTGGGTATCAGAGAAAGATGAGACCAAGGATGACTCCAAGGTTTGGAGCCTATATCCACAGAGATAGAATGGCATTACCATTTATGAAATGAGTAGACAGTAGGAGAAGCAGGCATGGAGGGGAAAATCAATAACTCGATTTTGGACATGCCAAATCTGAGTTTCTGTTAGACATCCCAGTGGGGATGAATCTGGAGTTCTGGAGAGGTGCAGAGCTGCGGATGAGATTAGAGTCATAAGCATATTGATGCTTTAAAGCCCTAAGACTGCATGAGATCACCAGGGAGTGGGCATGCAGAGAGAAGAGGTTTAAGGACCGGGCCCTGAGGCATATCCATCTTCAGAGATCAAGAGATGAGGAACGAGCAAAGGAGACTGAGAAGGAATAGCCAGAAACAGGGCAAGAACAAGATGGGGCGTGGTCTAGAAGCCAAGTGAAAAAGTGTTTCAAGGAGGAAGGAGGAAAAGACTATGTGAAATGCTGCTGCTAAGTCCAGTGAGATGGGGCCTGGGGACAGATCACTGGATTTAGCAATCTGGGCATCAATGCCCGGGGCTGAAAGTCTGGTTGGAGAAGGTCCTATTGATAGGGAAAGAGAGAGAGGAGAGGAAACAGAGACAGCTTGAATAGGCAATTCTTTTGCAGAGCTTTGCTGTAAAAGGAAGAAGAAAAATCAGGAGCCCACTGTAGAGGGACAGCAGCTAAGGAAGGCTTTTAAGAACAGGGAATCATTCAGCTCCATTAGTCAATACCTGGGACAACTGCTCCTGTGTGAAGAGTCCACCAGGCTAAGAGGGTGGGAAAGACAGAGCTCTCTCCTCAGGATGCTCTTAGCCTCCCAGGGTAGATGGAATTCAAATAAGGTTTCAAAAAATGCTGCACAGAAATGGGGGGTAAGTGCCCAGAAAGAGTGCCACCCACACATGAGTGTGTGAACACACACACACCCATGCTTTGGAAGGGAAAGTTCCCTAGACAAGGTGGGGATTCTCATCTCCCAGAACAAGGTGAATTTAAAGCAGGGTTTAAAAAAAGAGAAGAGACAATATTTGGTGGAGAAATGGGGAAGGGTGATCCGGGCAGGCAAAGGCTAGAGATGGCAACAGGCTGGCCCAGTAGTACTATTATCAATTACAGATGTCACTTTCATAGCACTTACTGTATGCCTGACACCATCCTAAGTGCTTCTATGCAGGAACTTATTGAATTCTTATAAAAGCATAAAACAGGGACTACTATTAGCCCATGTTATAGATGAAGAAATGGAGACACTGAGAAATTATGTTCTTGCCCAAAGTCATACACTAGTAAAGGGTGGAGCTCAGATTCATATCCGAGCAGTCTGGTTCCAGAGCCCACACTCCTGGTGTTAATATGTGCGCTGTGCTAGAGCCTCCCGGGAGCCAACTCCAGTGTTTCCCCACAACACATCTGACTCCATTCCTCAATCATATGAAAAGCCACTGAAGGAACCTGGGTGAGTCCAGGTGGAAGAGACTGAGAGGAGAGGGAGACACGGGGGACCCTCTTGTGGACTACCCTAGAGGACCAGTCAACCCCATTCAGGCTGATTCCCCACCTGAAACACAGGGAGTGATGGGAGCTTAAAGGGCTGGGGCTGACGTCTTCCCTGGGGGAGGGTTTCAGAGAGGTAAGCCTCTTTCTTTCCATTTCTTTTCTTTCCTTTTTGTTTTCTTTTCTTTTTCTTCCTTTCTTTTTCTTTCTTTTCTTCCTCTTTCCCTCTCTTTCTCTCTTTCATTCTTTTCTTTCTTTCCTTCCTTCCTTTCTTCCTTTCTTTTCTTCTTTCTCTCTTTCTCTTTCTTTTTTCTTTCTTCTTTCTTTCATCTGCCTACCTATCTCTCTGTCTGCCTACCTCTTTCTCTGTCTGTCTGCTTACCTACCTACCTACCTCTCTATCTACCTACCTATGTACTTATCTACCTACTTATCTATCTATCTATCTATCTATCTATCTATCTATCTATCTATCTATCTATCTATCATCTATCTATCTATCTATCTATCCATCTATGAGACAGGATCTCACTCTGTCACCCAGGATGGAGGGCAGTGGTGCTACCATAGCTCACTGCAGCCTCAAACACCTGGACTCAAGTGATTCTTCCCTCTCAGCCTCCCAAGTAGCTGGGACTACAGACACGATGAACCTTTTCTAAAGGAGTCACACTCAGATAGATAGAGTCTCAATTCCAGAGACCCCCAGTCAGGGCTGAGCATTAGACAGAGTCACAGTGCCTCTCAAGTCCAGCACAGTGGCACTGTCTGCCCAGCTAGAGGACTGTGTTTGCCACTGCGTGCACATCTGCACCTGACTGGTCAGTGTCCTCTCCACAACACCCCTCATCAGTGTGGGTTTAATGGGCCTCGCTGGCTGGGTCCACCACGAGCTGCCCAGGTACCATATCTCAGCTCAATGGGAGGAAACACACACCAATGGGACAGCCTGACAGCTGTCTGCAGCACCCTGCTGCCCACACTACCCCCCGAGCTGAGCCCCAGCCCCCGTAAAGCTGATAGGGAACGTGTGCCTGTTTATCCAGACTAATGAGAGCTAAGTGTGACCACTGTCTTGCCTGCTGACGAGCCGCGAGGCTGTGAGTGGGATGTGCTGGCTCCAGTGATGCACACGCACGCGTCCCGCCCACGCAGGCACTCGGCTGAGGTCTAGCAGCAGCTTCCACATTGCCTGTGCTTCTCCAGCTCTGCCATCAGTGGCCACAGGGAGGAAGGAAGCACCCAGACAGCCCAGGTCTACATCAACAGAACAAAAGAATTAGCAGGGTTCTTATGTCCTACCTGGCTTATCCAAAGGATTGGAGCCAAATGGGGTCATGGCTTAAATTAGGCAGCTGGTTGCCTCAATTCTAAGCTCTTGTTAATGGTTATTAATGAGGACACAATGATAATGAAATGTCTCCCTATGAGAGGATGAGAAGAGACCAAAGGTCAAAAGATTGTATCACCAAATCCCAGACTGAAGGGGGTCTTAGAGGTAACAGGTCCAATACCACATTTGAGGCTGAAATCCCTGTCCGACCTGTGTGGCCCCCTCCGGGTATGGGGACCTTGGTATCCAAAAAAGCCCATTCCATCTGCCTGGAAAACACTTTTTTACATGGAATCAAAACCTCTTTCCATAATTTCCACTCCCAACACCCCCCACCAAAATAGAGCTTGCTAGTGACTCACTCCACATCCCAAGACTTTTTGTAAATGACTTCACAGAGCTAGAGACAGGTTTTTGAAATTCTCATGAAATATCACCATCACTCTTTCAATATGGTATTCACCCCTGTTGAATCCAATACTGCCAGTCAGGTCCACTGGCCACGCTGCTCGATCCAACTGAATAGATACCATCAGCCCATGATATTCGTTGAAAACCTGGAGATACTCAGGCCATTCTAGCACAAATGAACACAGGCAGCCACATACCAAAATGATATGGAAATCAGCTCTGTTACCTAAGACTTCAGATATGGAACAATAGCCCCATCCCTTCATGTCTGACACTTCTACCCCTGGGACCCTTACCAGTGATGGATCACAATATGCTTAAGAAAACAAAATAGAGAAGCAACACTTACTAACGCTCACTGCCATTACCTATGTGCTTTTTCTCTTCAGCTCTGCCTTGTTTTGTGAGCCCCCAGGCGTCGCCACGCTGGCCCCTGGTGGCATTCGGATCTCACTCATCGAGAACACACTGCCAGCAGGGTATTCAGGACCCTACCCCAACGCTGTCCTCAGATGCTTATCGGTCCACCCCCTTTGATGTGACCACTCTTCCTGACCTGACCACTCACCTCTACGCAAGCTTGGGGAAGTCACAAACCTGGGAGACTCAGGCTCCTCTCCACAAGATGTGCTCACTTCAACCCGCCTTGCAGGTCACCAGGGAAAGTGAATTAACATGTGTGTAAGAACACGCTATACACCACAAACCATGGCACAAATGTCACCCAGGCGGTTGGGAGTCAGGAGTCCTGGCACCACCAAAAGGGCATTCACCAATTCATTTCACCTTTTGGGACCCCGGGATTTCTTATCTGTAAAATGGAATATCTAGGCCTAATTCATCTCTAACCTCTCAGTAGAAGAGATTACGGATGAAGTTACAGTGCACAGTGGGTTTTGGAAAGGGCAAAAGAGAGAATAAACATCCCAAAACCACCCTATGTGGTGCTCCTGAAGACCAAGGGAAGACAGATGACACCACAGCATGCCAGCCTGAATATCTCTCTCACTACAGCCACACCTCCCTCAGTCACCCCAAAATGTGTTGGGCAGGGGAGGAGCAAGGAGGAGAGGAGAGATAGCCTTACATAAGCACAAGTGTGTGCAGACACACACGCAGACTTTTTTTTCTTTTGGTAAAATATTTACTCTCCTAATTATGTATTTTATGGGCTGACAATAACATTGGTTGGCATTTTTAAACCTTGACCAATTCCTGGGGGAAGAGAAGTTTGCAAACTGACGGGTCAGCTCAAAATTCAGAACTTGCCACAGTGAATTCATTTAGCAAACATTTACTAAGCCCACTACTGTGGGCCAAGCACAGTGCTAGACTCTGGGAATACAGACATGAATAAGAAAGACACAGCCTCCCTAAGGTGCTTACCAGGGGAGAGATTTATGTCCTAGAAATCCTTCTATATTCCCCCCCTAGGTGACAGATGAAGGAGAAAGTCATCAATTTCTATTTGTCACTAATGTGAAAGACCAATTGATTGTCTATATGGGTGACTCAATTTGGAAACGAGATGCAAAGTTGCATGCTGATCAAAATTTCATAAATCAAATCATGTGCTAACATGATCAGAGGAGCCCACTGCTCAAACAAACCCATGGTGAATCCTCTACAAGGCAAAGAATTCAGCTGGTATATTTGAATCTCGGTGGATTAGACATATTTAATACACAGTATAACAGGATAAGAAACTGGTGTTTTTTATCCTTTTCCCTTGTCTCCCCCAATTCTCCTATTATCTTTATCTTTATAACATTTCAATGTTCTATGTTGAACATTCTCTGTACAGAATTGGAGCTCATTGGGGGGAAACCAACTAAGTAAAAAATTACAGTTATAAAGTGCTTGGGGGGTCCTCGTAAGACAGAGTGTAAAATAAATCCAAGCTCTTGCTGCTTTACCACACAGGGAAACCTTAAACAAGAGAGATTCAATTGCTGCAATAACCTGCTGATGTGTCTAATACACCCATGCTGAGCAGAACTTCCCTTGCCACCTCGACTGAGCCCTGAAATCCCCATGCCTCAGTTTCCTCATCTCTCAACTAGACTTTGTGCCCTTTAAGAAATGCTTTTGAGGTAAAAAGTGTCCATAAAGAGCAGGAAACTATATTAGCCATGATGATTCCATCTTTCAACTCCTTACCAGCAGAACACAATGTAGTTAATGTGATGGCTGTGATAATGGGATATCCCAAATGTTTCCAGGGGGTCATCAGCTCTAGAAGAGCAGGAAGAGACAGCTTTGGAGACAGGTTCAAATTTCACTAGCTGTGTGACCTTAGGTTCATTATTTAAACTCTCTGAGCTTCCATTTCTTCATCTATAACAGGGGATTGTTTGGTCCAATGAGACTGGGTGAGATATGGGGAATACTTAGCCCAGTGCCAGGCAAAGAATGGGAGTTATTATTTTGATTATTATTGTGTAGCACTGCGTCCTCAGTGCTTGGCACATAGCATTTAATAAATATCTGTTGAGTTAATTAATGAATGAATAATTGTGTCATTGAGTTTATTATTACTGCCAAGGCTTTCATTAGAACCCAACCAGGATCTTCAGCCCATTCCTATTCTCTTTTAAGTAAGACAGACACATGGACATTTTCTCCTTTTCCTCTTTCTCCTTTCTCTTCTCCTTTCTCCAATAAGTTTACCTCTTTATGCATAGGTAAGACAGTGCCATTTAAAACAATGGTACCAAACACGTTATTGTTTGGTTATTGCAAGACCAAACCCAGTCTTGCAAGAACCATGGATTCATCTGTCCATCACATTCATTGAACTGCACCCATATACTTCTTTGCATCATGTGTTGGGCCCTTCTGTTGGGGGTCACTCTCCCATGGAGTTCAGAGTCTAGTGGGAAAATGCCATAATCTTTAGAATATAACACGGCAAGTGCTGGAACAGATGTTATGTGCTGGGGGAATGGGGGAATGGTAGGAAAAAGATGAATTCTCCCTCTTACGGACAGGATGATAATGGGAAAGGACTTTGCAGAGGAAGAGCCATTTAAGCTGATGGCGATGGAGGAGGAAGACGAAGAAAAAGAAGAGGAGTAGAAGGAGGAGCTGGATTTGTTTTGCAGGCAGAGAAGATGAAACGGGAGGAAGAGCACTATAGGGAGAGCAGGGGAATGGGTAAAGCTGGGAGTAAATCCTCCTGGTATATTTGGCTCACAGGGAGTGGTTTAGTGTAGGTAAAATACAGAGCCGAGGAAGGAGTAACAAGTGGTAGGCTTGGAGCCTGGCGTTCATTCAGTTAACAAATACTTAATGAGTCTCAAGGTGTTAGGGGCAAGGGTAACACATTTGCTAATGTCTGAAATGTTTTCTGAACAGGAATGGAGGAAACTGTAGGAGAATATAACCTTCACATACTATTGAAGGTGATTCTGCTTCTCAGCAGCTAAGGAAGCCCATGGGTGCATGGAGAAGAGAGCACTGGAAGAGGAGTCAAGGATGCCAGCACCAGTGCCAGCTGCCACCAGCCAGGCCCCTACTTGCCAGGTGACCTTGGCCAAACCACTGCCTGCTGTGACCCTGTTTCCTCATTTGCAAGATGAGCAGGTTAAAGAACGAATCCTTATAGTCCCTTCTGGATCTAAGAATGACAATGATCTCTGGTCTCTTTAAGTAATGAAGGGGGTGCAAAGATGGGGTGGGGTCTTCTCAGGGCATTTATTAACTTGTAGCTCCACAGTTATCACTCAGAGGACCCAGAGGGACTGAAGCAAAATCAAAAAACATTTTCAGAAGATACATGATGGAAGGGGTTGACATATGTGTGAGAGTTTGGGGAATTTATGCAGCCAGCCTCACAGCCATAAATAAAATCCCTTTCTTTTACCCAAAACCTCATTCGAGGGGTAAACGCCAAACACTGTAATAGACAATTTGGCTGTATCTCCTGCCCTGCACCTCACTTGAATGAAAAACAGCCATCACAAGGCAGGGTAATGGGTTCGGCCACCTCTTTCCAAACATCCATATTGTCACCAGCAGACAAGTGGGGCTGAGGATGGAGCAAACAGGGCGATTTATCTCTCAGATTTTTGGTCTCTTCATGCAGCCCCATTCAGAGAGCCACCCATTCTGAGGCTGGGGTTGGGGAAAACCCCAGAAAAACTCAAATGCAAGGAAAAGTGACCCCTGGGAAGGCGAGAGGAGCAGCAGCCCCTTCCCTTCCCATAAGCCTCTCAAGGACCCCAGAGACCCCAGCACAGTTAATGCCAGCCCAGCCCATCTGCATGCAAGGCTGCCTGCTGCTCAGCACAGCTACTTGTGTTTTCTTGACCCACTTCTCTTCCCATCCCTGCCCTACTCCACATCCCCTCTGGAGTCCATGTAATTAGCAACTTTCCATCCATAAGGATTGGGAGATTTTAAAAAACTCCTGGCACTCAGGCTAACCAAGGAGACAGGAAGAACGGGTCCTGGCACTGCTGTTTGGGTTTTTCTTTTCTTCCTTTTCTGTTGGCTTAACTCTGCTTCCTGGCCTCTGCAGGAGATTAGGCCCGGTTTGACCTTGCCAGCCAGCAGGGCCCCTGGCTGGAAAGCGGCTGGAAGTGGCCTAGCATGAACCAAAACTGAGGGCCAGCAGTCTTGACAGAACTGAACAAGCATTGTTCAGAGTATGGGTTTGGGAGCACGAGGGGTGCCTTGGAAGCCCTCTGTTGTGGCAGCCAAAAGAGGGACCTGTCAGCTCTGCTTTCTGCTTCCCTCCCGGAGCACAAGTGTCGGGAGAGGCGAGGCCATGAGGTGCTGCTGATTCTGGCTCAATCCCTTTCCTCTTCCCATTAGCGACAAATGGAAATTGATGGGTTGCCACTTTATTCACTCATTTAGAGAGGGAGAAGACCTTGCAGCAAATGCTGAAAAACTATAGGCATCTTATAAATTAAACATCTTAAGGATATGAACCGTTTTGCATTGCTGCTAAGCAGAATTAAATTAGGTTTTGAAGTTTCTGTAAAAATGAACGGAGAAGAGGGAGGGAAAATTTTGTTTTTTAATTTCTTTTTTTTTTAAGCATGCAGAGCAGTGTGTCGAGGGCAGGGTGAGGGGGAGAACTGAGTCACCTGTCCACATTTCTGATTCCAATCAGCTCCTCTGCATTTGCATGAAAAACTGTGCCCACAAGGTAAAACGAAGCAGCTCACAGACCTGTAGGCTGGGCTTCCGGCCTGTGACCCCTGGCCTAGCCAGGTTTTGGCTGCTCGCCCACCTCTGCCCACACCATGGCCTCCTGACCATCACCAGCACACTGACCTGAATGCAATTGGAGGAATTTGGGAGCTTTAAGTCAGCTCCCTGAGATTCAGCATCATGCCATCTTTGCTCTAAGTCAGCCTCTAACCCTTTCAGGCTCAGGTTTAAGATCCAGATTCCTGCCTTTGCTCCCACCCCCAACCCCACCCCCAGTGTGGGAAGAGGGGCCTCATGTGGTTATCCGTTGGGGTAACCTGCCTGGTATTTGAGTTCCTCTAGGGCTGTCACTTAACCCTACCCTTGAGGCCCTGCTGTTGGATGGGTCGTCTTGTGGCCATCAACCTACCTTTCTGGGTTTGTCACTGCTGTGCCCCACCCACCTGTCCACACTAATCCCCATCCCCCGATGTACACATAGACACCCCTGATCCCCGACACCCCACATCTGTCCTAATTCCATGGGTTCTCTGTTGCTGGGCCATCAGATGACCACACTGCACCTGCCGGACTGAAATGTGTCCTTGTCCCTGTGGCTGGCTGTGTCCCCAGGAACCAGGATCTAGAGAGCCTCAACCTGCAGTTGACAAGTCTTGTTCAGTCCCGGCAGGGAGGAGGCACCTGACTTCCCAGACCCCCCCCCCTCCAGGGATGGGATGCTGAGGGCTCAGGTGGAAGCCCGCCTGCCCACACCTAAAGTGGGCGTCCCACAGCAACAAGGCAAGGGAGAGACTCACGTGACCCTGCCCTCCCTCTCAGAGCCAGGCCACAGCAAGCAGACCCAATGTCAAGGGCCCTTCCAAGCAGCCAGGCCACCCCAGCAGACTCCTGGCTTCTTCCAAGTTGTGGACATAGCACTCTCTCCAGGAAGCCTTCTTGGACTGATCACAGGAAAGAAGGGACCTCTTCTCCCATCTCCAGCCCTAGATTTGGAGTTCCCATGGCCATCCTCACCCTCCTTTTTCCCCGACAGCTGCCTCTTAACCTGCTAGGCTGAACCTACATTGACTGCACTAGGGAGTTATCAGCATCTTTATTCTAGTGGCCGGGGAGCTCAGCAGGTTGACCAGATCGGAGTGGTCACCTGTCAGCTGCCTCCACCACCACCACCTGCATGTTCACCCCAGCCACACTCAGGGAGGGCACAGTGCACGGGCTGGGCAGCTTCCCCAAGTCCTGTGCAGCACTCTCATGTCCCTTGTGGACACCTGGGATAGTGGGTGGGGGCACTGCCCCAAGCTGGGCCACACTTACCGATCCTCAAGGAGTGCGGGCTGCAGGCAACCATCACGAGCCACGCAGGAAGCAGCACCAAAGGCGCCGAGACGCGGGGCATCTTCTATGAATCCTCATGGAGCCCCCTGCTGGCCTGGGCATGACATAACTCTGCGAGAGAGGGGGTTGGGGGCACGTGAGTCCCAGGCTCCAGCTAGGCAGCTGCCCCACCATCCCAGTGACACCCAGGAGCCGGAGAGGCCCCTTTGTCTTTCCTCCTTACATTCCGGGCTCAAAGAAGGCTCAGGTTCTAACTTCAGCTCTGTGACCGACATGGGGCAGGTTGCTGTAACTGTGGTTGGATGATTCATGGCGTGTCATTAGAAATGAAGAACCTCATCTGCTCTCATCCAGGCACAGTGGCTCACGCCTGTAATCCCAGCACTTTGGGAGGCCAAGGTGGGTGGATCACTTGAGGCCAGGAGTTCGAGACCAGCCTGGCCAACATGGCGAAACCCCATCTCTACTAAAAATACAAAAATTAGGTGGGCATGGTGGCGCATGCCTGTAATGCCAGCTACTCGGGACCCTGTGTCACAGACTTGAACACAGGAGGCAGAGGTTGCAGTGAGCCAAGGTTGCACTATTCGCCATTGCACTCCAGCCTGGCCGACAAAGCGAGCCTTTGTCTCAAACAAACAAAACCCTCATCTGCCCTTAAGGAATTGGAGCCATGGGTGAGCAGAAGAGGAAGGGATGGGACAGTTGGGAGGGTTACTCCATTTCCCCAAACGCAGCACAGGCACTGCACACTGACGAGAGGTGTGAGAGGGAACTGGGTTCAGGCCAGCTCTTCCACTTGCCAGTTGTGTGGCCTTCACAAAGGCCCCTCTGTGTCTCGGCTCAGTGTCCTCACATGTAAAAGTGCTATAACAACCCCTCCTGGTGGAGTTGAACTAAAGAAGAATCAAGGTAACATCGGAGAAGCCACCATGCTCAGGGTCTGGCCTAAATGAGGTGCTACACAAATGTCAGGTCCTCCCTGGCCCAGATGGGAGCGGTCCATTCCTAGCAAATATGGAGAGCAGACACACACCTCCCAGGTTATCAGCTGCTTTCCACATCTGCTCTACTACCGCTGAAAACCAGCCCCACCCCCAACCTCTACCAATCCCTCTCCTCCTTCCTGAGGTGGGTGGGCCTCTGATGTCAAATCCAGAACCTTGCAGGGGGCTGCCTCTCCCCAAGGCAGCACGTGCCTTGGCCCCCACTGAGACCCAGATTCTGCTGACAGCCAGTTCTGCTGGCTTCACTGGGGTGAGGGTGCAGCTGATGAGCACCTGGATATGCTAATCCCAGGTGCCTGGATTGGAAGAGTAGTATTAAAATGTTTCAGCTGGGCGCGGTGACTCATGCCTGTAATCCCAGCATTTTGGGAGGCCAAGGCAGGTGGATCACAAAGTCAGAAGATCGAGACCATCCTGGCTAACAGGGTGAAACCCCATCTCTACTAAAAATACAAAACATTAGCCAGGTGTGGTGGCGGGCGCCTATAGTCCCAGCTGCTCGGGAGGCTGAGGCAGGAGAATGGCGTGAACCGGGGAGGTGGAGCTTGCAGTGAGCCGAGATCGTGCCACTGCACTGCAGCCTGGGGGACAGAGCGAGACTCCGTCTCAAAAAAAAAAAAAAAAAAAAGTTTCGTCCTCCAACCCCTAGACAGACAATCCAATAGGAAAATGGGCAAAGGCTTGAACAGACACTTTACTAAAGAAGATATCCAAATGGCTTACAAACATTTGAAAAGGTGTTCAGCCTCATTAAGCATCAGGAAAATGAAATTTTAAACTACTGTACACTCACTATAATGATTTTAAAAAAAGACAACATTAAGTGTTAGCAAGGATGTGGACAAATTGGAACTCTTATGCAGTGTTAGTAGGTGTGTAAACTGAAATAAGTACTTTGGAAAACTGGTCTACTAGAGCTTTACATCTAGCCTAATGACCCACTAACTCCATTCCTAGGTATTTATCAAGCAGAAATGCATGTATATGATTAGCAAAGACATGCACTAGAATGTCTATAGCAGCACTCTGGTGGTTTCGTTTCCCCAAACTGGAAACCACCCAAATGTCCAGCAGCACGATGGAGAAATACATTATATATGCACACAGTGGAATGTTATACAGAAATGAAAATGAATAATCGACAACCACATGCAACAGCAAGGATGAATCTCATAAATATAAGATTTAGCAAAAAAAAAAAAGACTGGTACAAAAGATTACACATTCTAGAGACAGAATAATTCTGTCTATATAAAGTGTAAAAAGATTACAAAAGATTACACATTCTAGAGACAGAATAATTCTGTCTATATAAAGTGTAAAAATAGACCAAACCACTCTGTGCTGTTGGAAGTCCAGTTTCATGGTTAGGGTAGAGAATGGCAGGGGACACGAGGGGACTCGCCAGTGCTGGTGATGTTCTCTGGTTTTCACGCTGAGTGTTGCCTGCAGAGGTGTGTTTACTTTGTGAAAGATCACTGAGCTGTAAACTTATGGGGTGTGCACTTTTCCTTATGTGTGTTATGCCTGAGAAAAAAATTTTGTTCAGGGACACTCCGCCTCCCCCAACACACCCAACATTTCATCCACACGCAGAGCCTTGTCACTTCCTGTGCACAGGGCATCCCTTCTGCCCAAAGAACACCCCTCTGCTCACCCCTGCCATGGCCAGAATGGTGCCTCTCTCTGTGAGCCATCAGCACCTTGGCATGGCTCTGAGAGCAGCACTTTTCCTGCCTCTGCTGTTGCCTTTATGCGTCTAGGCCTGGGATCAGTATGTGCTCCTTCAGGGCAAGGACTGTGTCCAGGTTCCTGTTGCATCCCCAGAGTCTATTTATACATAATAGGTGCACAGCACATATTTGTTCAATGAATGGAAGGCCTCAAGCAATCACCTGCTAGACGAAGACAGAGGAAGATAAAGAGTAAAGGATGGGGGTGAAGGCAACTCTGCTGTTGGCAAATCAGGCCCAGAATCTTTGTTCTTTAATTCATGGTTGTTGGTGCAGGGATAGATTAAAGCAAACACAGTCTCAGGAGAAGCTAGACATTCTTACTTATTATGGATAAAGTTGATTATTCAGTGATTTTCTGTCTCCCTACTAGAATTTAAGCTCAGTAGAGGTGGGGCAAGGACAGGAATCTTGTTTGGACTGTATCCCCAGGGCCTAGAACAGTGTCTGGTATATTATACGGCCTTAATAAATATTTGTTGAGTGGATAAATATTTGTTGAGTGGAACAAGGAGAAAAAAACTGTAATAATCCAGTTAGGCTATATAAAAGTACTACTAAATACAATCACTTACCTCAAATGCCTTCATTTATGCCTGATCAGCATGCTGCACCATAATTATTAAGCAGACTGCTAAATAGGTGTCAGATTACCCTGTGTAAATTTTATTTGATGACAGAACTACACGCAGTTCGTTCAGGCCTGTGGAACTGAGTGAAGCTGCTCATGGCCCCAAAGACTGGTGGATCCTGGAGACTACATTTATTTTTGAGACAGAGTCTTGCTCTGTCGCTCAGGCTGGAGTGCAGTGGCGCGATCTTGGCTCACTGCAACCTCCACCTCCCAGGTTCAAACAATTCTCCTGCCTCAGCCTCCCAGGTAGCTGGGATTACAGGTGCCCACCACCAAGCCTGGCTAATTTTTTAGTGGAGATGGGACTTCACCATGATGACCAGGCTGGTCTCGAACTCCTGATCTCAGGTGATCCACCCGCCTCGGCCTCCCAAAGTGCTGGGATTACAGGCGTGAGCCACTGCACCCAGCCGAGACTACATTTAAGCATGACAGTGGCTCAGGTCCTGGGCTGCTCTTGGGCCTCAGCTCTGTGACCCCCTAGACACAGTGATGAGAAATAATTTCCTCTTAAATCTTACAAGAATGAAAAGAGCCACCATGTTGCATGTCTGTAAGGCTCAGTGGCTTGCAAAAATCTTTGCACAGTCTTTATCATAGTTAATCCGCAGAACAAGCTCTATTACAGATGAGGAAGCTGTGCCCAAGAAAAGATACATGACTAGCTGAAGGTCGCATAACTGTCTGGAGGTAGAGCCAAGGCTAACCAGGTCTCTCACTCCACTAGCTTTTCTATCTTAACTGCTACCGAGCAGAAAGATGAAGCTTTCAGATTCTTCACCAAAAAACACAAAGACATTTGGGGTCTTCTTTTCAGCTTAACATTCAGATAAATCTAGTCTTAGGACCTAATAATGCATCCTTTATTAACAGAAAATATTTTAATAATTCAGGGGCAAAAAAAGAAATTATCCTGAAGTTAGAGCACCAGGATGCTCTTTCCACGACCATTACCCTCCATGGGGGGTTTCTCCCCTGCCCATGGTATATTCTCCTCCACCTGCATGCTGTGGCATTGACATCTACAGCTCAAGCCCAGACTTAGGACTGCACATCTGCCTGATGACATCTCTACCTGGGGATCCCACAGCATGCCACAAACACCTTGTCCTAAAGAGAAGGTGTAGTCTCCACCAAGCCCGCCACCTGCTCCTCCTCCTACTTCTTCTTCTTAGTAGGTGACACCACAATCCACCAGTCACCCAAGCCAGAAGGCTGAGAGTTACCCTAGATTTCTCTGTTCCCACACTCCCACATTTAATAAGTCCCCAGATCCTGACAGCGCTGCCTCCTAAATACCACACCTTTCTCTCCACCACCACCGGCTGTCCAAGTACAGACATTTGTCAGCAACAACCTGGATCTCTGCAATACCATCTTCATTGGGCCCCCATCCTCTGGTCTTTCTCTCTCCATTTGGTTCTCCATAGAGCAGCCAGGGGCTTCTTACAGAAATACAAACTTGATAATGACACAGTCCTGCCCTAAAGTCTTAGGGAGCTTTCCATTGCACAGGAGATCAGGGCAATCCCCTCAATCTAATGGATAAACCCTCCCATGATCTGGCTTTGCTCACCTGTCCCTACCCTGTACCCTACGGCACCTGATGCCCCAGCAGAGCCAAAGCCCCACTCCTCTACAAAAGTTGTGTGTTTTCACTGTGCCCTCTGCCCCCTGCATGTGCTTCTGCTTGGAATGCAGTCCCATCCCCTGATGGACTGCAAGCTGTGTTTTCCAGGTTCAGCTCATCAGCTCCCCTCGAGGCTTCTGTGATCCCCTCCCCATCTGCTGCCACCATACCCTAACACGCCTCACTGGGACACACATCCTACCTATGACAACGATGCTGTCTGGAGAGCACCAAGTACCCAGCACCCTATCTGGCACATAGTAGGTGCTCCAATAATACCGGCTGAATGAATAAATAAACAGATGGGGCCAATATGAAATAAATTCCCAGTTTGGTGTGTGCATTTTGTATATTCACTGTAGTTAAAACAAACAACCTAAGCAGACATAATGCAGCAGATGCAGGCCAAGGGGAATCACAGTAATATATGCCGAGAAGGGGAGGGAAACAAATATGTGCTGCCCTCTGATTCTGTGCCTGGGGCTTGGTCTGGCTGCCACAGGTAAGAACATGGGGTTGAGTCCTACACTGCCATGTACTAGCTGCACACCTTGGGCAAATCAGTTAACATCTCTAAACCTTGACTTCTTCATTCGTAATATGGGGATGTTAATAGTCCCCTCGTGGAATTGCTATAAGGATTGCATGACAAGATGCTGTGCACTGCTGCTCAGAGTAAGCACTCAATAATAAATACTGGCCAGGTGTGGTGGCTAACACCTGTAATCCCAGCACTTTGGGAGGCCAAGGCGGGCAGATCACGTGAGGTCAGGAGTTTGAGACCAGCCTGGCCAATATGGTGAAACCCGGTCTCTACTAAAAATACGAAAGTTAGCCGGGTGTGGTGGCAGGCACCTGTAATCCCAGCTACTCGGGAGGCTGAGGCAGGTGAACCACTTGAATCGGGAGACAGAGGTCGCCGTGGGCAGAGATCACACCACTGCCCTTCACCCTGGGCGACAGAGCGAGATACTGTCTCATATAATAATAATAATGATAATAATAATAAATACTAACTCTTCGTGACCATGCACTTACTCTGTAAGATGGCATTGCATCTCCATTTCACAAATGAGGAAGCTGAGGCTCAGAAAGGCTCAGTAACTTATCCAAGCTCATGCAACAAAAACAGCAGTGCTGGCTTCAAATTGAAGTATGTGTCTAACCATATGCAATCACAAATCCCAGGCCCCTGCTTTGACTACAGTTGAATTCAGCAGTGTTGGCAGAATTTAGGTTGAAAGCAGGTATGTCAGTACAGCTTACAACCTCAGAGGGTCTCTGACAGTCCCCACCTAGACAGAGCTGGGCCTCATTCCCGTACTTTAGGTAGTCTGGAAGACAGACAGTTCAAAAACATAAATTCCCCATCTATTTGACAACCCTGCTCTCGACACCCAACAGGAGCCTTGCTGATCCTGAGTGCAGAGGGAAGGGAAGGCCCAGACTGGACAGAAGCTGGGCTCCTTCTGGCTCTGGGCCTTACAATGAATGCTCTTGAGCAGCTGCCCCCCTCAGAGCCTGCCTCTTCCTCTGCCAGTAACATGGGAATGGCAGTGCCTACCTCCGGGGTGATGAGCGCCAGGAGAGCAGGGAGCAATTCGGGCTTTTCCACCTGTGTCCTCAGTGCCTAGCACAGGCTGGCACATAGTAGGCACTCAGAAAGTATCTGCTGGAATAAAAAAAGAGTCCAATCAGAGAACATATGTGGAAACACTCTGTCAACTGCAAAGTATTTACATGTGAGTGGTATTTGGTGTCACTGAAGATGAGGAATTTACAATCTAGGTACGATTTCTCTACCCACGCAGGCTCTCCTCCTTTGACCCTCCAGCCTTCACTGTCCGCAGCTCATGGGGCACTATTTATTCACATGCTGTCCCCCAAAGGCCTCAAAGATGCACTGTGAGCACTGCACTCAGAGCTGAGGCTTCCAAGTTCTCACCTCTGCTTAACCATTTACCTGCTCAGGATGTGTCCTTACCTTAACACCAAAAATCAGTGTCTCCTCTTTTCCCATAAGGGGAAACTCATTTCCACTTTTTTACAACTGCAAGACTGGATCCATTTTCTCAAGCTAGAAGATCCTCTAACATCTCTCTCAATGGAAAGAGACTGGCCCCCTGGTTCCATGCTTGTACTTTGAATACAAGCCCCATGAGGGCAGGAGCTTTAACATGCTTATTCACCTTCAGCACCTTGGACAGTGCCTGGCATGCAGCAGCTACACATAAATACTGTCAAATGCATGAATGAATGAATGAATGAATGAATGGCTATTTCACTTTGCATTTTTTAAAGCAGGGGAACATCTCTTTGGGGCATGTATCACCTGCCACACCTGCTATTATGTCCATACTGACTAGAAGTTTAATAAATATTTGCTGATTCATGAGCAGCAGCCAGTTCATAAGCACAGACAGGCACCACCTGCAGACAGCTCATGGTATTCTGGCTGTGCACATGCTGTCTGGACTCCATCGGCCCAGTTGTGCAAATAGCCTCTCCTCTCCTGACTTGTCAGCAGTCCCTCCGCTGGTCTCTCTCATCCTCACAGGGCTACTACATCATTAATTGTGATTTTCTGAGGTGGGTCAGAGAGGAGGCTGATAGCCACCAGTCAGTGTGGGGCGGCAGGAAGGGTAGAGGGGATCAGAGGGGCAGTCAGATTAATGACAGCTTTTTTCCCCGCTGTGGGGAACAAGATCTTGATTACTCTTCCTGATGCTCCAGGCTCCTCAAAAAAAAAAAAATGGATGTGAACTTCTCTGCTGTCCTGACTCCCCCACTGGCTGGAAGAAACTCCAAGTGGCAGCCAGCAGCCTGGATGGAGTGTGCAGGGGTAGGGGGTGGCCATGACAGGGGAGTGAGTCTGCTCCAGCCTCTGTGGCCTCCTTGAGGGAGAATCAACCCTTGTGGCCTAATGCAGTTGGCCAGCACTTTCTAGGTATCCTCTCTCCCTGACAACAAATGGGGAGATGCCAGGATGCAAGACTATCCCAGGAATCAGGAACCTGGGTGCTCACCAGCTCTGGGAGTCAACTCTCTGAGCTGCAGTCTCTCATTCTGTAAAATGAGGGAATTAGACTAGATGATCTCTAAGGTTCTTAGAAGCTCTGGGAATTCTGCAGTTGTAAGAACTGAACTCTATGATAATATAATCTTTATTGAATATTTACTATAAGCAAAGTACTACTTCAGACTCATTTACTCCTCAGGAGAACCCTGCGAAGCAGATACTGCTATCCTAACTGCCATACTCCCCATGTGCAGACCTGGAACTCAAAGGCAGAGAGGTTGTGTAACTTGCCAAGGTCACTCAGCGGGGAAATGGAGGAACTGGGCGTTGGCTCCAGGAACTTGTTCTCACCCATCACTCACTACACCCACCTTCCCTGCATGTCCCAGAACCTAGCATGCAGTTGGCACTTGAGAAAATGTAGGAATGTGATTATGATGATCATAATAATGTTAGAGAATAAGTCAAGCTAAATGCAAGCAGGTCACCTGCACATCTTGCTGAATAAGGGGGCCAGCAACAGAAGAATGCATCTGGGAGTACCCTTTGGCCAAAAGATCAGCCCAGGTGTCCCTGGCCTTTAGGAATTCCCATGAGGAGATGCTTCCAGGAGTCTGTGATGAGTTAGGACACAGCAGGTTAGCCAGGGGTAATGAGCATTCACTCTGGGAGCTGGACCTGGTCTGACTCACCTAAATAAACTGAAGAGCAGTGGTGGCACTGACCACCCAGCCCGGGTCCAACTTGAGGGGAGGACGTTCCCTGAGCACTACAACTGTGGGTACATGGTAGGAACCAGGCCACAGGACTACAGACAGTCATGCCAAATGCTCAGGCAATAAGGAGCAAGAGGAATGAGGAATTACAAGTCTTGTTTCCTCTCTACATTTCACACAGATCTCAGACCCCTAATGCACTCTAAACAATGGCCCCTCCCCAGAGACATGATAAGACATCCCTGGCTTCCAATTCCAGTTGTCACTATGCATCCTTGGGCTGGCTGCCTAATCTCTGAGAACTTTATTTCCACAACTGTAAAACTGCAGACAATAGCTCCCTGGAAAGGTTGCTTCAAGAGACCTCAGGTATAATGCAGTCAGTAAATGGGAACTGCCTTTCATCTCTCCACCCCATTCAGTGCTTCCTTCCAGCCCTTGTACACAGACACTCTGATGGCATCCTCATCTTTCCCCAATAGGATGGCCTCCCATGCCTGCTTGCTGGTATTAATCCACAGCCCTCTGACCTGCAGAGTGCAGGTCCAGATCAACCTCATTCCCGAAGCTTTCCCTGAAGAAGTCAGTCCTTCTGGCAGAGGAGAAAAATCGGCAGATTGGAAGTAGAGGGCTGCGTGACCTTGGACCCATCACATAACCTCTTGGGGCTTCCATTTCCTCTGCTGTAAGGTGGGAAATGACATTTGTATCATCTTCCTTACTGGGTTGTTAATAGGATTCAATGAGATCATGGAAGTACAATTACTTTGCAGGTGAGTAAAGTGCTTTTGCGGCCAAAGGATCTATGTTGTTCCCATACCCAAGACCGGTCAAAGCACGTACACACACTGAATGCCACTATACATTTATACTTTATTCAGTGAATACTACTGAGTGTCTACTGCATGGCAGGTAATTTTCCAGGCCCTGGGATATATACAGTCCCTGCCTTCATAGAGCTTACAGTCTGGGACATTAAGAGACACTAATCAGATATTCAGGTGTCTTGATGCCATAATTACAGACTGTGAAGGAAAAGAACAGGATGGTTCAGGGTGCAGCAGGGAGGGAAGACTTCCCTAAGGATGAAATGTTTGACTTGAGTTAGCCAGGTCTGGGAGGGAGGATGCGAAGAGCAGGGAAGAGACCAGGATGGAGAAAACAACACATGAGGAGGGCAGAGGCCTAGGATGGGATATGGCACAGTGAGTTTCAGAAAGTGCAGGGAGTCTGCTGAAACCACAAAGCTAGAGCTTCTTTTCTGCATATCTACTCTGTTGATTTCCAGTCTCCCTCATTAGCTGTGGCATCCGTAAGTACAAAAGCCTGTCCCCTCTCCCTCTGCACCCCTTGGTCTAGGATAAGGCTCTGCATTGAGGACCGATTTTCTCCATGAACCCTGAACTGGACTCAGCATCCTTCACAGAAAAGGCAAGGAGCCCGCAGCTCCTATCTCCAGTACACTGAAAGGGAGGTAGGCAGAGGTGAGAGGAGGAAGAGCTCATTGCCAGCCACGAGAGGTGGAAGATGAGGCCCACAGAGCTGGATGGGAAGGGCAGGACTGGCTCTGAATGGTGACAAATATCCCTGACATTTATCTGAGGCCACCAGGCTGGGCCCTGGGGGACATGCGCTCCTGGCAAAGACCACATGAGCCAAGGCTTTGAAACAAAACAGCTCAGTTCTGAAGCCGCCTATAGCACACTTAGAGCAGGGACACCTTGCAGAAGGGGTGCCCACAGAGGAATCAAATGAGCAGGAGAGAAGATCAACTTGGAGCGAACAACTTTTAAGGACAGCATTTTAATCACCTCCAGATAAATATAACCCTCTCTCCTCTGCTAGGCATCTCTCTGGGTGTTTGGTAGGAGATGAGCAGTCCTGCAGATGACTGTCTGTGCGTTTGAGTGAGGGTGTGTGTGCTGCAACCTTCCCTAAGGAGGACTGAGAAGAGCTGGGCTTCTCAGCCTGGAGAAGAGGGTGGGATGGGTGGCAGCTGTGTAATGACCCATGCAGGCACAACACCATCTGAAGCCAGCGACGGCTATGCTGGACTCCCAGGTGACGGTACTCAGGTCAAAGCCAGTGGAAAGCACTGGAACTGCTGTTCATGACAAAGAGGAAGTCCTGAGGCTGACAGCTGCTGGGCACAGACACAGAGCTCCTGTCCCTTGGCCTGGCTCCATCATGCCCAAGTGGAGACCCCACTACATCTGTCCTGTCCACGGCCACTTCTGGTGCACATCAGCGCTTTTTGTTGTCTTATCCACCATCGTCAGAAAGTAGGCCCTATCTTTTTTTTTTCTTCAGTCTTAGCCAGAGCAGGTGAGAAAGGAGCTATCCCTGGATGTGTGCATTCCTTGGAGAAACCCAGAATCAGCCCACCTCAGCCCTCCCAGGGGTGTGGGGCAGAGGGCAGCAGAGCTAGATAGGTCCCCAGCAATGTGAGCGGTGTCCTGCTGAAGGTTCAGAGACCTATGCTACTAGAGTCATCCAAGCTCAGAATAGTCTCTCAGAATTGCCTAAGGGCACATGCAGGGCCCATGCCACCCCTCCCCTTCCATCAGCCCAGTTAGCACTGACTCCCATCTGCTTGGGGCAAGGCCCTGGCACCAGGCTCCCTCGGGGGCCAAGGGAGGAGAAACTGGCTGCTGACTGGCTGCCCCCAGAGAGGGGATATAGGACTCCAGTCGGAGAAGAAAGGAGACTTGCTTTTCATTCTCAAGTGTTCTCTATTGTTTGCATTTTTAACTGAGAGGTTAGACTGGTTTTTTTGTTTGTTTGTTTGTTTCACTTAAAAAGTCTGGTTAATAATTACAAACACAATAAAGAATCCTGACTCTCTCAATACCTAGCTCCAAGACCTGGGCGTGTTCCTTAACCCCCTTAGCCCGCATCCCCCCTCTGCAGAGTGAGGCTAATACACCTATGCCCAGGTTCAAGTGTTCAGTGAATGCTGGGCCTGCCTCGGTCTCTGGTGGCCTCTCTGGAACATTCCTCCACAGCCTATGCTCTGGCTGCCCAGAGAGAAGCTGGAGCTCAGTGCTGAGCCCGGGAGTTCACCCCAAGACCTGCACTCCTCCAACCAGGATCACCCCTCCACAGCTGGTATTCACCTGCCTACAGCCATGATTCTCACCTCAAAGATCCCTGGCTCTGGTTCTTGGCTGGGTCTCAGGCCCTCCCTCAGGGAAGGAGGAACTCTGGGGAACCACTATGTCCAGTCTCCTAAGGGGGTCAGGCATGCAGAGGGCACCCCATCCAGAGGCTGCCCTGGGCATCTGCATTTGACACAGGTTACAGAAGAGAGCCCGTCTAGGGCCCATCACCTTCCCTCTGCCAGTGGCCTAGAGATGTCACAGAAACCACAGGCAAAGCCCGGCTAGTCTCCGGCCCCTGGTTTAGAAGTCCAGAGGCTGAAGGCTCGGCCCCCTCCCTTCTATAGTCACAGGACAGCCTTGAGGAAATCCTCAACCTCCCTAGCTAAGCAAGTGGGTCATCCCTGCTCTCAACAAGGATGGGACTTTGGTGAGGGGGCACATACACCCGAGAACCCAGCTCCAGCGGCCAGAAGAGGGAAAAAGGCTGTGGGTACTGTACCTCCTCCAACAGGGGGCTGCCACATGGGCAGATCTCACAGCTCTATGGCACTGCGCCAGCATACCCACATGCTCGGGACCCACCCAGCTCCCTGCTGGGCACTGGCGGCCACCGGGACCCTCCGATGTGGTGCTTTCCCTCAAGAAGCTCCCTGGAGAAGTATGATGTCCTTGTGTGAAGAGTAAAACAGGCTGCGGGAACTCAGCATGCCCGGCCACAGCAAAGCCGCTTTCACAAGTCAGGGTGGCCTCTGTCACAAAACAAGGAACAGTGCCGGAAGGCAGGCAGAAAAATGTCCCTGCGCCCCTGCAGTTGCAGCAAGAATCTTGGAAGATGTTGGCCACACGCTGAGCCCCGAGGCATGTGCCGGGTGGGGAGAGACCTTCCAGGTAAGTGCTGGGGAAAGCAAGCAAGGGCTGTTCGAAGGATGGTGAAAAAACCAAATCTGGCAGGAGCCCATTGTTCCTGAGGGGCTCAGAGATGGGTAAGTATTGCAGTCAGACTCTGGAAGGCCCCAAATGCCATGGTTAAGGAGTTTGGACTTTATCCTCCAGGCAACAAATAGCCATTAAAAGTTTCTGGGCAAGGGAGGGCCAGGACCAGAGCTGTGCTCTCAAAAAATCCATGGGACCAAGGGGCGCCCGATGGCCTGGAGAAGTTAACAGACACCTAGCAACATGTTGAGGGGAGTGTGAATGTGGGGAAAACTGACCCTGAAGCAAACTGGGCTGATTCCACTGGAACATCAGAGCACAGACATTTTCCCACAAACTGGAAAAGAAAATTTCCAAGCAGCTATGCGTTGGGTAGGAGCGTATGGTGGTTCTCCAAGGGAAGCAGAGCCCTGGCAGGTCCAGAGCCAGTCTCTGTAGGATGTGGGACATCAGACACACTGATTAGTCTGGATCCGCCCATACCCAAATGTTAGGCTCTAATGGAAGTATCTCTGTAGTAAAGGGTCTGGACTTGGAGTCAGAAGGCCTCTGTTCAAACCTGGTTTTGCCACTTGTTCCCTGGGTAACTGTGGTCAGATCCTTGAATCTCTCTGTGCCGTACTTTCCCATAAAATAGGAGACATACTACCTGCCCTGCCTACTTCACCAGGCTGTTCAATGATCAGGGATGTTACATGTGAAAAATGGTTTGATAACACGCAGTGAGAATTAAGGAAGGTCTTCTTCTAAATCAGACCCCTGTGGTTGGTTAGTTCCTAGCATTCTTCTCCAACGCGCCCTACCAATTCACCCCCCATCTTATGTTCTAGGATATGTCTGACTCCCTATCTCTCAGATTTATTGAACAGGTGAATGATTTATCTTTGTTTTCTTCAAAACACCTAGGACAATGTTTTCCACCTAGTTGGAGCTCAATAAGTGTATGATTAATTAATAAAAGTGAACCTACAGAGGATGTTTTAATCCTACTCATATTTCCCCTACTCAGTGACTCATCTTAATATCAATGCTAGCAAAAAAATAATTAGGATGGCAAGCTGGAGATGTCCCCCCACTCCCTCCACTCACAAAACTTCACAAAACTCCCAGAAGGAGGCAGTACAAGGGAGTGGTTATCAGCATAAGCTCTGCATCTGTTTTTTTTTCCTTTTTATTTATTTATTTATTTATTTATTTATTTATTTATTTATTTTTTATTTTTTATTTTTTATTGATCATTCTTGGGTGTTTCTTGCAGAGGGGGATTTGGCAGGGTCACAGGACAATAGTGGAGGGAAGGTCAGCAGATAAACAAGTGAACAAAGTTCTCTGGTTTTCCTAGGCAGAGGACCTTGCGGCCTTCCGCAGTGTTTGTGTCCCTGGGTACTTGAGATTAGGGAGTGGTGATGACTCTTAATGAGCATGCTGCCTTCAAGCATCTGGTTAACAAAGCACATCTTGCACCGCCCTTAATCCATTCAACCCTGAGTGGATACAGCACATGTTTCAGAGAGCACAGGGTTGGGGGTAAGGTCACAGATCAACAGGATCCCAAGGCAGAAGAATTTTTCTTAGTACAGAACAAAATGAAGTCTCCCATGTCTACCTCTTTCTACACAGACACGGCAACCATCCGATTTCCCAATCTTTTCCCCACCTTTCTCCCCTTTCTATTCCACAAAACCGCCATTGTCAATTTGTGCATCTGTTTTAAACAGAGCTCCCAGAGCCTGGGTGCCGCTACCTACCAGTCATGTGACTTGGGACAAGTGATTAACCTCTCAAAACCTCAGTTTCCCCATTCATAAAGTGGAGAAAATGCTAGACATTCCTAAGGTTGCTGTCAAATATTAGCTGCGATCTTAGCAGTATGCCTGCAAATAGCAAGTGCTCAATGTTTGACAGCTGTTATTGTGATTATTGCTATTATTGTCCAAAGCCAAATCACCATGATTTGGGGAGACTGGTATTTAGGTACAGATTTTCCATTAGTGTGGATGATTGTGAGTACTTTGTGACAGCCAATGGATTAAGCCTCTCAAATGCCTTAATCGAAAATCAGTTGGACCCCCAAAGTCAACTAACATCCCTGCTATGGAATGGCATCTGGGGCTGGGGGCACTGAATGGATCAGTCGCCCTTCTGGTGCTAACCCAGCGTTAATGGTGCAAGTGAATTACAAACAAGGCCCACCTGCTGTGCTCAGCAACAAAACCCGGCAGGAGGGTAATTGCCCGGAACTTGAGTGCAGGGGGACGCAGCGGGCATGGAACACATTAACCACAGGGAAGAGCAACTTCCCAATGCTTTCGTTTTCCAGCCGACCCAGCCAGCAGGCAAGGGAACATGAAGGCGGGCGCCAGATAGGGAACTCACAGGAACCACAGAAGAAAGGTGCTTCCAGACCACAGCTGGCTGCCCAGCCCAGTCCCTCAACAGATCTGAGAGCACGGGGAGATCACCTACGCCAACCATGCACAGGGACACTGATGTTCCCCATGTCCACATGGATGCCAAGTATTTCTGGCATTGAAGTCCCATCCGGGTGATCCAACCATAGGAAGGCAGCCTCTTTGATATTAAGCCCCCGACATGAGTGATCAGGAGTAGATGATGGGCTCACCAAGGTCAGTGTAGGCAGTGGTGGCATGGAGGCCATCCATTTGTTCATTCATTTGTTCACCTACACACTCAACATCCATTCCACATACCGTTGCATGTGAAAGGAAAACTAATATGACACAAGACATTCTTTCCAGGGGCTCACTGTGTTAGGGGAGGCAGGCACAGACATCAGTCACCCAGCACAGGCTGGGAACCGCAGTCACACAGTTAAGGAACGAGGCCCAGGCTGAGACCTCTCAGCACTGCCAAGGCATGGTCAGAGGGGGCTTTACAGAGAAACAGATCTTCACACTGCTCTTGAAGGACAGACACACACAACCACCATACATACACATACACACTACACACAATATATGCATATACATATCACATATCCACAAAGACATACACATATACAAGGCATACCATACACACATACGTACATACACATGTACATCATTGATACATGTACATATATGTAGACACATACATACATGCATCCTCAAGTTTTAGGCACCTAAGAAGGAAGTGTAAGGCCCAAAGCTCTCATATCTCCACCAAGTTCTTTTTTTTCTTTTTTGTCTTCTTTTTTTATTATTATTATACTTTAAGTTCTAGGGTACATGTGCACAACGTGCAGGTTTGTTCCACCAAGTTCTTAACGTGCTCTAAGACGAAAGGAAAAGGACAAATTCAAGTACAGGGCAGAGAACAATCCTTGTCTTTGATTGTCCTCATTGTCTATTGCAGGCAAGGAAGGGCAACCCCTTCACCTTCTCCCCTTCTACTGGAAGGTTCACTGGTGACCTGAGCAGTGACTTCACAGCCTTGGACTTTCCTCCTGGCCTGGCTGCAAGAACATCCTTCCTCCTCCTCCTGAGACATTAGGCCACGGAAAGAGGCAGCGATATTCCAGGCAGCCTCTGGAGCAACTGGCATAGGTATTCCTTCTGGAAGGCTGGGTTCCAATCCCAGCTCCCTCACTTACTGTGACCAAGACATTAACCTCTGAGCCTCAGCTGCCTTGTCTGTAAAACAGGAATAATAATAGTACCTACCTCACGGGGCTATTTGCAGTTTCAAATGAGAAATGCATGCAAATACTTAACACAGTAGCTGGCACATAGTTATCAATAAATATAATTCACAATGGCACCACATTCCCGTTGCCTGGAAGCAAACAGCTCTGCTGCTTCTGATCCACACATTTAATCTAGCAAAGAGCATTTTCCTCACTGCTCTTTCATTCATTCAACAAGGATTTACTAAGCACTTAATGTGTGCGAGGCATAAGATCTTGTAAAAAATACAGTATCCTTGTCCTTGAAACATTTATTAAATAATTAAAAAAACCCTGTGTCACAGAACTGTACACACATACACAGAATCACACATACACACACTTTCTCTCTCTCTCTCGCACACACACACACACACACACACACACACAGACCCTCTCCCCTGGAAACTTGTCATCTATATATAAAGTTCTATTATCTGCATTGTTAGACTTGATAATTACTAAAGCCTAAGCAGTAGGCAGCTCAGGGACTATTATACTCTGTTTTCTGAAAGAGGAAACTGAGGGTCAGAGAAAATAAATACCTTGCCCAAAGACCAGGGGAAGGGATGCACTGGAACTAACGTTATTAGACACTCTGGCTGCAACATGCATTGAGTTAGCTGCTTCCACACGGTCACTTCATCAAATCCCACAACAACCCTAAGAGGCACGGGTCAGAGCCCTCCTTCAAAGATGAAGAGCCGGAAACTCAGAGCGGTTAAGTAATTTGCCAAGGATCACAAAGCTAATGAGCGATGAGCCAAGTTGCAAACAGTATTGTCAGACTTAGTCCTGCCAGCTCCTCCCACAGGACCAGACTAGATTTAACAAGTGGCACTGTTCAGACAAGTCGCAGGCCATTCAGCTGCAGGTCCAGCAGGCTGTACACTAACCCCCAATATCAGTGGTGGGCCTGCTATGCTCCAGGCATTGTGCTCTGACAGATACCCTGATGTGCAGAGTCCACAGGCAACGCTGGGTCCCACGGTGCCTCAGGCACACCCTGCACATTCCCACCTTGGGGCCTGTGCTTGAGCTTGGCCCTGGACCTAGAACACGTTCCTCCAAATAGCTGACACACTCCCTCACCCCCTTCCAGGCCTTGACTCAAATCTCTAACTCTCAGGGGGCTTTCATCCTTGCTACCCTGCTTTATTTTTTGCTTTTTTCCATAGCACTTATCCCCTTGTAGCTTATTACATAATTTACTTATTATATTTCTTATTTATATGAGTTTCCCCTCTATACGCTTGCTAAAGAGTAGCGAGCTCCTAGAGAGCAGGGATTTTGTTTGCTTTGTTCTTTATGGGTCCTAAACACCTAGAACAATGCCTGCCATACATAGTGGGTGCTCAGTGAATGTGTTGAATGAGTATGGGAAACATGTGAGCAGTCACGGTGTTAAGATTAAACACTCCCAGTGCAAGTGGAGGCTGGGTGTATTCTGGGAGGGAGCCATGGCGGCCAGGCATCTCCTATTTCTACTGGGGGAAGTGCAGCATCAGGAGCACGTAGATTTAATGCCTCCCTATTGAATGTTATAATAATTCAGAGACAGAGGCAGCATGAGAAGCCTCCTATTTGCAATGTTCTGACAGCAAACAGATGAGGTGAGGAGGAGGACGGCAGAGAATTTCAAGGAGTTCTCATCCTGGACGCAAGGAGAACCCAAGGCCGCTGCTGGCCGTGGCTGAGCCCCGCTGAAGGCAGGATGCCAGGCTCTGCTTCCCAGCACATCCTGAAGGGACAGGAGCGGCAAGGAGAGGGCGAAGATGGGGCCTCACAGCCTGGAAAGTCAAGAGAGATGAGAAGAGTGAAGCCTTGGTTCAGAAGATGGGTCCCAGGACCTCACAACCGGAAGGGAGCTTGGGGACCACCTAGCATAGATTCCTTACTTCACAGATACAAAAAAAAAAAAAAAAAAAAAAAAGGCCCAGAGAGGGAAAATGACTTAACCAAGGTCCAGAGTTTGTCCCAGAACAGGTTCTAATACCCGCATCTCCCAGCTGCTCCGTCAATGTTCTTTTCGTGATAGTACTGGCTCAGTGACCCGTTTTGTTTTGTTTTTTCCCTTACAGATGGAGGTCTTACTCCATCTTGCCCAGGGTGGAGGGCAGTGGCATGATCATGGCTCACTGCAGCCTGGACCTCCTGGGCTCAAGGCCATCCTCCCACCTCAGCCTCCTGAGTAGCTAGGACCACAGACACACACCACCACACCTGGCTAATAACTTTTTTAAAAACTGTCTTCCATAACTCAGCACTGTATTCCGTACTGGGGACATAGCTGTGTGCAAGACAGATAATGTGTGTTGGGAAAAACACACAGGTAGCCATCAAATCCCAATACAAAGTGGACAGTGTGATCACAGAGGATGTTTCCTGGTTGCCATGGGAACACCGGGACAGAGCACCCAAACCAGGCTTGGGAAGCGGGGGTGGTCAGAGAAGACTCCTCAGAAGAAAGAACATTTGAGACCCAAACAATGTTGGAATCAGCCAAAGCGTCAGAAGTGTTTGAAACAGAGCAACTGCATCTTGAATAGGAGCTGGGTAAAATGAGGCTGAGACCTACTGGGCTGCATTCCCAGGAAGTTAGGCATTCTAAGTCACAGAATGAGATAGGAGGTCAACACAAGATACAGATCACAAAGACTTTGCTGATAAAACAGGGTGTGTGGTAAACGAGCTGGCCAAAACTCACCAAAACCAAGATGGCAACAAAAGTGACGACTGGTCATCCTCACTGCTCATTATATGCCTATTATAATGCATTAGCATGTTAAAAGACACTCCTATCAGCACCATGACAGTTTACAAATGCCATGGCAACATGAGGAAGTTACCCTATATGGTCTAAAAAGGGGAGGAACCCTCAGTTCTGGGAATTGCCCACCCCTTTCCCAGAAAACTCATGAATAATCCACCCCTTGCTTAGCATATAATCAAGAAACAACTATAAATATACTCAGCCATGTGGGCTGCACTGCCTATGGAGTAGCCAAGCTTTATTCCTTCAGTTGTTTTTTTTTTTTTTTTAACTTTTACAGTTCAATTTACTATATAGAAATCACTTGGGTTTTACATTTTCAGTTAACTTTTGAACCGAGATTACAATATTATAACAAAAAAAATCTTTATACTAATTCAGGACTTTTTAGCATACCAAATTGAAATACATAGATTCAGATTTCAGATTTATGGCAAACAGTCTTCAAATACAATACAGACATTTCTTAAAGCAGCCATATCATTCACATGTGATATTTGCAACTCTGAGATGTTTCACATAGAACAGCTCTCCTGCAGATATGGCAAAGTGGCTATGCCACGAAGTTCAAAGCCTGTAGAGTCAAGCCAAGGACAAAGTTGCACCGTCTTTAAAAAGGTTTAGCATTTCTGGGCCGGGCGCGGTGGCTCAAGCCTGTAATCCCAGCACTTTGGGAGGCCAAGGTGGGCAGATTGCCTGAGGTCAGGAGTTCAAGACCAGTCTGGCAAACATGGTGAAACCCCATCTCCACTAAAAATGCAAAAAAAATTAGCTGGGCATGGTGGCATGTGCCTGAAATCCCAGCTACTCAGGAGGCTGAGGCAGGGGAACTGCTAGAACCAGGGAGATGGAGGTTGCAGTGAGCTGAGATCGCGCCACTGCACTCCAGCCTGAATGACAGAGCGAGACTGTGTCTCAAAAAGAAAAAAAAAAAAGGTTTATCATTTCTGGACCACAACAATGCACAACATGTAAAGAAGGTAGGAAACAGTTCTCCCTCCTTGTTATGGTTAAAAGAAAGTTACATGGAAGCTTGGAATTTTGCATAAAACCCCATATTATACCTTGAAAAAGTCCAAGGGCAATTTGATGGTGATGGATTGGGGTCTTTTTTTTTTTTTTAATTAATAGAACCCATGAAATTCAAGTGGGCATTAATTAAATAAAAAATATTAAGCACCTACTGGTTTAAGAGATTTAAATTTATTGGAGATTCATAATCAATTTCTTTCCACCTTGAAATCAAGGTATAAAAACCAGCTATTAAGTACATTCTAAACTTCTATGTGGCACAGGTAGAATTTTCTGTCCATTGACATCAAAGTGAAGTCACATTTCCTCTTGGGAGACAGAAATTCCACACCTGAACATAGAGTAAGTTGGGAAAAAATGACCCCTGTTACTACTATTGTGATTCTGAGATCTAGGATTACTAATATACTGACAGTAAACAAAGCAAATTCCTGGCAACAACTGTTGTTCCTTTACTTTCTTAATAAACTTGCTTTCACGCTACTCTATGGACTTGCCCCAAGTTCCTTCTTGCATGAGGTCCAAGAACCCTCTCTTGGGGTCTGGATCAAGACCCCTTTCTGGCAACAAATGGGAAGCAGAGGGATGGGAGGAGGATGAGCCCATAACTGGAGGGGACAGGAGACAGGGATCTTTCCTGATCCAAAGGCAATGAGGGGTGCTGCCCTGGGGAAATAGGATCCGGGTCAAAGATGGCTCCACAGCAGCCATGCTAGGAAGTCTAGTTTGTATTTTAGGGGTACCACAGAGCCACTGAGAGTTTTACATAAAGGGATGACATAACCAGAATTTCTTATGGAAAGGTCACTCTGACTGCAATTTGAAAAGAGTTTTAGAGGGGTTAGGTCTGGAGTCTGGGACATCCATTGGGTGGGCACTGAAGAGGTCCTGGAGACAGATAGACGTGAGGAAGGTAGAAGTGGCAGAGGAAGAGACGTTTGCATTTGCGAGCTTTTTAGGAGGTAGAATTGACAAGACCTGGGGATCAGATGTGGGTTGTGGAGGAATGAAAAGCAAGGATGCCTTCCAGGCTTCCAGACTAAGCACCTGCCTAGAGGATGGAGTCACTTACTGAGACAGGGGCCGACCCCAAGAGGAGAGACTGCGGGACAGGGGAATGACTTCCCTAGGAGATTAGAGGAAGGAAAAGGCAGGAAGCAAGGAATAGTGAGCCCAAGGTGCCAAGAGCACCTGTGCTGTGTGTGTAGCGAGATGAAGAGCACAAAAGCAGGCCCCGGGGATTCTCCCATCCAGAGCTCAGATGGTTCCAGGATAAGCTCCAAGTTCACCTTTCCACCTCTGTCCATGGCGCCCCTGATGCAGCTGAATCTTAGGGCAAGCTTGTGCTTTGTAGGCTTTGACCACTGGCCAGACACTGACCTCTGCTTTTATTTTTATTTTTTATTTTTTATTTTTTGAGATGGAGTTTCACTCTTGTTGCCCAGGCTGGAGTGCAATGGCGTGATCTCAGCTCACTGCAACCTCCGCTTCATGGTTCAGGCAATTCTCCTGCCTCCACTCCTGAGTGGGCAATTACAGGCGCCCACCACCATGTCCAGCTAATGTTTTGTATTTTTAGTACAGAAGGGGTTTCACCATGCTGGACAGGCTGGTTTCGAACTCCTGACCTCAGGTGATCAGCCCGCCTTGGCCTCCCAAAGTGCTGGGATTACAGGCATGATCAGGCGTGGGATTATTGCTCCAGGCCTGACCCCTGCTCTTGTAAGGTCAAGGGCCACCTTGGATAGAAATGATATTAGGGCACAGAAAAAATAGTTCTAATCCCTGAAAAAGGCAGGCCCTTGCTCACCATGCCGCTTTAGAAGATATCACTGGGCCAGGCACGGTGGCTCACGCCTGTAATCCCAGCACTCTGGGAGGCCGAGACGGGCGGATCACGAGGTCAGGAGATTGAGACCATCCTGGCTAACATGGTGAAACCCTGTCTCCACTAAAAATACAAAAAATTCGCCGGGCGTGGTGGCGGGTGCGTAGTCCCAGCTGCTCGAGAGGCTGAGGCAGGAGAATGGCGTGAACCCAGGAGGCGGAGCTTGCAGTGAGCCGAGATCACACCACTGCACTCCAGCCTGGATGACAGAGCGAGACTCCCTCTCAATAATAATAATAATAATAAACATATGCATTAGCTGAGGGCTTAGATGCCATCACTCTAGAAACAAGATAAGTCGGGGTGGGAGAGGTATGGTTCTGTAGGCAAAGGGGCCCAGGAGAAAGAAGGGGCATTCTGCAGTGTGGGCTTTAAGCACCCTGGCACACCCCACTATGGAAAAAACCTGGGCAGAGACAAATGAACATTTAAACCAGCTTCAGCTTCAGATAGCCGCAAGAAATAATTATTCTGGGTATGAATCTTCTCTAAGAAGTAATATTTACTTTGGAAACACAGCAACTGCACCCCAAATGGCTCGCTGTTGCTGGAATCTGAGCAGCCTCCACTTTACTAGGGGAAGCAGTCCTGCTTTACGTATCCAGGCGCTCTGTAAAGCACTGAAATTTACAGCACATTTGTTATGCAGCTCAGCAAAAGGTGTATGAAGAAAGAATAACCTGTTCAATCAGCACTGCTCAGCCGGAGAGACCAGGAAGCCACTCACTCTGCCTGTGAAAGGGATTTGCCAAGTGCCAGGGGGGAAAAAAAACAAGCCTGTCCCACCAGGGCACCCTGACATTGGATTTCAACAGGCTCATGTTCCTGCTTCCACTGTGTCACTTGCTGGTACAAACAATACAACTCCAACATGAGGACACCTGCTTCCCTCGAGAACACCCGCTCCCTGCCTGTCTGACTTCCTCCCCACCCCCACCTGACGTCTGGAAAATATGTGTTCATGGTTCTCTCTCTCTCTCCCTCTCACCTCCTTCCCTCCTCTTCTCTTTCTTCCTGCACCTTCTCTTCTATTCTTCACGATTCTTCCCTCCTGCCGGCCATCAAATGCCTACGTCTGGGGAGGCCCACGGCATTGAGGTCCTCAGAGACCCGAAGCAGGCAGAAGCTGGTTTTGCACCAGCTTGTCACTGGGGGGCACCCTGGGAAACTCGCAGACACCTCTGACCATGGCCATGGCCTCCAGCCCATTCTCAGGGACATCAGGACCCAGGTGAAGGCCAGAGCCCAGAGAGTAGAACTCTTTCTTTCTTTTTCTTTCTTTCTTTTTTTTTTTTGAGGCGGAGTCTCGCTCTGTCGCCCAGGCTGGAGTGCAATAGCACGATCTTGGCTCACTGCAAACTCCACCTCCCGGGCCCAGATGATTCTCCTGCCTCAGCCTCCCAAGTAGCTGGGATTACAGGCGCACACCACCACACCCGGCTAATTTTTGTATTTTTAGTGGAGACAGGGTTTCACCATGTTGGCCAGGATGGTCTCGACCTCCTGATCTCATGATCCACCAGCCTGAGCCTCCCAAAGTGCTGGGATTACAGGTGTGAGCCACCATGCCTGGCCAAGAGTAGCACTCTTTCTAGGGAAGAATCCGAACTGATCCCCAAGACTCCCAACACAGTCTCCCCACACTGCTTTTCTTAGATATCAAGAGAAGCCCTGGGCAAAACTGTGACATAAAATTTGTTCATTCACACAACTAACGCTTTTGAGCATCTACCACTGTCAGACATTTGCCTAGGAACTGAAAATATCACTATTCATCTTTCCTGGATTCTGACAGAGTGCCATGGGAGGGTAAAGGAGGGGCACTCATGCTCCCCTGGGGTAGAGGTCAGAAGACGGTTCCCAGGAGAACAGCACATAACCTGAGACATAAAAGAAGAAGACAGATATGGCCAAGAACATTTAAAGCATCACTATTCATGAAAGTCAAAAGCTAGGCATCCAAATGTCCACCAACCATAGAATAAACTGTAGTATATTCACACAACGGAACACTACACAGCAATGAAAATGAACAAACTTTAACAACATGGGTGAATCTCACCAACAGAAACGTTGAACGAAGGAAAGCCAGACGCAAAGGGTAGACGCATTGAAGAAGTCCACACTCACAGAGTTTGAAAAGAGGCAAAACGTTATCTGTGGAAGTCAGGATAGCGGATGCCTTGGGGGTCACAGTGGCTGGCTGGGGGTCTGAGAGGAGCAACTAGTAACTGTTTCACAGCCCAGGTGCCGGCTATAAGGGTGTGTTCACTTCCTAAAAATTCAAAGGCATACACTTATGATTTGTGCATTTTGGGGATGATTGATATAATTTTGTGAAAATGTTTACTAAAATAATTTTTAAGACAAATGAGATAAGCTGGCAACCACAGCGCATGCTTATCCTGTACGCCCTTGGCTTGCTCCTTTGCTATCTCTCCTGAATCACCTGGTGACCTCATGCCCTTTCCAAACACTCATCACACCCCATTCACTCTGCGGGCAACAGGAAAGCATCCGATTAATTAATTGGTACTAAATTGTCCATGACTGATAGCGGTTCGACAGTACCACCCCTCCCTGGGGGACTTCCTTTTTAATAAAGCAGAATCGCTTTAACTCAAAATAGTAACTATCACCAGGCATCCGGAGCAGGAGCAAGGAGAGCTATGGGGTGGGGCTGGGGGCACTCTCCAACACCCCTGAGCTCCCTGAATGTCAGGAAGGCCCTGGGTGTCTGCGGCATGCAGGACTCAGGGTGCAGTGCAAGGCTTGCCAGGGAATTTGCAACTTCAAAATACACACAGGACTCTGACCTACGCCTCTCAATTTGCATAGCTGACTCAGTGCACCTTGGGTGGTTGCAGCATGTTTCCAAGAATCATTCAAACATCTCTCCCCTTCTGAGTGGGGAAGGGGTTGGGGTGGGATGTGCTTGGTTCCTAACCCAAGATGATCTCTGCCAAGAGTTCATGGCAGGCAGAGAAGGAACCCGACCCTTTGCAGGGACCGTAATATGAAGTTTCAGCTGGGAATCCTGGGCCACACTCAGCTGCCCTCCTATCTCCTCTGCCTGGAAAATGGAAAGAAGGCAAGAAACAAGCCCCATAGCTGCTCAAGGTCCTCTGGCCTCCCTGGTCTGTCTTCTCCCAGGCTTTGCTCCCCAGCTGCCAAGGCGAAGCTCAACTGAAGTGCAAGGGGGACGTTCGCATCTCGCTTTCCCTAGAGATGACGGATGCTCAGTCTGGCCACCTGCTCAAGTCAAGTAGCAGGCAGGTCACATGCTTGGCGACTCCGTGAGCTGGGCACGAAGATTGGCAGAGAGGAGGGAGAGAAGCCCTGGCAAGGTGAATCGCCCCCTCCTGCCCACGAGGGTCTCTTGAGAACTCCCACAAGGAACCTCCCACTGTCTCCGGACTCCGTTCTCTGTCTCTTTTCAGTTCTCAAATCTGCTGTCTCCAGATCACTGGGGTTTCCAGACAGAGCAACAAGTCTCCCGTCTGACAGACTCAATTCCGAGTGGGTCCCTAGAGGAACAGAGTCTCTCTGAAGAGTCTCTGGGGTAGGCAGGCCGGCAGGCTGGGAGAGTCTTTGGTGTCTGGGAGGGCTCTTTCCAGAAAGGCCAAAGCAAGGCCCTGGCAGAAGCTGCAGAACCCTTGGGGGAGGAGGGAACTCTGTGTTACAAGCACAGGCCTTTCAACCTGGGAAGTGGCACCACGGGATGGTGGCGGGGTGGTGTGGGAGAAGCTTTGGAATGGGGAAAGCTGGGTTTGAATGCCAGCTCCACCTCCTGTTTGCTGCAGAACTTCAGGCATAGCCCTGGCACTGAGTAGGGTCTCAGTACACGTTAGCTGTCATGTTCAACAACTAACACTCTAACAAGGCTAGAGTGACAGAGAGAGTGCGTCAGGAAACACAGGGCACCAGAGGCCCCCTCTTGCCATTTATTCGGCGGCTTACAACTCGTCAGGCAGGACGCCAAGCACTTTACATACATTATCGTGCTTAATCTGCACACACACTGGAAGGCAGGTCTAAAGAGCCCCATTTTAGAAATGAGGTTCAGAAAGGTGCAGCCGCTGCTCTAACGTTACACTGCTCATAAGCGGAAACAACAGGATTTGAACCTACGTTTGGCCACCTCCAAGTTCTGTCCTACTAATCGCTGTGCTCTCTCTCCCCAAGAGCCCTTCTCCCACCCCCGTGCTCACAGATCTTCAGTTTGCATCAGCTCAGAGGTTTGCAATCGTCTTTCACACATCCCACTGGGAGATGTGCCGCAAGCAGGGCCCTTATCTCAAAAAATCTCCATGCCCAGCCACGCTTCCCTTCTGCCTATGCTTGGTTCTCCCCAGCAAACCCCCACAGTAGCAGCAGGGAGACAGAGAAACTCTCCCTTCCCCTCCCAGCCTCTCCCTGCTCAGGGGCCTTCTAATGCTAACACAGCCCATCCCCTTTCATTTGAAGGGAACTGTGGCTCCCCTCTTTACTTAAAAAAGCCAACTCAGTACACTTTTGATGCTTCAAATTTATCTTTATTAATAAACAATAAAAGTTAAAAGCTTCCCCGGTCCCTAATTAAACACCATCAATAGCAGATGTGGCAGCCTAGCTTCAGACACAGAGCAACGTCCTGACAATGTCTAAGTCAAAGGCTTTCAAAGCAGGTGCATGCGAGTACACACATGTGCTCACGTGCACAGAACAAGGCATGGGCAGCGATTAAGAGGGGCCAGTGTCTGCAGAGAGTCCTCTTTATCCCAGGAAATGGCTCTCTCCGCTCCCCGTCGAGAAGGCCTGGGAGTCCTATGAGGCCAGGCCCTGCACTCACTGTGTCTCTGATTTACAGGGCTCTGAAAGCCTGACATGGCCATTTAAGTACTTTAAATATGCCCATAATGATAATTACCTTGCCGATGGCACTTCATCTTAAACGAAGCTCCAGGCCAAGAAGACTCTGAACTGACTGTCACTGAACATATAATGTTCTTGGTTGACTCTACTCTTCTGCATGGCGCTGGTGGCTCTGTGGGCAGCTGCCACCCAAGGCAAAGGGCACTGAACTTAGGATCAGATGACCAAGGTGCCATCATCTGTTTGTGTGCCTGGGTAAACCATGTGCCTTCTAAGTTTCCTCATCTGTTAAATGGCTGATGATATAACCAGCCCACCTCACGGCTTATTTGTGAGGGCCAAAGGAAACGACCTGTGAACTCCAAGGTGGGTTAAGACGTGAGCTAGTAACAAGGTCATGGTGTCAATGGCCCCAAGCTGGGCGTTCCTCTGCAGCAGAGAAGCACACTCCAGTCTCCCCAGTGGTGGAGAAGGGCTTATCAACTCTGAGCACACGGAAGCCTCTGGGGGATGCTGGTGGTAGTGCAAGGGGTTGCAGGAGATCCTCAGAATCAGGAACCCTCAGTTCTGGGGGTGCTCTTCTACCCATTCCCAGGACATGCTGGGTGGTGTGAGTTGAGTGCTATTCCTGGAACAGCCAAGTTTTCAGCAAGATAAATGGAGCTGCAAGAGCAGGAAGAAGGTGGCTGGGACAAACGGGGACAAGTGTTAGACTTCTATTTCTCATACCTGGAGCTAACCTGGAAACGGGAAGCACAGTGAGACCCTCGGGTTCTAAGTGAGCAGGGTCCAGCCTGACAACACAGACAAGGAGAAGAAAGAGAGGGACACGGAGCATGGAAGCAGAACCCCACCCTGAGCTACGTTCTTTACTCATTATCTCAATTCAGCCTTATAAATCTATGAGGTGGATGTCGTAGTTTGAGGTGGTTTATAAACCATAGAAATTTATTTCTCACAGTTCTGGAGGCTAGAGGTCCGAGATCAAGGTGCGACATGGTCAGGTCCTGGTGAAGGCTCTCTTCCAGGTTGCAGATGGCCAGCTTCTTGTATCTTCACATGGTGGAAAGAGAGAGCAAGCTCTCTGGGGTCTCTTATATAAGGGCACACATCCCATTCATGAGGCCTCCACGCCTATGCACTCCTAAAGGCTCACTTCCTAATACCATCACACTGGGGGCTAGGATTCAACACACGAATTTCAAGGCGACACAAACATTCAGTCCACAGCAGTGGGTACTGCCATTCATTTCCAGATGAGGAAGCTTGGAAGGGGTAAGGAGCTTGCCCCTGACTGCTGCTCAACAGTATATGATCATGCTGGACTTCAAACCTGGGATCACCTGACTCCAAGTTGGTGTTCTGATCCCCACCCCCACCAAGCTCCAAGGCTGGGGGTCTCTGGAGCAGATGGAACCTGTGTGCCTCCTACAAGCCCAGCGGTGGTGTCGTAGGAGCTCTGGAGTAAACAGTAATTTGAGACAAGACCTTTGTCCTCAAAGGGTTTTCAGCATAATTGGAGAGACAAGCCCATGAGGCAATCCTAATAATCAGCCCTAAATTATGAGAAAATTAGGAGTTCAAGGCAAGAGTCATCTTTAAAATCCTTTCATGAAATCAGCTGGGAAGACTCTCCTGACCTCATTGCCCCCAAAGGCCTCTGTCCCCTCTCACTCCTGGATGAGACGTTTGTGCTGCCTACTCTCCTGGGGGCAGAGGGAGGGGGACACTGCTGAGTTTACCAGGCTTGTCACTCTCTCCTTGGACCCTAAGAGGCTCCCATCGACTCGGAGGCCTGGCCCTGGGTGACACAACCACCTACACCGGGCATCGATGCTTTAGTAGCGTCACATCCTGGCTACTCAAAGTGTGGCCCGTGGTCAACAGCATCCATATCCCCAGGGAGCTCATGAGAAATGCCGAAACTCAGGTCCCACCCCAGACCCTAGGGTCAGCATCTGCCTTCTGACAAGATCCTCAAGTAATAAAAGCTTGAGAAGCACTTGGGAATCCCCACTGAGCTGCAGAGCCAACACTGTCAGAACTAGGAGACACAATGAAATGACGACAATGATCATTACAATGAAAGCAAACAAAACAGCAGACCTGTACTGAGTGCTGCATAGCAGCCGGACACCGTGCTGAGTGCTATGTGTGCATCTCTGTTCATTCTCACAATATCCCCGAAAGGCGGGCACTATGATTACTCCCATTCTCATATGAGAGAACTGAGGCTGAGAGACATGACCCAGCTTGTAAATGACAGAGATAGAACCAGACCCAGGACCACCAGCACTATGCAGCCCACCATTCTTAACCGCTCGGCTGGAGTGCTTCTCCAAGAACCCAGAGATCGCCCGGGTACACTTTCTCATTTTACAGAAGAAAAAATAGATCCAGCAAGGGAGGGGCCTTGCCCAAGGACTCTAGAAACCCAGACTCTAGAACCCAGTCAGGACTCTAGAACCCTGGTTAGCGAACTTTCCAACACATCACACTGTCCAACATCCGCATCCAATGGTGTTGCACAAAAGGAACAAAAAAAGTAGTTTTGAAGTAGACTACGCTAATTTTAAATCATTTGTTCATTTGTGCTCAAAACAATATGGATTTATGGACTGTCACAGAAGCCCTCTCCCAAGAGAGTTCCCCCTTACCTGGCTCCTGAGAGGTGGTCCAGCCACCCAGAGCTCGGCCCAACACCCTTAAAAGAGGAGGCGGGCATCTGCTTTTCTTTGCATTTCACTTTTTCCTGGCAGAGCAGGAAAGGCTGGAGATGGCTGCTGCTAAGAACCATCAGCAGAACTGTTGATAGTGCAGAGCCTGGGCTGCCTCCTCTTCCCAGTGGGCTGCCAGGAGCACGTGCAACCCAAAGAGATTCTTATTCACTGCTCTTCTTCAAGCATATTTCTTTCTGCTTTCAGAAACACACCACAAAGTAGTCAGGCAGTCTTCTGTCTGAGTTAAAGAGCAGGTCACGGGAGGCCTGGTTTGTCTGCTCCCAAGGGGCTTAGCTGTGGCACTGGGCCATGGGGCCTTCTGCTTGCCCCAGAGGCTGACAGGTAAGAGGGGGTTCAGGGTCCCCACACAGGGCAAGGCAGAAGATGACTCTGTAGCCTGCAGCTGGGCTGGGCTAGGCAGGAAGAGAGGAAACCCTTCCAGCCACTTCACTTGCAGAAGGAGCTCAGAAGGACTCCTAGACCCTGGCTGGGAAGGGACGCCTCCTGCGTGGTGTCCACAGTGCCCCTCTCTCCCCCACACACAAATACCAGGTGCCTTTTATTTTGCTGCTGAGTATCCTGCACCAAAGCTTTGTCAGCCCAACTGCCAGTGCAATGAAACTGGATTAGCACTAGGACAGCTGGGACAGGCCCAGTCAGCAGAGAGGCCCCTGCCCTGGTGCAGACAAAATGTCAGATTCCCGAGGTGGTAGGCAGATGCCTCTGAGGGCATCACAGCTCCCTCTCCTAGCAAAAGGCCAATTCCCCAGCCGCCCAGCATGGGTTGCCGCTGGAAGGAAAAGATGGCTGGTGCTGTCAATACAAACAACAGCGGGCCTGGCAGGGAAACTTTCTGCCTAGCAGGACAATCGGAAAAGAGCAGGAGGGAAGTTGGGTTCAATTCACACCTGCTGGAGGGGCTCTAGCTTCCTCTGCTTGGGGACAGGGATTGGCCAGAAGCCTGAGCACATAGCCAGGTGCACATGTGGCCCAGAGGAGAAATTCCGGTGCCATCTCATCAGAGCAGGGTCAAGGCACGAAGGGCAGGAGGACAGAGTGGCAGCAACTGGAAGGCAGAAGTCGGGCAGTCATACCAGCAGTGGCAGGAACGACAGTAGCTAATGAGTTTTGAATATGCGTGTACTCGGAACAACCTTGGCCCTAGGTAGTTCACATTTTATTTCATTTAACCCTCAAACAACCTTAGGAGATAGATACTGTTATTGTCCTCATTTTTCAAATGAAGAAACTGAAGCTCACATAGGAAGGCAAATTGTCAAGGCCACATGGATATTTCATGGTATAGACAGGATTCAAACTCGGATCATCAACCACTGCCCTATACCAGTTTTGTTCTCAATTATGCTTCCCTCCACCTTCCCCACCTCTCCAACTTCTTCCCATCCTCTGAAGCCCATCTCTGGGCCACCTCCTCCACAACACCCTCCATGGCTACACCAGGCTTCCCAAAGCTCACCCAGGTCTGAATGGCTGTGCCGCTCCATCAGCAGCCGCGTGCCTCCTTCTGCCACCTTGCTCGGTGGTGATTTCATCTCCCTGACTAGACTGCGAGTTCCTAGGAGGGCAGCAGACGCATTCTCCACTCTGAGTGTCCTAGCACAGTGTAAGGCAAGTACTGCTTGCTTAATAAATATTTTAAAAAGGAAGGAAGGGAGGGAGGGAATAAGGATGTATCTTGCCCTGAAACCCTCTTTACTTCACATTTATTTTTCACGGTATAAGAAAAAATACAGAACTGAGCATGAGGTTTCTCACCCTCACTGGAGAAGTCCCTCCGCCCCACAGCTGAAACCACAGCCACGGCCTCTGGACTCACCTTGGTCCCAAGAAATTGCCTTCCTCAGGCCCCTAGGAGCTAATGTCCCTTCTCCTCCTCCACCCATCAGTGAAACAGGCCAGGACCCCAGGGAGGCACTGCTAACCCTTGTGTCATCATGACCATCAACCTTTCCATGGCCATCCCTCTCTGCACAAGGCGCATGTCGTCAGGAGGGCCCTCGGGAGCACAGCTCCTGGCTTCAGGGGCTCTACAATCTCCAAGGTGTGTTTTTACCCAGATGGGTGTTTGGTGGTCAGGGAGGCCCAGGGAACACAAATAAGCAGGTCAAGAGTCACATCCTTGTTTCTGCTAAGGGAAAGGGCAGCTAAGAAGTAGGGAGTAGTGCCAGGGGTGGCTGGGGGCTCCTGGGACCATGGCTAAAGATATATTTCTGGGGCAAAATTGATGATTCCTCCAAGCATAGAAGAAAATAGCACTCCAATCTGTGGCCTGGGCCAGAGATGTCAGATGAAGGGCCAGGTGACAGGGACAGAGTGCACTCAGCCTCCTCTACCTCACAGCTCACCGAGCCTCCGAGTTTCTCACCCCATTTGAGCCATCTGGATAACACCCCTCCTGGGAGCACACCCTCTGCCACCAGCAAAGCATTAGCACCCCGGCACAGGCTGCCTCCTCTCCCCGGAGGCTGACACTCATACAGCCCTTTGTGTCTTTCAAAGAGCTTCATATACGTTACCTCTCACCATCTTCATAGTGAGCATTCTCAGGCCCATTTTACAGATAAGGAGACTGAGGCTCAGGGGAATTAGGAGCACAGCAAATTGCTAGCAGCGCCGTGACATGAGTTCAGAAGTTCACTCTGAAGTTTGTCTTGACCTTTATTCCTCAGGAAATATGTTATGACTTGAAGAATGATTTCATGCTGGAAAAGGGGAGGGTGCAGCCAGATGGGAGCAGCTCTTTGGGGACCCTCTCTGCTTATCTGGCTCAGGCACTCCACACAAGACTGAGCCAGGCCCTCGTGCAGAGGTCCAGCAGGGCTACACCAGGGCCCCAAGCCACAAGCTCATCCTGCCCTTAGGCCCTTCAGGGAGGGGGCAGCAGCCATGTTGACAGTTTCACCCCAGCAGGGCCTGCCTCCTGGGCCCCAGGAAACCACTATCTCCAGGAACTGCCAGGCTCATTCCACCTCCCAGCCTGGTGTTGCTCTGGGAGGCACAGGGTTGAGCAGGGAAGGGGAGAGAGAGGAAATATCAGAACTGGAAGGAGCTAGCACAACCCCACCTGCCACGTGCAGAGAGGCACGCAGAGACTCTGGGGAGGGGAAGTGCCCACATTCACAGGGCCAGTGCAAAGCAGGGCTGGGACCAGAAGCCAGGTTTCCACTCCTAGCCTGGTGCTCTCCTTGCACCGCGCTGTGTGGCTTCTCCTTTGGGGAAGACCGGGAAAGTGCAGGTTCCCATCTAAAATCAGTTTTGTAAGTAAATGGCGAGATTGATAATTTCTTGTGAATGAAGGAAGAACTGGATTAACTTGGGCTCCATAATGTTTATCATCAACCAACATTAATGAAATTCCTACTCTGTGCTGAGCCCTGGGGACCCAACAGTAGATAAAGTGGGCTGGTGACACAGAGGGACACTGAGCTGTGCAACCCCAGACACACAGCCCGGGGCTCTCAAGAACAGATCAGCACAAACAGGGCCAGGCCCGCCTGCTACGTGGCCTCTGCCCAGGGCCTTGGGCAGTGGAGAAGCCCTTCGGGCCTCCGTGGAGTCAGTTGGCACATAAGGAACCGGTGTGCTGACCATCAGTGTTTACCACCACTAGGGCTGGCTTTCTGTCAATCACATCAAGCCATGTTTCTTTAGGGTAGATCGTAAGACAATTGTTTTCATCTGTTTGCCCTACAAAGCCCTTGATATGTGAGTGTGCCATCCTCCTGACAAGCCCTGATCAAGGGAGAAAGCACAGAAGTCCAGCAAGAGAGATTTCCAGACATCGTGTGTCCAGAGCGATGAGTGCACAGCAGCTGCGGAGTCCTTGAGATTGGATCCAAATGGGGCGTTCAGGCAGAGGAACAGATGGAACGAGCTCCGGGATGCCTAGGAGCCTACTGCTCCCTGGGGAAAGCACGGATCAAGGTGAGCTTGAGACTTGAGTGCACCCTGGAAGCAGTGTTGGTGTGGCAGGGGACCAAAGGTAAGGCCAAAAGATCCTGGGTCCTAGAGCCACCCTGTGTGGCTTTGAGACAGCACAACCTCTTGAAAAGTTCACCTCCCCACACACATAAGACATGCCACTCTCTCCTCCAAGGGTAGGGAAGCGCATCAGTTTCCCTCCAATAAAGTGTGCCGAGCCAGTTAAAGCAGGTAAAATGGTTCCAAGTTCTTTCTGAGGTCGCATCTAAATCATTTAAACCCATTTTCCCCTTCCCTGGCCTTTCTTCCATTCCCTTGGTGGCAGAGACTTGGGTCATCTGTCACCAGCACACAGGAAAGGGGCAGGGCCCACTGAAGCCCCCTCCCCTGGGCTGCTGACAGCCCTCTAGACCAATAGCAGCTCTAAGGACTCAAAGAGATACATGTACGTAATATTTTTATGTGACTCCCCAAATCAATGAATCCTTTTTCTAAAGCATCTTTTGTTGGGGCGGGGGGACACTTTGAATCTGAAATAATTAAAGTCTTCCATCAAATTATCCTGGAGATCTCTTTCCATGAAAAGCCTTTAATTTCATCCTCCTTGATGTAATCCTACCTCAGCAGATGAAGTTGGCCTTTTACATTTCTTCAAATATTGGTCAGGTCCCTTATCAGAAGTAGAATCTGAATAGAAGAGGGACTGGGAAGCCTCCATTCATCAGAGCCTGAGGTGGGGCACGGGTGGCCATCACTGACACCTCCCCACACCCCATCTGCCGCTGTCTCTACCCCGATGAGTCTTTCCTCTAACACAGCGCTGCCACCTGGAAGTTCTGATTCACCCAGCCAGCTGCCCACCCTCCCCCCAAACACGTGGAGTTTCCACCACACCCTGGCACTCTGTTTGGAGCCAGGGGTAAGAAGGGAAGAGCACAAAAGCCAGCAATGACTTCTGCCCACCGAAACCCAGACCAAAATGTTTCCTCCACTGAAAAGATGAGCTATGCCCACTGAAAGGAGAGACAGAAAGATCCAGAGAAAGAGCCACAGAAGAGCTGACTAATCAGCATCTCAGATGTGAGAAGAGGCAACAACACTTAGAATCCCTAAACCAAAATGAAGCTCAGGAGGGCCTGTGAGTAGGTGGCCAGCTGCTGCTCCACATCATGGCCCTTCTCTCTCCGCCTCCCCCGGCTCTGCTCTCCCTCCTTTCTGCTTCTTCTCTCTGTGTCCCCTTTCCGGCCAGGTGCTCATCTGCCATTCCCCGCTGCCTTTGCTCTGACCTCCCTCTTTTCCTTCTTTCCCTCTTTCCTTACTGCCTTGACCAACCACCATAGGAAACTTAAGTCGCTCTGTCGCCCAGGCTGGAGTGCAGTGGTGCAATCTTGGCTCACTGCAACCTCCACCTCCTGGTTCAAGCGATTCTCCCGCCTCAGCCTCCCGAGTAGCTGGGACTACAGGTGCATGCCACCATGCCCGGCTAATTTTTGTAGTTTTAGTAGAGACGGGGTTTTACCATGTTGGCCTCTAACTCCTGGCCTCAAGTGATCCACCTACCTCAGCCTCCCAAAGTGCTCAGATTACAGGCGTGAGCCACCGCGCCCGGCCTTAAGTCTTATTTTTACATGTTTATTTAAAATGAGGCGCATGATTGCTAGTCTATAATTTTCATACCAGGTGCGTTTCATCTTCTCTAGGTCTCTCTTAAATCTCTTAAATCTGCACCCCATCCCCCCAAGATAATCAAATACATGAAGGTGTCTTTATTTCTGTGTAGCTTTCTATACTTTCCTTTCCTGGAGCAGCAGGCAGGGAGAGAACCTGAAGGGCAGGAGGTGAGGTGGGAGCTGTTTCACAGCCCTGGAAGAAAGAAACGAGGATCTACACTAATGGAGGAAGAGGAAGAACAGGTTGAGAGCAATTCCCAAGGTGCTCTAGAGAATGCCCAGACTCCGCGGCAGGGTACGAGATGAAGTGTCTGTCTTGCAATTGTGTCTTGCAGAGGACTTCACCCACTTTCTTCCCTCGGTGCCAGCTGACTCTGGGCAGGGTGCTGAGAGAACAAGGGGTGGCCAGCAAGGAGGGGCAAGCAGGACAGCCCTCTAGGAGCACCTGCAGCTACTCAGAGTAGAGAGTGGCTATGGGACAAGGAGGAGGCCAAAGGGGATGGGATAGCCACCAAAGACAAATTCAGCTAGAGCCTAGCTTTGGGGCCAGGACCTCTACATCTGGTTACAGGGAGGGGGCGCCAATGGAGGCCCCAACACTACTCAGATATTTCTGCCCCATGGGGCCCCATGGGGAAGGTCCAGCAGGGCTTAGACAGTCCGCTCTTGAGCTCTCTATTGGGGTGGCCCCTGCCAAACCCCAAGGGGGCCTCAAGAGCCCTTGGTGAGAGGTTAAAGCAGTGTGATGAGGTGTTTAGATTTCAACATAATTATTGCTATAACAGTTTAATCACTTAAAAACACTATCTTGTGTTACTCTAATGAAGAGAGAGGCTCTTTTCCATATTGTTTGTGCCATCTGTGAGCAATTTTCACATTAGCCTCTTAGAATGGCAAAATGAAGGCCAGGCAGTGATGGAGAGAGGCAGGGCGGAGAGGGGAGGAGGAAGAGGGAGAGGGAGGAGGAAGAGGGAAGGGGGAGGAAGAAGAGTAAGGGGGAAGAGGAGGAGGAGGAGGAGGAGGAGGAACGGGGAGGGCCCAGAGAGAAGCAGGGTGCCACGGAGGGCAGCAGGAGCTCTGAGGGCCCCTGGATGGGATGCAGGCTGCATGATGCAGGCCCTATGTGTGCAGACCCCATCCTGCCGCCATGGAGGAGCCAGTGGATGAACACATGACCCTGCCTTTGAGGGTGCCTCACTTTCTGATGGGAAGGAATTTCCTAAATTTATGAAGAAAATAAAGAAAGGCAAAAGAGCCCAGGACCGTGATTTTCAAACTATGGGTCACAACCCATAAGTAGGTCCGTGAAATCAATTTAGTAGATTGTAATCAGTGTTTTTCTTTAATGAAATAGAAGAGAATGGAAAATAACAGAAATGTCATTTCCTACTGAAAGAAATCAGGGTGACTTGGAGGAATTCCTGGTTGGGGGTCAGGAATACACAAGCCTGTGACATCTTGTGTCAGAGAGCATGGGCTTGTTCACAGACCGATGGGGTCACGCCTAAAGAGTACAGGGGCCCGGGTGCAGTGGTTCACACCTGTAATCCCAGTACTTTGGGAGTCCAAGGCGGGAGGATCACTTGAGCCCAGGAGGCCAAGACCAGCCTGGCCAACATAACAAGACCCCATACTCTACAAAAAAATAAAAATAAAAAATTAGCTGAGTGTAGCCCCAGCTACTTGGAGGCTGAGCGGGGAGGATCACCTGAGCCCAGGAGAATGAGGGTGCAGTGAGCCATGATCACACTACTGCACTCCAGCCTGGGCAACAGAGCAAGACCCTGTCTGAAAAATAAAATAAAATTTAAGAGTACAGGGGCTGGCTACAAGGGGTTCCCACAGGCCAAAGACGGGACAATTTGAGATGCAAAAAGAATAGTTAGGAGAACTGACTGAAATACACTGAATCTGTAAAAATTCACAAGTCCATAAATGTAGTGGGTTAAAAGGCGACCCACATGACCTAACTCCCAGAACCTCTGGATGTTACCTTGCAAGGCCAAAGGTGTGATGAAGTCAAAGGATCTTGAGAGGAGGAGCACACTGGGTTATCAGGGGGGCCCTAAGTAAACCACATGTATCCATAGGACAGACACACAGAGAAGAGGAGGGGGCAGCGTGACCACAGAGGCAGAGACTGCAGCAAAGACCAGCTAAAGCCACCAGATGCTGCAAGAGGCACAGAACGCATTCTCCCTAGGGCCTTTGGCGGGAGCACAGCCCTGCTGACAACTTGATTGCAGACTTCTGGCCTCCAGAATTGTGAAAGAATAAATGTCTGCTGTTTTAAGCCACCTGGCTTCCGGTCATTTGTTACCGCAGCCACAGGAAACTAATACAATAATGACACTCCCAAAAGAGAAAGCCAAAAGCAAAGAAAATAAGAACTATCAGGGCATGCAGTACAAAGTATTTCCATTTGATATGCATATATCTGTGGACAATCAGGGTTAGGCTTGGTAAAATATTTCTTGCTGTGAGTCTTGCTCAAAAAAATGAGAAAAGTCTGCCCAGTGGTTAAAGGCATGGCTTTGAAGTCAAACTACTCAGATAAGTGTCTCACTTCTGCCCCCTAAAGGCAGTGTGACCTGGGGCAAGTCACTTACCCTCTCTAAGCCTCCTGTCTGTGTCTGAAAAATGGGGGTAGTAATAGTACCTAGCTCATGGGGTTGTTGTGAAAATTAAATGTACCACATCCCAGTGTTGGTGGTGGTTGCACATTTGTCACAGTTAAAAATAGTAATAAGGCCGGGTGCGGTGCCTCACGCCTGTAATCCCAGCACTTTGGGAGGCCGAGGTGGGTGGATCACCTGAGGTCAGGAGTTTGAGATCAGCCTGGCCAACATGGCAAAACTCCGTCTCTACTAAAAATACAAAAATTAACTGGGTGTGGTGGCGGGGGCCTATAGTCACAGCTACTCGGGAGGCTGAGGCAGGAGAATCGCTTGAACCCAGGAGGTAGAGGTTGCAATGAGCTGAGATTGCACCACTGGACTCCAGCTTGGGCGACAGAGTGAGACTCTGTCTCAAAAAAACAAAAATTAAAATAATAATAATAATAATAATAATAACAAATGACATATATAAAGACAAGCACAAGCTATACCCCATACCCATGTTAATCATTACAAAGACCCCCTTGTACTGCCACTGCAGCTGAGAAGTCTCTACGGATGACAGTATGTCAAAACTGACTAAAATCATGCAATTAAGTGCCTTCACTTTAGAAAGGAAGAAAATAAGGCCCAAAGAACTGTGACTTGGCAAGTTTACATAGTTAGTACATGCCTGAGATGAGACTAGACTCCATCTTGGAACTCCCAGTCTAAGGTGAAAGCACACTAACCCAACTCCCATAGTCTTTCATAAGCCCCTGAGGATGCCAGGACCACCACTCTTTCTGGCTCCTGATGGCCCAGACCCTCCCTCGCCTCACTGCCAGGGCTCTGGGGAAGTCTTCTTTGTGTCTACCTCACAGAAAATCCCTTAGCTGCAAGTTGATGAGCTGGGAGGGGGTTTCTGTTACAACGAGTTTCCTTGCACTAAACAAGCTTACACTATCCTATTATTACCTGTTCAAATGATTTAGGTATTTCTCCCTGACAGCTCCAAGTGCCTGATTCCCTGATCCTCTCTAGCAGGGGGGTTTGCAGGCCTTCAAACACTCAGCTGATCGGAGAAAATGGACTGTGTGAAAGGCTTAACTAAGGAGAAAGTTGTCAAGATCATCCACCGACCCTGCAGACTCACCGTGCCCACCCCAAGCAGCCTTCCTGACCTTACCCAAGACTCAACATGAACGTGCTCCTTTCTTACTTCACAGAGGCTTTGAGCTTGGGGTTTGTGTGTGACAAGCTGTGACCAGGGTACATGAGTCTTTGTTCTCAGCACTGAACCACCCATCCCCAAAGGTTAAATAATGGCTGAGGATATAGGTTTTGGAGTCAGGCTGACTTGGGTTAGAATTAGGGCGTTTCCACTTTGTTGCTGCATGATCGTGGGCAAGTGACTTAACTGCTCTCCGAGCCTCAACAGTAAGAGGCGGGTAATGATATCTACTTCACTGGATGGTTGTAAGGATTGAATGAGATTGTATTGCAAAGGGTTGAGCACAATGCCCGGCACATCGTGCATGCCCAATAAATGTGTCTGATAGTTGTCGAGGAAATAATAGTGACAGTGGGGGTGGTAGCAGTACTAGTAATAATACTACAATACCTGACGTGATTGGAGCAAAATACTAATAAATTTTTATTTAAAAAATTAAACCAGAACTTTTCCACAAGGCTACGAACAGCTACATTAAAAGCTTTCCCGGGCCAGGTGTAGTGGTTCGTGCCTGTAATCCCAGCACTTTGGGAGGCCAAGGGAGGAGGATCCCTTGAGCCCAGGAGTTTGAGACCAGCCTGGACAACATAGGGAGACCCCATCTGTATTAGTCTGTGCTCGTATTGCTATAAAGAAATACCTGAGGACAGGGAGGCAGCTGAGGGTGGGGGAGTGGCCCTGGAATAGGGGCTGTGGCCATACATGGGGACTGGGTTATGGTAGCTATGGGGCAGTATATGGGGACTAGGCTGTGGTGGCTCGAGACAAGTGAGTCTCGAGCTGGGGCAGAAAAAGAACTCTGGGAAACTACTAAAGTTCCTGAGGAAGCAAAGTAGAATTTCATAAGAACAAAATGGATGGTGAGGAGAAAATCTATGGTGGCTGTGAAGGCCCTGATGCCATGTATGTCAAATTGATATCATCTGATGGTCATGAATTTATTATAAAAAGAGAACATGCATTAACATCAGGCATGATAAAGCCATGTTGAGTGGCCCAGGTCAATTTTGCTAAGAACGAAACCAATGAGGCCAGTTTTAGAGAGGTAACTTCACATGTGCTATCAAAAGTATGCATGTATTTTACACACAGGTTCACCACACTAACAGCTCCACCGAGATTCCCAAACTCCCAATTACACTGAAACTGCACTAGAACTGCTGGTGGCTGCGAACTTCCTAGATTGTCAAATAAAATAAATTATAATACACTGTTAACTCTTTTCAGTATTAAAAAAAAAAAGAAATAGCGGAGACTGGGTAATTTATGACGAAAAGAGATTTAATTAGCTTACAGTTCTGCAGGCTGTACAGGAAGCACAGTAGCATCTGCTTCTAGGGAGGCCTCAGGAAACTTACAATCATGGCCAAAGGCAAAGGAGGAGCAAGTACTTCACATGGCCATAGCAAGAGGAAGAGTAGGGGAGGTGCCACACACTTTTAACCAACCAGATCTCATGGGAACTCACTCACTGTCACGAGAACGGCACCAAGAGGGAAATCTGCCTCCACAATCCAATCACCTCCCACCAGGATCCCCCTCCAACACCGGGTATTACAATTCCACATGAGCTTTGGGTGGACACACAGCTTCAAACCATATCATTTCACCCCTGGCCCCTCTTAAATCTCATGTCCTTCTTACACTGGAAAATATAATCATGCCTTCCAAACAGTCCCCCAAAGTCTTAACTCATTCCAGCATTAACTCAAAAGTCCAAAGTCTCATTTGAGATAAAGGAAGTCTCTTCTGCCTATGAGCCTGTAAAATCAAAAACAAGTTAGTTACTTCCAAGATGCAATGGGGGTATAGGCATTGGGTAAAAACTCCCATTCCAAAAGGGAGAAATAAGCCAAAAGAAAGGGACTATAGCTCCCATGCAAGTACAAAACCCAGCAGGGCAGTCATTAAATCTTAAATCTCCAAAATAATCTCCTTTAACTCCATTTCTCACATCCAGGGCATACTAGTGCAAGGGGTGGGCTCCCAAGGCCTTAAGCAGCTCTCCTCTTGTGGCTCTGCAGGGTTCAGCCCCCACAGTGGATTTCAAGGGCTGGCGTTGAGTGCCTGCAGCTTTTCCAGGCACAAGGTACAAGCTACTGGTGGATCTACCATTCTGGGGTGTGGAGGATGGTGACCCTCTTCTCACAGCTCCACTAGGCAATGCCCTGTGTGGAGGCTCCAACCCCATACTTCCCCTTTGCACTGCTGCCCTCGTAGAGGTTCTCCATGAGGGCTCCACCCCTGCAGCAAGCTTCTCCCTTAGACCAACAGGCTTTTCCATATATCCTCCAAAATCTAGACAGAGGTTCCCAAGCCTCAACTCTTGCACTCTGTGCACCCGCCAGCTTAGCACCACATGGAAACCACCAAGGCTTATGGCTTGTACCCTCTGAAACTGTGGCCCACGCTGTACCTGGGCCCCTTTGAGCCTCGGCTGGAGCTGGAGTGTGGGCTGTATGGAACAGTGTCCTGATGCTGTGCAAGGCAGCAGGGCCCTGGGCCTGGCCCATGACACCATTATGTCCTCCTGGGCCTCTGGGCCTACGATGGGACAAGCTGCCACAAAGGTCTCTGAAATGCCTCAAGGCCTTTTCCCTACTGTCTTGGCTATTAGCACTTGGCCCCTTTTTACTTATGCAAATTTCTACAGCCTGCTTGAATTCCTCCCCTAAAAATGGGCTTTTCTTTTGTACCACATGACCAGGCTGCAAACTTTCCAAAGTTTCATGCTCTTCTCCTCTTTTAAATATAAGTTCCAGCTTTAAGTCATTTATTTGCCCATACATATGAGCATAGGAATTAGAAGCAGTCAGGTAACATCTTAAATGCTTTGCTACCTCGAAATTTCTTCCACGAGATACCCTAAATCATCACTCTCAAGATCAAAGTTCTACAAATCCCTAGAACAGGGACACTAGGAAGCCAGGCTCTTTGCTAAGACATAGTAAAAGTGACCTTTTACTCCGGTTTCCAATAAGTTTCTCATCTCCATCTGGACACATCCACAGCCTGGCTATCTCTGTTCATATCACTATCTGCATTTGGGTCACAACCATTCAAAAAGTATCTAGGAAATTCCAAATCTTCCTGCCTTCTGCTGAGCCCTCCATACTCTCTCAGCCTCTGCCTATTACCCAGTTCCAAAGTTGCTTCCACATTTTCAGGTATCTTTCTAGCAATACCCCACTCTCGATACCAATTTTCGTTATTATTCCATTCTCATGTTGCTATAAAGAAATATTTGAGACTGGGTAATTTATGATGAAAAGAGATGTTACTGGCTCACAATTCTGCAAGCTGTACAGAAAGCACAGCAGCATCTGCTTCTGGGGAGGCCTCAGAAAACTTAACAGTCATGGCCAAAGGCAAAGGAGGAGTGAGCACTTCACACAGCCGGAGCAGGAGGAAGAGTGGGGGAGGTGCTACACACCTTTAAATGACCAGATCTCACAAGAACTCATTGATTATCACAAGAACAGCACGAAGAGGGAAATCCACCTCTATGATCCAATCACCTACAACCAGGCCCCACTGATCCAAATGATACCACTGTCTGTACAAAAAATTTCGAAATTAGCCAGGTGTAGTGGCACATGTCTATGGTCTTAGCTCCTCAGGAGGCTGAGATGGGAGGATCACTTGGGCCTGTGAGGCTGAGGCTGCAGTGAGCTGAGATCGTGCCATTGCACTCAAGCCTGGGCAACAGAGTTAGATCCTGCCTCAAAAAATAAATAAATTAATTAAATAAAATAAAATAAAAAAGCTTTCCCCAGTCATGAACCATTAATCTTCTTAGTCAGCTGTTCATCCAACCATTATTTATTAACCACCTACTAAGTGCCAGGTACCTAAGCTAGGTACTAAGAAAACAATGGAAAGCAAAGCAGACATAGCTCTGCTGTATAGAGCTGACTGGGTTTCTTAACCGTAACCTCTTGCAAGACAGAAGACCATTTTGAGACTCTGGCTGAAGGTTTTACACTCTTGCCCAGAGAAACACACATCACTACTTACACGTAACACTTTGCCAACATTCACGGGGCTCCCGAGAAGGTTCCCCAGGAGAACCTCTGTCCTAAGTGAACTTTTTGCTCCAGTCACACCTGTCCACTGCCATCCTGGAACCCTCTTTGATCATTCTAGCAGAGGCTTTTAAGCCTCTTAAAAAAGTCCCCTTTAGCAGTGGCAACTTCAAGGAACCCCAGGGCAAAAGCCCAATAAAAACTGCTTGATGCACAGGGGGCACTGGAATCACTTGTACAGGTAACTGTAGTGTATTATAAGCTTGTTTGGTGCAAGGAAAGCTGACTGGTTCATTGCCTGAGACAAAAGGGTTATCTTGTAAAATCTGAGCAGCCCACTCCCATATCTGAAATCTGTGTGCTCCCTCAAGGTCTTCACGTGGTTTCATGTGCTGATCTTTGGTTTTCCGACACCTTTGGAGGGGTCTGGTGCCTTGTGCATGACCATCTCCAGTCCCTCTGCTCCCCTCTCAACATTCTGCATCCCTTCCTGGCCACCATGGCCAAAGCACTTTGGCCATGAGGCATTGTAGGGCCAACTTCCTATTCCATCCATCCTGGCTGAATAGCCTAGGGTCAAATCTTCCAGACCAAAGTATCCAGCTTCCGTCTGAAGATAATGGCTCCCTAAGGAACATGTCTGTCACGGTCAATTTGAAAGAGCAATCTAACAGGCGCTTCCTCAGGACCCCTTATGAAAGCTCCATTCTCCACTGCTGCCTTTATGACTGAGCTCCAGCTAAGGTGCACCTGGGGATCTCTCAGTAAAGGGATTATTGACCCACAAGCTGAGTGGTCACAATCCATCATGGCCCATTCTATAGGCCCCTCTGCTCCTGGGGCTGGCCCAGACTCCGTGGCTCAAATATGGCTCAGTCCACAGCCCTCTTCCTCATCCCCACCATGCACCAATTCCCAAGTTCTTCCCTCTGCCCTCTCCCCACCCCCACAAAGATGTAAGGCCAGGGATTTTATGAAGTGCCTAGGACTGGCAGAATCCAAGGTCTCTTGGATTGATCTAATGTAATGGATCCCGGGTGCTTGACCTGTCAGCCAGCAGACAGCTGGGTCCTGGAGGAGACAAACCTCTGAAATCAGCTGGTAACCCTCTGCCCTCTTTGTAACCCAATTCCTGCTTCTCCCCAACTCCTGGGATTTCAGGCCTGGAAGGGATACTAGATCCCATCACTTAGCAGATGAGGACGCTAGGCCCAGAGAAGAGAAGTAGGGGGACACATAAGCAATGAGTGAGACTGAAATTAAGATCTCCTGGCTCCTACTCCAGAGCTCTTCAGTTGTCAGATTAAAATGAAAACTGAGCACCCAGTTAAAGAGGATCCTGGGATCCCCATCCACAAGCTGCAATCACAAAGCCTGATGGCAAAGTCATGTACCAGGCCCTAGGGGCAGGAAGAGTGCCAGCCAAGCCCAGTAGGTAGAATGCATTACTGAGAGGTCTCTAGGGGCTCCCTGGGACAAAAAGAGTGACAAGCCAGAGCTGGCATGGCTGGGCTTCCTGGAATAGAGCAGAGAGCCAGAGCCCGGGCAGCTGCCAGGCCCTGCCAGGCAGACACAAATTCATCAAAGGGTGAGGGGCTACGACATTCCTCAGAGTCTGACTTAAAGGCAGCTTCCATCCATCAAGGCCCAAGTACCCTTCAATCCATATTCTTGGGGCATAATTAACAGGCTTTTAGTTGGATTGAATCTTATTTTTGGTGTCTATACACAGGAGGCCCACAGAATTAGCCCACCCAACCCACTCAATGCTTTGTGAAGTGCCATTTGGCAGAACCAAGCTCTCAGATGGTGAGCGCAGCCAGGAAAGATGGTATGGTACTAGGTTCAGGGCCTCAATCGGCCTCCTACAAGCTGCATAAACTCACTTAACCACTCTCTGCCTCAGTTGCCTCAAATAGCAAACAAGAATAACAACACCTGCTTCATGGGATATCAAAAGGACCAAGATGAGATACACAGAAAAAGCACCTAGCATGGTGCCTGACACAAACGAAACCCACGATGAATGCATATTTGCTTACGGTTTTTGTTTGTTTGTTTTGTTTTGTTTTGAGATTGAGTCTTGCTTTGTTGCCCAGGCTGGAGTGCAGTGGCACGATCTCAGCTCACTGCAAGCTCTGCCTCCCGGGTTCACACCATTCTCCTGCCTCAGCCTCCCAAGTAGCTGGGACTACAAGCGCCCGCCACCACACCCGGATAATTTTTTGTATTTTTAGTAGAGACGGGGTTTCACCATGTTAGCCAGCATGGTCTCGATCTCCTGACCTCATGATCCACCTGCCTTGGCCTCCCAAAGTGCTGGGATTACAGACGTGAGCCACCGCGCCCGGCCAACTTACAGTTTTAATAAATCAGATCACTGCCAGCGTCTTCAAGAAATAAAAATTGCAAAAATGCTCCTAGAACCTTAGGGTAGCTGGCATGTACATCTGAGTGGGGTTACAGCCACAGGAGATGTCTTCACTGCAATGGCCAAGCCTGGGTCTAGGATGCAGTAGTTCAGATTGGCCAGGAGCAGCCGTGGGGCCATGTCCACTTCTCTCACACTCGCTGATCCGGGGGCCTCCAGATGCAGGCACCTCTGGCTCATCCAAGAACTTTCCGGTCTCTGGAGCTCATGCAGCCCATGTACATGGGACAGGCCCCAAGTGCTAGACCCTAGCTAGTGGCCATACTCTCCCACTGTGCCCCAGTGGGATTGGGTCCCGGGTGGCCACAGTTTTATGGTCTTCTTTCCCTTCCCTGTCTTACTTCTCCACTCTTCTATCAGGCAAATGAGTGCACTTTTAAAAAACCATAACCCCCTTTCTGTGTGGTTCCCAGGACCACCAACCACATAACCACTTGCACTTACTTCTGTCTTCACTTGGGGTCTGCTTCTGGGGGAGCCACGCCTACATGGGGGGCAGGCCAGGCACTGCACTGAGGGCCTGTCCCCATAACTGCCCGCAGGGAAGGTTCACAGAAGGAAGCGAGAGAGGATGCAGGCTGAGCTTACATATGCAGAGGGGAGGGAACAGAGGGGAGGGTGAACCAATTGATAACTTAAGGTTAAGACCAAACTCCTGGGAGAAAACAGATTGCCCATTGCTGAGTCAAAACAGAACAGCATGTCTTTGAGTTCACAGATTCCCCTTTTCTAGGCTATAGCGGGGCTGGCAACTTTGCCAGAAGGATTATCAGGACAATTTTTAAATGCCTCAGCACCCTGAGACAGTGAGCAGGGCAGTGTGCAGAAAGCTCACTCCGCACCTGACTCTGGGCTCTTAAATCCTTCCCTTGGACCACGCAGACGCTCCTGCAGAGCTCAGGAGCTTCCCTGCCCCAGGACCTGGAGCCACCTTCCAATCAAGGATAGAATCACAGCATTTTGGGGATGGAAAAACACGGAGGGCATCTCCTCCAAGCTCCGTCTGAGGCATGAATCCCTGCACATCATGTCTGCAGCACCTTTCAAGGAAGCAAGAACAATGTGTACACATGCACACACGCAAACACATGCACACTCCGTGTGCTGCCCTGCATTCCTGGTCAATCCCCCCAGTGCTACTTGCCTTGTACAACACATGCACACATCAGCCCCACACAGATTAAGGGGATTAGCTCTTATCAAGAGCTTTGTATCTCCAAAGCTCTTATCAACATCAGCTAATTAAGCAGACAGCCCCCCTTCCCTCGGCTGAAGGGTATAGAAAGCACAGGACAAGAATTGACAAGACCTGAGTGCTAGTCCCACTATGGGGGCATGTCTTCTTGTACAAGACACAGAGAAGCAGGAAGCAGTTATTATGATACCCCACACAAGAGAAGAAGAAACAGAAAGTATAAGGAACTTACCCAAGGCCAATCAGCTAAGCAGCAGCTGGGCTCAGCTGCGAACTTTGGTCTCTCCAACTCCAGAACCCGAGCTCTCTGAGTCACAACGACACATGGATATGAGTAATCATCCTCATTCTCACCAGCCAAGACCCCAATGGCAGAGACCAGCCCTCCAGCCTCAAATGGCTCTTTATCCCAGCAACCCCACCACTCACACACAGAATCCTGCTTAATACGAGGGTCACTGATTAGAAATGCTTTTTTCTCACACACACACTCGGGTTTGCACCATGTGCCCATGACCCTCCTCCCCTACCCACCTCGCTTCTCTTTGTCCCTGTGTTCCCTGCCCCGCTCAGGGCTCTACACATGGTGGAAGCTCAGAGCTCTGGTATGGCCTCAGTCTGACCCACCCAGAGTCAGCAGAGAGAACTCTCCTGTCATAGACAAAGCCCCAAAGCCAGTTCCCATCCACCACAAAGTAGCCCGATAATGAGGGCTACACTGACAACTTCTAGTGTCAAGTCTAATAATTCCCTTTAACTGAGATCTTTTGCCTTCAGTGAAGTCATCAGTGGCTTTCAGGAAATGATCAGAAAAACCCTTTGGATTTCCACCTGTCATGGGGAATCCCACATGCTATACGTTTCATCACAGGGACTCAGGCTTAGTCAATTCTTTCAAATGTTGGCACCCCTTAACAAGGCTAATAAGATTTTTTTTTTGCCACAAAAGTCTTAATAGGATAGAAAATTTAAGGAAATCAATCAGTAATTAATTACCCATTAAATTATCTGCCCAGTATTATGAGGACACAGAAGTATTTAGTAAAATCCTCGCTCTCATGGAATGTAGAATGGATAATGAGAAAAACTAGCATTACAATGAGATAACAGCTGAACAGGCTTCTACACTACAAATATAGTAGGAAATCTATCATTCATTCATTCAACAAAGTGCCATTTAAACTCTACCAATGGTAAAGTCTACTATAGATGGACCCATGGTGGTTCACGGGCGGACGAGTTGTCCCACAGGGATAGATACGAGGTGTATCGCAAAGGAGATACATCACATAAGTAAGTGATACAGGACAAGGTAAAGTATGACAAGCATGTCAGGAGAAGAATGAATTAAGTATTACAGGAGCGGTACAGAAAAGATGGAATTACTAGGGAAGGCTTTGTGGAAGCAGCAGGACTTGAGTTACAATCAGCCCTGCAAGGAGGTAAGGGGTCACCAACTTTCTATCCCTAGGAGGGGGTGCCCTCAACCCAAAAGCACAGCACTCCCTGCACTGCACAATAGAACTCAGGATTCATCTTAAGAAACGAGAAGCTGGCAGGTTCACACCCACTGGCTTCATCCCAGGTGGGGCTCACCAGGCCTGGAATTAGAGCACTCACCTGTCCAATGAACATTCAGGAACACTGATGCTGAGGGGGAAGGGAGGAGGCACAGTCTCCGCCTCCACTGAGCTTATAGGCAGATGGGGGAGAGAGACAAGCAAACTCCACCAACAAGAGATGGATGAAGGGTTATACCACACACAGGAGTGTGCTGAACTGAGACTGGGGTAGTGGGCAGTGAGGGATTATGCAGGGAGGAAGGGTGACTAAAATGAATCTTAAAGAACAGATGAGAGCTGGGTGTGCAGGCTGCAGCCGTGAAAGCAAATCATGATGATAACAGTAACAATTATGATACACCATTATCACCATTTTTTGAGCGCCTTCCTTGTCTTTTGCCAGAAACTGTACTTGGTATTTCACACACACACGTGCATGCATGCAGACACGCACACGTTAATGCTAATCATTTTTTAGTGTGTGTGTTCAAGATGCAAGTGATCCTTACAATTATACTGCATATTAAATATTATTGTTCCTCTTTGACAGATGGAGATACTAAGGCCCAAAGAGATGAAATCACTTTCTCACAGCCACACATCCAGTAATCAGCAGAGCTAGGATTCAAATCTCTCTACATCCTATCCGCTATTCCACACTTTGGAGCTACTGGGTGGAGTTCCTATGTGGCCTCCTGGAAAAATGGGCCAAGGGAGTCATCGAGGGGCCAGAGTCCCTAGATCTCTGCACCCCAATCTAGAGTCCCAGAGGCTGAACGAAGGTGAGCTGACCCTCTCCTGGTTCTGCCTCGAGCTGTCAATCCAAATCAAAGTCTTGTCCGCTCACTGGGCCTTGGTTTCCTGTTGAAAACGACAGGACATGGGCCGGGCGTTCTTTCAAGGCCCTTCCTGCGCTGACATTCTGAGACTCTGTGGTTCTCATGTAAAAGGCCTGAGCACCAATACAGAACCTGGTCAGAGAGTTTCCAATCAACATGCTTTGCTTGCACCCAGGCTTGTGACTCACTAGGCATAACCTGTAGCAAGAATCCCCTTGCTGGGGAGGGGGACCTCCCTAGGGCAGAATGGGAAAATCCCAGAGTTCCTGAAGCTCAAGACACTGCAGGCATTTCCTATTTCCTGCATCCTCCCTTCACTTCTCCTATCCTGTCGTTCCTTTGAAAACTTAGAGTGAGCTCCGCAGACCACAAAGAACATGCTGCACTGTCTTCCGGGCATGCCACTCCTGAATGACAGTGTCCTCTACCATCTGGTCTCTCACAGACTCCAAGTCCCCAGCCCACTGTGCTCTCCACCCTCCACTCCGGCTGCCTGGGCCAGCCCCAGGACAGGTGAGAGAGCTCATCAGCAGAAACCACGAAGCCAGACACCATCCCTGCAGCCACCCCCTCCCCACCACACACAGCCATGCCACGTGTTCCGAGGCTTAGGGGGTTGGCATCCAGGAGCGCTGCACACAAGAATAAACAATCTCATCTCTGAGTGTATATTTTGTCTTCATTATGCCACTGTGAAGGTGTTAATATACAACTTACAACATATTAATCACCCCTCTAACTTCCAAATGCTAAATGCATCATTAACATTCATGTTTTCTTCAATTACTCGGCTGTTCTGGGGGAAGGGAGCAAATCAGCTCCTCACTGAGTCACTCTCCTGTGGAAGGCTCACGGATCATAATAGGCAGTCCAGGCCTCCACCTGTATTGTGGAATGAGAGACTCCTGCTGCGAGCATCGCCATAAAAACAAAGCGAAACCAAGAAGCGAGAGACAGGAGAAGGCAGATGGGGAGGGAAGGAGGGATGCACACAAGGAGGAATCGCATGCATATCGAAGGCTCACAGAGACCAATCAGTCTAAGCCCTGCATTTCATAAATGAGAGGACTGGGGCTCAGAGAGGGGAAGTGACATGTCCAAGATCACACAGCAGGTTAGTGGAGAGAGCCGAGGAAAGGAGGGACAGGAAAACCAAGTGTAGAAGAGGAAAGAAAAAGCAGTAGAAGGAGAAGGGGGTAGAAGGCAGGTCCATTAAGATGTGCAGGCTGGGCGTATGGCTCATGCCTGTAATCCCAGCACTTTGGGAGGCCGAGGCAGACGGATCACCTGAGGTCAGGAGTTCGAGACCAGCCTGGCCAACATGGTGAAACCGCATCTGTACTAAAAATACAAAAATTAGCCAGGCAGGTGGCACACGCCTGTAGTCCCAGCTATTCAGGAGGCTGAGGCAGGAGAATCACTGGAACCTGGGAGGCAGAGGTTGCAGTGAGCCGAGACCTCCAGCCTGGGAGACAGAGCAAAACTCTCTCTCAAAAAAAAAAAACAACAACCACAAAGATGGGGGAAAGGGAAAGCAGAGAGGGAAAAACAAAGATAGGGAAAGCTACCTTTGGGAAAGGGGAAAGGGGGAAAAAGTCTTAAACAGCCAGGAGCGGAGGCACATGACCATGGTCCCAGCTACTTGGGAGGCTGAGGCAGGAAAATCAGAGGAGCCCAGGAGTTTGAGGCCACCCTGGTCAACACGGCAAGACGGCAAAAACAAACAGCTCTAAAAAAAAAAAAAGTCTGAAACAGATGCAAGCCCAGAACTGTCTTCGACTTCACCCCCACCTGCCTGCACCCAGATCCCCGAGGTGGGAGGGGCTAGGGGAAAGAGAGAAAACTCTGAGAGGGACCAAACAGGCCCAACTGAAGCAGGAGGGGAGGCGCTGGGAGCACGCAGGGTTGGGCCTCCACCCCAGGCTTTAGATTGAGCCAGACTAAATATGACATGCAATTAAAATGTCATTACCCCACAATTGTGCAATCCAAACTTCACTTGGAATTTGTTACAGGCGCTGGTGGCTACAAAATCAATCTGCTATTGTATTTCAGCAAATCAGATTCAACACTCTCCCTGCCAGTGGGTTGCAGACTAGCTCTGAATGGAAGAGGAAAGAAAAAAAGGCTCCTGCTGGCAGGTCACTTTTGTGTCCACAGGCCACCAGCCAGCCAGGCCTATCCACCTTGAAGAAGGAGCATCCAAGGTCAGGAGACACAGGCGCTTCCAGAAGAGTGGGGCTGGGGGCAGAGGAGCAGGGCAGGAGGTAGCAGGGTCAGCTTCTGGGGCACCTTCTGGGCCCTGCAGAGACACAAGCCCTGACAGTTGTTTGCACCGTAGTTAAAAACCCATATGGTTCATCACAACCTACACAGTGCTTTGAAAGGCATCATTCTTGTGAGTCTCACAACTTAGAAGGGGGGTCACTGCTTCCTCCACAATGAGGAAAAAGCCCTAGAGGGGTGAGGATCATAGCCAAAGTCACCTCTCAGTATGGGTAGGGGCAGAGACTGTGTTACTGATGACAGCATTTAGCCCTGAAAAATACACATGCGTGCGCACACACACACACACACACACACAGAGTGTGGCCAGTGGGGCTGGCCCCAAGAGCCTTTGTAAATGTGTCCTCTTAGCCTAGCGATTTTGAGTCTTAGCAAGTATTCCTTGCACTCCACCTCCCAGATTTCTCCTTTTCTTCCTATACTTTTTGTAGAGATGGGGTCTCACTGCGTTGTCCAGGCTGGTCTCAAACTCCTGGGCTCAAGCAAGCCTCCCACATTCTCTAAGCTCACTGCTGCACTCCCAGCTGGCTGGAAGCCTGCAGCAGCCTCATTGCTGGCCTCCTGACCTCAGCCTCTCCTATCTCTGACCTTACACACCTTTTCCAGAATCTTCTAAAATGCCACTTTGACCTTGACACTTCCTTGCTCAAAAACCTCGTACAGCTGCCTCTCTGGCTTGTGTTCCTACCACACGACTGAAAACATTCCCTGCAAAAGCCCCATGACCTCCTCATTGCCCAGCGAAATCTTTTCCACCCTCACCTGATTTGACTCCTCTCGGTAGCAACTGTCTTTTCCAATCTCTTCCAACTGGCAACCACCCCCTGGAATCCAGGGTCTCACCTGCCCTCATTTTTCCCTCCACCTTCTCCAGTTGCTCCTCAGTTGACTTGCCAGGCTTTCTTCCCCAGATTGTTCCATAAATTCCTGTGTTTCCCAGCTCTTTCCTCTCTCATCTGCTCTCTGCTCTTCTTAAGTGACTATAAGTGACACAATCTGGGCCCGTGGCTTTGGCTGCATCTCTACCCAAATAAAGCCCAAATCTGTGTCTCACGCCCACACCCCTCTTCTGGATTCCACACCCCCTCAATCAACTTCCTGCTGGGTGCTTCCATGTGGCTGGCTTACAGGCACCCCAAACTCAACATGGCAAAGCTGAATTTGTCATCCCCCTTCTGCCCCCAAATGGCCACTCCCCCAAATTCTTTCTATCTGAATGGCATTTCCACCCAACGTGTGGTCCTGGGAATCAGACTTGACTCCTCCCTCCCCTCACCCACCGTGCAGATGCCCACAGGGCCCTGCCCCAGCCCCTTCCCCGAGCTGCAAGCACCTGGGCTCTCTGCATGAAGGCCTTCTCCTGGCCTCCTGCACACCAACGTGCTGTGGTGTTAAACACAGGTGCCCCTCCCTGCCTCCCTATGCCATTGCTGATTCCCATGATCACCCCTCAACCAAACCCGTTACAACACAAGTCATTTTCTCAGGGTGTACTTTTGGGGAAACCTAGCCTAAGGGCCCACCAATACTGAACCGGTCACCACCATGCAGTCCACTTCATGAATGTCTCCCCGAAGCCTGTCCTCCTCCTCCTCCTCATTTCTCACCTGGACCACTGAGCCGAGCCTCCCAACTGGCATCCTTGCCTCTGGTCTTGCCCTGCTCCAAACCATCCTCTCATCCAATGAATTGTGGCATTCCCTTGCCATCTCCAGGAGACCACCCAAATTCCATCACCTTTGTGGCTTCTAAGCCCTCTGTGACCTGCTCTTACCTCCTGGCCACCCTAAACTCCTACCAGGCCCCTCCGGAACCCTCCATCCCCAGCCATACAGAATAGCACCCAGCCTCAAAACATGCAGATTCCCCTCCATGCCACTGCTCCAGCAGCACGCCCTGACTGGAACGCCCTTATCCTCCTCAGCCATCTGCAAACTCATTCTTAGCTGAAGCCTGAGCTCAAGGGCTGCTCCCTCTCTAAAGTCTTTCCACGGCCCCATCACTCCCAGTCACCTCCGTGGGAGAACTGCATGCCCTCCTCTCCATGCTCACAGCTCCTAACGACACACTTCTCCCCCAACACCTGTGGCACTCTCATGCACAACAGCTTTCCATTTTAAAATCCCCAGGGCGTAGCTCAGTATCTAACACTTAGTAGGTGCTTCTTAAACCTCAGTTGCCAGCATGAGCGGATGAATGGATGGAATGAGTGTGCTCACAGGCCTGTGGGAGGACACAGTTTCTCCCCTCGGGCTCTACCCCTGGCTTGGCCACTGTCTGATGCGGAATCTAGAGATGTCTGGCAGAGACCTTGTCTTTCCTTCCGCAAATGTTTACAGTGCTATGTAAATAACTCTCCCTGGGGATGACACATGTGGCCGTTCTGCCCTGGGCCTGCCATGGTCCATGCCAACTGGGCCGTCAGGGTGGCTGCTCAAGTGAGACGCCGAGAAGCGTGGGTCTGAGGAGGAGGGGCGTGGGGAGGGGATTTAATACAACACTGTACGAGGACAAATCTGGGCCCCACGCCATGAAAAATGTGAATCTGTCCTTGACTTCAGTGGCAAATGAGGTGTCAAAACATATCAAAATGCGATATTCAATAAATGGATGTATTTAATATTTTATGAGACTGGAAATCAGTTACTGAAGGTTTGAATGATAAATCAAGCACCAAGCAGATGAATTTTTCAAGTGTCTGCACCTGATGGGTATCATTTCTCAGGAAGGGAGATGGGAGGAAAGAGGGCGAGAACAAGAAGCCTATTAGAAAAGGCACAGAGACCCCAGGTACACCCTCTCCCCAGCCACCGCCTGTGCGGTCTTTCCCTGCTGCCCACCAGCTTCATTGACCTGGCACAACTAAAGAACTTTCTCCATCCTGCCAAAACCCTGTAACTTCCTTTGGAATTCCATCTAAGCAGCTTCCCTGACCCATGATCCCTCTTGCGCCGGGCCCACGGCAAGCTTGTGCCACCTCTCCACGCTCTGTGCCCAGTGTGGCTGAAGGGCAGGGGGTTTTACACATCTACCTCCCTGCCATGCTGTAAGCTCTCTGAGGATGAAGACAAGGCCTCCCTCACTTCAATATCCTCCAGGGCCTGGAACGTCCCTGACGCAAGGTAGAACCACAACCCACGTAGAATTTGGACTGAAAGAGGAAGCTCTTGCAGCAAAAGCCATGGACAACAGCTACAGAGGACCCACCCACTCAGACGCTAAGCTGGGAACTTGCTGATGGCTGTCACACTGCTTCTTTATGTCATCCTCGCAAAGACCCCATGCTGTAAGTAGTATTTGTCTTATTTAACTGATGAGGAAAATGAGGCTCAGAGAGATTTTGTCCCCTGTGCCTAATTCTATTCTGTACACTTGGAGAGGGCAGGAGACTGGCCCACCTACTGTTGTAAGGGCAGAGCAGTGTCAAGTCTTCAAACACTTTATTGCTTGAGTGATGCTGGTGCCTAACGTCCCTCAAATACTCGTTTTGATATTTAACAGCCGTCACTGACAAGTAACATGTTCATCTTTCCCAGGGGTCCCTAACTGGGCCAGTCATCAGTATCACTTGGAAAGTTTTTTAAAATTCAGACTTGGCTGTGCTATGTGCACTGGCTCATGTCTGTAATCTCAATACTTTGGGAGGCCAAGGTGGGAGGTTGTTTGAGCCCAGGAGGTCAAGACCAGCCTGGGTAACATTAAAAATTAGGCAGGTAGGGTGGTGCACACCTGTGGTCCCGGCTACTCGGGAGGCTGCGACAGGAGAATTCCTTAAGTCCAAAAGGTAGAGGCTGCAGTGAGCCATGATCATACCACTGCACTCCGGCCTGGGCAACAGAGTGAGACCCTGTCTCAAATACATATATATATCAGACTTCCGGGCCCCACTTCTGGCCATTCCAAGTAAGTCTGAGGCAAGGTCTGGCCATATACATTGTTTTCTCTTATTAAAGCTCTCTGGATGATTCTGACAAAGAGGCAGATTTGGGAACCACCAATGCAGCCCTGTAAATCTATCTGGATCTTGATTCTGTTTTCTCCAGCTCTGGCTTATCGCTAACAGGGGCTGGCTGGCCCCTTCCTGGGACAGGGCTTCTGCTGTTTCTCACCACTCCCATGTTCTCTTTTCTCATGAAATCCTCCCCTGTCTGTATCTGCCTTCAGGTCACAGTTCCCACTGCTGGGCGATGACTGTGACCCTCTCCTACCTGACTTTAACTTCCCAGGTCTGGGCACAAGCCCAGTGAGGTCTTAAACCTGCCGGCCAGCCCATCCGGAAAGCCACCTTGGTAGCACAGTTAGCTTTGTCCAAATGGTGCTTCCCCGTTCCTGACCAAGATGAGCGTTACCTTTATTTAGTTCATGCCTTCCTGAGATAGGAAAAGCAATGCGATGCCCAGGGGGCACCACCTGCTAAGAGAGGGCTCCCCACACCTCGGCACCTCTGGCATCTGGGGCCAGATCATTCTTTGTGGCAGGGCTGCCCTGTGCACTGTAGAATGTTAGTAGCTTCCAAACGAAGGGGGGCAGATCATTCTTTTTTTTTTCTTTCTTTTTTTTTTTTTTTTGAGAAGGAGTCTCGCTCTATCGCCCAGGCTGGAGTGCAGTGGCACGATCTCGGCTCACTGCAAGCTTCGCCTCCTGGGTTCACGCCATTCTCCTGCCTCAGCCTCCCGAGTAGCTGGGGCTACAGGTGCCTGCCACCACGCCTGGCTAATCTTTTTTGTATTTTTAGTAGAGACGGGGTTTCACTGTGTTAGCCAGGATGGTCTTGATCTCCTGACCTCATGATCCGCCTGCCTCGGCCTCCCAAAGTGCTGGGGTTATAGGCATGAGCCACCGCACCCAGCCAGGGGCTAGATCATTCTTTGTGGCAGGGCTGCCCTGTGCATTGTAGGATGTTAGCAGCTTCCCCCGCCTCCACCCACCAGGTGCCAGTAGCACCCCCTCTACTTGTGGCAACAAAAATGTCCTCAGATATTGCCAAACCTTCACCCCAAATGAAAACCAAGGAGTTAAGCCCCATCAAGGGGTATGATGCTTGAAGGCAAAGGACTTGTCTTTGAACCCAAGCCCTGGCCCCTATGCCCGGCATGTGTTCCTTTATTTTCAAGATGGGGTCAGGGACATCTTCCAGGGAAGGCTTGTCGTGAGGTGTAAATGAGACTGAATTAAATAAAGCAAGATGGATGACCATGCCTAGTACAAACTGGAGAGAGTTTTCAAAGGAGGGCTGAAAGAAAATGCCCACAGGCAGTACTGTGCAGGTAAACTGGCTCTGAAAAAATAAACAACGAACTGCAGAAATAAAAAGCCCTGATTTGTAGTGTTTGCTGACTTCTATGGTGGAATACACCCAAGATGGCCAATTTCAATCTGCCAACCTGATGTCACTGAAGGCAGAATCAGGGAGAGATGTGCAGATTCGCACTCTCGAGCCGACCAAGCCAATAAAGTAAGTGTAGCCTGGCAGGTGTGTGGCCGCAGGGAGAGGTGGGCCTGTGGCCCATGGGGAAATGCCTGCCCTACCCACAGGCATTCAAAGTCATTGCCAAGCCAAACAAAACAGCAGCATGTCTGCACATGACCTATCTGCCAGTGGGACTCAGTCTCCCCATTTGTGACCTCAGCTCTGGAGATTCCCCATCAGAAGATCATCCCTCTGCCACCTTCCTCCTTCTCTCCTACCTTCAGGTCTGTATCATCAGATCTAGCACTCTAATTTTAATAAGACACTGGCCGGGTATGGTGGCTAATGCCTGTAATCCCAACACTTTGGGAGGCTGCGGCAGGAAGACTGTTTGAGGCCAGGAGTTCGAGACCAACCTAGGCAACATAGTAAGACCTTATCTCTACAAAACATAAAAAAATTAGCCAGGCCTGGTGGTGCACATCTGCAGTCTCAGCTACTGGGGAGGCTGAGACGGGAGGATCGCCTGAGCCCAGGAGTCCAAGGCTGCAGTGAGCTATGACTGCACCACTGCACTCCAGCCTGGACGACAGAGCAAGACTCTGTTTCAAATGCTAATAAGAAGAAGATACTAATGAAAATGCAGCCAGAAAACTAAGGCGAGACAGATACCCTCATACCCAGATAGGCCTTCAGTCGGAACTATGGGCTTCCGGCTCAGCCAGTTCTGTGTTCAGAGCCTCCTCTGTCAACACTGGAGCATGCTCTTTTACTTCTCTGTGCCTTGGTTTACTCATCTGCAAAATGGGTTATCAATGCCTGTCCAAAAGGATTGAAATGAGGTGAGCTTGAGGGAATTTCTAGAAGCTGCCAGGCCAATTCCTTCCTTCCTCTTCAGGTGGGTCCTCATATGGCTACCCACCCATTCCCAGAGAGGGGCTGGCACTCCCTGAACTGTCCCCTGGGGAGCCAGCAGGATGGTAATCAATTCCTATACGGCTCTGTTTGTTCACTAAATGGAGATTGGCTCCAGGAACAAAAACTCTATCAGTTGAGAATAGCAAAAAGATGTTTTCAACCTTTTTATCATTTTAGAGAAACTAGAAGCGGGGCCTCCACAGCTTGTCAAAAGCAACAAAGAAGAAAGAGGGGGCAATCTACGGAGCTGGCTCCCAGGGGCTTCCTGAACTATACTGTAAGGAGCCGCTGGATGAAAGAGGAGGATGAGAGCCCGGGGAAGGCAGCCCCGGGGTACCTGGCTGGGACTGAGCTGGGGAGAGGGACTCTGGCAAAATCAAAGAGAGAGGATCAATGGCTCAGAAGGTGAGGGTTCCATTTCAATCCTCCAGACCTGTAGGAGTCAGGGGACACTGAAAGCCTAGGGTTCCCCATTTAAAAAGAAGCCGCTTAGCCCACTGTACCAGAAAACTATATAAGAAGCTCACCCAGCTTTTTTATCCTTCATGCTGCTCTCTTCCTCTCATTCAGCCTGGACCAGGAACACAGAGGGCACAGCTCACTTCTGTTCCCATTCAGCTCTGAGTCAGTTTCACCCCAAACTCAGTCACTTTGTATTTTATACTTCCCCCACACGTTGAGCCTGCTTATTCCTTATTTATTTTGCTCATCTCAGCCCCTTTACTTCTGGGAGTGATTCCAACTTAAAAAAAAAAAAAAAAAAAAAAAAAAAAACCACACACACAACAACAACAAAACCAAAAAAAAACCAGTCAATTAAGAGACAAGCTGCTTGCAAATGAGAAAAAGCCTCCCCTCCTCAATTTTGCGCCCACCCCCCACCCCGCCTTAAACAGAGGGACCTGATCTTTAAGCAAACAGCCACTAATGTGCTATGTGAATTGAATCATCAAGTCACTTGCCCTGTGTAGACCTTCCTGGACAAGGTTCTTTTGGGGTTTGTTTTTGTTTTCGTTTGAGATGGAGTCTCGCTCTGTTGCCCAGGCTGGAGTGCAGTGGTGCAATCTCGGCTCACTGCAACCGCCACCTCCCGAGTTCCAGTAATGCTCCTGCCTCAGCCTCCCCAGTAGCTGGGATTACAGGCGTGCACCACAATGCCTGGCTAATTTTTGTATTTTTAATAGAGATGAGGTTTCACCATATTGGCCAGGCTGGTCTCAAACTCCTGACCTCAAGTGATCTACCTGCCTCGGCCTCCCAAATTGCTGGGATTACAGACGTGAGCCACCACACCCAGCCCCTTGGACCAAGTTCTTCTTGTCCAAAATGCAGGTGCTGTAATAGTTCTCATGAGTTTTGTTTGTTTGTGACAAGGTCTCACTCTGTCACCAGGCTAGAGTGCAGTGGCATGATCCAACTCACTACAGCTTCCATCTCCCCAGGCTCAAGTGATCCTCCCACTCAGCCTCCTGAATAGCTGGAACTACAGGCGCATGCCACCACACCTTTTTGTATTTTTTGTAGGGATGGGATCTCAGTATGTTGCCCAGGCTGGTCTCAAACTCCTGGCCTCAAGTGATTTGCCTGCCTCAGCCTCCCAAAGTGCTAGGATTACAGGCATGAGCCACCATGCCCAGCCTCTCATGAGTTCTTAATCTTTTTGAAGGTCACTGACCTCTTTGAGAATCAGAACAAAGCTACAGATTCACCCCTTCCAATTTCACCTTCCATGCATATTTGCGATGCTGCCTGTAATGCCAGGAACTCCCAGAACCCCTGAAGATCTTCTTGGTGGGGAGAGGGCCCCCAGACCCCTGCCTCTGCACTCCTGAATAGGATCTCCTCCAGCCCTGACTGTGGGAGGAAAACAAAGACCAGCATCCCTCCTCAGCCCTCTGTTCAAAGAGCAGAACAAAAACCAGGTGGGCTTTGCTGGGAGGCCCAGAGAGCAGGAACCCCTATTTCCCTGAGTTAGCCTCAGGCACTGCCTCTGAAAGGCTGCCATTCAGGCAGCCAAAGCTGATTTGACATTTGTTTAATTTGCAGGAAAACTCTAGTTTTCTTTTTTTTTTTAAGACAGAGGGGGGGAAAACTCCCATAAAACCTCTTACTCTCTTGCCCTAATGGGACCCATAAAGGCTGACAGTGCACCAGGAATCAGCCACGCTGAGAAGCCGGAAGCCTGGTGGGTGGAGGTACCCTCCCGCTGTGGGAGGAGCAGCTTTAAGAGTCTCATTTTTCTGCAGGCCTCAGGGGCTCCCACACTGAAGGTCTCACCTTTCCCTTTCCCCAAACACACCTGAATCAGGGCTGCCAGCACTACTCTCCCTGGAACCTTCCACCCAAGGGCTTCGGCCACCTGCAGAGTGGGCGGATGGCAAGGTCGCTTCTAGAGCTTTTCTGATGTGCCAGGCCCCATGCTAGGTGCTCATGCCAACATGAGAAAGCGTCAAACCTAAAACCAGCCTCTAATGTTCAAACATACTCTGGCTGCAAGAGGCACCAAAAGCCTTTCTTTCACCTTTATGTCACGGGCTCTGGGGCAGGGGTTCCCTTGTGCTGAGTTTGACTTGCTCCTTGCTCGGGTGAGTCACCCAAGAAGGCTGAGCTGGGGGACAAGGCCCAAGGTGTTTGTAGCTCCTACTGCCTTTTCTCTCCCTGCTGAAAGGAGAGTTTCAGGGCGACCTGGAACTGAGGCCCACACCCCAGGAATACCCAAAGCTGGCAGCCTTGAAACTGGTTTTCACAAACCTCTGATCAAAGCACTTTCTGCACTGAAAACGGGGCAGTATGTCCCTGGAAGCAAAAGAGGGAGGCTAGAGGGCTGAGAATACAGTAGCTGAGATGGAGCTGGCAAGACATCTAGAGACTCCATCACTGACTCATTCTTCTGAACCGTTCCTTCCTTCAAAGGGCCTAAAACTCTCTGGTCTTCATCTCCCAGATAACGGCGGAAACTCTGTTAAGTCCAGATGGAGAAACCAGGGCATGCTGTGAGCCTGAGAAGAGGGCAGTCATGGGGCACCAATGTCCCCTCCTCCATCCCTGGAGCCTCAAGCCCAGAACAGGGACCTTCCCCACCACCAACTCCAAACATGCACTCCAGGTTCATCTGCAGCAGCTGGTCCAGGGAAATATTAATAACAATCATGAAAGGTAATGACTAGTTGTGAGAACAAGGATCAATTCAAAAGGGAAGTTATGTTTTCACATTCTCTGTGTGTTTAAAAAAAAACAACACACGCATCAAACAAACAAAATGAGGCATCTGTCTGGCACAGCCTCGTGATATCCCGTCCAGATGTGGAAGCTCAGTAAGCCCCCTCTCCACACCCTTAGTTTACAGGACCAGGAGCTGTGAAATGGCCTTTGAAGAGTGGGTGTTACCCTTTGCAGTAGCTGCAGAATGACCACAAAGCCTTCCCCGTTCCTGCAGGCACACCCCTTCAAATGGGGCTTCTTGGCCCCTCCCATCAAGAGAAGGAGTCCATTATCCATCCCTTGAGTCTGGACTTGGACATATGACTTCCTTTGGCCAACCGGACATTAACAGACGTGAAATAACAGAGGATGTAAAAAGTACTTAGGCATCAGGCTTCCCTCTTCTGCAAGACAGACAGGGTCCAAGCCAGCTCAGTTACTTTCAAAGAGGAAGAATGGATGTCTACATCTACATGGACATGGAGAATGTGTGAGGAAGAGGTCAGGCCTGGGCGAGCCTCTTGGAAGATAAGAGGCCATGTGGTCCTTGCCACAGCTGATACTGAGGGAGGCCATCCCAGTTCCTGCAGCCCCAGACAACCTGGCCAAGACCAAAGGAGCCATCTAGCCAAACACAGAGCCATCAATAACAGTCAAGTTCATTGTCTTGAGCCACTAAGTTTTGGGGAGATTTGTCATATGGTGGGAGTTAACCTCTATACTGTGCCATTCTCTGTCAAGGAAAAGAACTGGTTGGCTCCTCAGGGGGTGGGCAGGTTCCACCACGCAGGCCAGGAAATGTCCCTGGAGCCGATGGAGAAAGACCACAAACTCTGCACTGGAGGCTGAATTCAAACCACCGTTCTGCTACCTGCTATCCAGATGACCTTGGGCAAGACACTAACTCTGTGAGCCTCAGTTTCCTCATCTGCACAAGGGGCACAGCAAGCCATTTCATAACGCTGCTTAATCAAGGCATCTTCCACCTTGATTCCAGAAGAGTGGAAAGAACAGAAGCGGCCCAGACCAGCTCCAACTGCGAGGCCAAGGGAGCGCAGGAGGGGAAGTCTGTTGTTAAAACAGCCGCTTGGCTCTGTCGCTGAGGCACTTAGTTTTTAATCTCTCTGAGGAAAGAGACATTTCATCCAACATTCACCGCATCAGCAACTCTCTAAGTAAAATGCAGAAAACACGACGTCTTTATTCATTCCATCAAGCAGTAATTAGGGCTCGGAACAGGAGTCTTCATCGGCAGGCACTCCCGCTCCTAAAAGCCAGGCAGGTTTCTAATTGGGCTGGAGAATAACTTTGGGGAGATCTCACAGAGGTCGCTAAAAGGGACTCATCCACAGTCACAATTTCCCTTTCGCTTTCAGATGCTTAGAGAAAAACTCGAATGCTGCACTGTATTAGGAAATCAGACAAAGCAGGGGCTGCACTGAACAGGCAGCACGCACGGCCCACCATCTCAGGACCCCCACGGACCCCTGAATGCAAACACGCTGGCAAAGCGCACGGCTGAGGCAGCCAAGTAAGACTGAGAGGCAATTTGCTTTTTGTTCTTTAAAAAGAATCAGCTAGAGAAATTGCCTTTATGTGACACTGAGACTCTGCTGCCTGCCACGGGGCTCAGCTGGGGGCGCCCGGGGCTCGGTCAGAGAACAGGTCAGGTCTTCACCTGTTGGGTAGTCAGCCAAGGAGGGAGAGGAAGGAGAGGGAACTGGCAACTGCCCAGCTCCCACCGTGTGCAGCCCCAAGAGAGGTACTTTGCATACATGATCTCACTGCATCCTCCCCAGAACCCTCTGCGGGAAACATCATCTCCCCGTCACGGTGGGAAGGCACTTGCCCCGTCACCCAGCAGGTAAGGAGCAGAACCAGATTGGAACCCAGGTGGAGAGGGAGCAGCCCCGCAAGGTGAGTGGAGCTGCCTCTGGCATCCAGGGGCCCAAGAACAAAGCTACCTGGGGCTGCCCTGGCATGAAGCTGTCATGTTCCCAGCTCTGGGAGCAGCCGTTGACTAAGCCAGGGGTCCTGAGGCCCCCAGTGCTTACATATATAGAAGCCCCAAGTGAGGGGAGAACTGGATGGAACACAAATCTCAGCCAGCTGCGGTGGCTCACACCTGTAATCTCAGCACTTTGGGAGGCCGAGGCGGATGGATCACTTGATGTCAGGAGTTCAAGACTAGCCTGGCCAACATGGTGAAACGCTGTCTCTACTAAAAATACAAAAATTAGCTGGGTGTGGTGGCGGGCACCTGTAATCCCAGCCACTCGGCAGGCTGAGGCAAGAGAATCACTTGAACCCAGGAGGCGGAGGTTGCAGTGAGCCAATATGGTGCCACTGCACTTCAGCCTGGGCGACAAAGTGACACTCTGTCTAAAAAAAAAACAAAAGCAAGTCTAGCTGCTGAAGCCCCTTCTCAGACCCTCTGCCCTCATTTTCCCTACACATACTCTCCCTTACTTCTCCAGTGTGGCCCCTTCTCCATATGCTTTATAGAGAGACAGAGGCTTAGGCATAGAGACTTACATATAGACTTCAACGTAGACACATAGACATAAAGGCATAGACATACACACCTAGACACAGACATCCATCCTTCCCCTTTGGAAATAATTTTGCTGGCTTGAACCCCACTCTGTCTTTCTCCAGTCTCTCCCTGAAGCGCTCCCTAACACCCCATCTTCTACTTCCCTGGAAGATTTCATTGTTCCCTCATCAGTGTTCCCACAGCCTCTTTTCCCACACTCATCACGTTGCATTTTCTTTACTGGTTAATAGACCTGTCTCCCTTTCTAGAATGTAAGAATGGAGACAATTTCTTTTTCATCTTTATAACCTCAACACTTAACACAATGTGTGACACACAGTGGGCATTCAAAAATATTAATCAAAGGAATTAATTCAACAAATACTTTTTGAGCACCTACTACAGGCTGCATGTTAGGGATATGGTGATTTAAAAAAGCCATCCCGGTCGGGCACAGTGGCCCGTGCCTGTAATCCCAGCACTCTGGGAGGCCGAGACGGGCGGATTATTGAGGTCAGGAGTTCGAGATCAGACTGGCCAACATGGTGAAACACCGTCTCTACTAAAAATACAAAAATTAGCTGACCGTGGTGGCGCACGCCTGTAACCCCAGCTACTCAGGAGGCTGAGGCACAAGAATCGCTTGAACCCGGGAGGTGGAAGTTGCAGTGAGCTGAGATCATGCCACTGCACTCCAGCCCAGGCAACAGAGCAAGACTCCATCTCGAAAAATAGAAATAATAAATACAAAAGCAATCAGGGGCCTACAGTGCAGACTGGGAGGTGCTCTGCCTGCTGAGAGCAGTGTCCCAAGGGCACAGGGTCAGCGGGAGGCGCTCTGTCTGCTGAGAGCAGTGTCCCCAGGGCACATGGTCAGCAGAGGGATGCTTCCAGGAAGAAGTGGCAGCTCAGCTGAGACCTACAGAAGAGTGGGAGGTGTCTGGGTGAAGGAGGAGAGCTGTTCCAGCAAACTGAGATGCATATGCAAAGACTAAAAAGTGACAGAGACTAAAGAACATTCTAGAAACCACCATTCCATGTGGCTAAAGTAGAAACTGTGAGAGGTCATCAAGCAGCAGAGGATAAGGTCAGGAAGATGAGCACCACTCCTCCATTCACGCCCTCCGTCAGTAAACAGGTGGTGAGCACCTTCCCTCTGCCATGCACCTTGTAAGGTGAGCAAAATACATACAGTCTCTGCCTTTATGGAACTTACAGTCTAGAGGGGAAGAAAAAAAGTATACCGAAAAAATAATTTCAAAATGTGCTAGGGGCTGTGGATGAAACTAACAAGAAGCAGACATAAAGAAAATAATACAGCAGAGAAACCTTTATGTGAAAACAATCTGAAACTTAAAGGATGTATGAAAAGCAGGACGAAGAGTGCTCCAAACAGAGGGAATGGCGTGTGCACACCTCCCGAGGCAGGAGAGGGCGCGGCACGACCACGGGCTGCAAGGCCAGGGAGAGTGGAACACAGCGAGTGGGAGGAAAGATACTGGTTAGGATGTGCTCAGCCACATGCAACAGACGGCCTTCCTAAATGTGGCTGAAACCATAAAGGCATTCATTATCCCTTTGAAGAGGAGGATGGCAACTTTGTGGTTGATCCTGAAACTCATCTGTGGCTTTAGAGGCCTGCTCCTTCCATCTGCCTTCCTCGGTATGTGGACAGTGTCTCCCTCGCTGGGGGTGGCTCCTCACCCTCCGACACCCCTAAAGCAGGAAGGACGCATACAGGCATCTCCTCTTCACGCGTCACTCTCGTATGAGGGCAGCCCATCTTTCCCACAGCCACCAGCAGACATTCTCTTCAGTCCCACCACTTACCCCAATCAGTGGCAATGGAGTCATGGTACAGCTATGAGTGAATTGGATTAACCGTGGCCCAACTGCAGTGAATCACAGGAGGGCACACCTTCCCTGAAAATACTACCACCTCTTTCATGGAAGAAAAGTACCCTATATCTGAACAAAATCAGGCTTCTGCTGACATGGAAGATGGGAGGAAACAGCTGTTAGGAAGGCAACTGATCAAGGAGACAGTGCAAGAGGAGGCTGGAGAATTAGGTGGGCCAGATCATACCTTGTAAGGTATTACAAGGCATTACAAGGGCCTTATAAGGCATGGCAAAGAGTTAGGATTTTATTTATTTATTTATTTATTTAGACAAGGTTGTGCTCTGCTGCCCAGGCTGAAGTGCAATGGTGCAAACACAGCTCACTGCAGCCTCAACCTCCCAGGCTCAGGCGATCCTCCCACCTCAGCCTCCTGAGTAGCTGGGACAACAGGTAAATGCCACTGGCTAATTTTTGTATATATATTTTTTAAGAGACGGGGTCTCACCATGTTGCCCAAGCTGGTCTTCAACTCCTAGGTTCAAGCAATCTGCCGGCCTTGGCCTCCCAAAATACTGGGATTATAGGCATGAGCCACTGCGCCCAGCAGGATTTTATTCTAAGGGTAATGAATAGCTACTGAAAGGTTTAACCACAAGAGTAGCATGAAACAATTTAAATGATGTATTTGAAATGCATAGTTTTTAAAATGCTGTGCTGTGTGAAAAACAAGGAACAAGAGAAGTGGAAGGAGAAAAACCAATTAGGAGGCTACTGTCTTAGGTCAGAAGAGAGATGGTGGTGGCCTGGACTGAAGGGTGGCAGGGCAAGTGGAGAGAGAGAAGGGTATAAATTTGAGGCACCTGCTGGAGGTAAATTGGCAGGACTTGGTGGGGTATGGGATGTGGAGAGTGAGAGAACGGAGAGATCAGGAATGACTCCCATTCTTTTGGTCTTGTAAACTGGTGGACAATTGTGCCATTTACTGAGATGGGGAAAGAGGTAGAAACAGATTTGGGAAGAGGAATAAAGTGGTTTTCCATGTTTAGGATATATGGAGGATATTCAAATGAAAAAGTCAAGTAAATAGACGGAACTGCTAGAGCAGCACTTAGGAGAGAAAGTTGGAGGTCATCACTGTATAGATGGTATCGAAAGTGTGGCAATAGGTGAGTTCACTCAGAGAGAATATACAGCTAGAGAAGTGGGGGGCAAGGCTTGGGACATCTGACATTTAGACAGGAGTAAAGGGGGAGTCAACAGAAAGGGATACGAGAAAGACAGACCTGAGATGGGGGAAGCAGGAGGAATGGAGTGTTCAGAGCCTGGAGAAAGTGTCTCGAGGGAGGAGGGAAGTGTCGAATGCCGCTGAGAACCAAGATGAGGACAGCAGAGTGTCCACAGGATTGGGCAACATGGAAGCTACTAGCGACCTCCCCAAGCTGTTGAGTGGATTGATGGGGCAGCCGCCAGATTGAAGTGGGCAGGAGAGTGATTGGGAGGTGAAGTGGAGGCAGTGTATGCCCACAACTCTTCTGAGTTGTTTGGCTACAAAAGGGAGCAGAAATGGAACAGAAGAAGAGGTACAACTGCAGGCGGCTTTTTTTTTTTTTTTTTTTAAGACAGAGTCAGCTCTGTTGCCCCAGCTGGAGTGCAATGCGCGATCTTGGCTCACCACAACCTCTGCCCCCCGGGTTCAAGTGATTCTCCCACCTCAGCCTCCTGAGTAGGTGGGATTACAGGAGTGCGCCACCAGCCCAGCTAATTTTTTGTATTTTTAGTAGAGATGGGATTTCGCCATGTTGGGCAGGCTGGTCTCGAACTCCTGACCTCAGGTGATCTGCCCACCTGGGCCTCCCGAAGTGCTGGGATTACAGGTGTGAACCACCATACCCAGCCAGCTTTTTCAAAGATGACGGAGAACAGAGCACATCCCTGCCTTGCTGCAAATGATCCAAAGGTGAGATCCCTGAGAAGGTGAGGGGCTGGGAGGCAGACATGCAGATGGCCAGCCCCTCAGAGTTGCAGGAGGGGCACATGTGGGTGGGAGGTCAGGCGGGCTTGCAGAGTTCAGGGTGAAAAGGGGCTCCAGTCTGATGTCTTCTGCTTCCTCCCTGAAGGCTAAGGTGAGATGCTGCACTCAGAGGGAGGGTGTGGGAAGTGCAGAGGGAGATCTGAAGTCAGAGAAGGCAGGAAATCCAAGCTTTGGGGAGTAGAAAGGGAGTCCACGAGAAACATCAGTCGATAAAAAATCTTAAAAGCCCCTTGCATTGAACTATGATTTTCAGTTAGGAAATCTTCCAGCCCAAGGGAATGCAGTACCGAGCAGAGGAGAGAATCAATTGGGAAACTAGCACAGCAAGCTTCGTTCTTGTTCTCAGGGTTCGTCATTAAAGAAAAACAGGCACAATCACGTATGGGGGGCCAGGCCATCGTAGGACGGCGGCCATCTCCGAAGAGGCGTGTGCACACACACGTTAGCAGGTCAGACGGCATTTCCCCATGGACTTCCGCACAAGTTCTGGGCTGCTTCATCATCATTTCAGAAGGATCTGTAATTGGCACTGATTCTTAAGCTTGAACATAAAGTTTTCCAGTCCCTAAAGCCTCTCTGTCAAGTACTTAATGACCTGTAAAACACTTAAATAAACCAAAAGAGCTCTGATTTTAGGGACCCCAGCAGCGAATCTTTTTCTGTAAAGCAAGGTCTTTTGTGATGTAAATGACCTCCACCTACTGGATTTTCCTAAAGAGAGGTCCACCCGCATTCTAGGGCTTTGTGACCTGAGCGGAGCCTGCATAGGTGGTTTGTACTGACATCTTTTATTTCCTAGGACACTTATACACATCTGCTCAAATTAATTACTCTTCCAAGATCTCTCCCCTGATTCACCTGGTGGGAATAACAGTCCCTGTGCCGATGCAAATACAGAAGAGGAGGGAGGGATGCAAGAAGAGGAGGAGGGATGCAGGAGGAAGAGGCGTGGACTAGGCATTGTGCAGCTTATTTTATAAAAATGCAAGCATCAGCACTTCACTTGTACCCAAAATGTTTGTCTATGAGCATCAATCCATAGGCAAACACACAACAGAGCTGTCTAGGACAAAGAGACAGAGGAAAAAGATGGGTGCGTTCATCCCTAGTACTGACTAGGGGAACTTCTGAGAAGAGGCTATGGTGGAGGGAAGAGGGAAGAAGGCAAAAAGACCAGAGGAGGCAGAAGGCAGCTGGGGTGCACACTGAGTGTATGCTACAGTTAACCCTTACAACACGCTTTTACATTAAATTCTAACCTTATTAGTGCTATGGCTAGTGGGAAGACACCAAGAGGAAGAGTGAACATGGGATGGAGTTGGATCGAGAAGGTAGCCATGGGATGGTGCCCTATTAAGGCATAGCTTCCCTGCCAACCAGTAGCACAGTCATGCCTAGGCCCATCTGCCAGCATCACAGCCCAGCTACAGGCTTGGGAGGCAGGGTCAAGGGGCATCCACCAGCCCCAGGTGAGTCCTAGTGATGCCTCCCTGCCTCCTGACATCCAGGTGCACAGCCATGCCCAGGTCCATCTCCTCCCTTGACTGTGGGAGACACCACCTGGGTACCTCCCACAGTCAAGGGAGGAGACGTGCAAGGGAAGCAGAGACCATAAATTCAGACACCATGGTCCTATTCTTTCAGATGTGGCTGGATCACGCAGTATGGTGACTTGCCTCCATTTATGCTTCCAGTGTGAGAAGGAAGCAGGTGAAGCAGCCAGATCTCCTGTGATTTAACCACTAAACATAACACCTCTTGGCAATGACCATCATCATTTGGGAGTGTCCTGGGCCTCAGGTGAGAGTCGGCCTACAGAAACCCCGGGAAGGATGGAAGCCGGGGATTCGTTAAGTCCCTTAACCCTCAACAGCTTCATTTAACCTGCCAGGAGGACAGAGATAGCAGTACCCATCTCAGAGGTTGCTGAATCAACAATCTGTATAAATCACTTAGCAAGGTGCCTGGCATATACTAAGAATTCCACAAATGAAAGGCTAGCCAGGGCCTAGAGGCAAGGACCCTGTGGCAGAAGCTGCTTCTGAGGGGCCTAAAATCCCTGAGTCATGCTTGAGTCACCATATGGTGAGCCTTGGGGTTCCCAAAGAAGAGGCCTGAGTCCAAATCAAGGGAATGAGCAAAGCATATTTATTCATCCATTTATTCACTCTACAATTGAAGCGAGTGCCAATTACATTCCAGGCACTGTGCTCAGCCTAGAAATACAGCAATAATCACAATGCTACGCCAGCAGCCGGGGGCACCCGGATGTCAGGGTGCAGGGAGGCATCACTAGGACTCATCTAGGGCTGCAAACCCAGGCCACCAGACTAACATGTAAGGCCAAGTGCTAGTTCCAGGTAAGAGAGCAGATTCTGCAAGACGATTTCATTCTAATTCAGACAAAGCCTGCGGCTGGGAGGAAATGTTCTGCCCAGGCAGAATGAATTCAGTGCTAAGGCCTGCAGGTGGAGGCCTCCTGGGGCCAGATGAGAGGAAGCAGAGGCAGGGGTAAGGTGTAAGGTCAAGGTGAAGGCAGGGTGTCAGGTGCAAGGTGCAGGGTCATGAGTAGGGTGCAGGGTCAGGGGTAAGGTGAAGGCTCTGGTTGAAACACTAAAGAGAAAGAAGAAAAAGGCAATGAAAGGAATCCTTCATGGATGAAAAACGCATTGAAACACACCCTCCTTCCCAGCTCCAGACCTTGGCCTTGGACACAGCTATGTCCTTGAACCAGCAGGATGCACGGGTCAAAAGCACTGAAAGCTGCCTCTGCCTCTCTTTGGCTGTGTTACCCTGCAACCCTCACCTCCCTCCCTGGGCCTCAGGGGATTGGGTCCAATGACCTTTGAGGTCCTTTCCTGCTCTGGCCTTCTAGGAGTGAAGGGATAAAGAAGTGTGAAAATGCCAGCTGCCCAAGCAGGACTGTGTGTGTCCCTCTGGCCTTTTTGGCTATCAATACCTTTTAAATATATATGAAAAGAGACAAATGTGCCTGTCTCCTACTGAGGCCGGGAATTGTGATGATAGGAGATGCTGGGCAGGCAGGGGGTGGTGAGAGACCTGAGGGTTTGGGGAGGGTTATGCTTTGCTTTCTGGGTTCCCTTAGGAGCCAAGGAATGCAAAAGGAATGCTCCCAGAGCAAACAGTGGCCGCTGGCTGAAGGATTTTGTTCAGATTTCCAACATCCTGAGCCCTGTCCTGCAGGGGTTGCATCTAATTCAAGAGACTCGACTGCTATAGTGAGACACGGGTGGCCAGCACCATGGAGGTTCCGAGGGCTGAGCTAGCAGGAGTTCCCAAGCTTTATCTTGAGTCAAAAGCAGGTGTATCCAATCTGTCAAGCCCTCTCTAGAAAAGCCCTTGGCATTTAGATGGTGGCCAAGGTAGGATTTTGACTTCTCCTAGGAAGAAATAAGGGCTGTATACCTACAGCCTGCCAACTGCGTTATGGTTGGCCTAGGCAGTAAATTAAAACGATGTAGTGCAGCGGCTCTCAAGGTGTGGTCCCCAGACCAGCAGTGTGAGCATGAGTGTCACCTAGAAACATGTTAGAAATGCAAATTCTTGAGCCTATTACAAGTTGTTTAGCCACTACTGCCTTCAGCTTGGCCTGCTTGGTGCATGTCACCACTCAGTTGAGGCCCAGAGGGCATCTGATTTTTCCAACCCTTAGCACAGAAGGTAGTTCCATCCTGAGCAAAACTTCCTGGCAGTTTCCTGATACCACAGCCTCTCTGCACCATCTGCTGATAAAGCCTCCTCATTATTTCTAGAATAAATTCCCAACTTTCTTGACCTGAAAGCCAAGGCTCTTTTAGACTTTCCAGACCCAGCCAACATTTGCACTCTTAGCTCTACCCCCTACACCGACAGTTCTCAACTGGAGACACCTTGGCTACCCAGGAGACATGCAGTGAGTCTAGAATTGTGCTTGGTTATCACCAATTGGGGGCTACAGGGCGTGCTACTGGCATCTGGTGGGTAGAGGCCAGGGAGACTGCCAAACCCCCTAGAGTACACAGGAGAGCACCCCCGCAACAAGGAATTGTGTGGCCCAAAATGTTGAGAACCCTGCCCTATACTATCCCCTGCCGCCAAACTCTTCCGTTCATTATTCCAACTGTGTGGTCCTTTGACTTACACCCTTGACCTCCTGGGATGCCTCCCGGCGGCCACCACCCCTCACTGAGTCCTCCCACAAACCCCACTTCTGCTGTCAGGCTTTCCTGACCAGTCTGGATTGCAGTAAGTCCCTGCTGAAAACCTACTCAAAAATTAGCCAGGGAAAGACCCTGTGTCATGCCTGCGGTCTCCCCATCCCATTGAGACCATAGAGGGCCCACTGCCTTGTTCCCTCTATGCCTGAACAGAATAAGTACCAGGTATGTGCTGGGTGACTGGTGGCCAGGCAAAAAGGAAAGGAGTTGGCTGGCAGGATGATGTCCTCTTCCTAAAACTCCCACTTCAAGAACACCATACTCCAAGAAGCCTCCCCCAAATAGATCTTGAACTGAGGTACTGAGAAACCAGAGGGCCAGAAGCTATTTCACCTCCTCCTGGATTCCGGGTGGCCCCAGGAGCGGGCCAAGCCCAGCCACACACCAGCAGAGACAGGTGCTCTGGACATCTCTGTCTCGTGCCCCTCTGGCCGCCCACACACCTGCCCTCCTGAATTTGCAGCCCACCCCCAGTCAGTGTGCCACAGCTCACAGTCTGGAGTGATAAATTCATGAATACAGTTTGACAAATCCCAGCAGCCAAGTGACTGACAGCGGTTTTCATACTGAGCCCTGCAGAGCTGGAATAATTATGCCATATCAGAATGGAATTAGAAAGGTCTCTTAATAACGCAGCTAGTTGCTCCGGCAGTGGCATCCTTGTCCAACAAGGCCCTGCTCCTCCCACCCAATTCAAAAGGCAGCTCACTAGCCTTCTGGTGCCTGTGCCACCCCGCAGACTTACTCAGCACCAGAGCTGACTGGTACCTGGCCAGGTAGTCCAGCAGGCCTAAAATCCCCAAGACTAAGCGTAGCTGATCACTGGCTGAGCCATGGCCGGGCTGGCCTTGCAAACAGTCTAGGATGAATGGGCTGGGCCTGAAAATCAACCCTAAAGAGCTCCTGACTTGCTCCCCTCACAAGTTACTGGTCCAAGCACCTTAACATGCCCATTCCTACCTAGAACTCCGTTCTGGAGACATCATGATAATAATAACTACATATGTCTGACACTGTGCCAAGCGATTTACATATGCTATCTCATTAGATACCATTATCCCTATTTTGAGTGTCACAGATTTTAAGTAACTTTTCCCAGGTGACACATGCAATAAATGGCAGAGCTAAGATTCAAACCCTGAGCTATCTGATCCAAAGCTCACGGTCTCCTTTCCATGTGACATTATAAGATTTTTTTCCATGTCACAGTGGCTCCAAGTTTCCCTCCAATCACATACTCACACTGGCCGCGGTGCCTTCCCCAGGGAACTCTCACCCCGATTGTCGGTGTCGTTATATTAGGGCTTCTTTTCATTCCAGTTCCCCTTATATCATCTCTGCCTGGCTTTATAAAACAGCCCCATCATAAACATCAGCTTGATTATAAGCAGAGACTGCCGCCTCTAATAAATAAGCATGCGTAATGCATACAGAGAGAGAAAGAGACACCTCTATATTTTCAGTTTTGTAAAGACAAATCGCCTCGATTGTTTAATCAATAAAAATGCCTCTCTAACTCCTACTGTTATTACAAAGCAATTTCAGACAGAGCGAAGAAACAGCATCACATCTGTATTCCTGTCAGGGCTGACAGGGTCTGATTAGGCCAATGGATGAGGCATCAGACCTGACACCAGTCCCCTGAAGGCCAGAATCTGGACCTCCCCTCACTACTATGCCTGGGGCAGCGCGACCGCAGGGCCTGAAAACAACCACACATCAGGAATGGAGAGGCTAAAGCAGGGAGAGGTTTCTCGGCACCCTGGGGCTTGATCAAATCAGGGATCCCTAGGGACAAACACACTCTCCAGGTCGGAGGAAGGGTCCCCTTGCTGTGGGACAGAGGGAAGGGAGACTACAACAGGAGGACAAGGTCACCCGAATGTCCCATTGTCACCTCTCACTTCCCATCCCAAGCACCGCTGAGTCCACACACTCGGCATCTGGCAGTAAAGGAGAACTCCTCGCTGATCTTCCTGTCTCCTCTAATTCACACCAAGGCCCTGGGGATCCACCTAAAACATGTCTCTGAGGAAGGAAGCAATAGGCACTCCCTTACAGCAGGCTTTTCATTAATTCCCCAGTGTCTATGTGGGAAAGTCCACACTGCTCTCCCTAAATGAAGGCCCTTCCTGAACTGGCCCTGCTTTCTCTCCCAGCCTCATCGCCTGTCCTCCTCCCCATGCACCTTTCCCCCGGCTACTCTAAACTCTTTTCAATTTCCTCATCACCCTACACTTCATGCCCCTAAACCTTTGCATATTCTGGTACTTCCCCTGAAAAACCACCCCCTAGATTATCTCTTGGCAAACTCCTATTCATCCTTCAAGACCCACTCACATGACCTCCCCTAAGGCTCTTCCCTACTCCCCCATGTACTCCACCCAGAGCTCCTGCTACAACTACAGCTCCATGGCTGTATTCAACACATGTCCAAGTGTCAGCTCACACACCTGTCTGTGTATGCCAATGCTTTGCAAAATGCCTATCTATCTCCAGCTCTTACCTCTGTCCTGAACTCCAGACTCATACGTCCAGCTGTCTCCTGGACACTCTTATGCCCCATGGGCATCTCTAAAACACAACTCTGAATTCCCAACTGCTAAAGGTGCTTCTCCCCAAGACTCTCCCATCTTAGAAATGGTACCCTGACCCAACCAGTTTCTCAAGCCAGAACTCAGTCACCATTAGTTCCTCCCCCTCCTTCATGTTCCACATCCAAAATCACATCTTGTCAATCCTTATCTCAAAAACATATCTAGAGGAAGGATAGACTTTTCAACAAATGGTGCTAAAATGATTGGATACCCATTTGCAAAACAAAAACAAAAACAAAAAAAGAACTTTAATCCATACTTCTCACCGTATGCAAAAATAACTCAAACTAGATCAGAGTAGAAGAAAACACTTGTGATCTTGGATTAGGCAATACTCAGATACAATACCAAAAGTACAATCTATAGAAGAAAAAATAATAAATTAGACTTTATCAAAGTTAACTACTGTTCTTTGAAAGGCACTATTAAGAGAATGGAAAGGGCAGGGCACAGTAGCTCACACCTGTAATCCCAGCTACTCAGGAGGCTAAGGCACCAGAATCGCTTGAACCATGAGGCAGAGGTTGCAGTGAGCTGAGATAGGGCCACTGCACCTCGGCCTGGGCTAAAGAGTGAGACTCTATCTCACAAAAAAAAAAAAAAAAAGAGAGAGAGAGAGGGAGAGAGAGAATGAAAAGAACTCAGAAGAATTTGAAGCATAGTCTCAAAGAGATATGTGTGTACCCATGCTCACAGCACCATTATTCACAATAGCCAAGTTGTGGAAGCAACCCAAGGGTCCATTGACAGATGCATGGATAAACAAAATGGGGTATAAACATACAATGGAATATTATTCAACCTTAAAAAAGACGGAAAGTCTTACTGAATCTATTCCAAAAAATTAAAGAGGAGGGACTCCTCCCTAACTCATTCTGTGAGGTCAGCATCATTCTGATACCAAAACCTGGCACAGACACAAGAAAAAAAGACAATTTCAGGCCAATATCCTGGATGAACATATTAACAGATGCAAAAATCCTCAACAAAATACTAACAAACCAAATCCAGCAGCACATCAAAAAGCTAATCTACCATGATCAAGTAGGCTTTATCCCTGGGATGCAAGGTTGGTTCAAATCAATAAATGTAATTCACCACATAAACAGAACTAAAAACAAAAACCATATGATCATCTCAATAGATGCAGAAAAGGCTTTTCATAAAATTCAACATCGTTTCGTGTTAACAACCCTCAACACACTATGCATTGAAGGAACATACCTCAAACTAATGAGCCACTGATACAGTTTGGATATCTGTCCTGCCCAAATCTCACTTGAAATGTAATCCCCAGTGTTGGAGGTGGAGCCTGGTGGAATGTGACTGGATCATGAGGGTGGATCCCTTGTGGTTTGGTGCTGTCTTCACAATAGTGTGTTCTCATGAGATCTGGTCATTTAAAAGTGTATGGCAACTCCCCTTACCTCTCTCTCTGTCTCTGTCTCTATCTCACTCACTCCCACTTTCACCATGTAACTGCCTGCTCCCTCTTCACCTTCCACCATGACTGTAAGCTTCCTGAGGCCTCCCTAGAAGCTGAGCAGATACCAGCACCATGCTTCCTGTAAAGCCTGCAGATCTGTGAGCCAATTAAACCTATTCTATTTATAAATTACCCCTCTCAGGTATTTCTTTATAGCAATGCAAGAATGGCCTAATACAGTCATCTATGACAAAACCACAGGCAACATAATACTGAATGGAGCAAAAGCGGGAAGCATTCCCCTGGAGTACTAGAACAAGACAAGGATGGCTACTCTCACCACTCCTATTAACATAGTTCTAGAAGTCTTAGCCAGAGCAATCAGACAAGAGAAAGGATCCCCACAGTCTCTGCTCAAAAGCTCCTAGAGCTGTTAAACAACTTCAGCAAAGTTTCAGGATACAAAATCAATGTACAAAATCAGTAGTATTTCTATACACCAACAACGTCCAAGCTGAAAGCCAAATCAAGAGTACGATTCTATTCACAATAGCCACAAAAAGAATAAAATACCTAGGAATACAGCTAACCAGGGAGGTGAAAGATCCCTATAACAAGAATTACAAAACACTGCTGAAAGATATCAGAGATGACATAAACAAATGGAAAAACATTCCATGTTCATGAATAGAAAGACTCAATATTGTTAAAATGGCCATACTGCCCAAAGCAATCTACAGATTCAATGCTATCCCTATCAAACTACCAATGACATTCTTCACAGAACTAGGAAAAACTGTTTTAAAATTCATATGCAACCAAAAAAGTGTTTGAAAAGCCAAAGCAATCCTAAGCAAAAAGAACAAAGCTGGCATCATGTTACCTGACTTCAAACTACACTACATGGTTACAGTAAACAAAACAGCATGGTACTGGTACACAAAACAGAAACATAGACCAATGGAACAGAATAGAGAGCCTCGTCCTTACACCAAATACAAAAATCAACTCAAGATGGATTAAGGACTTAAATATAAAACCTAAAACTATAAAAACCCTGGAAGATAACCTAGGAAATACCATTCTGGACATAGGCATTGGCAAAGATTTCATGATGGAGACACCAAAAGCAACTCCAACAGAAACAAAAACTGATAAATGGAAACTACTTAAACTAAAGAGCTTCTGCACAGCAAAAGAAACTATCAACAGAGTAAACAGACAACCTATACAATGGAAGAAAATATTTGCAAACTATGTATCCAACAAAGGTCTAATATCCAGAATCTATAAGGAACTTAAATTAACAAGCAAAAACCAAACAACCTCATTAAAAAGTGGGCAAAGGACACCAACAGACACTTTTCAAAAGAAGACATATATGTGGCCAACAAGCAAGAAAAAATGCTCAACATCACGAATCATTAGAGAAATGCAAATCAAAACCACAAGGCGATATCATCTCACACCAGTCTGAATGGCCATTAAAAAGTAAAAAAATAACAGATGCTGCTGAGGTTGCAGAGAAAAGGGAACACGTATACACTGCTGGTGGGAATGTAAATTAATTCAGCCATTGTGGAAACCAGTGTGGCAATTTCTCCAGGAACTTAGAATTAACATTTGACCCAGCAATCCCATTATTGGGTATATACCCAAAGAAATATACATTTTTCTACCATAAAGACACATACATGCATGCATATGTTCACTGAAGCACTATTCACAATAGCAAAGACATGGAATCAACCTAAATGCCCATCAACGGTAGACTGGATAAAGAAAATGTGGTACATATACACCATGGAATACTACGCAGCCATAAAAAAAGAACAAGGTAATGTCCTTTGCAGCAACATGGATGGAACTGGAGGCCATTATTCTAAGCAAACTAACATGAGAACAGAAAACCAAATACTGCATGTTCTTACTTATAAGTGGGTGCTAACACACTACTAATGGCAAAAACTGCAATTACTTTTGCACCAACCTAATAAATGCTGAATACACAAGGACACAAAGAAGGGAACAACAGACAGCAAAGCCTACTCGAGGGTAGGGGGTGAGAGGAGGGAGAAGACTAAAAACTACCTATCAGGTACTATACTTATTACCTCGGTGATGAAATAGTCTGACCACCAAACCCCCATGACATGCAATTTACCTATATAACAAACCTACACATGTACCCCTAAACCTAAAATACAAGTTTTATATATATATATATATACACATATATACATATGTATAATGTATATGTATACATACTATTTAAAAAAAAAAAGAAACAAAGACTGTTATTACTTCTCAGGCCTGGGTATCTGAATGGCCCTATAGATGCTCATGGTAGAAGAAACTTCTGTTAGGTTCTTCTCAAGCCTGCCTACAAACTATTCTTAGTGTGAAAAATCTTCCATTCAGGCTGGGCGCAGTGGCTCACGCCTGTAATCCCAGCACTTTGGGAGGCCGAGGCAGGCAGATCATGAGGTCAGGAGATCGAGACCATCCTGGCTAACACAGTGAAACCCCGTCTCCACTAAAAATTTTAAAAAGTTAGCCGGGCGTGGTGGTGGGCACCTGTAGTCCCAGCTACTAGGGAGGCTGAGGCAGAAGAATGGCGTGAACCCGGGAGGCGGAGCTTGCAGTGAGCCGAGATCACACCACTGCACTCCAGCCTGGGCAACAGAGCAAGACTCTGTCTCAAAAAAAAAAGAAAAAAAGAAAAATCTTCCACTCACTGAAATAAAACAGTACATGATGAACTATTCAGAAAAAAAAAAAAAGGAAGGAAATTCTGACACATGTTACAACATGAATGAACCTTGAGGACATTATGATAACTGAAATAAGCCCGTCGCAAAAAGGCAAATGCTATATGAGTCCACTTACATGAGGTATCTAGAGTAGTCAAATTCACAGAGACAGACAGAATGGTGTTCTCTAGGAACTGAGGGGAAGAGGGAATGAGGAGTTGTTATTTAATGGGTACAGAGTTTCAGTTTTGCAAGACTGAAAGAGCTCTAGAGACTGATTGCACAACAACATGACGGTCCTTAACGCTGCTGAACTGTACATTTAAAATGGTTGAGATAATAAATTTTATGTTATGTGTATTTTACTACAATTAAAAACAAGAAACTACAAAATCTAGACCATCAAAATAAGATTCTCAAAGAGGCTGTCTTCTGAAACCGTTCTCTAAATGACAATAAAGGAAGTGTCTGTGATCAAGGAATTACGTATGTTTTAATCCTTGCTCTATTTTCATAAGTATACTTGGTCTTGTAATTTAAAGAAGAGAGAGAGAGAGAGAGAATGAAAAGACAAGCCATAGACTGGGAGAAACTATTTGCAAATCTCACATCTGATAAACGACTTGTATCTGGAATATATAAGAACTCTCAAAATGCAATAATAACAACCAATATAAAAATGTACAAAAGACTGAAAGACACTTCACCAAAAAAAGATACAGGGTTGGCAAATAAACAGATGAAAAGACACATCTTAAGTCGCTAGGGAAATGCAAATTAAAACTACCATGAGATACAACCATACGCCTCATAAAATGGAGAAACAAAATTTTTAAGATTTGTTTTAAGGATAATACTAGTGAGGATGCAGAGCAACTGGAACTCTCATGCGTTGGTGATAGGAAGGGAAAATGGCACAGCCACCACAGAGATCAGGTTGGCAGCTTCTTAGGAAGTTAAATATACACTTACCGTAGAACCCACACCTAAGTATTTACCCTAGAGAAATGAAAACTTAGGTTCACATCAAAGTCTGCACTCAAAACTGGGTGCAGTCGCTCATGCCTGTAGTCCCAGCTACCGGGGAGGCTGAGGCAGTAGGATCGCTACACCCTAGGAGGCAGAGGTTGCAGGGAGCTATGATCGTACCACTGCACTCCAGCCTGGATGACACAGCAAAACCCTGTTTCTAAAAAAAAAAGAAAAGAGGCCAGGCATGGTGGCTCACACCTGTTATCCCAGTACTTTGGTAAGAACAGATCACTGAGGTCAGAAGTTTGAGACCGGCCTGGCCAACATGGAGAAACCCTGTTTCTACTAAAAGTACAGAAATTAGCTAGGCATGGTGGTGTGCACCTGTAATCCCAGCTACTTAGGAGGCTGAGGCAGGAGAATCACTTGAACCTGGGAGGTGGAGATTGCAGTGAGCCAAGATCGCGCCACTGCACTCCAGCCTGGGTGACAGAGTGAGACTCTGTCTCAAAAAAATAAACAAACAAATAAAGAAAGGAAAGAAAGAAAGAGAAAGAAAGAAAGAAAGAAAGAAAGAACCCTTGTACTCAAATGTGTAGAACAGCCTTATTTGAAATTGTCAAAAACTGAAAACAATCCAAACATCCTTCAATGGGTAAATGAATAAACAAACTGGCATTTCTGCACAATGGAATACTATCCAGCAATAAAAAGGAATGAACTACTCACATATGCAGCAACATGGATAAATCTCAAATACATTATGCCAAGTGGAAGAAGCCAGACTCAGAAAGCTATATACTATGTGATTCTATTTATATGACATTCTGAACACGATCAGTGGTTGCCAAGGGTGGGAGGTGGGGAGGGAGGGTGACTGCCGGGGGTGTGGGGGAATTTGGGGGGTGACGGAGATGTTCCATATCTTGATTGTGGTGGTGGTTACACAACTCAGGACTTTGTCAAAAGTCATGGAACTTTATGCTAAACGGGGAATTTTACTGTGTGTAAAACATACCTTAATAAAAACCTGAAACTGTACAGATCGGGACCCGCCCACACATGTCTGTTGCCTCCAAGGCCATACTATGTCCAAGCCTCTGTCAGTTCTCACCCAACCTACAGCTACTCATGGCTTAACTCTTCCTCTCCTATGATTTATCCTTTATAAGCTGTCAAAATAACTTTTTCAAATATAAATCAGACTGTCACTCCCCTGCTTAAACTCCTCCAAAGTCATCTTATTTTAGAATAAAATCCAAATTCCTTCCCTGGCACACAAGGCCAGCGTGCTTCTCTGACCTCCTCTCATTCCACACCCCTGTGTCCACCCTGGCCATCTGTCCATTCTCTCGAAGACACTCACCCTGTCCCCACCTTGCTACCACCTTGTTCCCCTTGCCTGGAAGCCTCTGCCCTGAACTCTGTGTGGTTGGCTCCTTCTGAAAGGGGCTGATGTAAGCGTGGCCTCCTCAGTTCACCCTACAAAGCACCCGCCCCCATCATTCCGCACCCCCACGCCTCATCCATCCAAAAAAAAAGGGGGGGGTTATTTTGTCGTGTGCTGTCACTTCCCAATCATCCTTGTTTATGGCTGGCTGTCCCCACTCCACCATCATGCAGCCTTGTTCACAGCTGGATCCTCAGTGCTGGGACAGGGCCTGGCATACAGTGGATGCTCAATAAATGCCACTTGGGGTGGACTGTCATATTCAGGTAGGAGTATGCCTCCAAGCCTTCCTGGGCACTCACAGAGGGATAATGTATGGCTTCCACGTGGCAGAAGCATGGCCCTGCCTGCAGGAACTCCCGCCTCACCCCCCGGCTACTTAACCCGCAACTTCTGACAGCTGGTTAGCAGCAGAGTCAGGGCTCAAACCCAGCCACCCATGGGGCTGGAGACAGTTGCAACCCTCCCCACCTCCGTCTCTGAGTATTTGTGGAGATGATCCAAGTGAGGAAGTGGGACGACATAGCAGGGTGTTACCAGAAACCAGGGGCCGGGCGGGGCGTTCGCCGGGAGGGGAGACCACTGGCCAGCTGGGCCCAACCCTCAGCTCTGCCTGACTCCAGCTCCCAAGGCCGAGGGGCAGTGGCTGAGTTGCTGTTGGGATTCAGAATCCAATTCCACCAAGTTGTACTGAGTGCCAAGCCTGTGTCTGGCACTGTACTAAGCATCCGTGTATCCCCCTCTATGGAAGGGAGGGAAGGTGGAACATGGACTTACTGGATGCCCTGTATGTCCTAGAAGCTTCAGCTGTGTTACCTGTAAGGTTGGCAATGGTATCCTCATTTTTATGGGACCTCACAGAGGTCATGCATGTTGTGTGTGGCAGAACCTCTTGGTGTCCACATCTATGGCTATTTCCCTTGCACACCTAGGAGCAGCTCTAAACTCCAGCTTCTTGGGCAGCACTGATCCAGCATCTCAGCCCAAGGGCCCCAAAGGATCCCACTGCTGTTGTAACTTCTCACCTCCCCTTTCCTCTCCCTGGGCTGTGCCCACATCTATCCGTCCATGTTCTCATTTCCTGTCACCTATGGGTAAAGACACATAGCTGAGATCAACTTCAACCAAACAGCCCAGCCCCAGGGGAGGCAACAGGTGCCCTTCTACTTCCCTGCCCTCCGGTCATGTTTCTCTTCTTCTCCCTGGTGCTGCCTCATCTCCCTGCCTTTGTCTCTCTGTTCATCTCTACGTCTCTGTCTCACGCATGCACACACATGCACATACACAGACACACAATTGCCACTACCCCTTTTCCAACTCACTTCCTTCAACTGTCCAACTCACTCTGCTGAAAGGAAAGGACCCTGCCAGACCAAGGCTCTGAGAAGCCACTACAGGGGATGGAGGAAAGGAAGTCTGGGCTGTGGCTATGGTCCTGGGGCCGAGCTGAGAAATCCGAGCACTGCACAAGGGCTTGTGGCTGCATAGATGCTGCTCCAACACCACTCTCCTCACTAAGCCCTCAGCCAGCTAAACACCCACCTGCCCCTGCCGCCAGCAGGGAAGGGCTCTGTCCAGCAGATACTCTGGGCCAGCTCAGCAGCTGCCCAGTGGTGTAATTGGGGAGGACTGAAGACAGAAGGGCAGGGATTGGCATAATTTCATGTCTGGCCTTTCCCAACGAAAGGCAAAATGACTCTGTGATCCCCTGGCTCTCTAAATTAGCTGCATTTTACAATCCCTCTGCCTGGCAGGAAATGTCCCATTAAATCTTAATGATCTGCCTTCCAAGAAACTCCCCAGCCCCTTTGGCCCCTGGAGGACACCTAGCCCTGGAAGATCAGAGTAAGAGGCTAGTGGAGAAAAAGGAAAAGACGAACCCCCCGAGGTGGTGTCTGGAATGGGCTCCCATCCACCTTTATTGGGCAACTGCCTTCAGAACCAGAAGAAGCCCCTTCTAACCCAAGAGATCTCCATCATCCCACTCTTCCCATAGGACTTCTGCCCTCCAGACACCCCTCTCAGGCCACAGTCCACTCACCCCCTCAGAAACCCACCTGGCTCTCGTCCACCCCACGTTCCACATGTCTCTAGACCACAGCAACTCCACAGGATGCAAGTTCAGGACAGCACCATGCCTGCCCCGCCTCTCCACACATGCACCGAGGTGAGGACAGAATCTTTCCTTGAAAGAAACATGCCATATGACCTTCAGGATTATTCAAATATTAACCACCTGGATAAACAGTTTCTCTTATATTCTCATTATCACCTCTCTTGCTGAAGCCAGCTAAAGTACAATATTTCTCTTTTATATCCAGCGGAGAAGATGCTTCTGGTGACTCCTGGGGAGAGGGGAAATACGACAAGAAAGTGAAGGAAACGGCAAGCTTAGGAGAACAGGGAGCTGAGTCCTTCCAGCTCCCCACCCCGACTCAGGCAGGAGCTAAGGCAAGACCTTAACCAGAAGGCTGGAGGTCACCCAGAACCAAACATTAGCCGGCCATGTCCCGGGCCCAGCACAGGCTGGTGGTCATAGAGGGGCCTTGGGAACACAGGTTCCTCTATGGGGATTTATCCAGCTCTCAGAACTCCTAGCATGACCGTGGCCTTGTTACCTCTTGGGCCCTCTCTGAGGGCACTGCCACCTGCCCCTGTCTAGGGTGGTTGCCCATGACCATCACAGCTGTAAGCAGAGCTCTTCATCAACATTGCATTAAACACTACACATTCTTGGCTGAGCCCTTTCCTTCCTGTCTTTATTCTCTCTCATCCCACCTTACCTTTGGCCTCCACCCGCCCAGGTCATAGAAAGCTAAGCGCAGGTGTGTGGATCCCTCTCTGCTTCTCCCATCACCCCTAGCCAGCAAAAGGTCCCACCAGTCAAGAGCAGCTGTACTCATCTCCAAGCCCAGGAGTGGAGCAGAAATGGGGGGTCTTCCTGAAGTCTAGCGTCACCTGGCAGAGAAGACAAATCTATCACCTATTTTCATGTTTGCAACCAATTTTAAAGTTATCATTGTGGATTCTTAAGATGTCAACTATGAGGAATCCTATTGTCCTACTAATTAATTCAACAATCTCCCTGAAATAATAAGAGTTGTAATTGTAATTCCAAACTCACCCCTCGACCACTGGAATCAACTAATTAAACAACAATCAGCCAGCAACGGGCTTTCATGGGGAAGATGGACTATTCCTTTTTATAGCTGCAATTAGGCGACACATTCAATAATCAGAATGAAATACAAATTTACCCAGGAGCCCCGTAAATTATGGCCACTCACACTTTGTTTTCCTATGGTCGCCTCCCAGAAAATAAAAGGGGCTGCATCTTCCAGCTGCATGCAGCAGGATGCCGTCTGGATGGCATTTTTTTTTTTTCAGAGACAGGATCTTGCTCTGTTGCCTAGGAATTTAGTGGTATGATCATAACTCACTGCAGCCTCGCACTCCTGGGCTCGAGTGATCCTCCTGCCTCGGTGTCCCAAAGCACTGGGATTACAGGCACATGCTACCACGCCTGGCCTTGGATCGTCCTTAAGCGCTCCTTGCGGTCCCTCCCCAACACCAGGGGGCTTTCTGCTGCTTGGTTCACAAGCACAAGGAGAAAAGAGGAGGGGGCCGCCAACATCTGTAGGGACGCCCAGCAGGAAGTCAGAGTGACCTGTGGTTTCTGGAGGGAGAATGGGGCAAGAGCAGGAGTCAGTTCTACACTTGTGCCTGGGTAGGTATGTGAGGCACATGCCCCAAACCCACGCACACACCCCAAACCCACACCCACACTCTAAGGAGCACACCCCATTCAGCGGTGGCCAGCACCTGCCCAGATGCACAGTGGAAAGAAAGCTCTTTGCATTTCTTGCAAAATGTTCTGTGGGGTGGAGGAGGCCTGGAAGATAGATGGTGAGAGGACCCGTGCGCCAGAGGGAAGAGAAGTAAAACGATGCAGACAAGTTCCATGAGGAGCCACTGAATAAGGTGTGAAAATTAAATCAGGTAAAAAGGCTGGGCAGGGAAAGGGGAGGGAGGCCTGAGATGATAAATGGAAAGATAGTAGCACCAAGGCACCATAAGCCCGCCACAGACTGAGCTAAGTGGAAAACGTGTGCTCTTCAGAATTTGCCAAAATGCTCGTGTCCTCAAAGGGAGGGAGCGAAGGATCCCAGCATGAACGTGCATAACCGAACCACCTCCACCAGTCTACCTCAGGCATGGTGGGCACAACAGGGTCCTCTGGAGCTGAGAAGCCTGCTGAGCAGGGAGCCCATTCTTCTCTTCCCAGAACTCTTAGAAGGCTACGCAGGATGCATTCTCAAAGCATGACACAGCTTTAGGAGAACTGCAAATGAAGGGAGTTCTTTGCAGAAGATATAGTCTTTAGTTCCCATGTCCTCAATGTTAGACATTCCTTGAGGTCAGGGGTCCCTTTCCTGTCACTCAGTGTAGACTCAGGCATATAGTAGGTGCTCAATGAATTCTTATTAAACAGAGATGCCTGGTTCTGGGACACCTCTTGGCTCAGTGGACACTGCAGGGAGACACAGAGGAAAGCGCCTCCCCTCCCCACAGACTGATGGAATGCTTCTGTAGACACCAAGTGATGCTGTAAGAATTGGTTCATTCCTTCATTCAAACACATTTATTGAGCATCTACTCCATACCAGCTGAGTGCCTGGCACCACGGGTTCAATAGTGAGCAAGACATATGTAGCCCCTGCCCTTACAGATCAGGGAAGAGACACAAATCATCAACAGCCAGGAAGTATCAAAAATGCAATGTTATGGAGGTAGAGGATGTTGGCCTTCCCAAAGGAGAAGACATTCAAACAGAGGCCTGAAGAATGAAGGAGAGTGAGCCAGGTGCTTCCGTGTCCTCATGTGCAAAAAGGGAGTAAAACAGTGCCCGTCTCATAGGACTGTTGGGAGAATTTAAGAGACCATATACGTAAGGTGTCACCACAGCCTCTGGTACTGTGACTTGTTTGCTATTTTGGCTATTATTGTTATGATCATCCCTCCACCATTCCCTCTTTGGGAGAAGACCTAAAACCAAGGAGGACCATCCAGCCCAGCGACGTGATCATGGATGGCTGCTCCCGGCACAGTCCCCCATACATTCAGCATAATCACACAGCACAACCACTGCTCAATTCAACCAGCATGACAGAGCCCCACCACGCACCTGGCACGTGGGAGGAGGTGTGTGACTTGCTATTAAGGAGCTCATGGATAAGGCTGGAGAGAGACACACAACAAATACTACCTTTCATCGGGTGCACTCTATCCCTGAGTCACCGGTGTCGGTCCCAGGGGAGAGAGGATTGATTGGTCAGGAGATACTCTCAGGACTCTAAGGCCCTCCTTGGGTAGCAGCCCCAAGCCTGGAGTCAGCAAGATGAATCAGCAGGAGCCCGAAGGCCCTGCCATCAGCCTTGCTGCAGCCAAGCTCAGTGTGGGCCTCTGGGATGTGGAAGGACCCAAGAAGAGCCTGGCTTGGCTGTAAGCCCAGGCCACCTCCAGATAGAAGGGCTGGGAGAGGGTCCCTGAGCCCCAAATCCTGGAGCTCTGTGCTCACCTGGCTCTTGAGTCAGGCCCATCCACACACTGTCTATAGAAGCCAGGACCAGCACCTGCTGACTCCCAGTCCAGGCCACACCCCACTGCTCTCTCTGTTTCTAGTTTTCCCCATGTGTCTTGCCAGCCCTCGTCTATCTGCTCAGTGACCATTCTGAGTCCCAAGTGCTCCAACTCTGTCTCTCTATCCCCTGTGTACCTCTTTCTCCCACCCAGTGAGACAAATTTGAGCTGGACCTCCAAGGACCCACAAGCTAGAGCTAAGGACAGCTGAGGCCAAGGGTCCCCAGCAGTGGCGGGGGTGATCACAGGTGGGGAGTGGGTATGGGGCCAGGACTAATAGACTGACTCCTCATTATGGGAACAGCTTCCCCTCAACAGCCACGTGCCAAGGTCTTTTTCATCATGGCCCAGCTCCTGGAAGCTGTGAAGAGTCTGATTAAACATCTTTAGCATCACGTTCAAGGAGAAATGCCCACACAGACGACTAAAGATTTATATCCTGATGACAATGACAGGATTAACTTTATTGATCAAGCATCACCATCATCAACAACAAACATTTACGGGGCTCACTCTAGCAGACCGCTTGTCCTTCAACCCAAGCAGTGAAATACCCAGGACACCACACCAAACTGGTAAAACCAACCTGGCTCATGGCCTCGAGGTAACTACAATCCACAAGAGAACACTTCGCTTTAAACACATTTTAAATACCTCAAATTAAAAGACACTGTGATTTCATAACTCCGGGGCCTAGAACTGTATTAGATCAATAAAAGACTACTGAATGAATGAATGAATGAATGAATAAGTGAACGAGTGAATGGAGTATGGTTACCTCTCAACGGCTTTGGGTCCAATGGTCTAATTTAGAGATTACCAAGGCCTCTGGCTTTCCAATCTTCTTGCACAATATTTAATGGCCTTAGTTGGGTCATTTCATTACTAATTTGTTCCTCAATCAGAAGGGAACAGCGGAAATGAAAAGGGGAAAGACACAAATCCATCAGTGCTGTTCCCTTTGGCAGTTCTGGGAGAGGGTTTAGTGGGTAAGAGAGATTGAAGCTAATGGCTAAAGCAGGGCTTGGGAATTATCAGTGGATTTTATTTATGCATGACTTCTGGCATGAATTGCCATTTTGCTCCCACTCTACCTGGAAAACTTCCCAAGAAAGGCACTGCTTTAGGAGGTGATGATTGTAAAGACGGGAGGGAGAGAAAGAGCCCAGACAGGAGGAGGCAGCCTCCTTAAAGCAGGCCAGGCAAATCTTCCCAAAGACAGCCTGCGAAGGAGACAGGCATGCTCTCTCTCCACTCCCCACCTCGACATGCTCATGCCTTCCAAGTTGTAAGGGACTTCAGGTGAGTTCCCACCTGATCTTCTCCACAACGCTCTACTCCCTGACCTGCCCAATCCAGATGGAAATTTTTCTGGGCAAGCGCTACCAGGCATGCTGTAGTGGGGATGTGTTATGGGCTGAATGTTTGTGTCACCCCTCAAAATTCCGGTGTTGAAAGCCTTACCCCCCAAGGTGACAAAGTATTAAGGGGTGGAAGCTTTGGGATGTGACTAGATCAGGAGGGTGGAGCCCTCAAGAAGGAGCCTCGTGCCCCTCAAAGAAGAGACACAGAACTTGCTCTTGCTCTCTCTGCTCTCCGCCATGTGAGAAGACAACAGGAAGATGGCCATCTGCAATCCAGGAAGGGGGCCTTCTTCAGACCCTGGATCCGCCGGCACCTTGATCGTGGACTTCCCTGCCTCCAGAATGGGGAGAAATACGTGTTGTTTAAGCCACCCAGTCTATGGTAGAATGATCTGTTATAGCAGCTCCAGCTGACATAGACAGGATGCCTCCGGTGACTTCCTGCCAATCAAAGGACCATGAGCAGGGCTGTGCCACAGTAATGGCCTCACTCCTCATGTTCCCCAACATGTTCCCCACCACCAAGTAGGTCGTTCACCCAGGAAAGTTTAAAGAACCCAGGTCACCTCACAGACCTGGGGCTTCTGTCCTGGCAACCCAGGCCCTAGACGTAGTCTAGGCAAAGGTGCAGGGTGTCAGAGAGACAGACATCCACAATGGGGGCTGGCAAGAGAGGAAGAAGAGGAGAGATGAGGGGGGTGGGCCAGGCCAGGTGGATGAGGGGTGGTGAGAGCCAAGGGAGGGTGCGGCTCCTGGGCCCCCACAGGAGGAGGAGTTAGAATCATAGCTTGGGGGAGGAGGAACACCTGATGTAAACCAGCAGACCTGGGTTTGAGTCACAATTCTGCCACTTACTAGTGCAGCATGCAGGAGGGTCCTGCCACCAATCAGCTTTCCTAAAAAATCAAAATCTTCCAGCAAGATGAGGGACTAACCTAAGCAAAAGGAACATGTAAGCTACAGAAAACGGGAGATCCAGCCCGGGGGAAAAGAGACTGCTGTGCACAGGTGTGGAAGGCAACCAGCCAGAGTGCAGTCGTCACCATGTCCTCAGCTGCTGCACAGCTTTTCAATCTGAGAAAACTCCTTGGGAGCACGCTCCATCAAAACAATGGAGTAAACCAAGAAAGAAGAAGATGCAAGGTCTCAGAAATAGGGAATGTAAATCAGGGAAAGGCAAAAGGAGTCTAGGGAGGAGGGGGCCAAGGGAAGTCCCAGGAAAGCAGCCGGGCACCAGGCCTACAAGGCAAGCAGTCCAGACATAAGAACAGAAGTGTCCAGGAGTGAAGGCTCCAAGACACAGGGGCTGACTGATCACCTGGAGAGAGTGACCTTGCGGAAAATCATTCTGAGAGGCTATTGGTAAGGACAAAGAAAACTAAGCAAATGATAAAACAAGGTAGTTATCAACTTCAGAACAAAATGAGAGGTAAGGAAACAACTGTTTCACAATAGTTGTAAATAATATTCACATAGATATAATGTAAATTCTGACTATTCATTTAACTAAAGTTTAAATACCACATATGAGGGGAAGGTGTCAGATGGGATGGTAGTATAAGAGACTAAATCCTCATTACCATAAACAGAAAATTGGCTGGGCATTACTCACACCTGTAATCCTAGCACTTTAGCAGGCCAAGGTGGTAGGATCACTTGAACCCAGCAGTTCGAGACCAGCCTGGGCAACATAGCAAGACCTGTCTCTACAAGTAATAACAAAAAAATAGCCAGGTGTGATGGTGCACCTGTAGTCCCAGCTACTAGGGAGGCTGAGGTGGGGTGATGATCCCTTGAGCCCAGGAGGTTGAGGCTACAGTGAACCGCGATGGTGCCACTGCACTCCAGCCTGGGTGACAGAGTGAGCCACCCTCTTACAAAGCAAAAGCAGAAAGTCAACTGATAATGTATACAATCAATACATTAAAATATAGCAATGCACACATATTTAGAACTATAGAGATGTGGAAATCTCAGAAAAAAGCAGCTAAACAGTTGAAAGCCATTATTTCAAAAAAGGGAGGTTGGGGGACAGGAAGGGTGGGACAGAGAAATACTGAATATTGTTATAAGCCTTTTAAAATACGATTTGACTTATAAACTATGAGTAATTATCACAACAGCTTTTTAAAATCCCCAACCCCTGATCCTCTGTGGTTGGCAGTAGAGCGAGGTTCCCCACATGAGACAAGCTGCAGCCTTTTCGACCTTGATCCCTGTCGCCTAAGCTTCATCTTGCCCTTGTGGTCTCTCGCTCTTTATTGTTGCCACCAACAGGATGGGCTCCCGGAGCAGCCAACACCATTTTCATGTAACTCTGCTATGGAGAGTTCTATGTAACTCCTTTGCTATGGAAATGGGTCCTGGCCTTAATCCCAAAAAGCACAACTAATGAGACTAGAATGATTAAATAAGACTTTCTAACAGCCTGGAAATACAAATGGGAAAGGAACAAGAGGCATGCACATCTAGCAGATGTGGTCTTTGGGAGTATGGGAGATTAGAGCCTCCCTCAGGTTCCCAGTTGACCCTACCTAGCTCCCCACCCACCACATAGGGGCTACCACTGTTCCCTACACCCAGCCTCCTCCAAGTCTGTATTTGCAAGAGCAGAGTCCAGAATTTCTCCTCTGCCACTGTGGAGTCCCTCTTGCCACTCCTGTTCCCTGGCTAATAACCCTACCCTTCTCCCCAAAGTGACTCTACGCATCACTACTCTTTAGGGAAGCTACTCTCACCTCTCTCAAATTATAATTCAACAACAACAAAAAAATCCCTGACATTCACAAGGGAATACCCATATACAGAAATGGGGGCATGAGAGAAAGGGAGCTTCTTAATTTTGGACAAAGCAGTAAACATCTTGAAGCCTTAGTTTTCTGACCTGTAAAATGGGGATGATAGTATCTGTTCCAGTCCAAGAGTGGTTATCAGGATCAAGTCAGATAATGGATGGAAGGCAGCTTTATAAACTAGAAAGTCCCTTATGAATGTGACTTATTAGTATTATCATCATTGGTCATAGTAATTTTCTAAATTAGCAGACCTTAAAGAGATCCTTGAGTGGTGGGGACCAATGTACCCAAGTTCAAATCCTCCATTGCAAGTAGCCCTTTCCCATATTAACCATGGGGCGGGGCGTGCCTGGTAGGTCTATTATCCAGCTTGTAGCACTGCCAGTTGCCCCGCCTGGAGCTGCAGATGCCCCGGGCATAGACCTTGGTGCCTCAAGCAAATGGCTCTAAACACCTGTGCCACTTCCCCTTCATAAAATCAAATCACTCACTAATGCTCCTCAGCTCCTTTCATCCAAATGGCAACAGCCGTTGTTCTTATTGGATTGTAGATGAATCACTTGAAAAATATTTTGGGGCACATTAGAGAGGCAATAACATAAAAGTACCTGGAAAATGGTTCTGTTTTGTTTTCCACTTTGCAAACCCAAACTGGAGCCTGGGGTTGTATTACATATTTTTGTCTTCTTTTTTTAACAGAAGGGCTTTGCTCATTTCCTCTCCATGCTGGGAAAAGGGACACGTTAATTACTGCTGGGTGGGGAGGGAACCTCTCTGAGGGTCTAACTCCATCTTCGGCAAGAAGGATTGCACAAGAGGAGAGGTGAGACTTAAATGTCAGCCTTCACATCTCCAAAGAGTTAACTGGAGGCCTGGCATGGTGACTTACACCTGTAATCCCAGCACTTTGGGAGGCCGAGGTAGGTGGATCACTTGAGGCCAGGAGTTCAAGACCAGCCTGGCTGACATGGTGAAACCCTGTCTCTACTAAAAATACAAAAATTAGCCAGGCATGGTGGTGTGCACTTGTGGTCCCAGCTACCTGGGAGGCTGAAGCAGGGGAATCACTTGGACCTGGGAGGCAGAGGCTGCAGTGAGCCAAGATTATGCCACTGCACTCCAGCCCGGGCAACAGAGCGAGACTCTGTCTCAAAGAAAAAAAAAAAAAGAAAAGAAAAGAATGCCTGGAAAGAAGGTGGTGTACATCTCCATCTCCACTGAGGACAGAACAGAAGAAAATGGAAGCAGTAAGAACTCAACTCAGCCAGGATACCAGGAGGAACTGTCTTATTATAAGGCAACATTTGACTGCATCCCCTTAAGAGGTTGTGAGTCTTTGTTGGAGAGTTGTTTGTTTTGTTTGTTTGTTTGTTTTTGAGGCAAGGACTCGTTCTGTCGCCCAGGCTGGAGTACAGTGGTGCAATCATAGCTTACAGCATCCTTAAACTCCAGGGCTCAAGCAATCCTCCCGCCTCAACCTCCCAAGTAGCTGGGATTTTAGGCAGGCACCACCATGCCCAGCTAATTATTTTATTTTTTGTAGAGGCAGGGTCTTCCTGTTTCCCAGGCAGGTCTTGAACTCTTAGACTCAAGTGATCCTCCTGCCTCAGCCTCCCAAAGTGTTGGGATTATAGGCATGAGCCACCATGCCTGGCCTACTATAGATTTTATGCTAGACAACTATCTTTATGGGATGTTTTTGGTCTGTACCTGCCTTGGAGAAAGGGAATAGAACATAAGACTTTTAAAAAGCCCAACACTGTCACATAAGACATACCTCCTGTTGACATCCCATACCCACTTACTACCTAGGGCCAGCCACAAGTGTCTGAGAAGGGAATGTGGGCTTCCCACTGTAGCCAGGGATGTCTCTTTCATGGACATCATCACTCTCTTCCCCTGCTCAGCAAGTGCTGGCCACTCTCTGTAGTCTCCCTCTGGAGTCCCAGCACACAGGGCCTTCAGTCACATGTCCATGTGTCTGTACCAAACCCTTTGCTCTGCTAACTAACACGAAATCCCCTTTCTAATCCCTTTCTTATCCTGCTGAGAGCTCTGGGTCTTAATTCCATTATTTAACACATCATAAACGTCAAGGCTGGGGAGATGCCTCACACCTGTAATCCCAGCACTTTGGGAGGCCGAGGTGGGAGGATTGCTTGAGCCTAGGAGTTCAAGACCAACCTGGGCAATATAGAGAGATCCCGTTTCTACCAAAAAATTAAAATTAGCTGGGCGTGGTGGCACACCCCTGCATTCCCAGCTATTTGGGAGGCTGAGGTGGGAGGATCGCTTGAGCCTGTAAGGTCAAGGCTGCAGTGAGCCATGATCGCACCACTGCACTCTAGCCTGGGGAACAACAGAGCAACATCGCATCTCTAAAAAAATAACATCAAAAAACAAGCTGGATGTGATGGCATGGCCTGGGGTCCCAGCTACTGAGGAGACTGAGGCAGGAGAATCACTTCAGCCCAGGAGTTCAAGGCAGCAGCGCAGCACAACCACACCTATGAATAGCAACTACACTCCAGCTTGGCCAACACAGCAAGACCTTGTCTCAAAAAAAAAAAAAAAAAAAAAATTAGGAGGCCGAGGTGGGCAGAACACGAGGTCAGGACATCAAGACCATCCTGGCCAACATGGTGAGACCCCATCTCCACTAAAATACAAAAAACAAAAATTAGCCGGTGTGATGGCACACGCCTGTAGTCCCAGCTACTCTGGAGGCTGGGGCAGGGGAATCACTTGAACCCAGGAGGTGGAGCTTGCAGTGAGCCAAGATCGCACCACTGCACTCCAGCCTGGCAACAGAGTGAGACGCCGTCTCAAAAAAAAAAAAAAATTGGGGGTATAAACAAGAAAAAAAATCTTGTGATATGTCCCTAGAATCTCCCTCTTAGTTGATGTCAACCCATTAATGGCTCACCAGTAATGAAACCACTTTATTGTACTACCCACTCAGAAAACTGAACCTCAAGACGAAAAAGGGTTTACAAGTTATTGGAACAGTATGTGCCACATATGCTCAGCACCTTCTGTATTCCAAATCTGGAGGGTCCAAACCACATCATAGGTTGGCCCAACTTCGTCCGTAGATTAGCTGGCAATCACCTTAAATAGTCTATTTTAACACCAGCATGGGCTTATCTGACACCTGAGACCTTACTCAGTCAGAAGGAATTTGAAGTCTGGCCTCCTTTCTCAGTCACTTCCTGGCTGGATGACCCTGGACGGGGTGCCTAACGTCTCTGGACTCCAGTTACTTCCTCTGAAAAGCAGAATAAAGAATATCTTGCCTAGATCAGAAGATCTCTGGAAATCCCTTACAGCTCATAGAGCTACAACTGTTCACTAAACGGCCTCTACAAATGAAGAATTTTTTGCCTTTTCATTTGTCAAATAAAATCTGAGGCCTAGGGTAATAGGCAAAGAATAGGCTTTAAAGTGCAAAGTACAAATCCAGGCTGCCATTTACTGTATCTTGGATATAAAACTTAACCTCTGTGGGCCTGGCTCAGATTTTTATCCTAGAAATAATGACGCCTACTTTCAACACGGCTCAAGGGGTAGGAAACATAGCATCATCCTTCCAGCCTAATACCAAAGTCACACCCCAAGCCCAGAATAACCACGTGTGTCTCAACTCGTTCTCCTAGATTTCCTGTCTTGCTTTTCACTCTCTATAGGAAAAGATGGTTTTATCCATTCCCTGGCAACTAACGTGCTATTAGTTAAGTTTTCTCATGTGGCCAGGTATTACCTCTGAATTATAAGTGGAAAGACTGAGATGTAGAAAAGAGCCAAGGGGCAGGAGTAATTAGTGAGGCAAAGCCTGCAGCCAGACCCTGTATTTCCACTCCGGTCTCATTAACCGTGAGCGCTGCCGGGCGCTGGAGGCCCCCTTCTCCTACCTGTCGTCCTTCCTCACTCGGCTGTGTTCTGTTGTACCTCGTACAATATTGGATCTGTAAAACGCTTTATATTCCTTTAGCCAACACAGGGATGATTCAGAACAAGATTGGGTTATTACAAATTCAGGAGGCACTACACACACGGCTGTCATGTTTCAGTTACCCTTTCTCCCGGTTTAATAAAATTTGCCACACTAATACAAAGCCATCTTTTATCGTTTTCCCTGCAGTTGTAACAACTTGTCCAGCGCATTCCTGCTAATTAAAGGAGGAGAGGATGCAGCAGCTCACTGGAAAGTGGGCTTCTAGGGAGGCTGTCAGTATCTTTGCAGCCACTTAGCTCTGGTTCTTAGAGTCCTTTAACCGCCGGCTCCTCCATGACATGAGGCCTAATGAGGTCAGCAGCCGGTGGCGACATGACAGGCAGTCCCGCGTGGCGGCGGCCGGGGCAGCTGGGCGCGCTGGCAGGAGAGCAGGCACAGCGCTCCCCGCGGGCAGGATGACGCGGGCTCCGCAGCCCGTCCTCCCACGCTGCCCCGCATCGCTGCCCCGCATCACTGCCTCGGCCCTGACGTGCGTGCGACAGACTCACCGCAAACAGTCCCCAGCGGGAGCACGAGGCCGGGACAGGAGGTGGGCGGCTACACAGGACACCCCACCCCCCCAACCCCCCCGCAGCCGGCGGAGCAGATCGCCGGAAAAGGGAGGCGGTGGGCGAAAGGAAAGCGGGGAGCTGGGAGAGGAGCTGTAAACAAAGAGCTGCCCTTGTGCGAAGTCCTGAGCCGGGTCCAATCAGCCCGCTTCCTGTGGCCCACGCACTGCCCGCCGGCCCACGCGGGAGCCTCGAGGGGCGAGGCGGGAGCTGGGCGCAGTCCTTGCAGCCAGCAGCCACCTCCGCGCGCTCCGCCGCGGTCCAGCTAATTACCTGCTGCGGCGGCGGCCGTGCCCTTTAGGGTGCATTAGCATTCCCGCCGCGGGCGCTGCCCTCGCGGCGTCGGCACCGATGCCCGGCCACCTCCAGGCCCGAACGACTGCGGCTGCGGGAAGGCGGGTCGAGGGGGGCTACGGCACCCCAGGGAGAGGCCGGGAGCCGCCCGGACCTCGGAGGGGATGGGGTCCTCTCTGGGAGGCACCCGTCTCCTTCCTGGGTCCTAAGACCCTTCCCAGCCCTGCGCTCCGACCCCACTCCTCCCGGAACGTCGGGGAATCGGGAAAGGAGGGCCACGGGCAAAGCGGGGGAGGGCGCCCCCTGATTAGCATGCGGCGCCGGTTGCCCGGGCCCGGATTCCCGAGCCCCCTCCCCGCGAGCGCACACTAATAAGTTTACAAATGGAAGCCGGTGGCGCCGCTTGCAATAAAAGGCAGAAGCTGCGCTCCGGCGCTTCAATGAGAGCATTTTCCCCCGTAACAAGTGGCTGGATTCAGCTGCCTGGTGCCGTCTGAGCGGGGCGAGTTGCCAGAGTAACCAAGGCCTAGCGCGCACGTGGGGAGAGGGAGCTGGCTGGGGCTCCAGCGCTAGCCGCCGCCTGCGCGCCCGGGCCCTTCCTCAGGCCACCAGCCACTCCTCCGGGACATTGCCTCCCCCACCCCAACTTCCCCACTACATAAACTGCCTCCCTACCCACCCCCTAACCTTTCAAAGGCTCTCCGGCAGCTTGTGTTAAATTCATGAGACACACCGGGAACACCTCCTCCGCGATGGGAAAATAATGTTTAGGCCTGGAGTGTCACTGGAGAGGGGGCCCAGATGGTGACTGTGCTCAGAGCGGGCGTGGAGGCACAACCGACCCCAGGTGTGGGAGGCGCCAGAACTGGTGCAAACAGCAGTGAAACAGCAGGTGGAGATTCCAGAGCCATGGGTAGCTCAGGAGGTAGGCTTCTGAATGACCTGGGGAAGGGTGGAGGGGAATTCAGAGCCTACTAACCCTGAGTGCCACATCTAACTTCCTGAGAGGAGGCTCCAAGGACGGGAGCTCCAGAAGTTCCTGGGGTCTAGCAGCTGCGGGGAGACCAGCTGGACCGTGAGCAAAGCACCCATCCATCCCACCTATAACTCAGGGCTGGCTGCTGCTGCCTTCTCCCAGCCTTTGGCCTAGGTTGGTTTAAAAAAAGCGAGTTCAAAAGCTGAACCCGCTTTTGGTCTTCAGCTCTCAAAAGTTCACATTTTGCTCCAGAAAGTTAAGGCTGCTGTCCACCCTACTTCCTTCCCAGGGACCAAAAATATAGGGATTGTTTCTCTCTTTTTACAAGCTTGTCACTGGGCACAGGGTTCTTCCAGGCCCCAGAAGTTATTCTCTGGAGCCCAGAGAAGCTGGATCCCATAGTTCCTCTCCTGAAGCTAGGCTGAGGGCTGCTAGGCAGCCGCCTTCCAAATGGCCACATGCTAGTATCCTAGGAGATGTACACCCAAACACAGTGCTTACCGGCCAAGCAATCCCTATCCCACATGGACAAAGAGGCTGATACTAGACACTGCGAGTATGTCTAATAGAGAAAGAGCCCACTTCCTCTGCAACTGACAAAAGAAGGGAGCTCATTCCCTGGTTTTACCCAGGGAGACGGTGAAGTGGAAAGACACACTTCACCATCCCCATTCCGGAAGCTGGGCAAGCTGGGTGCCAGCCTGCATGACTGACATCGCGGCAGTCACATACATCCACAGCCCACTGGACGTCATGCTTCCGCAGAAGGCCAAAATGGGGTCCCCCACTGCCACCAGGCAGCTGGACCCTGCAGAAGAGGGCTGGCTGCCCATTCTGATCCCCTGACCTGGCTCCTCCCTTTTCCACACATGATACCCCCCATGCCCAATCATCACTAAGTCCTGTGGGTTCTACCTTCTAGAAAGTCTCTCAAATTAGTCCAAGCTGCACACATTTCTCACTAACACTGCCCTACCACCACCAGAGGATCTCAACCTGTTCCCTTTTGTGTAAATCTCCCCAGCCATTTCCTGGCACCCTTAGCCTGGTATACAAGGCCCCCCATGAACTGATCACTGTCACGTCTCCAGCTTCTTCTCTCCCCTTGTACCCTGGCTCCAGCCTGCTTGCCATGACCCAAACACAAGTCCTCACTTACTTCTGTGTGTGCAAGCTCTTCCCCAGCCCCCACCAGCCTCACAATACCCTAACTCCCCTTCTTCCTCTGGTTGGTTCCTTTACATCCTTCTACGCTCATCTCAGGCATCACCTCCTCCAGGAAGCCCTCCCCAGCTCCCTGCCATCCATCTGAGACTAAGTTAGCCTCCCAAATATACTTATCTGCTCCTTCACTAGACTGTGAGCTTCTTAGGGCCAAGGCCTGGGTCCCTGTTGACTTTTTCACAAGGCCTTATTGGCAAATGATTAAAAGTCTCGGCTTTGGAGTTAGTGAAATGTCAGTTTGATTCTTAGCTCTTCCATCTCCCATGTCACTTAATTTCTCTGAATCACAGTTTCCTTATTAAAATGGATAACGGTAATATCTTAAGGCTGTTGGGCTTAGGTGAATCAATGGGTTTAAAGGACTTAGCACAGTGCCTGGCCCATGGTGAGCAGATTCTCCCTCCCCTTATTGTGTGTACGCCCTCAGTGTCAGCCCATCTGGCACATTCTAACAACTGCTTCCTAATTGCTGAGCTAATGAATGATAAGAGGAAGAACACGACATCCTTCTAGGGCTCTTCACCACCTTGGCCATACCCTCCTGGATATTCTTTGCTTTATTTGGCACCCTTTTCAAGTGGGCCACAAAGAACTTTTGACCAAGTCACACTCCCATCATCAGCTGTGTAGCGTGCAGCAGTCAGGAGTCAGATCCAGATACATGACTGGAGGAGAAGGCAGGAAAAAGAAACAGCTAAGACTGAAGGTGGCTTTGAGCCTCTGGGTCATCTTGGGGTTTGGAGGAGAGGGAGGAGATGTGGGGGTGGCCAGGTTCTTCTGGAAGACAGAATCGTGTGGTAGTAAAGAGGCCTTACCCACATCGCCTTCTCTTTGCTGTTTCCCGACCCCTAGGCATACATGGGCTGCCCCCGAAGGTGTGGCCTGGGACACCCTTTCTATATATGAGACCCTCTCATGGCTTTTGCCATTGCTGGAGCGGGGGTATGCCTGCAGGGAACTCTGGGGAGTCCCCGAGTAGGCCCCCCTAGTCCCCACGTGGCTCTCCAGCAGCAGAAGGGACCTACAGTGCTGCCTGTCACCAGCACCATGTTGCTTCCTCCCAGGCAGAGGCCTTGCTGGTGGGTGTGCAGGAAGAGAGGCGAAAGCATGAAGGAGAGAAGGGAGAGGAAAGCTCAAAGCCCAGTAGCAGGCGCCTTGATGCAGAAATATCTTCTAGAACATGAGGGAGAAGCGCTCCATCAAAACCTTCTGGATTTCCAAGTCAGCTGGGCTGATGACCCGCAGCAACCCACCCTCCCCTGGCTGCCCCTAAACCCAGGGCCTGCTCCTGCTCCACCTCCCGGTCCCACCCCACCCCTCCTTACCCGGAGACCACACACCAGGGGACTAGACAGGCTCACTCCCTCCCTGGCTGTCTTGCAATTTTAATTTCTCACCTTCCTAAACAGCCAAGATTTATGGCACACTTGACAGAAATATTTAATTTTCCAAATGTCTATTATTCAAAGGCTGTGGAAATCTCCAGCCCTAACATTTCCGCATTAATATCCATCTAAGGCTGAGGCCAAATAAAGATCTTCCCAGAGGCGTGGAAGGGGGAAAGGAGGAAGATGAAATCCTTAGCAGACAGAAAGGACCCACAGAAAATCCCCCACGAGATCATACCATCCCCACTGCTCTTCCACTGAAGTAAATGTTAAAGCTTTTTAATTATTGTCATTAACATCACTGAATGCTTATTATGTGCCAGATACTGTGCTAAGCAATTTTAACAGCAATGATCTCATTTAATCCTCACAACCCAATAAGGTAGCCACTATAATTATCCCATTCTATAGATGAGGAAACTGAGGCACCGAGTGATCTAAGACCACTCAACTAATGAATGGAGGAGCTGAAATTAGAACCTCAATTTGACTCTTACTATCATACTGTCTCTTGTGTGTGCCTGATGGAAACACTCTTTCTTCCCAGACTTGTATATAAGTCTAGCTATGCCATATACACACATATACATACTATATTCAATTTACTTCCGTATATCACTGTGAAGGAGACTCATTGATGAATTCAACGGGGACGCTGTGTAGGCTCCCTGCTACACCCAGAGCACTGCTGTGTGGCCAGCATAACAAATGCGGGGCTAGGTCCCCTGTCTATCATGACCTTAAAATCTGCTTGGAGGCCAGGTACAGTGGCTCACTCCTGTAATCCTAGCACTTTGGGAGGCCAAGGCAGGTGGATCACCTGAGGTCGGGAGTTTGAGACCAGCCTGGCCAACATGGTGAAACACCATCTCCACTAAAAATACCAAAAAAATTAGCCGGGCGTGGTGGCGCACACCTGCAATCCCAGCTACTTGGGAGGTTGAGGCATGAGAATCCCTTGAACCCGGAGGTGGAGATTGCAGTGATCCAAGATCGCAACACTGCACTCCAGCCTGGGCAATAGAGTGAGACTGTCTCAAAAAAAAAAAAAAAAAAATCTGCTTGGAAAACTGAGCATATATTCAAAACAATGCCACACCAACACAAGGAGTACAGGAATGTCACTGCTAGGGACTCAACTTTCTCCTGAGATACAGAAGGAAACCAGAAGACCTCAAAACAAACCAGAGAGACCCTCTCAGGCCTCCCTCTAACAGGCCTGTCTCCTCTCACTGCTGGTGTAATGCAGATACAGTTAATATGCACTAAACGCAGAACACAGAAGAGGCAGGCATTCTGGCAAAAGTAAGAGGCAACTGACAAAATGAAGAGGAAAACATAAAAAGCTGATAAAGAACTCAGGAAGTCAGCAGTCTTGGGCCACTTGGTGTGTGGGAAAACAGAATCACCTACTTGCCCCGGAAGTGTCTATTAGTGCACAGGTAGTAGCTGGTGTTTATAATAATGACCCTGAGTAATGAAAAAATGATCAAACCATGTTCTGTGCATGCTGTTTTGGAAGGCCTGCATACTTTTCTTATGTCCATTTGGATAGAAATATTTCATTAAAGTGGCCAAAATAATGTTTTTTAATGTTTTGGTGATGAAAGAGGTAAGTTAGGTTCTCCTGAGATGCCAGCTGAAATACAGATTCCAATGTGTAATGAAACATCCAGCTGGTCAGGACTAGGAGTCCCTGGTGGACAGGAATAGGTTCTGTCTGGCCCACTCTGCTCAGTGCCCAGCATGGGTTAGCACCCAACAAAGGATGGCTGTCACCAGGATGCTGGTGCCCACGAGCTCATTTATCCACAGCCAAGAGATTAGCTGAAGCGAGGGAGTCTGGAACCCATCCAAAGCTAGTCCTGGGGAACCATGGATCTCACTTCCCCAGCTCCTTTGAGGCCAAGCTTAGGGCAGAATTGCCACCTAGTAGCCTCAGCAGGCCTTTGCTATGCCACGAAGGTCACCACTCCTGGGCTTCTCAAGAAAGGGTCCTAATCTAAGTTGTCAGCAGCCAACCCCCAGCTGAGAACAGAGAAGGCTTCTCCATCTCCCTTGGCCTGGTCCTAAATAGCTCTGGTCAGTTGCTGCCAGGGAAGGTGACGGGAAGAGTAAACACAGCAAAAATATGAGTGCCCTTCAGCATCACCATGGTGAGGCCTTATCAAGGATCTCAGCAGTCTGGGTAAAACCAACATTCACTGGTAATGAGCCAGAGCAAGAAAAAGAGTAAGACACAAGAGCAGGTCCAATCTATGCAACCCATACCATGTCCAGAAGGGGAAAACTCTTGCTCACATTCAATGTGAACCTAAAATGCCCCCCAACCCTCTCTATAAACTAAATACGTGCAATTGTCACTTGTATATAATCTACTCACTTTGTTAATTTTCCATCATTTATGTTGTGTATAAATGCCTGTCTCTTGTGTGTGCCTTCATCAGCACAACTGTCAGAACTGAACACATCTGTGAGGGGTTTTTTTGTTTTGTTTTGGTTTGGTTTTTGAGACGGAGTCTCGCTCTGTCGCCCAGGCTGGAGTTCAGTGGCGCGATCTCAGCTCACTGCAACCTCTGCATCCTGGGTTCAAGCGATTCTCCTGCTTCAGCCTCCCGAGTAGCTGGTACTACAGGCGCACACCACCACACCCAGCTAATTTTTTTGTATTTTTCATAGAGACAGGGTTTCACCATGTTGGCCAGGATGGTCTCAATCTCCTGACGTCGTGATCCGTCCACCTCGGCCTCCCAAAGTGCTGGGATTACAGGCGTGAGCCACCGTGCCCAGCCTGAGGGTTTTAACTTACTTCATATAGGAAAAGGAGCTGACATTATAGAATACCTACTATAGTACTGACACTTCATGTGGTTTATCTCATTTAACCTCATAACAGCCCTCTCAAGTAGATATTATTTCCATTTTACACATAAGAAAACTGAGGCTCAGAGAGGTTAAGTAACTTGCTCAAAGTTGCACAGCTAGTAAGTGTCAAAACAGAGATTCTGTTTCAGGTCCCTTGACTCTGACTCTAAGGACCACCATCGATTACTTCTTTTTTTTTTTTTTTTTTTTTTTTTTTGAGACAGAGTCTCGCTCTGTCGCCCAGGCTGGAGTGCAGTGGCGCAATCTCGGCTCACTGCAAGCTTCGCCTCCCGGGTTCACGCCATTCTCCTGCCTCAGCCTCCCGAGTAGCTGGGACTACAGGCGCCCGCCACCGCGCCCGGCTAATTTTTTTTGTATTTTTAGTAGAGACAGAGTTTCACCATGTTAGCCAAGATGGTCTCGATCTCCTGACCTCGTGATCCGCCTGCCTCGGCCTCCCAAAGTGCTGGGATTACAGGCATGGGCCACCGCGCCCAGCCCGATTACTTCTTGATGTTATCACCAGCAAAAGAGCAGACAGAAGCCTCTCTCGTGGCAAATCTGGGGATAAAGAAGACACCTTCCAGATTCAGACGAGAATGCTGCTCATTTTCAGCCTGAGCCTGGCTGGTATTTCAGGGGCTGACTTAACATGATGAATGGGCTCAGGGCACACACGAGATGTAATACGTCTTGATTTAGGGAAGCACTAGATAGGTCGTCTGATGAAATTTTACTTGCAAAATTAATTCAGATTGTCTTGGCTGAGTACTCCCATTACCCAGACAGCTGGAGAGGCTGGGAAACTGTAAACAAGTGGTCAAGAGAAGAGGCTGCGGTGGACAGGACAGCAGCAGCCAGGGCAGGCACAGCCTGTGAGGAGACTGGATGGCAGGAGGTACCGCTTTCTTCCCCCAAGGCAGCGGAACTAGAGCGTGCAGCAGAAAGACTGCAGGTAGAGGGAAGGGATGGTGTGCTGAACACGAGAGTCCTCGGGGGGGACAAGAGAGGCAAGGGAGGGGCTCCTTCTGAATTCCATCCGGTCCTCCAGTGCACTAATGGAGCCACAAGAGAAAGACAGTCAGCCCTGGGTCCCTGAATGCCGCCATCAAGCAGGCTCCAGGGACAAGCTGCCTGCTCTGAGTCAGGGTAACAGAAGCCTCAGTCAGGCCGGGTTTGCAGCAGGAGTCAGAGGTCGGTGCCTTCTGTGGGCAGGAGGAGACTGGACGGGTCAGCTCAGGAGGGATGTTAACTCACACCAAGAAAGGGAGGCAAGCAGCTGCCCGCTGTCAGGAGGGAGGCCAGAACCCAGGTAAGGGTGACAAGGTGAGGGGAAGGAGACTGACTAATGAGGAGGAATGAGAGGCCCCGCGCAGAGTTGGGCTCAACTGACATAGAGGGCGGGGACGTGACTGCCAGTCACAATTAAGGAAGGAACGGAGAGGAGATGGATTACTGTAATTATGAACCTATGGAGCACAGTTTTAAAAACGTGTTCCTCTCGTGTACATGCAGGAGGTGACAGGAGGGTGCTTTTTCTTCCTCCTAAAGCAAAGGACGGGTTAAGCCCATTCCCAAGACAGGTGTTACCCAGTATGTTGAGGACCCTGGGGTCTTAGAGAGATCAGGTGGGCCGAAAGGAAACCAGGCTGATCCAAAAGAACGTAGGCGCACCCAAGAAACCCTAAACGCACCCCTCTGGAGTGGCAGGAGGTGAGTGGCACTGACTGGGGTCGGGGGTGGAGGGCAGGTAGGTGCTGCCTCCAGGATGCATGTGGAGTTATCCTTGCGAAATGACTTGATCTGACTTACATTTTAAAAGCTTTACTCTGGCTGTGATGTGAAGAACAGACTGGGGGAGTGGAGAGAGGACAGGTGGTCTGGATGAGGATGGGAGTGAGCAGAAGGTGACAAGTGGTTAGATTTGGGGTATTTTTGAGGGCAGAACAAACAAGGCTGAGGAACTGGAAATGGGGTGTGAGATAAAGAAAGGACTCATGGGTGAATGCATGCATGCATGAATTCCCTCCTGGACCGCGCTGTGACAGGCACCGGGGGACACTGATCCTTCCCTCCCCCAGGCTTACCAGCACTCCCCGCCATCTTCTCTTCAATGTAAACCTTGACCTAAACCTGCCCTCCCTACCAGGTGATCATTCCCTCTAACCCACATTAGACAGCGCTCTGTGTGCTGGCATGGCAACCTTGCCACCTCCTGAAAATGCATTTCCATGAGAAGAACTGGTTTCAAGTAGCCGACAGTCTAACATGTAAGTAAACCATTAGAAATATGACCTGTCTGTGGTGAGAAGTGCCTGTGTCAACCTGGTCATTGCCCCCATTGTCACATCCAAGACAAGGCATTTTCTGTTGCTCCCAAGACGCGTGGCCCCAGCATGGCCATGATTCTTGGTGGCAGAGACATCAATAATGACGGTGGGCAGAAGCCCCAAGGCCTCTGAGGACAAGGATGAAGTAAAAGGAATTTGCAAACTTTGTGCCACTTGCAGCTTTCCTGAGAAGTCGAAAGGACCCTGGGCAGAAGGAGGGCAGACCTCCCCTCTGCCCCTCCTCCACCTCACCACCTGGGCATTGGATGTGTCTCGGTCCCATTTGCCAAATAAGAAACTCCCCAGAAGTGGGTAGGTCGGGAAAGGCAGGCAGACCGTGAGGGAGAGGACGCCCGCTGTGTGCATCTGGTGGCAGCCTCAGCCCCAGAGCAAATTTTACTGAGTGAAGAGGAGAAAGTGTGTGAATGTTGGCTCGGCGAGTACATAAGCAGCCCGGTAGAAAGCTTTTTTAGCAAGCTCTATGCAAATCAGACTTGGAGAAACAAAAGCCAGACCTATGCCTGCTGTGTCAGCTCCAGAGCCACGTTTCCACTTCTCATCTGGCCCTTGCTGCCTCACAGTGGCTTCTGGTTCACCAGCCAGTAATGAGAGCTCCCAGACCTAATGCATAAACAGGAAGCCACTTGCTGGGTTTTGCTTTTGGACAGCCAGCAAAAAGCATAGGGCTTTCTGGGGCATGCTGTCTCCATTTGCAGGAGTTAAGCCTGAAGTCATGGGAAAGATGGATAGATAACATGGTGACCTGCGTGTGCACGGCCTGGAGGACATCTGGGCAGCAGCCTGTGGTCTCGGGCTGCAGAGCGCCTTCTCATGCCTCACAGGCTTCAGAGGCAACCAGCTTCTGTGGACTCGCATGGACTACCTTTACGGGATGCCTGTGTGGGAGCATGGTTGCGGTCTCCCTCTGCCTACCTCTTTCAGTGCCGTCCTCACCACACCCACCAGGCGGGGCAGACATTCCTCATTTGGAAAGAGGGGAACAGATGCACACGGACTCTCCAACTGACTCTCAAGAGACTGGAAGGGGCCAGGCGCGGTGGCTCACGCCTGTAATCCCAACATTTTGGGAGGCCAAGGCAGGCAGATCACTTGAGACCAGGAGTTCGAGACTAGCCTGGCCAACATGGTGAAACTCCGTCTCTACTAAAAATACAAAAATCAGCCAGGCATGGTGGCGGGCGTCTGTAATCCCAGCTGCTCTGGAGGCTGAGGCAAGAGAATCGCTTGAACCCGGGAGGCGGAGGTTGCAATGAGCAGAGATCGCGCCACTGAACTCCAGCCTGGGCGACAGGGCGAGCCCCTGTCTCAAAAAAAAAAAAAAGAAAAAGAAAAAAAGAGAGCGACAGAGAGAGACTGGAAGGAAAAGGAAGCCAAACCTCTCCCCTTGACTTCATACCACTCACCAGTTTGGGGAGTGTGGAGAGAAAGTCGCAGGAAAACACCTAAGCGGAGGCAGGAGCCCATGCAGGGGCTGCAAGGTTGGGAGACATCGTCATCCAACGCTGAGGCCTGACCCCACCTGCACTTACTACGCCAGGAGATGCTGCATGGGCTTTCACAGCTAAAGACAGTTAATTGCTACCAGCATCTATCCGGGTGGTTTTAGAACATAAACCTTGTCTGCCAATGATATCCTGGGCTCAGAAACTCATCTGTAGACTTAACAGATATTTTTGCTGGTTCCATTTGGGCCCAACTCCAGTTTTGAAACTTCATCTATTCATCTACCTTTCACTTATGCAGCCTTATGGGTGCCTACAGCACAGGGCTACTATAGATGCTGTGGGTGGGGGTGTGAGTGGGTGGGGGTGTGAGTGGGTAGGAGTGTGGAACCTTTAACATCATCCATAAGTGTCCCCAAATCCATCTTAGTCTCATCTGCACCAGCCTCCAAAGTGGCTTCTCTGTTTTGTTTTTTTAAATCCTGCCAAGTCTCAGGAGGCTTCTCTGTTTTAAAGCCTGACCTTGACACTGTGACTTGAACCTTCCCAGTCCTCCTCTGTCCCCCTCCACTCTGTCAGCATTGAGAGGGCACACTCTACTCCGGAGAGAGACATCTCAGGGCACTAGTGACATACAGGCAGGCAATTTACAGCTCCTGGGCTTGCTCTGCATCCAGCAGTGCTGCAGTCTGCACCCCCAGCCTGCTCCCTAACCCCTTTTAACTTCCCCTCCCCTTCCCAGGCCCATAGGGCTCTCTGCTCACAGCTCCAGGCCCTGAGGAGGCCAAGTGCAGTTTGCGAGTTCCAAATATAACCCCTGAGTTCAGGTCAAACCTTCTTTTCCCTACAGCCTCTTGGAAAATGAACCAGTTTCTCATTTTTCCAGGCCCAGGTCAAGTTCCTGCAAGTTCAGAGACTTTAAATCCCTTTTGTTCCCCTCTCTTTCCACATCCTCCCTTTCCTTCTTCACTCTAGCCCACTCCCCACTTCTCCTCTGAAAATGTTCTCCCCTTGGTCAACAGTGGCTTTGGAATGATAGATCCCAGCCTCCCGTGACTTCCTAGGAGCATATGACAGGGTTGGCCCCTCCTCCCACTCTTCCTTCCTCTGGGTGTCCCCAGTGCCACATCTCCTGGTTTCCTCCTGCTCCCCTGTCTCTTCAGAAGGCTCCTGTCCTGGACCCTCCAACACTGACTCTCAGAGTTTCACCACTGGGCCTGTTCCTTGTCACTCCACACACACAGTGGCTGGGCAAGTTCATCCAAACCCTTTACCTACTGCCTATGGGCCGATGGCCCCAAATCTTTATGTCCAGCGTCTTTTCTATCTAGAAGGTAACTGGAGATGCATGATTACAGCCCACTCTAATCTCTCCTTTGCAGATAACCCCAATCCTTTGTCCCTTCCTCCCTTCTTTTTTTTTTTTTTTTCTTTTTTTGAGACGGAGTCTCGCTCTGTCCCCCAGGCTGTAATGTAGTGGCATGATCTTGGCTCACTGCAACCTCTGCCTCCCGGGTTCCAGTGATTCTCCTGCCTCAGCCTCCCGAGTAGCTGGGATTACAGGCACCTGCCACCACGCCCAGCTAATTTTTGTATTTTTAGTAGAGACAGGGTTTCACCATGTTGGCCAGGCCGGTCTCTAACTCCTTACCTCAAGTGGTCCACCCGCCTTGGCCTCCCAAAGTGCTGGGATTACAGGCATGAGCCACCACGCCTGGCCTCTCCCTTCTTTTTTACTCTCCTGGCTAAATCCCAAATCCAGCTAAACCCAGCTATCCACCCTCTCCATGCCTGCACCAGCGACTGAACGTTCCTGTAGAAAACCACAAAGCCAGTTTGACTCCTTGCATTTTCAACTTACAACCACAAGCTCTAGCCAGGCCCTCAACAGCGTCCTGTGCCCTTCCTACAGATGCAGTAAAGTTGTCACTTTATTCCCTCAGGCTGCCATGGTATGCTTTTCCCTGCACCTCAGCCTCCCCAACACCCTCAGCTCATTGCCTTGTCTCTCCATCCATCAGAAAACAAGGTGTTGGGGAAAGCCCTCAAATTGTTTTTCCTCTGCTCTCCATCCCAACAATCCCCAACACAGAAGACTTCTGTGACCAAATGTGTGGGGGTGGGGTGGGGGGTTCTCCCCACCACCAAGCAATCAGCTCTGCAGCAGACACCAATGGGGTATCCTCCAATACAACTCCAACACTGTCTACCTGGAGATAAACTCAGATCCCACTGGGTGAGGGCTCAGTCCCAAGACTGCCCTCCACAGCCAGACACCAGTTGCAAGTCCAGGCCCCGGGGGAAATTCTGGCCACCCAGCTTCAAGTTGAGATTCCCACCACCCACCTACTCTTTGAGTTTGATTAATTTGCTGGAGTGGCTCACAGAGCTCAGGGAAACACTTACTTATGTTTACAGTTTATTATAAAGGATATTACAAAGCATACAGATGAAGAGATACATAGGGTGAGGTATGGGGGAAGGGCCGCAGGGCTTATACGCCCTCCCCAGGCACCACCCTCCAGGAACCGCCACGTGTTCAGCTATCCAGAAGCTCCCAGAACCTGGTCCTCCTGGGCCTTTTATGGAGACTTCATTGCATAGACGTGATTGTTAACCACATAAAATTTTATTTATTTATTTATTTATTTATTTATTTATTTATTTTACAGAGTCTCACTCTGTTTCCCAGGCTGGAGTGCAGTGGTGTGATCTCGGCTCACTGCAACCTCTGCCTCCCAGGTTCAATCGATTCTCCTGCCTCAGCCTCCCAAGCAGTTGGGACTAAAGGCACCCACCACCAAGCCCAGCTAATTTTTGTATTTTTAGTAGAGACAGGGTTTCGCCACATTGGCCAGGCTAGTCTTGAACTCCTGGTATCGAGCAATCTGCCCACCTCAGCCTCCCAAAGTGCTGGGATTGCAGACACAAGCCACCACGCCTGGCCAACAACCACGTAAAAATTTAATTGGACAAAAAGGGTATGATCTGGATGCAGAACGGCCTGCCTGTTCAGATTCTTCTTGGCCTCTCTCTGTAGCATTCCTTCCTCCTGGGTATGAGGGCAGGACCCACTCTGGAATAAAGGTTTCATGACCCATAGTCAGATCAGAGTCTTGCCTTGGGCAGGTGAAAAGAGGGCAGGAGAAGGTCAGAGACAGAGAGATTCTGTTTACAGTAACAAGGGCTATGGGAGTTAGGAGCCAGGGACCGGGGATGAAAACATACATATACACAAGCAAACAGGAACTCGTTAACTTCTCACCACCAAATCTACCGGCTTCCCTCACTCTCATCTCATGTTCTCTGCCCTCCCTCCATGTATGTTGGGAGAAGTGTTCCTGCTCCCATCAGAGGCCAAACCATTTGTCTCGTGAATCCCAGCCCCTGACCTTCTCAAGGCCTTCATTCTGGAAGTCACCCTTCTGTTCTGAGTTATCCATGAATACCCCCACACTAGATCATGCCCTTCACTGTGCACTCGTGCATGCTCCGCTGTCTCCTGCCCTTACAAATGAAAGACCCCACTCAGCCCTGCATGCCCATCCAGCCACTGCTCTGTGCACCTGCTCCTGTGCACAGCACTCCTCAAAGAACGGTTTGTGCCCACTCCTCCGTTCCTCTCCTCCCACTCACTCTCCAACCACCCCAGTCTGGCTTCTTATCCAGGTCACCAGTGACCACCTCACTGTTGTCAAACCCTCCACTCATGTCTGTATGCTTCTCCCGTGTGACTCCCGGGGCCTCAGGACTCACCTGGCCTCTGTCCTGTCTGTGGCGCCACATCCACCCTGGCTTGCCTCCTCCCTGGCCACTCCTCCTCCATGTCCACTGCAGGGCTCCCCGCCTCTGCCCGACTCTAACATTGGCATACCCCAGAACGCCATCCTCTGCCCCTCCTCAATATCTGTATCCCCTCCTACATTGCCTCTTCCTTTCCTCTTAAACACCGATGACTCCCAGATTACATCTCCAGCCCTGACCCTTCACCCTGCCGAGAGACTGATGGTATCCAACTGCTGACGCCATCTCTCTGCTGAGTTGTCTAATCAGCATCGGCTCAAAGGAGAACCCCACCCCACCCCCCAACTCACCCCACCCCCACCAACCCCTGTTCTTACTCAGTCTCATCTAACAGCCCCATCCTCCTCTCGCTCACTCCAGATCCTTGATCCACCTCTGCCTTTCAGCCCTGCGGCAGCAGCAACCTGGGACGCCAAGTCCAAAGGCACCGGCACCATTGCATCTGTCTGCTCTGCCACCACCCCTGGGTGTAAGCCCCTTCTTCCGCCTGTGACGCTGCACCAGCCTCCTGAATAGCCTCCCACTCCCACTCCTGACCCTCTCCCGCCCATTCCCCCCAACCAGGCAGCCACAGCAATCCTGTTAAAATGTAAATCAGACCATGGCATCCCTCTGTTCAAATTCCTTTAATGGCTTTTCATTGCACTTAGAACCAAACCCCTTGCAAGTGACAGAAAACACAACTCAAACTGCCTTAAATGATAAAGAGTAATTTATTGATAGCAAAATGGCTGAGGCTGCCGTCTACCTCGCAGGTTCACATCTCAACATCCAGCATAGCCTTTTTCTAAGGGCCACAAAGGGGCTGCATAGATTGGCAGCAGCCTGGCCATTCAGTTGATTCCTTGGTCCCTAGGGGCTCTGTCCTCCTTGAGGATTCCATTGTGTCCCCTGTCTGCAGCAGCTGCCCACCTCTCCCACTCCTTCTCTGCACCCCAGATCTCTCAGGGGCCCACGACCCGCCCTCAGCCTCTGCTTGTCTTGTCCCAGGCCCCTGCTGTGAGCTGAGCAGTGTTTCACTGTTGCACATGCCCTAGCCAGGCTCCGGGAGGGGGTGCCTGCTGTGCCCCTCCCTATCCTGTCTCTGCCCTCACCTCTTACAGGAAAGGGGCCTGCACACAGGTGCCACTGCAGCCCCCCATGAAGGGCTCACTCCTTGTTTGTTAGTGTGTGTGTCTGTCCACATCAACCACCTAATGGTACCACACGGGGACATGTTCCTTCTATTAAAGAACAGCCAAGGCCGGGCGCGGTGGCTCACGCCTATAATTCCAGCACTTTGGGAGGCCAAGGTGGGTGCATCATGAGGTCAAGAGTTTGAGACCAGCCTGGCCAACATGGTGAAAGCCCGACTTTACTTAAAAAAATATATACAAAAATTAGCCAGGTGTAGTGGTGTGTGCCTGTAATCCCAGCTACTTGGGAGGCTGAGGCAGTAGAATTGCTTGAACCCAGGAAGCAGAGGTTGCAGTGAGCTGAGATCACGCCACTGCACTCCAGCCTGGGCAACAAGGCAAGACTCTGTCTCGGGAAAAAAAAAAAACAGCCAGGAAACAGGCATCCTTCAGAGCCCCCTTCATACCACAGCTGCCTGGGATGACAAAGCCAGGAAGAGGGGAGACCTGGTCATGCACGAGGTGCTGTGTCCTGGGTCTGCCTGGAGCTAGGTCAAGCCTGCCTGAGGCCAAGCCAGGCCCACACGTCAGACAGGCACCATATGGTCTCAGACTCTCACAGGGAACATGTGCCCTGAGCAGAAGTGCCCTCCTGTGCAAGACAGCCCTCTCTCGCGTGCAGATTCGGCCCCTTCTGCTGAGCGAGTGTGATGGATTACTTCACCTCTCAGGACTTCAGGGTTTTGTGTGTAAAATGAAGGGGTCTCAGAGCTGGGGTAAGCAGCCCCACAGACAGATGTGCCTCTGCTCTGGGGTGTTTGCTCTGGAACTGTCATACAGGGCACAGAAATCTTCCCTCTCCAAAATCCTCCCAGCTGCCACCAGAGGTCTCTTCCCAAAATGTCAAAAGGATCATGTCGGGCCATTCACTCTCTTAAAACCCAGTGCTTAGAAGAGGAAGTCTGAATCCCTCAGCAAGGCTGTGGGGACCAAGGTGCCTCTGTAGCCTCATCTCCTGCAAGCTGATGGCCAGCTGAGCAAGACACCCTGCACTTCTCTGACCACACCCCTTGTCTCCAGGCCACCATGCCTTTGCTGGGGCCATCCCCTCTGCTTGCAATCCCCTTGCCTCTTTGCCCTACGTCTCCACTTGCACAATCTACTTCGTAAGTGAGCCTCTGCCCACATGGCCCCCGTGCATCCCTGCCTACCCCACCCCCAAATCAGAATTCAGGACCTCTCACTAAGCATCCATGGCACTGGGTCCTACTCCTGCTGTACCCAGTACTTATCACATGTCATGCATGGTGTCTATTTTCATACTTCGAGAGCCCCTGGGTGCCAGGCAGCACAAGGGAGACAGCATGGGCCTCAGAGTCCAGCAGGCCTGCAATCGATTCGGGCTGAGTCACCTACCAGCGCCAGTAACAGGTGATCACTGTCACACACAGGCTTCAGGCAGGCTGCCCATGCATGCATTCTCCCAGCGTCCTTCACCCTGTGGACAGCAGTTCCCATGTGTGCCCTCCCACAGCCACCCTCTGAGTCACAGGCTGGGCAGCCCCGCCCACCCTGGCAGGTACCCAGCAGCCCTGGGCCGCAGAGTCCCCTCACACCCGGCATATTTATCCCGCTAATGAGTTCTTAAAGCTCTAACAGGGCTCTTTCCACTGAGCAGGTTCAGTAACAGATTCTTATAAAAAATAAATTCAGCACATTAAACCCAGATTTCAGCATATTAGTAGACCCATGGGGAGGGGCCTGAATTTACCAAACACTAGGCAGTTGCTGTCTTTTAATTAAAAAATAATGATGACAAGCTCATGTAATGTCTGGTCCCTCCCTAAGAAAGATTTTCTGATTTCCCATGTCAGACGTTTCCATGGAAAAACCAAGTGTTTATGTCAGGACAAAAAAAAAAAAATCCCTGAATGTCTGGAAACAAGAAGCCTTCCCTGCTTGGCTCCTCTGGTGCCAACCCCTCAAACACCTTCCTCCCTCCCCTTATCTGACTGCTGCCTTGAAGGTGTCGGTGAGATTTTATGCCTGTGTGAGCATGTGGTCACCGCCGACCAGAGTCTAAAGGAGCCCAGCTCCATCTCACCACGCTATTCACTCATCCCTCTGTACTCCACTCGTGCAGCCACTCATCCCTCTGTACTCCACTCGTGCAGCCACTCGCGCACCGGCTGAGGTCACTGTGTGCTAGGGGCGAGACATCCACAGATGCCCAAGGCAAGGTCTCTGGCCTTTGGGAGCTCAAAATCTAAGATGCCAAGAGCCACGATAGAGGAGTGCCCAGGGTACCCTGGAGGCAGAGAGAAGGGTGAGTGTGTCCAGGACAGGCTCCCAGGAGAGGCACTGTGGAAGGAATGGCCACTGAGCTGGCTCATGAGGATGAGTGGAGGGAAGAGAGGGAAGGGGACTTCAAGTCGAAGGGACTGTCCACGCAAAGGAACTGAGGCACACAAGACAGGAGGATGTGGAGGAAGCGCTGCCAGAGCCCAAGGGGCAGAGTGCCGGGGAGGTACATGGAGCTCTGCATGCACGAGGCTTAAGCTGGACAGTCAGGCAATGCCAACCCCCTGACCTTGCTGTTCTTAAGCTGCGCTCAGCCCCAGAACCTGTTGGGATTAGAGAGGAAGCAAAGCCGTATTTGGTTTCTCTAGCAAGATTATGAATCATCATCTTGCATTTCCATTTCATGCCCAGTTCTGGGCCTGAAGCTCCCCACAAATTCCATCCTTACTCCTAGTAGCCACAGTGGGAGGGGACTTCAGGAGGTGGGCGGAGCATCTGTGACTCAGGAAGGGGAGCGACATACTAAATAACTCAAGGCTAATGAGGGAGCTGAGCCAGAAGCATGTCCCAGGTCCTCTCCACACACTGCACGTTCCCTAGACTCCATCCTTCACCTTGGACACACTCTGTGGGGCAAGACTCCCATGGGGACATGCTATGAGCAGCCCTCTCACAGTGCTGGACTCCCATGCGGACTGCATCCCCCTTCCTCTAGGTGGATCTCTAGGGAGAAAGAATCAGGCTGTTGCAGGGGCAGGCACAGAAGCCATGTCGCCCTAGCCCAGCAGGTGCAGTCTCCACCTCCTAGAAGGACACAGGCAGGCGCGGTCCCTTGAGAAGTCCTTTGCCATTCCAGAGAGAATCTTTCCCAACTGAAAAATGCCCCTGACCACTTTTCCAGACCAGATCTCATTTTGGCCCATCTCCCTGAAGGTGCAGTCCTGAGAACTAACCCACGACTGCAAGGGAGACTGCAGGAGCAAACCCACAGCAACTGGGGGCGAACCAATTCAACAGGAACAGCAGCACCAATGCTGCAAGGGCTGGTTTGCAAGGAGGGTCCCTGCTGCTAAAATCTCCTGTCTCCTCCACACAGGGGTTCCCCCTTGGAGGATGCAGCCCTACAGAGAATGGCTGTACCTCAGGGCCAACACCTGACCCACCCACAAAGACCACGGATTCTTTGGTCATGGGCCACAGAGACACGAAGGGGAGAAACCGAGGGTACCCAGCCACACCGAGGGGCACCGGCCCCCAAAGCAGAAGTCAGGAGAGATGTGAAGCCATCTGGTCAGAGTGGGAAGGGTGGAGCCTGGGTGCCGCCCTTGGCTCTGTCTGAAAACATGCAGGAAAGCGCTCAGTGCACAGCACACGCCTCCGCAGTTCTCAGTAACTCCTTCTCAGTCTTTATCAAGCCTGAGTTAAAGAACGTCTAGGTGTTGTTATCCAAAGATCCCTAAAACTGGTGCTCCCTACCTGACCATTATAATCAAGATTTCTGGATTCCAGGGCAGGTGAAACTCAATCAACAGTTCTCCTCCCTTTCATTCAAAATCCATTGCCACTGTTGTTTCACACAAGACAGAGGTAGTTAAGAGCCTGGGCCCTAGAGTCAAATGGTGCATATTAAAATCTCATCACTTCCTCGCTGTGTGACCTCTGCCAAGTTACTTAACGTCCCTGAGTCTGTTTTCCTCATACACAAAAGAATGGTTAATAATAATCGTACGTCAAAACACCTCGAATAGTGCTTACTACAATACGGCAATTACTCATTCCATGCCAGTTACTATTGTTACTGATAGTGGGCTACATGGTAGGATTGTTGGCAATTTCCACCCTCTTACATTTGCCTCACTGTATTTTTTAAACTCTCTTCAATGAGCACATATCACTTTATAACAAGAAAAAAATGTATCTTAGGAAAATAACCTTCAATTAAATTCACTTAATATAGTTTCAGCCAAATGAACACTCTTAATGACTAGAGATAAGGCAGTTTTGAGGGAAAGAGCTCCATTTCTGGTTTGACTACATAAGGACGTGTAGTAAGAGATGCACAAAAGGGCTCAAAGCTGTGGCTGAACAGTGGGAACCCTGCAGAGAGCCACAGGAAACCGGCCAGTGACCCCGCGGGCCAGGCCTGTATGTCCCCTGGTTTGTTCACAGCTGGCCTCTGGCCAGCTGTGAGGCCTTCAGTCAGCTGCGTAAGCTCCCTGCCTTAGTTTCCCCATTCACAAATTAGAGAAAGCAGGAACCCTGCAGCACACGGTTGTTGTGACAATGGACCACACTGAGCGCACCCTGGGAGCCCGGGCTGTGCTCAACAAGCCTCAGGTCCCCTTGCCCCTAGGTCTTCAGTTTCATCTTATGGTCCCTTAATGGAAAAGGACAAATATGGCTTCAATGAATCCATTGAAGAATCTCTGTTGATTCTTTCTAACCCTCCTTATCAAGCCTTAACCTCTCACATGTACATTAGGACCAGAGCTCTGATGACCCACAAGACACCTCCTTTCCATGTCCCCGTGGTAACTCAACCCTAGAAAACATCACAGGTAGGGGGTGGAGGGACACAACTTCCTAATAACAGCTGTGCTGAAATGTCCAAGTTGAAAACAAATAGTACTCTTTAGCCTGTAATCCCAGCACTTTGGGAGGCCGAGGCAGGTGGATCACCTGAGGTCAGGAGCTCAAGACCAGCCTGGCCAACATGGTGAAACTCCGGCTCTACTAAAAATAGAAAAATTAGCCAGATGTGGTGGCACATGCCTGTAATCCCAGCTACTCAGGAGGCTGAGACTAGAGAATCGCTTGAACCCTGAAGGCAGAGGATGCAGTGAGCCGAGATCATGCCACTGCACTCTAGCCTGGGTGACAGAGCAAGACTCCATCTCAAAAAAAACAGTATAAAAATAGTATTATTTAACCACTTTGTTAAGGTATGATTGACATGTAAAAGGCCAAACATATTTAATGTATACAACTTGATGAGTTTGGGGGCAAGTATACACTGGTGAAACTACTATCACCACCAAGGCCACAGACACATCCATCAGCTCCCACAGTTTCTCTCACCCTCTTTATAATTATTTTCATATGTGTATGGTAAGAACGCTTACTATCAGATCCATCCTCTCTGCAAATTCTAAGTATAGAACACAGTATTGTTAGCTATGGGCACTATGCAGCGCAGCCGCTCTCCAGAACTGACTCGCCTTGCGTAGCTGAAGCTTTGTGCCCTCTGACCAACAACTCATTTCCCCTCCCCACCAGCCCCTGACAACCATCATTCTACCCTCTGCTTCTATGAGCTATTTTAGATTCCACATATAAGTGAGATCATACAATATTTGTCTTTCTGTACCTGGCTTATTTCATTTAGCACACCGTCCTCCAGGTTCATCCATGTTTTTGCAAAGGTAGGATCTTCTTCTTTATTAAGGCTGAATAATATTCACTGTATGTGTGGACCACATATTCTGGATTCCATTCTTCCAAGAGGAACACTCTCTTGGCTACTGTGACTAGTGCTGCAATGCACATGGGAATGTAGATATCTCTTCAAGATCCTGATTTCAATCCCTTTGGACAAATACCCAGAAGTGGGATTGCTGGCTTGCATGGCAGTTCTATTTTTAATTTTTTGAGGAACATACATTCTCTTTTCTTTTGAGATGGAGTCTCACTCTGTCACCTAGGCTGGAGTGCAGTGGCGTGATCTCAGCTCACTGCAACATCTGCCTCCCGGGTTCAAGTAATTCTCTTGCCTCAGCCTCCCGAGTAGCTGGATTACAGGCACACACCACCATCCCCGGCTAATTTTTTTGTATTTTTTGGTAGAGACAGGGTTTCGCCATGTTGGTCAGGCTGGTCTCAAACTCCTGACCTCAGGTGATCCACCTGCCTCAGAAAAGTGCTGGGATTACAGGCTTGAGCCACCACACCCAGGCCTAGTTTTGTTGTTTTTGTTTTTGTTTTTGTTGTTTTAACTTTTAGGTTCAGGGGTACATGTGCAGGTTTATTATACAGGTAAACACATGTCACAGGGTTTGATGTACAGATTATTTCATCACCCAGGTACTAAGCCTAGTACTCAATAGTTTTTTCCGCTCCTATCCCTCCTCCCACCCCATACTGTTTTCCATAATGACTACCAATTTACATTCCCACCAACAGTGTACGGGGGTACACTTGTACCAGCTATGAGGCTTTCAGCCAGCTGTGCAAGCTCCCTGCCTCAGTTTCCCCATTCACAAATTAGAGAAAGCAGGAACCCTGCAGCACAGGGTTGTTGTAACAATGGACCACAAAAAGCATATGCTGGGAGCCTAGGCTGTGCTCAACATGCCTCAGTTTCCCCTTCCCCTAGGTCTTCAGTTTCCTCTTTACAGTCCTTTGCTGAAAAGCAGCCATAAAAAGGTCTTCTTTTCTCCACATCCTCACCAGTATTTGTTATCTTTTGTCTTTTTTTATTATGGCCATCCTAACTCTTGTGAAATGTCTTCTCATTGTGGTTTTCATGTGTGTTTCCCTGGTGATTAGCAATGTTGAGCATCTTTTCATATACCTGTTGGTTATTTATGTGTCTTTGGAGAAATGTCTATTCAGATCCTCTGCCCATTTTTTAATTGGGCTGTTATTTTGCTGTGAAGTTGTAGGAGTTCCTTATATATTTTGGATATTAATCCCTTATCAAATATATGGCTTGCAAATATTTTCTCCCATGACATAGGTTGCCTTTTCATTTTGTTGATTGTTCCCTTGGCTGTGCAGAAGCTTTCTCGTTTGATGTAGTTCCACTTGTTTATTTTTGCTTTTGGTGCATATGCTTTTGACGTCATACCCAAAAAATCATTGGCAAGACTAATGTGAAGGACCATTTTCCCTATGTTTTCTTTTAGGATTTTTATGATTTCAGGTATTATGTTTAAGTCATTAATCCATTTTCAGTTAATTTTTATGTATGGCATAAGATATAGGTCCAATTTCATTCTTTTGCATGTGAATATCCAGTTTTCCCAACACCATTTATTGAAGAGACTGTCCTTCTTCACTGTGTATTCTTGTGCCTCTGATGAAGATTAGTTGACCACATATGTGTGGATTTATTTCTGGGCTCTCTATTCTGTTCCATTGGTCTATGTGTGTTTTTATGCCAGTACCATATTGTTTTAATTACTACAGCTTTGTAATGTAGTTTGAAATCAGGAAGTATGATGTCTCCAACTTTGTTTAAGACTGTTTTGGCTATTTGAGGTATTTTATGGCTCCATATGAATTTTAGGGTTTTTTTTCTCTTTCTGTAAAAACAAATGCCTTTGGAATTTTGATATGGATTACATTAAATCTGTAAATCACTTTGAGTAGTATAGACATTTTGACAATATTAATTCTTCTAATCCATGGGATATCTTCCAAAATATAGGATACCTTTCCATTTATCTTCTCAAGGGTATTTTTTTGGCCAGGCACAGTGGCTCATGCCTGTAATCTCAACACTTTGGGAAATCAAGGCAGGCAGATTGCTTAAGCCTGTTCGAGACCAGCCTAAGCAACATGGCAAAACCTTGTCTCTACAAAAAAAAAAAAATACTAAAATTAGCCAGGCGTGATGGCACACCTGTAGTCCCAGCTACTTGAAAGGCTGAGATGAGAGATCACTTGAGCCCAGGAGGTCGAGGCTGCAGTGAGCCATGGTCACACCACTGCACTCCACCCTGGACAACAGAGCAAGGCCCTATCTCAGAGAAAAAAAAAAAAAAAGGGTATTTTTCCTGACACCTACCTGTTATGGCCTTTTTGGTTGCAACAGCTTATCCAGGTCAACTGACAAATGTTATTGAAGACTTACTCAAAAGGCTTACTCAGAAATAGATAGGACAGCTCCTGCCCTTAAGAAGTACCTAATCTTCTGGGCAAAACTGACACAGGAATAAATAGTTTCAACACACCGTGTGATAAGTGCTCCAATAAAACTGTTCAAAGTTTGATGCTGGCTCAAAGGAGGGGGCAATCAGCTCAGCTCTGAGGGGATGGATCAGCAAAGACTTGAGCTGGGTCTTAGAGGATGAGCAGGAGTTCAGCAGGTGGGTAAGGAGGTAAAGACAGAGCCGCACCGGCAAGGGCCCAGATGTGTGAACTAGCACAGCACATTCCGGTAGCTGCGCCTCAGTCCAGGGGCAGGGCCCCAGGCTGCAGGGCAGTACGTGGTAAAAATATGCTGGAGAGAGAGGCTGGGGCAGGTTGGAGAGGGCCACGTGTAGCAGACAAACAGCTGTTCTTTGTTTTGTTTTTAAGAGACCGGGTCTCACTCTCACCCAGGCTGGAATGCAATGATTTGTGATCATAGCTCTTCAACTCCCAGGCTCAAGAGATCCTCCCACCTCAGCTTCCCAAAGTGCTGGGATTACAGGCAAGAGCCACCGTGCCTGGCTGTTCTTGATATTTTTTGAGTCCAAAGTCCTCTTTGAAAATCTGATGCAAGCTATTGTCCTTGTACCCAAAAATGCCTATACTGTACTCATATCTTTGCATATAACTCAGGAGGCTTCCCACCCCTCAACTCTACCAATGATCCGCTGGGTGTTAGTGATCCCCAGTTTTTTGTTGTTTGTTTTTTATTTTTTATTTTATTTATTTATTTATTTTTTTGAGATGGAGTCTCACTCTGTTGCCTAGACTGGGGCGCAGTGGCACGATCTCGGCTCACTGCAACCTCCATCTCCTGGGTTCAAGCGATTCTCCTGCCTCAGCCTCCCATGTAGCTGGGATTACAGGTGCGCACCACCATGCCCGGCTAATTTTGTAGTACAGACAGGGTTTTGCCATGTTGGCCAGGCTGGTCTCGAACTCCTGACCTCAAGTGATCCGCCCACCTCAGCCTCCCAAAGTGCTAGGATTACAGGCATGAGCCGCCACGCCCAGCCGAGCCCCAGGTTTTAAGCTCCCATGAGGATCCTAAGGAAGACACCCTGGTAATATGCCCCTGTCCCTTTGCCAGACCTGTCAGATGGCTCAGACCCTGCACTCTGTGGTTTGAATGATTAATCCCTAAAAGCATCTCCATGCACTTTCCCACATCCAAGCTGCCCTCCTCTTACCTGGCTGCTTGCCCAGGACTGTGAAGCCTTTCTATGGTGTCTCCCTAGAGACCTGGAAGAGCCTCCTGCAAACCTGGCAGTCACCTTGTGAGCACCTTTCTTGTCATTTATATACATGCTCAATAAACCTAGGCCCAGCCCCAGCCCAGGAAACACTCCCTTCTTGGTCCTATAAGTCCCACGATTCGCTGCCTGCCACAAACAGCTTCTCCACTGTGACAAAGTCCTAGCCCCAGCCCCACGATAACTCAATTATTTTAACATTGCATTTGGTGGGTAACCTTGAAAAGGCCTTTGAAAGCCAAACAGATTATAGCTGCTGTTTCCCTTTATCTGGCTGCCTATTTAGCCCTCCAGGAGCTCCATTAAACCATCCTGGCACACATTTTCTTTGCAGAAACCCACCGTCCAGCCCCCAGTGGAGGCGTTTTGCTTGTGTGTTTGGTGACCCTGTTCAGCTGGGAGATGCTGACATGGCTTCAAATATTTAACCAGTTTAAAGACATTGGTAATGGCAATAATGGCAATAACTTTGCTGATGGCCGCTCAAATTAAACTCCAGATCAAATAAGATTTGCTGAACCTAAAATACTAATTAACTCCCTGGCCAGCTTCCTTCACAGCAGATGGCCACATGGGGCAGCTGTGTGTCCTGGGAAGAGCACTGAACTTGGGAGTCCATCTGCAAAGGGGAAAATCGTGCTTATTTTCATCATGTTGTTGTGAAAAGCAAATAAGATCATGTTCGCACAAGTGGTTCCTTTTGTGACCTATTACGAAGTGGATACGAACATAAGGAATCGTTATCATTGGTAGTTAAAGATGCTCCCGGCTCACCCTCGGGGGTCTGCCCTGGGATTTGCCAGACCTGTTCTTCAGAAGCTCTTGAGGGCAGAGGGAACACAAGTTGGGCAACAGGCCCAGGACTGTCCCACCGGCCCCCCAAAACCACCCAGCATCACCAAAGAGGCTGTCCTCTCCTCCCACAGGGAGGAAGCTGGTCCCTTTGAGGGGTACCTTCCCCTAATAGAGTGTTCCCTGTGCTGCCTCCCAAACCTTAGAGAGTTCCTCCCAGCTGCAGTCTCGGCTGGGTGCTTCTCATTTGCTTTGGAGGTGGCCCTGGCCTTGGGTACACCCAAGAAGCTTTGGGGGCAGGTGTTCAGCACCACTTTTCTTCTCTCATACAGAATTTCCCAACCTGGAGAGTGAAGAGAGGAGAAATGTCTAATCTGGCCCCTGGCTCAGCAAGGACACTAGGCCTTCTCTCTGGCACTTCCCTTGGGAAGATGCCAGTCATTCCTGAAATACAGTTAGAGCCCTGAGCCCCCAGCCTGGCATCAGCAGAGTCACCCTACAGACTTCCTTGTCAATATGTTGCATTGGTTTGCCAATGCAGAAACCCAGCCCTTTCCTTTTCCTGACCTCCTCCTCCTCTGAGGACAGATAGGTAGTTACCCAGGAGGGCTGCCAGTTTCAAGATCTCAGACCAGCAGCAACCCTGAGAACCTGGCCCGTCTCTGCACTTCAGGCAGAGAAGGGACCCGAGGCAGTCTGCCCAGCCAGCCCTAAGCGGCCAGGAAGCCAATGATAATGGCTAATGCAATACATGCAATTTCATTACTAATGTGAAAATTGATTCTAACTCACGGAGAAAGGAAAGGGAAATCTGCTTGGAATGTTAAGTCTCAAGGATTTGGAATGGCTGGATGTGCCTGTGCTAGGAGAGGAGGCCTTTTACAATGTACACCCCCTGGGGAGGGAATCAGACACTTTGGTGGAGCAGGGGTTGGGGGTCACCTGGACATTTTTGAGTTCCCTGAAGTTCCCCACCTGTAGTCAACTACTGCTTTCCCCTCTTTCTTCCCCAGGAGGAGATGCCATCTCCAGAAACAGGTCCTCTCCCACTGCCCTGACGCCCAAGTGATGCGCGGCCCTGTCTTGGAAAGCAGCCTCGTCCTGGGGACAAGCACACAGCGGGAGGGATGGGATGTGTGCCGCTCCAGAGGCCGTGAGCCTGTCAGGCCGGAAAGCAAGCATCTTCCTATTCCTAAGGAAAGACTTCTGTCCTCGTTAGAAAGTGCGATATAAGAAAGTCTGTGGCTGTGACACACTTTTGTTTATTAAGGCTAAATAACTAAGAAAATATTTTTATTTAAACCTTGGCCATGGCCATACATCACGGACTTGCCATGTGGTTTTTCTTGTCATAGGATAGAGCACTTCCCTGCCCTCCACTCTAGGTCTATCCTCTCCACAAGGAAAACTCACTCAAGGTTTGTTTGTTGGTTTTTTTTTTTTAAGAACAAACAAGTATGTGTTCCAACCTGTACACAGAAGAACATATATTTATTCTACAACAGATCCCCTCATTCATTACTGAGCATCTACTTTGCTGGTGGCACTGGGCCAAGACTGAAGCTGTAGGTAAAGGAAGCTGCACAGCGCGGCAAGGAGGAAGGCGCGTGCCCATCCACAGTGCACCATGATCGCCCGCTACATAGGCGGGTGCAGAGCATCTGCAGGCCTAAGAAGAAGGAATGATTAATTCCGCCTCAGGGTTTCAGGGAGCTTCCAGGAGACATGTGTGTTTGCTTCCTTCACTGTGGGCATCCAGGTAGGACTCCCCCAGGCAGTACAGAAGCTGCCTGGCAAGATCCCAGAGATCTCATTTGCACACACCCATCTATCTGCCTTCTGTTCATGCCCAATAAAGAGAAGGAGACATCGCTATTAAGGATGGTAGATTTGATTTTGAAGCTTCCTAAGAGGCTGAGGCCCTCTGCAGAGTTTCAATATCTCCGTCTCTGAGTTTCCGCCTCTGACCACAACCCCAAGGCTCTCATGCTTCCCAGTCTCTCATTCCTAAAGAACCTGTGGACCAGGTCAAGAGAGGACGATGCAACCATGGAAGAGACAAGGGGTCCTGCATGTCCACTAGTTGGGGGCAAAGAGTAAGGAACAGCAACATAAATAAGCTAGGCTCTCCTGTGGCCCTCGGAGTCTTTGAATCAGTTACCCTGAGTCCTCTGTCTTTTGAGGACACCTCCCAGGAAACAGGTCTCGGCTCCCTTGCCCTCTTGCCAGCTCTCTTCCGAAAGAACTGTGGACTTTATCAGCGTGTCTCAGAGTGAGGCCCTACACACTGGGCACAGTGCAACCAGAGCACATGCTCACAGGGTGGAGCATGGGGAGCACGCCCTAGGCCTCAACCCCTGGCCGCCTCCTCAGCAGGGGTCTGGGCCGGGCAGAGCTGGTGGTCAGCCTCCCTCCAAGTCCTCTGCCAATCAGGCCTCCCATGCTCTGTTTATGTAATTGACTTCTTAGAACTCTAGATGCAGGACTCTTCCTTTGCTGGTGGTTAATTCCATCTTGTTGGTGTGGGTCCACTGTTCTTCCTATTGATCACTCCCTATTCATCCGGTAGGGTAGCTTCGTTCCCTGCCGAGCCTTATATCAATTGGATAATCCACCTTCTCCCTCCTCACCTGAGCCATCAATACATACGTCAACCAGAACAGGCCCAAGGACGACACCCTCTGGCACCAGAGACCCAAAGGAAGGGTTTGGTTAATATCTGTCACGTGACTAAGCGAGTACCTGAATAAATAAACAGATGAATGTGACCTCTCTCCAGGCCCACCCTGATCTGTAATCAATGTTCCAGGTCCAATTGTTCAACAGCTCCGCATCCATCTGTCTGCAGCTCAGGGCGATGTACAGCTTTTCACCTTTTCTGTACAGACACCATCAGGCATTGGCTTAAGGCTCGCTGAAATTAAGACACCCCCCAACTAAGACACATAGACACGGAAAGCTTTTGAAACAGAGAAAAAGAGGTGGTTTGGGCCCAACTTGTCCTTCAGGAACTGCTGCCGGCCCTGCGAGCTCCTCTTTGTGTTCTCAGAGCTGCAGGACCATCTGCTTCATACACTCTTTCGAATTGTTGCAGGAAAATAGCCTAACACTTATTGCTTTAGAATACTTTTTAATCTACCTTTCTGTTCTTTGTGAAAACATCTGCCTGACTTGATTTTTGGCACCTCTCATCTTCTTAGTGCTACACACAATACTTCAAGGATGGCTTTATAATCTTCCACTGCTCCCCTAAGCCTGACATGACAGTTCACCTGTGCCTATCTTCTCGTCTTTTTCCACCCCTGGCTTGGGCCCAGCATGAGATTCATGCAGCGAGATGGCCAGAAGGAACCAGTGAAGCATGTTGGGACTGTATTCATGCACGTGTATACCTACCCTGGAAAAAGTACAGTGATGCCTGCTGACTGAAGGCAGGCACAGTGTCACTTTCATATCTTAACGACTGCATGTTACATGGGAGCAAGGTAGGAATAGGTGCAGCAATGCAAATGTGCACAGATATACACATAAAAAATGCAACGTTCACTGAGTTGCTGCTATACTAATAATAACATGTTAGCCCACTGCCCATGCTCAGGTAGTAAGTGTTTCATGTATTTTAACTCATTTAATCCTCGCTACAGTCCTGTGAGGTGGGGGATGTAGAACCGGGATCCCGAGCTGTCCTGCTCCTTTGTCCTTTAGTGACCTTGCCCTACACACCCCGCCTAGCCAGCTCCTTCCCTCCTACATGCCCACTTCTAGGCTGTTCCACAAGTGTGGTGCCTGGACAGTGTCACCTCCCTGCCCTCAGCACTGCTCCAGGATCCTGGGTGGGGGTCCTGGCCTGCTCCCTACCCCCTCCTTTTGCAGGCTTTTCCAAACTCCTTCTTCCCTCCCTCCCTCTTACCTCCCCCTTCACACTCCTCTCTTCCTTCCTTGAGACCACTAAGGCCCCCAAGCCCTCCCCAACCCTCCCTGCAAAGATCTGCAGGCAACCCACCCTTCCCTCTTCCCTCTGGTCCCAGGAGGTTCTTCCCTGGATCCCCCACCTCCTCAGGGCCCCCATCTGCCACCCACCAGGCTCTCTCCCGGGTGTGCTGGAGCCTGCTCAGACAGGCTCACAACAGTGGGCCGTATGCACCTCTTCCCAGCTCCGCATTTAGTGACATCACGTTGGCAACTTAAAATTGACCATGGTATTTACACCGTGGAAATCAGCAAACCCTACAAGTCAGGGCTTCCCCCAGGAGAGCCCGCTGTTGAATACCGGCCAGCTTACTGCAGGGAGTAAACTCTCCTAGGGCAACCAACCATCAGGTTTGCCCGGGATCATCCTGGGTTTAGCACTGAAGTCTCGTGTCTCAGGAAGTTCCACAGAGCTGGGCAAACCAGGATGGTTGGTCACCCTAAACTCTTCATCCCTGCTGAGTGCCCCCCATTGGGAAGTGCTCCCTCAAACCTCTGCCTCTGCTCCCAGGGATTTTCCTGGTCTCTCCTCAGCTGGGCTGCAGAGGCCATCTGTCTGTCCCCATGTCCCCTCTGGACCTGTCCAATGCTCTTCTACTATGGCAGTCACCTCCTTCCCACACCCAGGAAGAGCACCAATGACCTCCCAGTGGCCAAATCCACTAGACACTGTTCGACTCTTACTGTACTTACTACAGCGTTTTCCACCATGGACTATCCCGCATTCTACCTGGGTTTCTGAGCAACCTCTCTCCTGGCTGTGCTACCCGTGGCTGTTCCTCCTGATCTCTTTTGTGGACTCAGGCCCCAGCGTGCATGGTTCTTAGCGCTCCGTCATCAGCTTCTCTTTGGTCACGTTAAACATTCTTTCAAGGGGAGCTCATTAAAGCCCCTGTGCCCCCTACTTGCCCTAATTTCAAAATCCCCAGCCCCACCCCTTGTCTCTATCCTGGGCTCTGGGTGTGTGCACTCAATTCCACATAGATATCCCTCAGTCACTTCAAAGCCAACCAGTCTAAAATGGAACTGAATCCGTCACCTTCTTCTGCAATCTGGTCCTCCCATCTTCAGTGTTTTGGTAATTGACTCCAAACTGCCCCGAATGAAGAATCTGAGCCTCACGTAAACACCTGCCTTCCACCCACCACCCACCACCCACATCCACCAGCCCCTAGGTGTCCTGCGATTCCACCTCCTTCGTGCTTCTGGGCCCACACTCCCCTCTGTACCCTGGTGCCTGGCTCTTTTGGCAGGATCACTGCCAGGCTCAGCAGGTGCCTTCGTGCCTCCAGCCTGTGTCAGGGCCACCATCCTCCACATTACAGCCAGAGTGATTATTTTTATTTTTGAAAATAAATCTGGTCAAGCTATTTCTGTTTAAAATTTTTCAGTGGCTTTCAGTTGCTTTCCGAATAAAGTTAAAACGTTTTTGTTTTTGTTTTGAGACACAGTCTTGCTCTGTCACCCAGGCTGGAGTGCAGTGGGGCAATCTTGGCTCATTGCAACCTCTGCCTCCTGGATTCAAGCAATTCTCTGCCTTAGCCTCCCAAGTAGCTGGGATTACAGGCATGCACTACCACACCCGGGTAAGTTTTGCATTTTTTGTAGAGACAGGGTTTCACCATGTTGGCCAGGCTGGTCTCGAACTCCTAGCCTCAGGTGATCCACTCACCTTGGCCTCCCAAAGTGCTTGGATTACAGGTGTGAGCCACCACACCCAGCCAAGTTAAAACTTTTGAACGTACACATAAGACCCTCCATAATCCAGCTCTGCAGATGCCCCAATGACCCAACCCTGGTGTAACATCCTTGGGCCAGACAGCAGCGGTGAGGCAGCAGGGGCACTGGGAGAGCCAGCACCCCTGAATCAGACTGCCTGTGCCCATATCTCTAGGCTCAGCTATTAAAAGGGGCGCTAGCAGTACCTGTGTGCAGGGTTGTTATAAGGACTAAGCTAGATAATACAAGGAAAGCCCTCAGAACTCTGCTCAATGCTTAGTGAGTGTGCAGTATATTATCATTCTGTAGATATTATTAACCCTTACCTTATTCTCTGCCATCTCTCACTGTAGAAGTCCCCTCTGACCCAGCTGTGACATGTGCTTTTCCCTCTGCTAGGAGGCTCTTGTCCTTTCCTTTGCCAGACTAATTCCTCCTTGTTTATTGAAATGCAGTTCCAACTGCAGTGCAGGTTACTCCTCCTCCAGGAAGCCTTCCATGCTGCCACATCTGATTTTACCGTTTTCTTCCATGTCTCTGCGCCCCCCTACATTGGCCTCCACCTTGGCACATCACACCGCATTGCATCATCTGTTTACTTCTCTGTCTCCACCACTAAGTACTGAACTCAGGAATGTGTCCCCTTAGTGCTGAACACAGGGCCTGGTGAATAGACGGATGAATGAGTGAATGAAGCCAGCAGCCCTACCGGGCTCATCCCCTAAGTCTCCAGGTACTGCCCTTCCCACTCCCTTCCAAGGACAAGACCAAAGCATCTAAAACCCCAAAAGAAAGGGGACAAAGACAGGCCGACTGTCTTTGTCCTGAGTCTCCAGATACTTCAGAAAACTCTGCTTGAGGGATGAATCATAGGAATCCACTTGGGAGGGACCAGTAACTGCAAGAAGGCCAAGGCCAGTGCCAGAAAGCAGAAGATGCTAATTATGAAGCCAGTGAAATGAAACCAAGGTTTGCAGCGTACGGGGAAAGAGTCCACACTAGAGCAAGAAAAACAAGGCAAAGCGAGCAAACTGTTTAAGCAGCCAGCCGGCTCAGAGGGAGAAGGACAGATTAAATCAAACCTCTGACAGGCAATCAATAGACATTCAATTAACAGTTACAATATTATTAATTTACACAAAATGTCTAAACAATACCCTTTCCCCCTCTGAGAGGACTTTGATTCAATGCCTCTAAGCTGTTGGGACATTCCCTGACAATACCACAGGGCCACCCGACTCCTGGGTCCACACCCAGGGCGGACCCCCGGGCACAAGGGCAGCCAGATCAAAGGAAGCTGGGGGCAGGGTAGGGCCCACAGGGCTGCAGAGAGCTTAGCATGGAGCTGGGGGATGGATGTTCAAAGCAGCGAGTCCAGGTCACTTTGGGGGCTAGGGAGGAGCAACCAAGGACTCAGGAGGTCAAATCAGGACCATGCAATCACCCTTGTGCCAGTAGCCCAGGGCCTGAGTGGCCACAGGTACCCGGCTCCAGCTGTGGCTGTCTTGCTCCATGTTCAATCGTGCACCTGCCAGGTGCGCTCCTGAATGGAGACCTTCCACCTGCCCCACATCCAGAGGTGGAAGCAGGGGAAGGGTCTCCATTTGGGAGTAAAGGGGAGAAGAAGGGATGCCATCTGCTCCACAGGGACACCCAAAGTTCACTGGTATGACATCCTTGGGCCACAACCATGAGGTTGCATGGTGCTAAGAGAAACAGGCAGGCTGGGCACGGTGGCTCACACCTGTAATCCCAGCACCTTAGGAGACCAAGGCGGGTGGATCATCTGAGGTCAGGAGTCCGAGACCAGCCTGGCCAACATGGCGAAACCCCGTCTCTACTAAAAATACAAAAATTAGCTGGGCATGGTGACATGCACCTGTAGTCCCAGCTACTCGGGAGGCTGAGGCAAGAGAATTGCTTGAACCTGGGAGGCAGAGGTTCCAGTGAGCCGAGACTGCGCCACTGCACTCCAGCCTGAGCAACAGAGCAAGACTCAGTCTCAGAAAAAAAGAAAAAGAAAAAAGAAACAGGCAGAGTTCAGTTGTAACCATGACCTTGGGCAGACCCCTCACTGCACCAGTCTCAGTTTCCTGATCCAGTAATATGGGACGATCCCGGCACCCACCCCAAGGCTGGTGTAAGCACTGGAGAGCACATGTACAGAGCATTGGAAACTCCTGGTGTCTAAATGATTATTTGGGCAGCGCTATGGAGCAGGTGCCTGTGGCAAGGGCAGACGACATGAAAGGAGGATGTGGGGAAGGAAAATGTCATTTCTCCTTCCATAAACAAACATGCATGAACCAGGCACAACAAGCTCTGAGTTTCACTCTTGATCTTTCTGGCCTTGATGAATGAATTACGAAAGAGGTTGTAGGGTAGCATTTACACATAAGAATCGCAAATCCACCCACATTTTCTAAGCCCTCCAAAAGTCTAGTCTTAAGCAAAGCACTCTCTCAAGGAAAGCATGAGAGCTGTCTCCAAATATCTAAAGGGCTGTCACACCCTTCTGCTTAGACAGCTCCATCCTTCCGCTCCTGAGCCTATGAAGGGAACCAGGAAAGACTCATCACCCCCACTCTGCAGAGAGGAAACTAAGTCCAAAGAAGTAAAATGACTTGCTCAAAGTCACACCGTAGCAGGTCTCCTCTTTGTGAACCGGCATTTTCTCCAGCCAATGATGCTCCAGAGACATCAGTAGGACACAGGTGCCATCCACTGTAGGGAAGCGGGGTCTAACAATCAGAGTTCTCCTCATCCCAAAATGCCATCCAGCTCTGAATCCCCTCCACACCCCAGGGCCATCTCTGTCTTCCTACATCACGGAACCTGTAGCAGGTCCCTTGGTTTTTCAGAGACTTAGAACCTTCTTAGGTCTCTGAACCCCATGCTCAGCCCTGCGTGGCAGAACCCAGTCCGCCCTGTAATGCAGTTGTCGAAGACAGAGGCTTCCGTCTGGAACCCAGGTTTGGGACTTTGCAGGAAATGGCTTCCCAAATTATGGATTTTAAGCACAGATGACTGAAATAGATATTTGAAAGCTATTCACCCAGCCAACAGCCACCTCCTCAGCCTGGAGATGCTGCCTCCGTTGGCAAATGTGCTTTCTGACAAATTTTACTGTGCAGACTAACGACTCACCAAACTGGACCAGAGTGCAGAGCTGCCCCCAGGATAAGTCCCCCTACCCCCACCCACACCCCAGCAAGGACCCATCTTCTAGAGCCTGCAATAGCTTGGGCTCCTGTCACTCTTCTCCATGAAATATCCTTCCCCTGGAGCCTCTCCCCACAGGCCATCGACCGATTCATTTGCTCACCATTATTTTTTAAACTCAAATTTTATTAGCAGTGGAGCATGAGTAATAAATACTAATATACTGTTTGCACTTGAATTAGCCCTGCATGTCCTGGGACCACAGGGCTATTTGTCAAAGGCAGACGTTTCTCCACACCTGCACCTTGTGGTTGGCACACAGGCATTTCCAAGGTCAGGGACTCTCAGGCATTAAGCAAGAACATGGGGCCTCATAGGACTCACACTTGGGGCACCCTTACTCCTAAGCGGGCCACTGAGCCACCAGGAAGGAAGGGCAAGTGGAGCTGTAATGCTAGAAAAAGGAGAACGGGATCCTAGCTCCACTGCTTACCAGCTGTGTGACTCGGGGCATGCCAGTTTAACCACTCTGAACTTCTGTCTCCTCATCTATAAAACAGGTCAACAGCAGCTGCCTCCCAGGGTTGCTGGAGAGATTAAATGAGATGCTGGATGTGAAAGCACCTAAAAGCAAGTGTACTTGCACACAGCAGGGATGGTGGTTGAGGTGGGAAAGGTAGGTTGCGAGAGAGGCTACTCCCTATCAGGAGTCAAGGGATACATTGAAATCATCTCCACCTTGCTTCACAGAAGGATAAGTGACGGACAGCACTTTTCCCACTTCCCCCACCACTCCCGACAGGGGACTTACATGTGTGACTATCCAAGCACATCTAAGAGACACTATTAGGCTGCATCTCTGTGCAGATGTCAGGAACCCAGTGCTGTGCAAAACAGATGCGGTCACTGGTGCCCAGGCTGGGCTCTAGGCTCCTCCCTGTAGTAACTGCTAGGGGCTCAGACTAAGGTGGAGGAGGTCACAGCCAAGGGCAATCCCTCTAATGTCGATGGGCACAGCGGCTGGGCTTGCTCCTCTCTTTGGTGCTCGATCGCTTTGCTTCTTTCAACAAATATTTGGCAAGATCCTCCTGTAAGCCAGACACTGTGTTAAAGTGTGGCATAGAAGTGGATGTGGTGACTTGATGCCTGGCCTCCCACAGCTCAGTGCTACAATGCAAGTTGTAGGTTACAATGCAAGGTGGGAGTGCTCCAAAGGGAACGAGGGTTGGGGCTGCAAGAGCACATGAGGGTCGGGGTGGGGGGTTATGCAGGCTCAGGGAGGCGTCAGGAAAGGGCTTCCTGGAAGAGGAATGGATAAGGAGTAGTGAAGCAAGAGAAGGAGAGGAGGTGGAAGGAGGGGTTGCAGGCAGAGTGAACAGCATGTGCAAAGGTCCTGAGGCAGGGAGCCAAAGCTACCCTGGGAAACTAAAGTGCTGTAGATGGGCACATGCTCAATAGATGGTGATATGGTTTGGCTGTGTCCCCACCCGAATCTCATCTTGAATTGCAACTCCCACAGTTCCCATGTGTCATGGGAGGAAACTGGTGGGAGGTCATTCAATCATGGAGGCAGGTCTTTCCCGTGTTGTTCTCATGATAGCATCTCATGATAGATCTCATGGGTCTCACAAGATCTGATGGTTTTATAAGGGGCAGTTTCCCTGCACAAGCTCTCTCTTTGCCTGCTGCCATCCATGTAAGATGTGACTTGCTCCTCTTTGCCTTCCGCCATGATTGTGAGGCCTCCCCAGCCATGTGGAACTGTAACTTCATTAACCCCTTTTTCCTGTATAAGTTACCCAGTCTCGGGTATGTCTTTATCAGCAGCGTGAAAACAGACTAATACAGATGGGATCCCTAACACAGGCTCAGAGGAAAGAAGGGTCCCCCATAGTCCCTGCCCTCAGCCAGCCTCCAGTCAAACAGGGGTGACAAGACCAACACATTTCAGACAGACTTAATATAAAAAAAATATAGGGTCAGGTATGGTGGCTCACGCCTGTAATCCCAGCACTTTGGGAGGCCAAGGCAGGCAGATCACGAGGTCAGGAGATCAAGACCATCCTGGCTAACACGGTGAAACCCCATCTCTATTAAGAATACAAAAAATTAGCGGGGCGTGGTGGTGGGCACCTGTAGTCCCAGCACTTTGGGAGGTTGAGGCAGGCAGACTACTTGAGTTCAGCAGTTCAAGAACAGCCTAGGCAACATGGTGAAACCACGTCTGTACAAAAAATACAAAAATAAAAAATAAAAAATAGCTGAGCATTGTGGCCCATGCCTGTGGTCCCAGCTACTCAAAAGGCTGAGGTGGGAGGACCGGCTGAGCCCGGGAGATCGAGGCTGCAGTGAGCTCAAATCCCGTCACTGGGCAATAGAGTGAGACCCTGTCTCAAAAAAATAAAATAAAATAAAAGGACTTGTTTGTTGATGAGCTCACTCTATTCACAGCGCATGTGTCCCTGCTGAGGGCCAGGATAAAGTAGCTGAAGGGGTTAACCAGAGCAGGCCTCCCAGAGGAGGTGAGGCTGGTTCCGCTGGTAAAGAAGCCTCTTCCTCCACCCGTGAGTGGGACCACCAGGCCCTCTTTTTCCCCACCTGATTGGAAACCTTGGACAACAATGAGGCTGTATCTGCTCTGTCAGCTGCATATAAATGCAAGCACAATGCCACCTCTCTCTCACCAGACGAGGCCACACGCCGGGGTGGCTTAGTGTGAGCTAGGCTGTCTGGCTCAGCCACACATCACAAAGGTAACAAAAGCACCTGAATGCCCGTCTTCCTCCCAGCCCCCAGCCCACCCCGGGAGGATGCAGGTGCGAGTGTCTGGGGCGCAGTTAGGTCTCTGGGAGGAGATAAATCCCCAGCACGGGCTCCAGGAAGGCAGGAGGGAACTTGCAGCAGCTCCCTGCTCCCCTCCTCTGCTGGGATAAGCATTGCCATGCTCCCTCTCTCACCGGCAGGGGTCTGCCCTGAGGGGTTTTAACTGAGTGGAACACCATCTGCTCCGGGGTCCCCACCCAGCAGACCCTGCAGACAGATGCTGTCCAGCTCCTGCCCCCGCTTCCTCCCAGTCTGGAAGCATCTCCACCCCGGGGCCGCAGGGAGCTGAGGCTGCTCTCCACATTCCATGAAAGCTGAGGCCTGGCAGGACCCCAGCAGGGGCAGAGCCACAAAGATGACACAGCTCCAGAAGCCAAAGCCCCGGCAAGCCGAGGCGGGGTCAGGGCAACCCCACCTGCCTTTGCATCCTCCAGGTTCCCCAGGACTGAGCGCTGGCTCTGGTCAGACCCTCTGCCACGGGCTGGCTGTGTGACTTTGGGCAACTTCTGCAACCTCACTGAGTCTCAGTTTCCCCACTTGTAAAATGTGAGTTGTTGAGGTTTAAATGAGAAAATGTTTCTTCTGCCTAAAGTGTTCAACTACTATTTTCATTAACATCATTCCAGGTTTCCTCTTGGACACTTTGTCAAGTGACCGCCCTTTAGCCATTTATAACCTGACTGTGATTAGCACTTTAAAAACGAACTTTTTTTTTTCTTTTTTTTGAGATGGTGTTTCACTCTTGCTGCACAGGCTGGAGTGCAATGGTGCAATCTAGGCTCACTGCAACCTCTGGCTCACTGCAACCTCCGCCTTCCAGGTTCAAGTGATTCTCCTGCCTCAGCCTCCCAAATAGCTTGGATTACAGGCATGTGCCACCACACCTGGTTAATTTTGTATTTTTAGGGGAGATGGGGTTTCACCATGTTGGTCAGGCCGGTCTTGAACCCCTGACCTCAAGTGATCCATCAACCTCATCCTCCCAAAGTGCTGGGATTACAGGCATGAGCCACTGTGCCCGGCCTAAAAACAAACTTTTTGAATTGATGTATACTGTTTACATAGAAAAGTGCACATGGCTGGGCACAGCGGCTCACACCTGTAATCCCAGGGCTTAGAGGCCGAGGTGGGAGGATCGCTTGAGCCCAGAAGTTCAAGCCTGGGCAACATAGAGAAACACTGTCTCTAGAAAGAAAAAATATAAAAAATCAGTGGGGCATGGTGGTGCATGCCTGTAGACTCAGCTACTGGGGTGAGAGGGAGGGTGCCAGGGTGGGAGAATCACCCTGAGCCCGGGAGATGGAGATCATGCCACCGCACTCCAGCCTGGGCGACAGAGTGAGACCTGCCTTGAAGGAAAAAAAGAAAGAGAAGTGCACATAAGTGTGCAGCTCGAGGAATTTCCACAGAACTAGCTCTCAGATCACGAAATAGAGCATTATCAGTATTCTAGAGGCCCTTTCTCAGGCCCCCTGCCAAGGCTAACTGCTATCCCAGCTTCTATTACCATAGATTACTTCGCCTGTTTTTGAACTTTATATAAATAAAATCACACAGTACGTACTGAAAACACCTTCAGACTTAAGAAGCCCTTTCACAGGTGGTATCTTATTTGCTCTTCCCCAAACCTGTGAGATTAGGTTTTTTATTGTCCCCATTTTATTGCTGAGCAAACAGAGGCTTCAGATACACGAACAAACTTGTCCAACGCCGCACAGTGAGTAGAGAGGGGGACTCTAACTCCAGCTGTCCAAGCCCTCCCGTCACCCCCCACCACACCAGGCTACTTCCCACACATCAAACCAGCCTCTCCCTGTGCCCCAGTTAAGGCCGCTCCTCCCCAGAGCCCTACTTCCTCCAGGAAGCTTCCTTGGATTGCTCAGAGGAGAACCATCAGCTTGTCCCACTCTGCCCCCATCCCCAGCCTAGACACGGGGACGTAGCAAGCGGCTAACCTTGGTGTGGGTCTCATGAGTGTGTGTTGACTGCCTGCTGTGGTTTCTGTAACACCCCTGCTGGTCTCTTCTCCATGTGCCTCTCAGAGTCACAACACCCAGAGGACAGGGCTGCTTCTACAGCTCTTTCCACGCCCTGCCCAGTATGAATGGGGCTGGCTGGCAGCTGGGGTTGGAATGGGCACTGCATTAGGTCAGGCGGGGAGCAGGGCACATGCTCCCCTGGTTTGATGGGAGGCTCCTGGTGAGTCCGTCTAATGAAAGGTATGATACCAAAGGCACTAGGGGCCAGGGGACCCCATTTCAAACCCCGATTCTGCAAGTCACATGATCTCAGGCAAGTTCCTTCCCTCTCTGAACCTCAGTGCCCTCACCTGTGAAATGAGACGGCTGGACTCAATCTGACTTGACAAAGCCATGGTACCCTGTGGCCATGTCAGATATCGCCCCTTCCCAGGGCCCCTTCCCAGCGCCCCTTCCCAGGGAGCCCAGCGCCCCTTCCCAGGGAGCCCACAGTTGGCCTCAGGCTTCTTTGGACCCAGCACTGCAGGCATCACGGATCCACTGAGAAGGGTAAGAAGGGGAAGCCTGTCCAGCAGCCTTGACCAGGGAGGTCCAGAGCCACTGGGCATTCATGGTGCAGCCCCCGATGGGCTCCAGGAGCCAAGAAGACGGAAGGTGGAATAGGACCTCAGCTCACCCTGCAGACCGCAGGGACCTCTGTCATCCCCACACAAAGGCGACCTCTTCCTAGGGCTCTCTGCCACCACAGTACCCAATCCTGACCTGCCCAGTGCCCTGCCACGTAACTAGCTCCGCGTGATGATAAATGCCCCCAGGATGCAGGCAGCCCCTAGCTCACACTGGGTATGTCTGAAGGAGCACCCCAGGTCTAATCCATGTTCCCAGAGCCTCCTCCTGACTCATGGCAGCTACAGTGCCCACAGCCTGATCCAGAAGTTAGCGCTGTCAGCCCAAACGCCACCTTTGCTCTTACCAGTCACCCCAGTACAGTCCCCCTTGACCCACTGATGCCAGGCTCATCTGGGTTCGAGGAGGGGGTAAAGTGCCTGGGGCCAAGGGCCAGGTAGGCCTGGGGTTACTCTTTGTACTGGTTCAGCTCCATCGCCGGCTACACTAACCTGAGAAACTAGTCCTGTCATCCACCAGGGGAAATGTGTTTTTGAGATCACACAATCGACTTTTCAATCCCATACATCTGCAAGTCGAAGGCGGCCCATCCAAGCTTTCCAGAGTCAAGGCTCATTGCTAGTCTAGGGCTCCAGAGTCCAGGGCCTCTGCAGACAAGCGGCTCACCAGAGCAGCCGTTCACCCACTAAACGCATACTGAGCACCCAGTGCTGTTCTGGTTGTTGGGGAAAGAATGCAGAAATGGCCGGACACGGTGGCTCACGCCGCTAATCCCAGCACTTTGGGAGGTCAAGGCTGGTGGATCATGAGGTCAGGAGATCGAGACCATCCTGGCTAACATGATGAAACCCTGTCTCTATTAAAATACAAAAAATTAGCCAGGCATGGTGGTGTGCGCCTGTAGTCCCAGCTACTTGGGAGGCTGAAGCAGGGGAATCACTTGAACCTGGGAGGCAGAGGTTGCAGTGAGCCGAGATCGTGCCACTGCACTCCAGCCTGGTGACAGAGCAAGGCTCCGTCTCAGGAAAAAAAAAAAAAAAAGAATGCAGAAGCAAACAGTCCCTGTGCAATGAACCCATGCCTTGTGGGGAGACAGATGATGATCTCTGATGACCTCCCCAAAGCATCCAAGGGTGGCCTGACCTTGCTCTACCAGCCCCACCCTGATCATCTCCCAGCTGGGCTGCTCAGGTTCTTCCCCTGCTGGGAGCTGGAAGTTCCTTAGAAAGGCACTGGCCACACGGAGAAGCAGTGGCTAAAGAGACGAAGGCAGACCCGGGCAACACTGAACCACAAAGCCCAGGTTCAGCTGTGTGACCCTGTGTCGGTGTCTCAGGTTCTCTGGACATCTGTGTTCTCCCTTGTCCAATGGGACTAATAAGACCTGCCGTGGAGGGCTGGTGTGAGGACCTGCAGTAACGCAGGATGGCAACTGGAGAAGCAGCGAGAGAAGTAGCAGCATTATTGGCCCAGGAATACAGGACAAAAGTCGGCTCCTCCTCCACCCCTAGAGCCCAGGGTCAAGCTCTTGACATACCCCCTCGCACTTCCCTCCCCAAAGGAGCTGAGGGGAAGAGAGAGCCCAGCAGCCGCCACCCCACAGCTCCGTGCAGGAGAAATGCACTTTCTCAGCTGACTTCCGCCACTCAGACAGCCCGATTGCTTTGTTTACTGCCAATTTGCACCCCACCTGGCAGATCTCATGTTCCGGCCTATTTACTCTGGACTCTGGCAGGACCGTTACGTTTCAAAGGAGAGTCGGCTGATGCTATTTCAGCACAAATAAACTGGTGAGCTTCCTCCATCTAGTTGCCTACGCTGTGCTCTTAGATTTGGGTCAGCTGAAATTTTGGCCCCCTGATGGGGTGTCTGCATCCCCACCCAACCTCCTAGGAGCAGCGGAGAAGCAACAGTTCTCCTAGTCCTCAGGCTCCTGTCCCCAGGACCCCACCACCAATCTGGCATCTGACAGATTCAGCAGGTGTCTGTGCACACATTTTGTAAGGGCCCAGCCTTGAGATGGGGCCACCTGTGCTGCTCTGTGGCTGTGCCTGGCACATAGGAGGCACTCTGGAAACATGTGCTAAAGAACGGATGTGTGACAACGCTCAGCGCAGCCCTGTGGCCAAGGATCTATCTCCCTCATAAGGCAGGTCCCAGCCCTGGACATTTCTCTAGGCCCCCAGGCTGTTGTCTTCCTGGCCAGGGGATTTCAGTTTGGGGAAGGGTCTTGGAAACTGAGGTAGGAGGAGACTGAAAGTTGGCTTTGCTTCTTGTTCATTAGGTAGCTTCACATTCAGAAGGCTGGAATGGGGTTCCAAGGAGGGTGCAGAACAAAGACCCATGGGAGCCAGGCGCAGTGGCTCACACCTGTAATCCCGGCACTTTGGGAGGCCAAGGTGGGCGGATCACCTGAGGTCAGGAGTTCAAGACCAGCCTGGCCAACATGGTGAAACCCTGTCTCTATAAAAATACAAAAATTAGCCGGGTGTGGTGGTACACACCTGTAGACCCAGCTACTCAGGAGGCTGAGGCAGGAGAATCGCTCGAACCCAGAAGGTGGAGGTTGCAGTGAGCTGAGGTCGCGCCACGGCACTCCAGCCTGGGCAACCGAGCGAGACTCCGTCTCAAAAAAGAAAGAAAGAAAGAAAAAAAAGACCCATGGGAAATCAATTTGGCTCAGTCTAAGGTAAAACCTCCTGGTATGTTTAGAAGTCACTTGCATCGACTGAGCACATCCCCTACGCCGGGCAAGGCACTGGGTGCTTTCATGTGCTCCCTTGTTTCACAGCTGCCCAACTCAGCGATGGCCTGCCTTAGGATCACTCCAGAGCACGGCCCAGGCTGCCTAGTTCATATCCCGGCTCTATCACTTGGCTCATGTGTCATCTTGGGCAAGCTACATAACCTCTGTGGTTATGTATTTCCTCATGTGTAAAGTGGGACAACAGTACCTACTTCATAGGGTTGGCTGGAGAATCAACTTAATACATATAAAGCATCTAGAACAGTGCCTGGAAGGTGGTTAAGTGCTCAATGATGTCAGCTTTCAGAAGAAGGGGAAAATTGAGAAAGAGGAAGAAGAGCAGAAGGCGGCAGCAGCCGAGGCAGGATAACCACCCGCGGGAGATAATAGAAGCTCAGGTAGGACGTCAAATGCAATGATCTCGAGTTCCTTCAAGAATAAGATTCTAGGATTCATTTAACCTCCCTGGACTTCATTCAGTTTTCCCAGCAATACAACAGGCGTTCTCATTACCTGACAAGTGCTGCTTTCTTCCGTGTGATATTCTCTACCTTGGGAATAGCAGGTGTTCCCAGGGACCACTGCCTCTACCACCGCACAAACTGGAAGGCACAGGGTGGCAGATGTAGCCCTGGGCAAGGGGCAGGAGTCCTGGGAACTGATCCATCTTTCCAATCAAATAACTATGTGGCTTTCGGCTAGTTACTGAAATTCTGAGAGTCTGGGACAATAATTTTAACTGCCCTCCTGTCTCTCAGGTTTGTGGCCCTGTGAGCTCTTTGGGGGAGAGGACACAAATCACCAAGAACATAATAAGCCATTGGGCACGTGACTACCATCAGAAAGTGGCATTGTGGGCCTGGCGTGGTGGTGCACACCTGTAATCCCAGCACTTTTGGAGGCCAAGATGAGGGATCACTTGAGCTCAGGAGTTTGAGTCCAGTCTGGATAACACAGTGAGACTCCATCTCCACAAAAAATCAAAATATTCGCCAGGCATGGTGGTGCATGCTTGTAGTCCCAAGCTATTGGGAGGATCAGTTGAACCCAGGAGGTTCAAGCTACAGTGAGCTGTAATCATGCCACTGCACTCCTGCCTGGGTGAGAGTGAAACTCTGTCTCAAAAAAATGAAAAACAAAACAAAACAAAAAAAGAAAATGGCATTGCAACTTCAGCATAAGGGCAGAGTTGTGCTGACCTCCCACCTGGAAATAACTCTACAGGGTCTTCTGCATATCCCGTGCCCCGCCCAAACCCACTTTTGTCTTCTTTAATTCTGAAGATGCCTCTGCTGCCTCCAAAAAGAGAGATGTTCCAGTTTCCATCCCATCACCAGCCATGCTAGGGACCTTGTTCTGTTGTCATCTTAGGAACTGAACTAGGCTAGGGGAGATGCTGTCAGGAGCAATAACAACCATGACTCTAACAATGCTACCATCGGATTTCTTCCAAAGAGACTCCCTATTCTGCTGCTGTTGCTGAGAGTCCAAGACCCCAGTCAGATTCCACTCCTTCTAATCGTCGGCTACTAACCTGGGGCAGCCAGGCCAGCCAGCCAGGCCCTCGGAGGAGGTGGTGAGTGGACACAACCCTGGTTGGTCCAGTGGGGGCAGGACTGCTTTTAACCTCCTAAAGTCCTGTCTCACCTGAGCACTAATCAGTGCTCAGACTCGGCAGCTCAGGAGAGGGTCTCCTCAATGCTTTATGTCGCTGCCTTCTTCCTGCCTCCACACCGGGCCCTTCCCTGGATGGCCTCCGTGGTGGAAAAGAATGGCACGTGATTCAGGAGGTGGCTCTTTAATCACTTCCCCAATACTGCCAGTGACCCTCCCACTCAGGGATCGAAGAAATCAGGCCAAGGGAAGGCGAGTCCCAAAATGCACAGAGGCGCCACCACTCATTCTCCGCGCCTGCTGATGGCTGGATGGGCTGGGACTGGGGCTTGAGGGTGCCGGTTCTGGAAATGAGCATTGGCCTCCTTGCCTAAGAGATGAGGAACAGAAATATAGAAGCAGTAGTGAGGTAGGCTGGGCGCAGTGGCTCATGCCTGTAATCCCAGCACTTTGGGGGGCTGAGGCGGGTGGATCACCTGAGGCCGGGAGTTTGAGACCAGCCTGGCAAACATGGTGAAACCCTGTCTCTACTAAAAATACAAAAATTAGCCAGGTGTGGTGGTGGGCACCTAGACTCCCAGCTACTCAGGAGGCTGAGGCAGTAGAATCGCTTGAACCCAGGAGGCAGAGGTTGCAATGAGCCAAGATCGCGCCTCTGCACTCCAGCCTGGGCAACAGAGTGAGACTCCGTCTCAAAAAAAAAAAAAAAAAAGAAAGAAACCAGTAGTGAGGTAGCCAGAGGTAGAATCTAGCAATTAGGGAGGGATTAGTGCATATTTCACATACACTTGTGTACCCACAAGCATGCATGCATGCACACAAAGGATTTCCCACTAGAGCTTGAAATCACACTGCCTGGGTACATATTTCAACTCTGCTGCTTACCAGCTATGGGACTTTGGGCTAATGAATCATCTACTCTGAATCTCAGCTTCCTCATCTGAAAAATGGGTATAATAAACTTAAGGTTATTATCATAGTGCATTTGGGCTGCTGTAACAAAATACCATAAACTGGGTAGCTGGTAAACAATAGAAGTTTGTTTCTCACAGTTCTGGAGGCGGGGAAGCCCGAGATCAAGGTGCTGGCAGATTCAGTGTCGGGTGAGGGCTTTTGGGTTCATAGATGGGCCTCCTCACTGTGTGCTCACATGGTGGGAGCGGTGAGGGGGCTTTGCGGGTTCTCTTTTTAAGGGCATAATCCCATTCGTGAGGGCTCTGCTCCATGACTTAATCACCTCCCAAATGCCCCACCTCCTAATACTATCACTTGGAGGTTAAGATTTCAACATGAATTCTGGGGGAACACCAACATTCAGTTCATAGCAGTTATTAGGAAGATTAAGATAATATATGGAAAGCACTTTGCATTGTACTTGGCACATAATAAGCATTGAATACTTATTAGCTATTATTATTGTCATCATCATTGTTGAATTCACAGCTATGTGTCAGCCTAGTGTTAGAGACAAAAGCACAAGGCCCTATCCGTGCCCCCACAGAGCCCATGGTCTAGTGCCTTAAAGAATCAAAATCATCTGCCTGCTTAGTTCTAGACCGATTTTGTTTGGATGCTGCAACTGGACCAAACAATTTGTTGAAGCATCTCTTTTCCAGCCCTTTTGCTCCTGCATGCAGGGCCACAAGACCCAGCAAAAGACACAGGCTAAGCCAGGCACAGTGGCTCATGCCTATAATGTCAGCACTTTGGAGGCTGAGGCCAGCGGATCACCTGAGGTCAGGAGTTTGAGACCAGCCTGGTCAATGGTGAAACCTGGTATCTACTAAAAATACAAAAAATTAGCCGGGGGTGGTGTTGGGCACCTGAAATCCCAGCTACTCAGGAGGCTGAGGCAGGAGAATCACTTGAACCTGGGAGGCGGAGGTTGCAGTAAGCCAAGGTCGTGCGCATTGCACTCTGCCAACAGAGCCAGACTCCATCTCAAAATATTTTAAAAATTTTAAAAAGACACAGGCTGGGAAGCCTGGAGCCCTGGGCTTATGCTCCAGCTCTGCCACTCCCGTTACACTGCTTGGACAAGTGACTTAAACACCCTGGGCTTTGGGCCCCTCGTCTCTCTGGGGCTTGGACTAAACCCACTATAGACTTTTCTGATTAAAAAATATATATATAGCTTTGCTGCCTCCCAAATCCCCATCCTTTCACCAGCCTTGCTAGAGACACTATTCCGTAGAGTCTTAGGAACTGGACTGGGCTAGGAGAGACGCTATGAGGATGCAACACAATAATAACTACTAATAACCACTGCTGCCACGGACTGGTGCTCAGCACAGCTGCCGAGAGTCATGGAGGCCAGGGCGGGCTTGCATAGCTTTGTGCCCAAAGTTGCACTGCTGGAGCTGGAAAAGCTGGGATTTGTCCTATGTATCTGATCTGGAAGTGGCCAGGCCAACCACTGCACCACACAGCCTCAGGGGGAGCAATGGAGGTTGGGAGGGAGACACAGGGAATGCCCTTCACTCACTCCCGGAACACAACCTCCCTTCTCAGCAGCCTCCCCAGGCTGGAGAACAGGGAGAGCAGAAACCGGCCAATACCGGCTTCCCCTGCCTCCAGATGTGCCCTATCTTCCACGCCTTCTTAAACTTTTCTTTTTCATTAAGTGTGCCTTGCAGCCAGCCTCTCACTTACACAACTTAACCTCCTCTGGGCTATTGATTTCTCATTCTATTAAATCCTCCTCTTTAACTCTGGCCCTTAAACTCCAATTCTAAACCTGTGTCTACTCCCTAGTCACGCTCCCAGGCCACCACTACGACTCCTCTGTGCTAGGGGCCGGCCCCTTCCCACTCCCTCCTGGGGGCCTTCACAGGACTATCACACTCAACTGGGAACTCCGTGAAGTAGAGTTTACTCTATGCCTTTGTTTATAGGGCGGAAACCGAGGCAGCAATCCTAGCCCGGCCTTCTATTTCCCAGCTGTCCCCTTCCCGAGATGCCCACTGTGACTCAGCACTCAGGCGTCTGCGTCCTCTCTCCCGACACCCCGCAGCACGGCACAGCTATCACCCTCACCACTTGGGTCTCCCTGCTCTCCAACTTTAGGCGGAAGTCAGGGGTGCACAGGCGGGGGCACCGTTTGCCTCATGGGGCCTGCCCATGGCCTCCCTGGGGCAAACGATGCCAGCCTCACTTTGACAACACAAGCGGGCACCAAGAGGCTGGACACTGAGGACAGGAGAGGATCGCACCAGGAAGCCTGGGACACCCCATTCCCGGAAGCCTAAGGCCACACAGCCCCTCTGGCTGCTCTTCACCCTCCGCAGCCTCTGAATTTATCTCTGTAACAAGCGTCTGTTAAACATGAGTTGAGGTCCCTTAAATGGGACAAATATTGACTTAACACCTGTTCTATGCAAGCATTAGGGATAGCTCGTGAACAAAGCGGACAAGGCCCTGCCCATTTGGATGGCAGCTCCACGCTCGGTTCCCGGCAGTGGCAGGCACAGACGGAGGAACTTCCAGGGCAGTGAATATCAGACACGAGGGTACCGTGGAGGGAGGGCGGCGAGGGCTGGCAGAAGGCTGGGGAGGTGAGACTGAGGCACGCGAGATGCCTTAAGCTGGGCCCCGGGAGCACGCGCCCCAGGCCTGTTCCTGCACAAGACTAGACAGTGGCTGCTGCCCAGGAACGCAGCAGCCGCCGCCCGAGGTGAGCCCCGATGGCTCCAGGCTCCTCCTCAGGCACAGCACATCCAGGCACGCACTGTCAGCTTTCCCTCAGACCTGCTTCCCCCTCCGGCTTCCCTACTCCCCTCGCATCGCCCTTCCCCCTGGTCTCCAGCACTGGAAATCTCAAAGTTATCTCTGACACTTCCGGCTCCTTCATCTGCTGCATCCAATCTGTCAGCGCGCTCTGCTGTTCTTGGAAATGTCATTCAAGCTTACCCCCCTTTCGCCTCACTGTCACCAGCGCCCAGGCCCAGCCCTCAACCCGCGCTTCTGCACAGCACTCCTCTGCCCACGAATCTTCACCGGCTCCCCCAAGCCTGCTGCACTGACCTGAGCCTTCTCTGTTTGGTGGTCAGGGTCCTCTTGGATTCCAGCAGTTCTACCCACCCCGTCTACCGTGACAATCTGCTGCTCCCTGACTCCAGCCTTCTGCTGCACATGGGACTCTTCTCCCACTTGCCTCATCCTGTGCCCGAGCGCCCAATCCTCAGATCATCCTCTCTCCCCTCATCCTGCCTGCACAGCCCCTTCTCAGCCTCCTCACTGTGAGTCTTCCTTCCCCTATTCCTGAGCACCCCTGCCAGCTCCTGCCAGGTCTGAATGCTGGTGGCAGGTGCAATCAACACACACGCCATGTTCCCAGAGACCGGGTGTCTTGGTGTGCTATCCACCCAAACTATCACCCTGTGGGAGAGAAGGGTCCTGCCCACCCCCCAAACAGGGGACTCCACAACCGCCCCATCCCTGCTGGGCTCTGTGTAAATGACTTGAGTGCTCAGTTGTTTAAAAAAAACCTGTGATGAATCAAAAAGTGTCTCCCTCTTGTTTTTTAAGGCAGAGGATGCCCAAGTGTAGAGGAAGAAGCTGGGGTCCTACCGCACTCACCAGTCTGGGATGTGGGACAGAGTGTGTGACCTCCTGGGACTCCCTTCCTCATCTGTGAAAAAGGAGATGCCCACAGCTAACTCGCCGGGACTGACTGAGCGAAACAAACGGAGTACACAGTCAATACAATGTTACATTGATTCCTTCCTTCCTTCCCATAATTTACCCAGCCTGCAACTGTGGCATAAGTTTTTTGTTCATACTGGATTTACTAAATGTAAGACATACCCTATTTTATGTAACAGAATGTTATAATCAAGCAACAACTATATCTTATGTCCTTACTATGAAGAGGGCCGATTTACAGGATGTTGAAGAACAGCCTCGCTCTGCTGGGAGTCGGAGAATGTGAAAAGGTGTCAGGCAAAGGCCTTGCTCCTCCAGGGATCTGCCGTCTGGGTGGGGAGACAAACGGACAGACGATTACCAATACCAGGTAGGAGCAGGGGGCTCAGCCAGCCCATACAGAGGGAGAGCAGAAGGAGGCCACCCAGAGAATGTGCCCTCCATACCCATGCAGGTGCCCTTCACACTGGACGAGTCACACTCCCACTCACATTCCACGCTGCTAACCCTCTGAAGCAGGTGAGATTTATCCCCATTTTACAGGTGAGGCCAGGGAGGCTCAGAGTCCCCATTTTACAGGTGAGGGCAGTGAGGCTCAGAGAGGTGAGGCAACTTGTCCAAGGTCATTCAGGGAGTGATGTGAGGACAGGAACCCAGGTCTGCCTGATACTTGGTAGCTGGAACTGGTTCCTCTTCCAGCAGCACCTTGAAGGCTGGGTAATATATGGATGGGAGGAAAAGAGGAGGAAATGCAAAGGGCCAGGGTGAGGACACACAGTGCCAGGGCTCGGTGGCAGGGGGAGGGGGGACAAGATCATGCCAGACACCACGTTGTGACATAAAGTTGGGGTCAGCGTGCAGAGGGCCTTCACCTGCAAGGCATCTTGGAAGGCACTGCCACTGACGGCTGCTGAGACAGGGTCCCCCGTGAGAAGCGTTACCCTCTGTAAGAAGACAGGCACAGCGGCAGGATGGCTGGAAACTGAGGCTGGAGGCCCAGCAAGGAAGCTTTCAGGACCGTAACTCAGGGTGAACAGCCAAAGGCCCAAGTAGGGACCACGGCAGTGGGAGAGCAAAGGTCGGAGTGGACACTCGAAGTGCCCAGAAGAACTGAGTGGGCTGAGGCCTAAGGCACCAGAGAGAGGGAAGGAGGGTGCCCCAGGCGCCCCGGCTGCATGCCTGGGGGAACCCAGCCATTCTTTCCACAAGGAGGAGGCAAGAGGCAGTGCCCACTTGGGGTAGGTTGGTTGGGTCTAGGGAGTGGTGGGACACCCAGGCAGCCAGTCTAAGGCTGAGGAGACTACAGAGCAAAGACTCCACCAGGCCTGGGGTGGGGGTGGAAACGGTGAGCCGTCACTGGAGAGGGCAAAGGGGATGAACCGAGGAACAGGCAGGACCAAGGGTGGGCTTTCTGAGAACCGAACAGCTGAGACCTTAAACAGCAACAGCAACGAGCCCAACAGCACTGGACTGAGCGTCCAGGGGCCTGGGACCCAGCTGTGGAGCCTTGGATGAGGCATCCAGCCTCTCTGAGCCTCAGTTTCTGTTGGGTCATGAATGCCTCCTTATACGGCTGTCTGTAAGGAGCGATCAGATGCTTGCAGGGCTGTAGTAGAGATCAAATGAAGTAATTGTTCTGAGAGGCATCTGGAATGCTGCAGAACCCCATACACACATAAGGGATTAGTACTATGCAGAAGCACCAAGAGATGCATCCTTCCCACACACGCTTGGCGCTGCCCACCCTCGCCAGCCACACGAAGGCCAGCTTCCGCCTCGCTGCTCCTCTTGCCTTCTGAGCAGTCTCTCCCCCAACCCAGGGCCGGTCCCCCTGGCCTCCCTTCCATCTCTGGATGGCTGAGAACCACCTCAGAAGCAGCTGAGCTCCTCTCTCCTCGATGCCCTGACTCCGTGCAGCTGGGACTTTCTCCTAGAGTCTCTGCCTCTCTCCCGGTACTAAAGTTCCCTCTCCATCCTAAGGGAAAACCAAAGTGGAAATCAGACCACAAAGCCGACCCAGGCTCTCGGAAGAATTTTCATTGCTGGGGAAGACAGCAGCCACCGATCAAGATGCCCAGGTAGGGGGATGGGAAAAACACAGAAAACCAAGATCCCCTCTCAACCTCCCCTCCCGAGCATCCACCTCTTCCCCACCCGGAGGGACCAGTGCTGCCTCTGGGTTTCAGGTGGCAGGTCCAGAGGAGGACAGAGGGGTGGAGCTGGTGAGGCAGGTGGGAGGCTGGTGGGCGGCTGGTGGGCAAGCCCGGGCCACAAGGAATGAACAAAATATGGCAAATTAAACAAACCCAGACACTGTAATGTGTGCATATTAGATTAACTCTCCGAAGGGTCGTGACCTTGAGGAACACATCCAGCCAGTGAGAAAAATAATAAACCTGATTAATGATGAAGCCTGAGCTGCAGCTTCAGCAAATAAAGCCAGCATGATGACGCCCAGTGGAATTCCAGGGGCTCCCATCCCTGGTGGGACCGGAACACAGTGGACCTCGACAAGCCCCTCACCCCTGACCACGCGAGCACAGACACTCAGGGAGTCAGGCAGGACCGGATTTGTCTCTCAGATGCCCACTACCAACCCAGGCGGCCTCTCTCCCCAGAGATACCACGCCCGCAGTTTCCCGGTGCTCCTAGAAGTGTCACTACCACCCAGGTGACCCATAGGGAGTGAAAGTGAAGGTAGTTCTTTGTTCCTGGCAGGGCTCAGTCCTCCTGACCAGCCCTCAGACCTCTTGGCCTGGTCTTGACAGCTGCCCACTGCCTGGCAAAAGGGCCCAGCTGTGCCCAGAGCTCCCCTCCTCTTCCCAGACAACCCAGACCCTTGGGAGACATGCCCAGGAGAGCCACTGGAGGGAGGCAGGGAGGTGGCACCGCGTGGCATCACCAGACAACAGCACCAAGAGGAAGATGGCAGCATCAAGTACAGATGCCAAGAGCCACGCAGCCCAAGGTCCAGCCCGGGAGTGGCTCGGCCCGCATTGCCCCACCACTGCCAGGCAGACGGGCCAGAGGCGCCCAGGGCCCAGCCCCCTCGGCCGCCTCCTCCCCCACCCCAAGGCCCTCAGCCAACTCTCCCCAGGCTCCAACTCCTCCCCTCACTTTGCTCAGCTCAAGGGAGCCAGGGAAAGAGACACAGGTGCTCTCAGTGCCTTGAACCCCCTGTCCCAGCTGTCGCCTGCACGCCCTCCACCCCAGCCAGGTCGGAGCGCACAGCTCTGCCAGTCCTCACTGGAGAGAATCTAAATCAGCTCCCCTCCCCCTCCGCCCCAGCCCCCTCCCCCATCACGCGCCCATTGCAGGTCTCTAGAGTTTCTCCCTCACTTCCCACTCGGATGAACTAGGGTGGGATGGGTGGGAGCCCCATTCTCCCCGGGAAAGAGGATCATTTCTGATAGGACGCTGGTTCCCCCAAGGAAGACGGTGTGCAGGGTGGGGGGTGTGGTGGTGGCCCGAGTCCAGTGCAGGGGCAGGGGGCAGTCGAGGCAGATGGCAGTGAGGGAAGGGGGAGGAGGCTTGGTGGGATGCCAGGCTGAGCCGGGATGGGGGGCTGTAGCCGGGGAACAGCGGCGCTGGGAGAAGCGGAGGGTGACGAGGTGTAAGGGAGACGCGCCAGGCTGGGAAGGGGCTGTCATCCCTGCAGGGAGCAGAGGCAGGGCTGGGAGTTGCACGGGGAGGGGGAGGACCAGAGCGGGAGGACCGCGAGCCCGGGGAAGGGATGCGGAGGGAGGGAGACGGACCGGGATGAAGACTGGAGGAACTACGGGAGCAGAGCGGTGGGGGGTTCGGCGGCGAATCTGGAGACGCAGGGACCGAAGTGCCAGGGAACGGGCTGGCGGGAGGCGGGAGCGGGGAGGGCGCGGGGGCGAGGGCCGGGGCAGGAGTGTGGGGCCGCGGCCCCCGAGGGCAGGAGCGGCGGAGACATCAGAAGTCGGGGTGCGGATGCGGGAAGGGCCCGCGCGGAGGTGACTCGGGGGCGCGGGGGCAGCGCAGGGAGCGGGCCGGGGGCGCCGCTGCCCTTACCTGGTCGGCTCCGCACTCCGGGGGCTGAGCCGGGGGCCGGGCGCTGCCGGGCCGGCCGCGAGGCTGCTGTTGGCCGTTTTTCCTCTTCCGCAGCAGCCGCGGCGGCTCCAGCCCGATCCGCCCGCAGCTGAAGGCAGTCTGTGTCCGGCTGCGAGCGAGCCCGGCGCGGGGAGCGCGGGAGGAGCGCGGCGAGGCGCGGGGCGCCGCCCGGCGGGCAGCTGGGGAACTGCTGCGGCCCCGCGCACGGCCGGCCGGGGGGGCGCCCCTTCGGGGCCGGGCCGGAGCCCCGCGGACAGCTGCCCGCCCCCCCAGCGCCCCTCAGAGCGTCGCCCGGGACCCCAGGCGCGGGGACGGCGGGGGCGGCGGGAACGGCGGGGGCTGCGGCGGGCAGGGCGGGCGCGGGTCCGCGCGGCCGGGGGCAAACTTGCGGCTGCCCGGGGGCCCGGGGCCGAGCGGGAGGCGCCCGGCTGGGGAGCGGCGCCCGGCAGAGGCTAGGGGCGCGCGGCCAAGCGGGCTCTGCGAGGTACGGACCTCAGGTGGGGAACCCGGCGCAGCCCGCACACTCCACCGCCCTGCGCAAAGGGGCAGCCCGCCCCGGCCCCGAGGAGTTATTAGCCCGGCCGACTTCAGCGAGCAAGGGGCGCCCTCTGGTGGCATTCGGGAAACAGCGCGGGGGACGAGCGTGCCCCGTTAGAAGAGACTGCGGCCTCAGTGGTGCGGAAGATGGAGAGAGGTGGAGGTTTCATGAGAAGAGACAAGAGCACCTTGTTCAGGAGACTGAAGAGCAACAGCTTGCATGGAGTCATTCCAGAGCACTGTTGTATACATACCAACATCTTGGGAGGATCTCATGTTACGCATGAAGATCCTGAGGCTAGGAGAGGTGAAGGGACCAGGCCAAGAACACACGGGGAGCAAGTGGCAGGACCCAGGAGGCAACCCCGCTTTCTGACACGCGGTTCATTTCAGTACACCGTGCGGTTCATCGTAATACAACAGAGTTGCCCTTAGGAGGAGGCTGGGGGAAGAGGGAGTCCTGGGGGAATAGGAGGGAGTGCAAGGGACATGTGACCCCCTCAAACCTATTAGCTCCCTCTTATCCAACCCACAGGGTCTCTGTCTTGGGCAGACCACCAAACTGATCACACCAGCCCTCTCACCTTCAATGGCCTGTATCCCCACACCCAACCACCAGCACTCCCACAATCTCATTAAGCTCTCTGTGAAGGGTTTGTTCACAGACGTCCTTGGTCAGGTCTCACGCATGAGGCATACTATCGGGACTATAGACTGTTCTGGACGTTGCATTCCCCGGGGAGGGCTGGCTGGCTAGCCTGGGCGCGTACTGGGCCTCCTGCTTCAGGGAGGATCTGGGCCTCAGGAGTCGTGCCTATCCCTCCCCCAGCTCCACACACTGGCTGGATGAATGCCATATGCGAACAGGGCTCCATTCCTCCAGCCAGACATTATTTAGCACCTACTGTTTGCCAAGACTATACCGCTTACACAAGTGTGATTCCCAGTAATCAACTTTGCAAGGTAGGTGTTGAGGTGACACTAGTCCCATTTTACAGAGGATGTTAAACCTGTTAAGGTTTAAGACCACCTGTAAGCCAGTCACACAAAACTAATTTCTAATTCCAACTCTATTCCCCCACTCTGGAACCCCCTCTCTCTTGTGCAAAATGGACGGAACAGCAGCATAAGCCTAGCAGAAAGTGTACGGGGCTGGGAGGAGGGAGAGGCATCCCTGTGATCCCAGCAAGCGATTTCACTTCCCTGGACTTCAGTTCCCATAACTCTAAAAGTGAGGGAAGCAGACTAGATGATCTCTCAAGCCGCGCAAACTCTGAAATGCCAAGCATGGATCCCTGGCCCCTTTCACGGGAAGAATGCAAGATCAGCGAGACCAGAGAGGCTTATTAAGTGTTTGGAAAGAAAAATACTATATAAGTGAAATGCTTCATCATATTCTTTTGCCTGGTGATCTCATCCTATTAACCAGGGAAGCGGGGAGGAGCTTTTGGCAGGTCAGAGAGATCGCTGATGGCTCTGGAGATAGTCTTGGCTGTGGCCTCCTGAGGGCCCTGGTTTCTCCCCTTCTTGCAAGAATGGTTCTGACTTTCTTTTCCTTTCTTAAGGCCTCTGCCCCTAGAAGCAGGGAGTCCCTACCAGTCACAGGGTGGACAACAATGTCAGCGGAGTCTGCCGGTACAGAAGTCTGCTGTTAGCCTCAGCCTGGTTGCCCCCGCCCACTCTCCTGTCTCCCCTTGCTGCAAGATGTTGAGTTCTTTGGGATACTTACTACTTGCTCTCCACCTTTTTTACTACTGAATTTCAGTATCACCTATCAAAATTCAATTCCAGGCAAGCTGACTTCTCAAGCTCAGCTCCAGGGGTGGGAAGGTCAGACCAGATCTTTTTTGGAAGCCACAGGGGGAGAATGTCAGAGGGCCACGAGGCTTGCCCCGCTGATCTACTCTGAGGCTGCTGCCTTGAATGAAAAAACAGAAGAGTTGGGAAATGGGGCTCCCACCTCTAGAACCTCTCATCTGAAACATCCCTCACAGCCAGCTGCTATGCTGTGCAGGACGGATAGGATTCATTGTGCTTGGGCGCCATGGTGGTCGGAGCGCACAGGAAGGAGTTTGTTCTCTTGGATTTATCTTTAGTTTCTTCCATCTATCTGCCTCTGGTATATCCACTAAGAAGAATATTTGATCTTAAATGTACCTGCCATGTCTTTTCCGAAGGTCCCTTTGAAGGTTCATCACACATTCATAATGATCCCTTTGCATAAATGGGGCCAGCTGAGGCACACGGTGAGCAGGTGACTTGTCACCTTGCTGAGTGGCACATATCATATCATGTCACCATGTCTTAGAAACTATTGCAGCGGCCCTCTAGCTCATCTCCCTGCCTTTAAATTGGCTCCCTCCAATATGTCTACAAACGGCTGCCAGAGTGATGTCTCTAAAACAAGCTTCACCACTTCACACCCTTGCTGAAAACCCCTTCATGACCTCATATTGAGTCCAAAACTTTTTTTTTTTTTTTAAGACGGAGTCACTCCTCTGTCACCAGGCTGGAGGGGAGTACAGTGGCGGAATCTCGGCTCACTGCAACCTCTGCCTCCCGGGTTCAAGCGATTCTCCTGCCTCAGCCTCCTGAGTATCTGGGACTACAGGCACCCGCCACCACGCCCGGCTAACTTTTGTATTTTTAGTAGAGATGGGGTTTCACCATGTTGGCCAGGCTGGTCTCCAACTCTTGACCTCGTGATCTGCCTGCCTCAGCCTCCCAAAGTGCTGGGATTACAGGCGTGCACCAGCGCACCCAGCCTCGAGTCCAAAACTTCTTAGCACAGCATACAAGTTCCCTGCTTACTTCCCCACCTCACCCATCATCCATTTCTGTCCATCTCACCTTCAGTCAGTACCAAGCAGCACTGAGTTCTCTGCTCATCCCATTTCATACCTCTGTGCCTTTAACACACTGAATTCTGCCCAGAGTCCCCACCCCACCTCCCACATACACACTGATACACAAGTTCCTATTAACCGCTCACAATTCTGTTTAGGAACCTCTCCTACTAGAAGTTTATCGTACCTGGCTATCTAGTCCCTTCCCAACAGAAGTAATTACTCCCTTCTCGGGATCTCTCTTGTACTTGTTAGAGTTTATGGTCACTTACTTGATTCACGTCTGCTCTCACTAATAGACTGTGAGCTTGTTCTCCTGGATTTATATTTTAGCTTCTCCCTTCTTTGTATTTGCCTCAGGTATATCTGCAAAGCAGATATTTGATCTTAAATTTACCTACCATTTCTTTTCCAAAGGTCCCTTGAAGGTTCATCTCAAGTTCATAATGAGACTATAGGCTTTTTAAAAAATCTCTGGCCGGGCGCAGTGGCTCACACCTGTAATCTCAGCACTCTGGGAGGCCGAGGCGGGTGGATCACCTGAGGTCAGAGTTTGAGACCAGCCTGGCCAACATGGAGAAACCCTGTCTCTACTAAAAATACAAACTTATCCGGGTGTGGTGGCATGGGACTTGTACTCCCAGCTACTCAGGAGGCCGAGGCAGGAGAATCACTTGAACTGGGGAGGCAGAGGTTGCTGAGATCGTGCCATTGCACTCCAGCCTGGGCAACAAGAGTGAAACTCCAGCCCAAAAAAAAAAAAAAAAAAAAAAATCTATTAACCACACAGTGCTTGGCATAGGAGATTCTTAGTAAATGTGTTGAATGGATAAACCAATAGAGAGAAGGGGTTAATGAGGTCTACAGTTCTGGCAAATCGGATTTGCTCCTGTCATTTGTCCGGATGAGTCAGATGAAATCCTAACTGGCAAATATGAAACTGTGCCCTTGGTAAGTTTAAAGTCTTTACAACCTAAGTTGAAGTTGGGGTTCACATTTGAGGAACTTAGGTTGAAGGAAGCAAGGGCCTGATTATATATCCTATTGCAAGACTATTAAAATTCATCAATCCTATCGGAGTACTTAAACGCCAGATTAAAAGAAAATAAATTCTGTGTTCTTCTTGTCACTTGTTTGGAGGATAAATGGTTCATTCTTACAGCAGTTGTCTCACAGAACAAGTTTTGAAGCAGAAGTGAGTTACAAGGAGAAATGTTCTCGATGTTTACTCATGCTTTAAAGGATGCAGTAAGCAGTGGTTTTGCCCAGTGATATTATGGGCAAGTATTGGCAAAGAGCAAACATATATGTGTGTGTGGTTCACGTAGTCCCCAAGTCTCATGGCAGCATGCTGTTTAACGTAGCTGGCTGCAAATACTACATCGAATGTTAAAAGGTCCCATCCCCACTTGACAACTATATTATTACACAGCTCCCTCCCCCCAATGTCTCTTGCCTCATTTATTAGTCTAGGTGTAAAGAATACTGCTCGCATTGAAATTAAAAGAAAAATTTAGATCATCCTTAATCAGAATATAACCTGCCTCTCATTCTGCAGCCCTGCTCCCATCCCTCATGTGAGAACCTAATTCATTTCTACCACGTGTCTCAGTTTCCACTTGCTATTCTGCAGAGGAGATAAGCTGCTGTGACAATAGTTCTTCAAGACATCTTTGGTGCCTATTATGTGCCAGGCACCAAAGACAAAATAGGAAACCAGACAAATCCAGCGCTGGTCCCTTTAGCGTTGGTAGTCAAGTAAAAGATGTTATAGAGGCACTACATTTTCCTTCTAACAGTTTTTGTCCACTTGACATCAGGTATGTTCTTTATGGCATTTTGCAATTAACTCAGTTACACGGTCATAGTTTAGTCTGACAGTCTGGATGGAGGAAGGGGAAGGGGCGTGCGACTTTTGGCAACTCAAGAGTTGGAGCCAAGGGCCTTTAGCACACAGAGGCTTGGGCGTGCACTCAGAATTCTCAGTCTGAATCTTCCGTAGACCTGCATTGTAGCTGAGAGTCTTCCACTATGGCCATGCCTGTCTGGGAAAGGGGACTTGCTGCTCATTTGCACAAATAAAGGCTTTAACCAGTTCCACCATAGTAGGGGTACTATGCTTACATCTAAAAGCGGGATTTTACTTGTGATAAGCTTTATACTTTCACATTCATCTTTCGTCATTTGATTCTCATAGTTGGTCCAGGTAGGTTCCATTACACGACATTATAGATACAAACCACTCAGTCAGGAAATAGCAAAACTGGGCTAAAACTCAGGGCTTCCGGCTGCACGAAAGACACCGGTCAAAGATCACTATGAAAGTCAAGCTGTGTAAAATGTTAAGCAAGTATTAAAGCCGCAGTATTTTCCCCCATCCTTTTACTGTTTTTCTTCACCACTTCCAACAATAAGAGCAACTGAAGAAACAATCCACTCAAACAGGAGGAAGAGGTCGGAGGATGAGGAACAGAGTGACATTTTCTACCTGGGAGCAAAGCACAATCACTTAACAATGGAAGGTACAGAGAAAACGATCTGTCTTCTCAATGCAGCCACCCCAGGAGATCAAAAATAAGGTGGCAGTTTTCATATTGCCCCAGGTGTTTGGGGTTTGCAATTTATCTAGAGTATAGTTTTGTCTGAAGACTGGCATTAAATATTCCTATAAATTATTATGAAATAACACAGCGATATTATAAAGGCATTCAAAGGCAAAAAAGCATGTGCATATACATATGTTCATATATTCCTATATGTGTATACGTATTTCTGTATATAGGTACTTCATAGATACATATATCTCTCATCATATATGTAACTCAGCATCATGCAATAGAGCAATAATTTATTGTACAGCTTCTGTCTGCCAGGTACAGCATAGTATTAGACACTATAGGGTACAGAAAGAAAAACTGGCCATGGTTTCTACTGTCAAAAAGAATATAGACTCATGCATTTAATTTTCCCTCCTAAAGGAAAACCTTTAAATTTTATCTCAGAGCAATGCTTAGGAATTTGGGCTCTCTTAAGGAATTCAGAATAGCAAAAGGTATAAGATTCTATTCACCCAGGAGGGACTTCTTACTCTTCATAGCTCAGTAAGGGATAGGTTACTTTCAAGAGGGGTATTATATAGGAGGCTATGCCCAAGTGTGAAATACTAGAAGAGATACCTTACCAGTGAGCTGCAATTATAACAAAGGTTTCCTTTATAGCAACAGTTAACATACACTCATTTCCATCTTGTTCTTCCAGATTCCAGGCAAAAATCTTCATTTTAAAACAATTCAGTTATCTTAATTCGGAAAAGACAAAAGGGAAATGTAGTAGCTATCTTCAAATACTTAAGATCTTTCTTACGTTGCTCCACAACCAGGACCAGTGGATAGAAATTACAGAGAGGCGGCCGGGCACGGTGGCTCATGCCTGTAATCCCAGCACTTTGGGAGACCGAGGCGGGTAGATTACCTGAGATCAAGAGTTCGAGACCAGCCTGGCCAATATGGTGAAACCCCATCTTTACTAAAAATACAAAAATTAGCCGGGCATGGTAGCACGCACCTGTAATCCCAGCTACTCGGGAGGCTGAGGCAGGAGAATTGCTTGAGCCCGGGAGGCAGAGGTGCAGTGAGCCAAGATCGTGCCACTGTACTCCAGCTTGGCCGATAGAGCGAGACTCTGTCTCAAAAAAAAAAGAAGTTACAGAGAGGCCACTTTTAGCTCAAATAAGAAAGAATTTATGAGTTGCCTCAGGAGATAATGAGCTCCCCAGCCCTGGAAGTATACAAGCAGATGGATGGCCATCTGCCAGGGCTGCCCTAGAGGGTATTCCAGCAGTAGATTAGGAGGTTGAATGAGGTAACTTCCATCTCTAAATTCTTGGATTCTCTCAGTCTGTCTCCTTGGCCCAAGGCTAAAAGGAAATTTGGATCTTTGGAGAAATGTAACACTTATTGTTGAAAGTAAAAACTTGCCTTATGTATTTGGACCTTTTTCTTTAGATGTATGGGTGCTTTTCTTTAAATGCAGCGAAGATACTTAATACCAGAAAAGGCAATAATTACTTAAGTGCTCTATTGACAAAAGTAATATTATTGACACACTGAAGTGTTACTAGGGAAATAGCATTAATGGCCTTTTTTAAAAAGGATACATTTACATGAGAGGAAGACAGTTCCAAAATAAAACCAATCTGAATAGATGAACATCATGTTTGTTTTTTAAAATGACTTCTTGTAACACACACATGCATATACTTTCAGGAATGAAAACAGTAAGTAGAGTAAAAATGAAAATGTGTCTCTATATATTGCTTTATGCCTCCATGTCAGACTGCACCTCCTGCCAGAGGAAGGATGGTTTTCTTCAAGCATTTTCCAGCATTAAGCATTTGGGTAAACTTCAGCACACACAGCAGGGTGCGGTGGCTCACGCTGTAATCTCAGCACTTTGGGAGGCTGAGGCGGGCAGATCACATGAGGTCAGGAGTTCGAGACCAGCCTGACTGACCAACATGGTGAAACTCTGTCTCTACTAAAAATACAAAAAGTACCCGGGCGTGGTGGCGGGTGCCTGTAATCCCAGCTACTTGGGAGGCTGAGGCAGGAGAATCACTTGAACCCGGGAGGCAGAGGTTGTAGTGAGCTGAGATTGCGCCACTGCACTCCAGCCTGGTGACAGAGCTAGACTCCGTCTCAAAAAAAAAAAAAAAATAAAAAATAAAAAAAAAAAATCCAGCACACATAATAGTACCTTGTTCTTCTGAATACAAACTGACTCCAAGCTACCCTCCCCCTCCACCCTTCTGAGGGAGTACACTGCTTTTAAAATGCTAATTAATTAGGCCCCCTGTTGAGGTGTATGGTTGACTTAAAAATTTGGCTGGGAAAGAGGAATAGAGAAATTAAACTGAAAAACAAAAGTTGAAGAGGTAGACCCAGCTGAAAATACCTATATACAAATACCTATACAGTTAATAACCAAGTAAGTCTTATCTCTCCCAACCCCAAAGACAAGATTTTTATTTTTGGTAGCAATAGAAGGGTCTGTTTTATGGTGTAGTTGGCTAAAGAAGTGGGTAGGGGAAGGGAGAAAAGGTTTATTAAATACTGGAGGCTACTCCCAGGACTGTGTTTTCAACCATCAGTTGAAGTTAGTGAACAATTACTCCGTGGCTCCTAGGTGGCAGGCACTGTCCTCGATTTTTGCTGGTGTGGTTCCAGTCCCCAAGAACCAGCTCACTCCAGTGAGACCTACACAGGCAACATTCCCCTGTGCACTCCCTTAGTGGCGGCCTCCACTAATTCCAGTCCTCAGCTCAACACTGTTGCCTCTGCACCTTACTCATTAACAACAAAATCAATCTGAATGCACAAGTAAATGCATTTGGATACATATCTTTTTTTTTTTTTTTTTTTTTTTTTTGAGATGGAGTCTCGCTCTGTCACCCAGGCTGGAGGGCAGTGGCATGATCTTGGCTCACTGCAACCTCTGCCTACCGGGTTCAAGCAATTCTCCTGCCTCAGCCTCCCCAGTAGCTGGGATTACAGGCTGGCGCCACCACACCCAGCTAATTTTTATATTTTTAGTAGAGACGGGGTTTTGCCATGTTGGCCTGGCTGATCTCGAACTCCTGACCTCAAGCGATCCACCTGCCTTGGCCTCCCAAAAGGCTGGGATTACAGGCGTGAGCCACTGTGCCCGGCCCTGGACCTAGAGCTTATATATAAATTTGAACTAATAAGTAGTAAGCATTCTGATGATAAATGTGCAAAGCACTTCATGGTTTACAAAGTGCTTTCACATCCATCATCATATTTCTAATTTCAACCCTGAGTTGTGTTATCTTCATTTCAAAGATAAGAAAATTTGTATTTATTTTTAATAGTATTTGTTTGTTTTGAGACAGGGTCTCACTCTGCTGCCCAGGCTGGAGTGCAGCGGTAGTATCATAGCTCACTGCAGCCTTCAACTCCTAGGCTTAAGCAATCCTCCTGCCTCAGCCTCCCATGTAGCTTGGATCACATGGGTGTGCCACCACACCCAGCTAATTTTTTGATTTTTTGTAAAGATGAGTCTCACTTTCTAGCCCAGGCTGGTCTCAAACTCCTAGGCTCAAGTGATCTGCCTGCCTCAACCTCCCAAAGTGCTGGGATTACATGTATAAGCCACCATGCCTGGCTGAAAATAGCTATTTAGTAGTAAATTATGAGCCTTTAAGTTGTATTTTCTGATTTGAAATCAAAATATTCCCCTTCCACTAGTTATATTTTAACAACCCCACCGCCATCCTGATATAAAGAATCCGAGGTACAAAGTGATTCACCAAACCAAGCTGTGCCACTGAAATGAGCTAAAATCTACATTCCTGCTCCGTAAGGTTCCAGGCTCTTTTCTTGTAACTGAGCCAAGTCACCAGCTTTGCCTTGGGCCAGATGAAAAGATCAAAACATTCTTTGTAGAATGGAAAACATAGGTGAAATCAAAACAGCTGGAAAATTCAACCTATCACTTGAAATTTCAAGAGTAAAAATTAAGGTAAAAAAAATCAATCTTACTTTTAAAGTAAGTTCAACTGTATCTTTCTCTCTCTTATTCTGCGCCTTGTTTTATACATGTGCCTTGTTCAGATGTGTCTCTCCCAGGGGCAGGGTCCAATTGTTTATCATTTTAAAATACAATATTTGGAAAACATTCCCCAGGATAACATACACCGTCCATTATACAGGTTTTAGTCACTAGGGCTGAAACTAAGCTTCTAGACTCTGAGTCCAGACAGAACTGTGCTACTCTTTGTTTAACAGAGCACATGGTTGACATTTAATAAATGTTAGATAATAAAAATAGAAGCAGTACTTCAACGTAACAATATCTGAAGAATCTCATTAAGCACAAAGTAAGGTAAACAAACCACCGTCACACATCTGGATTTGCATATAAAAGCACGTTCCCCTTCCATTATAAAAGACAGGGACCTGCTGGACAGCATGTTTCACCCAACACCATGGTAAGAGAAGGGAAAAAAAGGTTCTTTTGTTCTGCTCTCTTCCCTAATTATACCTTAGATCTGAGTAAAGAAAATATAGCACACATGATCAGAAATAATTTATCACTAAATAAATAGCAATGGAGTAGGGGGTTAATCACATTATCAATAACAGGGTGAGCAGAAATGGACAGATGGGAGCACCAAATCCTTGACAACAGCATGAAACAGAAAAGGAAATTCAAAGCCAGAGGAGATGAGTCAAGAAATTAAACTTGGTTTCCATGTTAATTCAAAATTGTTTGGGAGCTGAAGGAAGAGGGAAGCAATGACAACTCCAGCAGAGAAACTGCTCATTAATATCCTAGCAAAACAATCCTCTGATAATAGGAAATATTATGATGTCTCCAGAGAAAAGAGAGAAATTCAGATTTACTCTCCCATCCATAGAGCTCATGGATGCTTTAACACAGTACATTCAACCAAGCTGAATAAATATCAACAAGAAGGTTAAAACATTGATTAGGGGAAATACTTCACATTACTGACATCCGAAAACAAACAAACCAGCTAAAAACAAAGCAGGCGGGGAGGGGGGTGGGGGGCTGGGGGATGTAGGCTGTTTTATTCCTCTGGAAGTAATGCTGGTGATTTGTGGTTCCAGCTGCCCAGCAGGTGGCTTGAGGTAGGGATTGGGGAGTAGGAAGCAGAGGGAATGAGAGGTGGGAGGGAACGTTTCCTTGGTGCAAAGCTATTGAAGGTTGCTACTATTGGGTTTATTACGCTGTTTTATGAAGCGATACAAGAGATTACCCAAACATCTTCAGCTCATATCAAGACTGCACTGGACACCTAATAAAACAAGTAGCTTGGCCGGGCACTGTGGCCCACGCCTGTAATCCCAGTACTTTGGGAAGCCGAGGTGGTGGATCATTTGAGGTCAGGAGTTGGAGACCAGCCTGGCCAATATGGTGAAATCTGGCCTCTACTAAAAATACAAAAATCAGCCGGGGGTGGTGGCAGGCGCCTGTCGTCTCAGCTGCTTGGAAGGCTGAGGCAATAGAATCACTTTAAACTAGGAGGCGGAGGTTGCAGGAGCCAAAATCGCACCGCTGCACTCCAGCCTGGGCGACAGAGCGAGACTCTGTCTCAAAAACAAAAACCCAAGAAACAAAAAACAAATGGCTTGTAAAAAATTGCCAAATCTTCTAGATGATTGAATCTATATAAATCCTCTCCTGTCTAGCCTTTTGGTGTCATATCACTTCATAATACTTGTCTAATCTTAGCCAAAACAAGGATAAGAAGTTGGAGGTTACGGCAAGAATTTAGGAAGGGACTCCTCCTTACGTTCACATACTTAACAAATGGTCTTTCTCTTTCTACCCTTTAGTTACCAAAGAGCATGGGGGTGCTGGGAAAGGTCAGCCCAGCTGCCTGATGCTAAATAAAACTGCTCTCAACTCTCAGTATCACTGCATCTCTGAAGGTGGAGGGAAAACATGAAGCTTCCCTGGTGTCTTGCCGGCCATCGTGCAGTTAAGACCCCAAGGCGCCTCATCTCTTTTGCCACACTGTTCACAGGCATCTTGAAGGGAAAAATGAAATTGCTGGCAAGTTGGCATAATGTCAATGCATCAGTAGATCCCACTGAGATTTTTTAAAGAAAAAAAAAAAACCATACATTTTCACAGCTTATCCCAACTGTCCTTGCCGTATGTTCCTGTACGTGGTAGACTTTTTGGACTATGAGGAAATCAAAAAACAAAGTGTAGCAACTGGCCAGTTGTGGTGGCTCAGACCGGTAATCCCAGCACTTTGGGAGGCTGAGGCTGGAGGATCACTTGAGGTCAGGAGTTCAAGACTAGCTTGGTCAATATGGTGAAACCCCATCTCTACTAAAAATACAAAAATTAGCTGGATATGGTGGTGCACGCCTGTAGTCCCAGCTACTTGGGAGGTTGAGGCAGGAGAATTGCTTGAACCCAGGAGGTGGAGGTCGCAGTGAGCTGAGATCTCGCCACTGCGCTCCAGCCTGAGTGACAGAGCAAGACTCTGTTTCAAAAACAAACAACAGACAAACCAAAGTGTAGCAACTGACCTCTTATGAGGTATTTTATATTGTGAGGGGCAAGCAAGAAATAAAAGACTAATTATGACCGAATATAAAGTATTTACTAGCTGCTGGGCATGCCACGTGCATTGTTTCATTTTCGTCAATGCAACCCTGAGGAAGGTACTATTATTAACTCAGTTTTTGCAGATGCTGAAACTGACGCTTAACGAAATTCACTTGCCCAATGTCACGCAAGTCAGTAAGTGGCAAAGCCAGCACTTTCTGATGTCGAGAGACCATGCTTCCTACCCACTACGCCACATACACCAATTAGAAGTCTCAAAAAAATAGAATGGGTTATTGGGCAAAAAGATAAATTCCCTAAGACAGAAGATGTTCACCCATCTCCAGTGTGAGTAGAGAAGGGACAAAGGCACTGAGTCACTCAGTATGAGGACACAGTAGGTGATCTCTGAGGTACTTTTTTTCTTCCATTTAAAAAATATATAATTCATATGCCATAAAATTCACCATTTTAAAGTGTACAACTCAGTGGTTTTTAGTATATTTGCAAGGTCATACAGCCATTGCCACTAATTCCAGAACATTTTTGCCACCGCCCCCTGAAAAATTTCCAAATCTTTTCATTACCAAATATCCATGAACACCCTCCCCTCTACCCAGTCCCTGGCAAACACTAATCTAGTTTCTATTAGTTTTCCTATTCTACATATTTCATATAAAGGAATCATACAATATGTAGCCATACAATTGGGGACCGCCTTCTCCACCTAGCATAAAGTTTTCAAGGTTCATTATGTCGCATGTTATCTGTACTTTATTCCTTTTTTAAGGGCAAAGAATATTCCCCTATATGAATATACCACATTTGGTTTACCCAATCAGTTGACAGACTCTAAAGCACTTTCAATTCTGAGATTTTATGACACAGATTTTATGCACACAATTATGGATTATGTCCTTAATCCAACTGAAACAACACGAATGACAACTTGATTTAGCTCTGGAACTGTATTTGCCACATCTTGCTAGACATCTGTAAGTTGAGACAACACTGCTACCTAAAACTCAACATGGCCAAAATTACACTGATTTTCCCCTCAAAGCCTATCTCTGCTCTATGCTTTCCCAGTTGTTAATCAATTTCTTTGGTTCACAGAAAGTCTTGTTTTTTAAACTCCTCCCTCTCCTGTATGCTACATATTAACTTACATGCTAACATCTGTAATTTCTACCTCAACTACACCATTTTTCCCCTTTCTGTTCCTACTTTACCAAATGTAAGCCTCTTGTTTGGATATTATCACTCTGCTAGTCTTCCTGCCTCCCAACTCTCCTTTGCCTGCTTTATTCTACTTTAGCATAATTCAGCTGCTGAGTTAATCTCTTTAATGTTTAGTTATGTTCAAGTCATTCCCAAGATCAAACACCTTGAATGGAATGCAAACTTCTCAGAATTTCTACCCCTCAGTCCAGTGTAGATAACTGCAATTTAGGGAGGGAGAAAAGCAGAAAACTAATATTCATGTACTTGTCACTATTAGGCTGTAAACACCTTTAAGTACAGAAAGTATTTCTGCAGCCGGGTAAAAAAGACAAGCTTTGGTGGAAGACAGACCTTATCTTGAATCCTAGCTGTGCCACTGGGAACATCATAATCACTACTAGCTTCAGTTACCTGCTCTGTAAAAATGGAGAAAAACCACTTACCTTATGAGGTTTTTGTGAAGACAGGAGTCATGTATGTAGTGTACAGCACCTGACACATAGTTTGTACTCATTAAGTTGTAGCTAATATTTTTATTTTTTATTTCATTTTGATTGCCGGGCTGGAGTGCAGATCATGGCTCACTGCAACCTCCGCTTCCCGGGCTCAAGTGATCCTCCCACTTCAGTCTCCCAAGTAGCTGCGACTACAGGTGCACATCACCTCACCTAGCTAATTTTTCTATTGTTTGTAAGATGGTGTTTCACCATGTTGCCCAAGCTGGTCTTGAACTCTTGGGCTCAAGCGACAAGCGATCCACCCTCCTCAGCCTCCCAAAGTGCTAGGATTACAGGCATGAGCCACCATGTCTGGCCAGCCATTATTTATTTATTTATTTATTTATTTATTTATTTATTTATTTATTTATTTTCAGATGGAGTCTTGCTCTGTCGCCAGGCTGGAGTGCAATGGTGCGATCTCAGCTCACTGCAACCTCTGCCTCCCGGGTCCAAGTGATTCCCCTGCCTCAGCCTCCCAAGTTGCTGGGACTACAGGCGCCTGCCACCACGCACAGCTAATTTTTTGTAGTTTAGTAGAAACGGGGTTTCACCCTGTTGGCCAGGATGGTCTCTATCTCCCGACCTCTTGATCCGCCCACCTTGGCCTCCCAAAGTGCTGGGATTACAGGCGTGAGTCATCACGCCCGGCCAGCTATTACTTTTAATACTCATCTTGGAAGTTTCCAAAGTACATTTCAGACTAAGGGAAAAGCAAAGGTGGAGTCTCAGCCTAGAATGTGAGGTGGGGAGACTTGGAGGAGCCTAAGCCTTACTGGGGAAGAGGGCTCACGATGGACAGTAGAGGGAAATGAAGCTGGCCAAATTATGAACATCTCTGAAACAAAGTGGAGTTTAATCGATACAGTAGTAACCATAGCCACTGCAGGTTCTTGGGCAGGCAAGTGGCACAATGAAAGGAATGTTTTGGAGCAAACCTGGCGGGTAGTCATGCATGACAGGCTGGAGAGCGGAGGAGGCAGCAATCTATGCAGGTGTTTTAGTTACATGGAGCTGTGCCGCAAGATAACCTGCTACAGTGGAAACAGAGCAAGGGGTAAATCAGAGACGTTTTGAAAGAAAAAAAATCATAGGATCAAGTAACAAATACTGCAAACGAGCCTAACATCCACCTTCTTTTCCCTAAGGCCTATGATTCCTTTTTTTCCTCAAACCATCTTCAAACGCCCTGCTCCGCTGCAAAGCTTTCTGAAACAAAGCTGGGAATAAGTTAACCAATTAATCAATCAACTCTATAGTCACGGCCGCCAAGCTGTTCTGGCCCAAGATAGAAAGATTCCTGCATTTAATCTGCCTCGGTATGCCCAGCCTTAATTACATGTCAGATCAGTACATCTTTGAAGAGAGAGGGAGAAAAGAGTTGAGAATGTAAGTTAATCATAACGCATGTTTAAAGATGCAGAACCGGCTGGGCGCCATGGCTCACGCCTGTAATCCCAACACTTTGGGAGGGCCCAGGCAGGCAGATAGCTTGAGGTCAGGAGTTCGAGACCAGCCTGGCCAACATGATGAAACCCAGTCTCTACTAAAAATATAAAAAATCAGCTGGGCATGGTGGCATGTGCCTGTAGTCCCAACTACTCAGGAGGCTTAGGCAGGAGAATTGCTTGAACCTGGGAGGCAGAGGTTGCAGTTAGCCAAGATTGTACCACTGCACTCTAGCCTGGGCAACAGAGTGAGACTCAGTCAGGAGAGGAGAGGAGAAGGGAGGGGAGGGGAGGGGAAAGGAAGGGAGGGAAGGAAACAGAACCTTCCTCAAACACTCCTATTAGAATGCCAATACCCCCACCAGAAGCAAACATTAGGCTCTGTAGGTATTGCAGGTAAATGTCACTGACTACTCAACCAGGATTTATCCCAAAGAGGACAATTTCCAAAAGAAAAAAAAAGAAACGGTAGAGAAGATTTGAGTCTTTTACTCTCAGTAGGTGGCAAGCCATAGAAACAGTTTTGTCTAATCTCCTTTCCTGTCACTTGAAGTGTTGGTTTGTAAATATTTGATTGCATGAAAGCATCCAAGTTATCTGGGACTTATTCTCGCTGGCTGGAACAGTTTCTCTGGTGGAGCATTTGCTTGCTATACAATCTGGTTAGCTTATATTCTGGGGACTCAACTGCTACAAAGTCTCCAAATTTCATAAGCCTTTCAGAACAGGCCATCACTCAGGACACGAGCTGAAGTGGAGATAAGACCTCCAGTCTCTCCTCAGCCAATGCTCAGCAAGTCTTCTCTGAACCAGGAAAGTCAGATTTTCTTCCACAAAAGCCTCCAAGTTGTTGCAAACTGGCAGTGAGACCGTGATGAAAGAAGAGATGAAACTGTTTTATCAGACTGCAGGTAACAGTAAACTAAAGTAAGCTGTCAAAGATACTTCAAAGAAGAACAGGAGAAAAAGAATTTTCCAGGGACAGATTTCAGTGGGTGACATTAAAATTACACTCTAGTTGGGTGCAGTGGCTCACACCTGTAATCCCAACACTTCAGGAGGGTGAGATGGGAAGATTGGCCTGGTGGCGTATGCCTGCAGTCCCAGCTACTGAGGAGGTTGAGGTGGGAGGACGGCTTGAGCCCAGGAGGTCGAGTCTGCAGTGAGCCGTGTTTGTGTCACTGAACTCTAGCCTCAGTGACAGAGCAAGACCCTGTCACAAAAATAAAATAAGCAAATAAAAGAACACTCTAATTGGGAGCAACACAGAAGGTCAGGAAAGGATAGAGCTTACCTGAGAATACCTAAGCAAGCCAGTGGGCAAGCTCTGTCTGTTTTCCTGTGCTATCAATTTAACATTCAGAGTTGAAGGGGCCTTGGAGAGAACTGACATCCAACTTCCTCAGTGTAAGATGAGAACACTGAGACTCGATAAGTAAATGACTTGTTGTAGGTTAGATAACCAGCTGATATCAGCACAGAGACTAGGAGGAACTCAGTTTAGTTTGGTCTTGCTTCCCTGGTATGTACGGGCCCTCTCTCTATGCATAGGAGGGGAAGGCAGAGAGGAATCCCAGAAATCCTGTCATATGCTAGACTTTAGGCCATGATGTCTGGGGCTGTTTCTTCAGAAAAGGTTTCAAAGTGCTATTATGATTTTAATATGAAAATCACTTATGCTTTTCAGTGCAGGGGACGTGGTGATTGATGCATTTTTAGGAAGACAAAACACAAACTCTCACTAAATAACCACAATATAACTCAGATTTCCATTAAGACTTAAAAGAAAGTAAGCAGCTTATATATTTGAATACAGATGTTTCAAAACTACAAAGATCTAGCTTTAACTGGAAGATAACCCAAGTAGTATTAGCACATTGTATATGGGAGCTTGCAGCAAGACGAAAACCACTACAGGTGTACATCATCACTGAAGTTTCTGGAACATCTACCATTCCACTTCACCCCGTTACAACAGTAGTCCCAAAACATCACAAGTCCAATACATAGGTTTCTCTAAAACCAAGGCTCTCACTAAAGCAAATGTAATCAAAAGGGTATTTTTTTCTTTCTTTACACTTAAAAGAACAATCAAGTTAAAGTGTATTATTACAGAGGTCAGCAACTTATTTTTTTTTAAATGGGGCTCGGTGCAGTGGCTCACGCCTGTAATTTCAGCATGTTGGGAAGCTGAGATGGGAGAATCGTTTGAGGACAGAAGTTCCAGACCAGCCTGGGTGACATAGTGAGACCCTGTCTCGAAAAAAAGTTTAAAAGTTAGCCAGGCATGGTGGCACGTGCCTGTATTCCCAGCTACTTGGGAGACAGAGGCAGGATTATTTAAGCCCAGAAGTGCAAGGCTGCGGTGAGCTATGACAGCACCACTGCACACCAGCCTGGGCGACAGAGAGAAACCTTGTCTCTAAAAAATAAAACGAACACACATATACTCACCCCTAAGAGTCTAGGGTTTAGACACACCAAAACCATAATATTACATGAAATATGGCTGTATTAGCAAGTGGGATACCTACATATTCTTGACTATTTTTCTCCTCTCCTGTTTTAGGTACTTAAGATCCTGAAATGGGGCCGGGCACGGTGGCTCACGCCTATAATCTCAGCACTTTGGGAAGCCAAGGCGGGTGGATCACGAGGTCAGGAGATCGAGAACATCCTGGCTAACGTGGTGAAACCCCGTCTCCACTAAAAACACAAAATATTAGTCGGGCTTGGTAGCGGGCGCCTGTAGTCCCAGCTACTCTGGAGGCTGAGGCAGGAGAATGGCGTGAATCGGGAGGCGGAGCTTGCAGTGAGCCGAGATCGCGCCACTGCACTCCAGCCTGGGAGACAGAGTGAGACTCCGTCTCAAAAAATAAAAAACAAAACCAAAAAATCCTGAAATGGAAAATAAAAAATGAAAAATGTTGGGGAGATACCAGCCTCATGCCTAGTAATTTCTCATTTAATCCTCACAACTGTTAGGTTGGATATTATTTACTTCAATTTATAGATAAGAAAATGGAAACAGAGAGGGTAGCTCACTCAAGGCCACTCAGCAAGTAAGTAGAAGAGTTGAAATCGTATCCAGATCATCTAAGTTCAGGTTCTTTTCACTACACCAACAGTTCTCAAAGTGTGGTCTGCAAACCTTTGGGGATGCCCAAGACTCCCAGGGAGTCAAAACTATTGTCATAGGCTGGGCGCGGTGGCTCATGCCTGTAATCCTGGCATTTGGAGGCTCAGGCAGGACGATGGCTTGAAGCTAGGAGTTGGGAGGCCAGCCTGAGCAACACAGTGAGACCCCATTTCTACAAAAAATAATCTTTAAAAAATTATCCGGGCATGGTGGCATGCACCTGTAGTCCCAGCTACTAAGGAGGGTGAGGCGGGGCGGCAGGATCCCTTGAGCCCAGGAGTTTGAGGCTGTAGTGAGCTATAACTGCACCACTGCACTTCAGCCTGGATGACAGAGCAAGAACAGAGACAGACTGCAAAAAACAAAACAAACAAAAAAAAAACCCAAACCCCAAAACTTTTCATAAAACTACTGAGACACCATGCACCTTTTCACCATGTTGACAATTGCACTGATGGTGCAAAATCAATAGAGGGTGAAGCTGCTGGTGACTTGGCAGGAATCAAAGTTGTTGTACCAAATTTCATTAACACTGTATCTGTTACTGCTGCTGACTTGCAATAGACACTGCCAGTTGCACTTAAGAATGTCCTTGACGAAGCAGTAAATTTTAATAATTTTATGAAATCTCAACCCTTGAGTACACATCTTTTTAATATTTTGTGTGGGGAAAAAAAGGTAAGTATGCATCAAGCAACCCTGCCACATACCAAAGTACCATGGTTGTGGCTGAAGGAAAGGTACTAGCTACTTTTTTTTTTTGAGATGGAGTCTCACTCTGTCGCCAGGGTGGAGTGCAGTGGCGTGATCTTGGCTCACTGCAACCTCCACCTCTGCCTCAGCCTCCTGAGTAGCTGGGACTACAGGCGCACGCCACCATGCTTGGCTAATTTTTTGTATTTTAGTAGAGATGGGGTTTCACCATGTTGGCCAGGATGGTCTTGATCTCCTGACCTCGTAATCTGCCCGCCTTGGCCTCCCAAAGTGCTGGGATTACAAGTGTGAGCCACCGCGCCCAACTTTTTTTTTTTTTTTTAAATGGAGGAAGACCATTTTAACATGAAAGAATGACTGGTAAGCAATCGCCATTCAGACTTGAATATTTGGCAGGTATCTTCTCACTCAAAAATTTAAAAAAGTGAGCCTGTCATTTCAAGGAAAACGGTATTTGTTGCCAATGATAAAATTCAAGATTCCAAGGAAACATGAGAATTTTGTGAAATTTGCATTTACCATGGGACTTTTCTGATATCAGTTGTGATATTAACAAATGTGACTTTTTGATATTTATATAAAGAAATGTGTCAATATTTGGAAGAACTGCATAATTCAGTAAACCAGTATTTTCCAAATGACCAATACAGGATACTACAAAATCATGCATGGGTAAAAGTTACCACTCTTCACATAAATAAACTGTAAAACGGATCAGTGGATTTTTAGTTTAACAGAGTACAAAAACTTCCTTGATAGGATTTCAGATTCCACACTGCAGCCATCTTTGAAGGAACTATCACTTGTCAAATTTTGTACAGTATCAAAGAGGAATATCCATAATTATCTGAAAAGGCTATTCCAATATTTCTCCATTTAAAAATATGTATCCGTGTGAACCTGGATTTTCTTTATATACTTCAACATACCACAACAGGGCCGGACGCAGTGGCTCACCTGAGGTCAGGAGTTCGAGACAAGCCTGGCCAACATGGCAAAACCCCATTTCATGCGGGAGGCAGGATAATCGCTTGAACCCCGGCAGCGGAGGTTGCACTGAGCTGAGATGGCACCACTGCACTCCAGCCTGGGTGACAGAGCAAGACACCGTCTCAAAAAAAAAAAAAAAAAAAAAAAATCACGAAAGATTGTGTGCAGAAGCATACACGAGAATCCAGCTGTATTCTATTATGCCAGACATTAAAGAGATTTCAAAAACTACATAAACCTCAATTTTTAATTGTGGAAAATAGTGATCTTTTCATAAAAATGTGATTTATGTTCACATGTATTTGGGTTTACTATTTTTAAATAAATTCATTTTCATTTCTATTTTCTTTTAAATTTCTAATACAGTAACAATTGATAGCTATAATCCACATGAATACAAGCTTCTCCATGAAGTCTTTCATCATTTTTAAGAGTGTCCAGTGGTCCTGGCCAGGTGTGGTGGCTCATACTTGTAATCCCACCACTTTGGGAGGGTGAGGCTTGCTTGAGCCCAGGAGTTTGAAACCAGCCTGGGCAACATGGGGAAATGTCATCTCTACAAAAAATAAAAAAAAATTAGCCAGGCCTGGTGGTTCACACCTTTGGTCCCAGATACTTGGGAGGCTGAGGAGGGAGGGTCACTTGAGTCTAGGAGGTCGAGGTGGCATGAGCCACGTTAGTGCCACTGCACTCCAGCCTGGGCGACAGAGCAAGACCCTGTCTCAAACAACAACAACAACAACACACACAAAAAAAGATAAACATTTTTTAAAAAGTGGTCGTGAGATCAAAAAGATTGAAAAGTGTTGCATTATGTCATGCTATTTGCCTTTAATATTTAAAATAATGATAGTAGAAAACAAGTCTTTGTACAGATGCCTCCCTGAAAGTTTTTAAAAGATTACCAAAATGTATCCTAATTAGTGTTTTTGATTAGCATGTGTTCAGGCAGCCACAACCCTCTGATCACACGTACAAAGAAAAAGATCCCTTAAAATAAAATGCCTTACATTACAGGTCGGTCCAAAAGCACTCTAATCAATTGAGGGGGAAAATCTAGAAAGAGAGCTCTACATACCTTAAATGATCTCAAACCAAGGCCTCTGCTGATGCTAAGGGAATGATGATGTCTCAGTAGTAAAAATAAGTGGCAAAACAAACATATTCCCTGACAGCTAAAGTTGAGGAAGTGTTTCCAATTAGTAACAAGAATTATCCTTGACATTATAGAGAAAATGGGAAACACCTACATCCAGCTACTTATCTGTCATGCTTTATGACATTTGTCATAAAACATCAAGGAGATAACAAGTTCAATTAAAAAGCAACTTTTTAATCAGGATAGATCCTCTTACATTTGAAGTTGGTATTAAACCTTTGGTAAACCAGTCATTTAGCTTGAAAGAGGTTGGTAAAAAATAGAAGTAACTGCTCACATGCAAATACAGAGTTTTATTGTCTCCATTCCTAGGAGGTGGCTATCAAAGAGCAAGTGGGAATGGTACGGGTATTTCTTTGTTCCACCAGATATATATCTGTATCTATATCTATATATATAGATATAGATATATGTTTGTAAACAAAGCCAGGCGTACAGACTGGTTAAGTTCTGCAAAGTACATTTGAATAGTCTTAATTTTTAAAATGTTTAACTAAAAGATGGTATAAACTACTAGGCATTTTATTACGCTTATTAGCTCTGTCAGCTAAATGTGCCCCTGAATGACTGAAAACTAAAATATTATCCCAAGAATAAGTCAAATTACAAGTATATTTCAAAACCAAAATACAGCAAATGCCCAAAGTAAGTGAGCCTTCTGAGCTAAAATGCTGTTGGTAAAAGCACAGAAATGTTGGTATGTGAAGAAGCCCAGCACTGGGGACAAGAATAATAGAGGCATATGCTTCATTTAGGGTAGGATTAAAACCAAAGTTATCTTCAGGTGAGTCATAAAAGCTGGCCTACCTCACTGAACTTTATACTTAAAAATAGTTACAATAGCAAGTGTTGTTATATATATATTTCACCACAATTAAAAATCAATAATATACCAAAACCCATCTGATTATACACTTTAAATGGATGAATTATATGATATGTGAATATCTCAATAAAGCTGTTAAAAAAACAACAAACCTGCCCCACATGCTAGGGCAAGCCCACCTGCCAGCACTGTCATGGCCTTGTTGCTAGGGATGCTCTAATAAGCAGGAAGATGTCTGACAGTCACTGACAGGAAAATTAATTACAGGCTCCTCGACTCCTCAACTTTTCTAATATAACTTGGACAAGACAAATCAACCAGAATACAAATAAAAAGTCACATGCTTGGTTCCTTTAAGCTTATTTAATATTTGAACTCTTATTTTCTATTTTCCCAGACCCCAGAAAACAGAAAGTTTTTAGATGACCAATATTTTGTTCCAGAAACATACAGCCTTATCAGCTAATTCATAAAAGAGCTATTTTACAAAGGTACATCTGGATAATTAGAACAATAAAGTCTTTTAGGCATTTCAAAATGTGATCAGTAAAAATACATGATTATTAATAAAGTTTTTTTAAAGATAGTTCCAGATATTTTTTAAAAGCAATTTCTGTTAAAGAGTACATGATTGTATGGTGAACAAGGAAAATAAAATGTTCTAGTAGGAAGAGGCTTATTAAAAATAACCAACAGTGTGCGCATGACAGTTACCACTTTTGGAATCTATCTGCTTAGCAGTTGGCACCTGGAGATGGTGGGGAAGGCTTCCTTCTAGGAGGTACTTTTTTTTTCCTACCAATTTATTATCAAAACCCTCAATACCAGTGGGGAAGGCATAAGGAATAAGGCAAAAGGAACTCTTTTCTCGAGGAAAGAAAGATTTTGTAGATGACTCTGAAAAGCGGTGGAAATATCAGGAAAAAAATGATTTAGAAAACAAAAATTGTAATATAAGGGGGAAAAACTAGCCATGAGGAAGCTGACTGCGAGGCCCTGCTAATTTTGTATTTTGAGGTCCTATGCACGCAGTTCTCAGTGGTGCCCTCTGTGACATATAGGGAAGGAAATACCGACCAAAGCTCTAGTAATTCAAAACCATATATCGACTTCAGAGAAGAAAGCTTCCACTTTGAAATACGGAAGCCCCACGTATTACACCAAATTTACTAACATCAAAGAGGAAAACAAAGATGCCAGTAAAAGACAATTCACAGGAAGCATAATTACTTTCTTTAGCTTCTAAACATAATTTTTAAATGGACTTCTCTATTATCCCTCCTAACCCAAAATCAAATAAAAAACAACAACAACAAAAACTTTTTAAAAAGGGGATTCATCCTTCATTGGAAGTTGCTGTGGGAAAAAAGAAAGCCAAAAAGCTCATAAAATATACCTCCCACGAAATATAATACATAGTTACAATTTCGGTTCTAAAAGCCAATGTAATTCAAGCAGTCCAAGTTAGGTGATTTTAAAGTATGCAAAATATATAGCTTCGAAGGTGGTAATCATGATGATAAATTACAGCACTTTGGGGGCTTGCTGATTTGCCTTGATTAACTGTTCTCTGAAAAGGAAGGAGACACTCTACATGTAATTTGCCACTTCACAGCAAAGGAACCATTAAGCCCACAGAAGAGAGCACAGTGTCACAGCAGGTCACTTCCATAGCTAAAATGCAGCCTGCTTGCTCTGGGAAGGTAGCTTTCTTTGTACACCACCCCTGTGCCCTTTAGCAGGGAAGTAGATTTCAACTTCTAGTCACGTCACTTAGAAAAAACTCCTCTGATGGTGACCAGTCTCACTCAAAGACAGACTGCATCTAATTCCATCATCCTGAAAGGAAGATGTCATAACCAAAGTCAAACGGATGTGACTATAATGGCCAAAATGAAATGGAACGTGTGGGAGGCCAAGTTGGGAGGGAGAAGAGAAGTTAGGTCAGTAAGATAAAAAGAACATTCAAAAATTGTGAGATATTTTCAGAATTAGACTTCATCTTGGGGCCTTGTTTGAAAATCTAGATATGAATTTATTTGGAAGTACTAGAGCTATGGTCAAAGTATTTTTCCAGTTAGTCCTGTTAGAGTTCCAAGGAGAAATTGAACTGCAGGGAAAGCAAATAATTACTAAGGACAAGATACTGGCTGAACTAGAGAAACTGAAATTTTGCTAACCTACAAGCTTCTTAATTGAGTGCTTGAGAATTACATAATTACCCTGTAGTGTGTGATGTTAAGAGGAAAGTTTTTATATTTACTTTTCTCCTGATTAATTGCCCTCGATGGTGTTAGTGTCAAGTGGCTACAGGTGTAACCCTTTTAATTGAGAATGACATTATTTCTAGCAGCACAATGTAACCATTTGGTTTTTGCTTGTTCCTCCTAAGAGATACAGAAAGTTCCAAATCCCAAACTTCATTTATATATTAGCTTCTGCTTCCAAAATTTTTAATCCCATTCTGAGTTAGATTGTACTTGGCTTATGACTAAAAATATAATTTCAATTTATAGATGAGGTCTAAAGATCCAAGTTGATCCACCTAAAAACACAGATCAGTTTAGGACAGAAACAGAAATCTGGACATAGATAAATAAACTTGTTAAGTTGCAGGGGTGTTTATAAAAGTAGGTGGGCATCCCTTACCATTTGTGGTGAAAAAATAATCTTTGGACTGCAGGGAAGCATTAAAATTACATCCTAGCAACCCACAGAGTTCAGAGGGCACCAGTGAAAGATGTGAGCAATGGATGAACTCCTTGTTTATTAACAGAATTTACAGACTTCATTTTAGTTGGCAAAAATACTTCAAAAAATATATACCTAATGCACAAGGAAAACCAAAGAAAGCCATTATAATTGAAGGAGTTCTCAAATTACAATTCTGAAACTTACCCTCTGTAGGGTGCTGCTAATGCTACTATTCATCCTAGAGCAGGCAGTTACCAACACCTTGCCTGCAGTGTCCAGTGTATGTGCTGGTCTGCAATTTTTGGGGTCAATCACGGCCCCGTGTGGAAAGAGCTGTGGCAGTGAAGTCAGAGGACGTGCTTCTGGAGCTGGTGTGAGCAGTTCTGCCTTCACCATATCTTTCTCCACTCCACCCTTGGCTATCCTTTTGACTCAAGGCCCTTTGGCACCATCAGTGCAAAAATTAGAGTCAAACCTCCAGGTACTAAAATTTTACTGGCCTTATAATCAGCAGTACCTGTGGCTAATGATAGCCATGATTCAACTCAGTAGTGATTCAGTTAGATAACCTTCCCAAACTCTTTACCCACTCCCATCCCACCCCTTCCTTAGCAACCCCCACCCCTGCCACTATCCGAAGCATTTCCATTTGTTTTTACTTCCTGCTCAATCTGCAGGGACAGTTTTACACAAGTGCCAATGTCTAATGTATAATTATAAAAATGAAATGATACCAAGAATAACAAATTTATAGTCAAGAAAATAAAATTTGCTTTCCTCTCCCACCCAAATCCCAACCCTCAATAGAAAAGACGACAATGGAAGAAAACACACCCATTTTCAAGTGCCTGCTATTTAGTATGTTGAGGATTCCTGTTAATTGTGGTTGATCCCAGCTACGGAGAAGAGGTGCTTGCCTCAGGGTGGGAGGAAGCCCATCCACTCTCTGACCACACCACCTGGGCACATAAGAGCCACACGGCATAGCATACCTTTGAGGTGACCCTCAGAGAAGCAGCCTACTGGACAGCAGAGAGCTTGGAATACTGTACAGTGAAGCAAGGTGCTCCTCCCTTCCCCTTCTCACTTCCTCCTCTTCTTAACCTCTCTACCCAACTTCTGCATACTCCATCCTGACCTCTTTGCTTCAGGAGCAGTTGATCCTTGGGTGTACTAAAGACAAAGGGCTAAAACTCTCACTACTCAATTAAAACAAAACAAGGCAAATAAAAATTAAAATGTGCTTTCAAATACGGAATGAAGTCAAATAAATACATCTGATTTTCTCTTTTTCTTAAATCTAAGTACAATTTCATATCCTACACCCAAAGCTCTATACATTTGGTTTTTATTCTGAATCAAAATGAATTTCCAATAGTGAGGAGAGTAGAGTGAGGGAATGGATATTCCCTCACAAACAGATTAGTGCAGCTGCCACACTGTGAAGAACTAGTCCCACTCTGGGCACCTTGGGACATGACTAATCCCAGGTGGTTCACAGGCAGATCCTCTGTCACACTCTCTCTGCATCCACACTGGAGCCAGGATGTGGTGAGACATGGCCGATACTCCAAATCCAACAACCTGCAGTCACCTCCAGGACATGCGGCTCTAACTTTTATCTGAGAAGAATAAAGATACATGGAAATGATATTAAGAAAAAGAATATATTAACATTGCAAAGAATACCCATGACATCTGTGGGCGTGGTTCTGAATCAGTATGTAAGCAGATGAGTATAAACTGCTGCACGGAACACAGATCCATCTGCAGTCAGGGGAGACACCAGCCACACTGTCAGCAGAGGCAAGTGCACCAACATCCGATAAGGCCAAATCCTCCACACTAGGGAGTCACAGCAGTACCAGTAAGCCTCACACCGAATCTGTGATTTACCAGGCTTCCCACTGCTCTGCCTTCTGCTTTGAAAAGGTGAAAAGAGAGAGAAGAGGGGATGGTATGGGAACTGACAACTGCAGTTCCTCTTAGAGAAGAGTAGAGTCAGCAGGCATGAGCTTCCGCTTGATATCTGATGTTTAGAAACAGGCAGTTCTTTAAAGACAGAAAAGAAATGGAATCTCAGAAGGTTTTCACTTCAAAGTATGATAAGTCATTTCATTCAGTGTAGGATGATTAGTCTAGAGTCTGGAACTCATAACTTTTACATACCTGAGTGCTTGTCTGTGAGGGCTGATCCAGCCAGCCTTTGGCAAAGAATGGTGTAACTTTCCTCCACCTTCTGTGAAATAAAACCCATAGGTTTTTTATTCAAACGTCATGAAACAAAACAAAACAAAAACTTCTGAAAACAGAAAAGAAGCCCTTTTTACATTACAGGTACAAGCCCCCAAATTTCAAAAATACTAACTTCATCATTAAAAATTTCATTAGTGGGAAGAAAAAAGTAAATTTCATTCCTTTTACCAATTTCTCCACTGAACGAATAACTTAGTATTTTCCCATGTAAAAAGAAAGTAGAGGTGGTAACCATAAATGCAATTCTCCCACCCCCAAGAGTCACCCTGGACATGGTCCCGTCATCATGTGCATGAGCTATAGTCATGCAGCACATAAAGACACGGCGTCCTGCATACATGATGATGGTCCCTTAAGATTATTATGGGCGGGGCATGGTGGCTCACGCCTGTAATCCCAGCACTTTGGGAGGCCGAGGCAGGTGGATCACCTGAGGTCAGGAGTTCCAGACCAGCCTGGCCAACATGGTGAAATCCTGTCTCTACTAAAAATATAAAAATTAGCCGGGACTGGGCGCGGTGGCTCACGCCTGTAATCCCAACACTTTGGGAGGCCGAGGCGGGTGGATCACGAGATCAGGAGATCGAGACCATCCAGGCTAACATGGTGAAACCCTGTCTCTACTAAAAATAAAAAAAATTAGCCGGGCATGGTGGCAGGCACCTGTAGTCCCAGCTACTGGGGAGGCTGAGGCAGAAGAATGGCGTGAACCTGGGAGGTGGAGCTTGCAGTGAGCAGAGATCATGCCACTGCACTCCAGCCTGGGCGACAGAGCAAGACTCCGTCTCAAAAAATATAAATATATAAATAAATTAAAAGATAGAAAAAAATTAGCTGGGCATGGTGACGGGCACCTGTAATCCCAGCTACTCGGGAAGCTGAGGCAGGAGAATCGCTTGAACCCGGGAGGCGGAGGTTGCGGTGAGCCGAGATTGCACCATTGCACTCCAGCCCGGGTGACAGACCGAGACTCCATTTAAAAAAAAAAAAAAAAAAATGTATCCGGGCATGGTGGTGGTGCCTGTAGTCCCAGCTCCTTGGGAGGCCAAGGCAGGAGAATCGCTTGAACCTGGGAGGCAGAGGTTGCAGTGAGCCGAAGTAGCGCCACTGCACTCCAGCCTGGGTGACAGAGCAAGACTGTCTCAAAAAAAAAAAAAAAAAAAGATTATTATGGAGCACATGTAGAAACCTGGTGTGTGGCACTTAATAATGGCATTGCTGATCAGGTAGGGGAAATGACTAATATTCAGTAATAGTGTTGAGAGATTTGGCTTTCCATATGAAAAAATCTATGTAAATAAAGATATATTCTATCTAGGTTTGTGTAAGTACACTCTGTGAAGTTCACACAAAGATAAAAATGCCTAATGATGAATTTCTCAGACTATATCCCCATTGCTAAGCAACACATGACTGTATATAAGAACCGACCTGTCCTTAATGGGCTTGTCGATATCTCATCAGCTACAGAATGATACTACATAAAATAAGTAACATGAAGAGGGAAAAATCAATTATATGAAGGTAAAAGAGAAACTAAGGGACACCAGTCTTTAACTCAAAGGCTAAGGATACTTAAATCTATCCCTCAAGTCTCTGGTGTAAATGATGTCATGAGGAAAATGTTTGGGCTCTGGAAGCTGTGTTTTCTGATGGCAAACTTTTTTTTTTTTTTTTTTTTGAGACGGAGTCTCGCTCTGTCACCCAGGTTGGAGTGCAGTGGCGTGATCTCAGCTCCCTGCAAGCTCTGCCTCCCAGGTTCATGCCATTCTCCTGCCTCAGCCTCCTGAGTAGCTGGGACTACAGGCGCCCACCACCACACCCGGCTGATTTTTTGTATTTTTAGTAGAGACGGGGTTTCACCGTGTTAGCAAGGATGGTCTCGATCTCCTGACCTCGTGATCCACCTGCCCTGGCCTCCCAAAGTGCTGGAATTACAGGCGTGAGCCACCGCGCCCTGCCTCTGATGGAAAACTTTAAGATAGGTCTTTCTCTTGGAAATTGCCACACAAGTCAGTTTTGCAATAGTGACATCTTCAATTACCAATCTACAAAAATCCCATTCATGACCATGTTTTTAGATTACAGGAGCCACTGAAGCCAATTTCTATCTGTCACAGGATTTGGGAAGCTGCCAATGTCACCTAATGAGTCACAGATAATAGGCTACAGAAAGTCATCGCATTTCTCAGCCTAGATTCATAACTACATAAACCCTACCTATCTCATCTTCTTGTTCATGTCTGACAGAGGCCAGCCAACTACCCGAAGCATTTTAGGTTCTTAAACTTAGACACCCATACAAACACACAGTTCATAGAACTACAACTTTTTCTGCTCTTGTGATAGTCAAAAGATAAACAATGCCGACTGGGCGCGGTGGCTCACGCCTGTAATCCCAGTACTTTGGGAGGCCAAGGCAGGCGGATCACGAGGTCAGGAGATCGAGACCATCCTGGCTAACACGGTGAAACCCCGTCTCTATTAAAAATACAAAAAATTAGCCGGGCGTGGGGGCGGGTGCCTGTAGTCCCAGCTGCTTGGGAGGCTGAGGCAGGAGAATGGTGTGAACCTGGAAAGCAGAGCTTGCAGTGAGCTGAGATCACGCCACTGCACTCCAGCCTGGTTGACAGAGCGAGACTCCGTCTCAAAAAAAAAAAAAAAAAAAGAAAGAAAGAAAGAAAAAGATAAACAATGCCAATCTCAACTTTTTACCCAGGCCTATTCATGGATAATAGTCAAAGAAATCTAGAACCTGAACAAGTTTATTGACATCAGCATTTTGATCACCCTATTCTTCCCCTCTGCTAACTGTTTCTTACAACCAAGTCCTATGGATGTGGAAGTATGAGGTACCTTTAAGTGTTCAAGGTCAGCCTCTATCTTATGAATGTACTCCATGATCTGGCTCTGTGAATCTGCACAAGAGGAGGGACTCTGGATCTCAAAACAGGAATACTCCATAGCTCCCCAGCGCTGCTGGACCAGAAATTCGGGGGTGAATGGTGAAATTGCCCCATCGGAGTGAGTATTCTGAGGAGAATGTTGCTGCTGGTGGGTGGATTCCACAGCAACGATGCCTGTCATGGGCTGCAGGGTAAGTGAGGAAGCAACCTCCTCATCTGTGGAACTCTCCTGCACTGGGTCATAGCCATCAAGGATCAAATAGTTTCCTATAGATAGAGACAGAATAGTTTGATAAGACCAGTGCTGCCATTAGAAAACAGAAATAGCATAGTGTGCTGACAACTTCAACTTGAAAAGTTATTAAGAGAGGGAAAAGCCATTAATTCCTGAGTTTAGTTTCAGGTACATCAGAATTTCCTCACTTCAGATGAAAGCTAAACTCTGCAAACTTTCATGGTAATTTCCAAAAAATTTCATTTCAAAAGTTTAAAGCTGGAAACTACAGTGCCTAAATGATCTCGCCACCACTTCCCCCGCCAAACGCCTCTCTTGCCCCATCTCCTGCCATTGTCTCCCTCATCCAGTGTTCGATCACCACAAAAAGGTTGCTCTTTGACACAAAGCCTCTGCCCCACTCTGCTCTCTGCTGGAATAGTATGCTCCCAGGTACCCACCTGGCTTTATTCCCTCATTTCACTGAGGTCTCTGCTCAAATGCTACCTCATCGGAGGTCCTAATCCCTGATCACCCTGTTTGCCTTCATTACTTTCTGTTCCCTCAGTCTGACTTATGTTTCTTCCTAATACTTCCTGAAGTCTATTTATTTGTTTACTTATTTACCATCCTTCTTTCCCCTAGCTTCATGAGAAGATGGGATTTTTCTGTGTTTTATTCACTGCTATATCTCCCAGCACCTATGATGAGGTCTGGTACAGAGTAGATTCAGTATTTATCAAATGAAGGAATAAATATTGCACATGTGTGAACACACACACACACACCTGGACACCAATACAACATCCATTTCAAAATACAGGACAGTTAACAATGATCAAAATCAAAATCAAAGTTTAAGTGCGAAAGATACTTGCCTGAGATGCGTAAATTAACATCCTTCTCTTCCTTGTTAACTGCTCCATCACCTTCTGATGGATTCTCATCGCTATGTGCTTCACGGGCATCAAAAAAGTGCTCTCCACTGTCATCAAGACCCCCTTCTGGCTCCATGGTAGGCATCTCTGGGGTCATAATCATGTGGTCCATTACTAAAATGTTACTTGCCTGGCTATCCTGGGGTGCCAGTCCCACTGAATCCCGTGGAGCAAAAGATTCAGTTGAAGTCCGTGGACTGTAACAAGTTGCAATGTCACCAGTTCCAGTTCTAAAGGGCATATGTCCTTCACCAGAATGATAGGCCTTAATATTTTCAGAGTTCTGGATGACACTGTCTGTCTGCGGCCCCTGAGAGGCTGTTCTGTATCTTGGGAAATGTTGCCAGTCTTCCTGAACGCTCTTCTCAGTCAAACCTAGCTGTTGCACCAGCAACTGCTTCAACAAACCCACTAAACGATTTAGGAAGGAGGGGGGAAAAAAACATATTCGCAACTATAACCTCAGGCTGCAAGAATTAAATTAGCTGACTTACCAATGATCTTTAAAAAGTATCTTTTAATGACATATTAAAATGTTTATTAATTTCATACAATCATCTTATTTCATACAATCATTTTCCATTTTGTTTTGAAGATGAAATAAAGCATCATCTTTTAGAGAAGATTTAACGTTAAACTAAACTTGAAAAGATCTAAGCATTCTGAATAGGGAGATACTCCTATTTAGAACTCCTGAATAATCAATATCATGCCTCTATTTTTTCTTCTATATAACTAGAATAATACCCTAAAGGTACTTCTTAAGAATGTTGAAAGGCTGTGTTAAGCTAGACAGAAAAAGCTAAAAAAAAGTTCTGCTTTTTCCAGATCCAGACACTATATGCATATTATTTCCTCTAATTTTATGAGATACATACATTTACTGAAAATAAGAACCAATTTAATTTTGAATGGGCCAAGTGTATGCTATGAGGTCACCCAGACAATGATAGAGTTATTGGGACAATGTTATTCCAACCATCAGAAATTATTAAGACTGTTAATTCAGGAGAAGGTATAAAAAATATTGTAGGTTTTAAATAACCAATTCTCTGCTCTCATCACTAGCTTAATGTCTGTCATGTTTCTTTAGGCAACAGGTTCCACTTAGGTCTCATCCTCTGTCCTTCTGCTCTACAATCACTTCCTGAGAGAAGCCAGGAAGTCTCATGGCTCTGATGCTCACATCTCTATCTCTTCCTAACCTCTCTCTAAAGTTTCACTCCTAAAACTCTAACTTCCTGCTAGTTACTCACTTTTTAGTGTTTTGTCATTCATTATCTTAATCTTGACATGCTTTAAAACTGAGCCTGTAATTCTACCAAATCAAAAGAAAGAAAAAAGAAAGTACAATGGAAGGAGGTGGGGGAAGCAGTGGTAGTCCTTTTCTGACTCTTATTTCTGACTAGATTAATGAAATTATCTCTAAATATTCCCTTTCCTTTGACCTCACATTCAAAGAAGTCAATTATTTTAAGCATTTGATGACTTCTCAGTTTCTTCTTACTCCTTCTGATAACATTCTAGTCCAAACTCTTTTAGTCTCAGGCCAGACTATTATAATAGCTTATTTAGTAAGTACACCATTCCATACCTCTTTCCATTCAAATCCTTCCACCGCTCTCAGCCAGATTAATCTTTTTTCATACCTTTAGTCATACGCTGGTTTAAAAATTTCAAATGGTTCTCCCCAGCCAAAGAAATTGTTCTCAGCCTTTTTCCCACCTCAATACAACTGAGAGATATGCTATCCTCCCATTGTAACAGTGATTCTGAACGAGGCAGGAGGGTGGGGAGCTAACAGAGTAGCATGTGTGTGTGTGTCTGTGGCATGGGCCACTGTAGAGAATACTATAATCTCCACAATAGAACTAGAAGAATAAGTGGAGTTTGATAAATCCACATACTTTAGGGATGGCACATGAGTGCCATACTTAGTAAGTATCTGTAATAAGTTATGAATAAAACTTACAATTTCTTAGTGCATCCAATGCCCACCGTTCTTCTGAGACAGGCAGGTGTGAATCTGGGATTGCGATTTGATAATCTTCTCCAACTTCCTTTAGTGTCCCATCTGTATGTTGTTCCTTTGCAAACTGTCTCTCAGCCACAAACAGATCACGTACCTCTGATTTCCCAGAGGTACTCAGTGAATGAGACTGAGGTTTTGACGATATTAAGGTAGATTCTAATCCCAAATCTCTGTCTGTCCAATGGAATAGAAAAGGTAGACTATATCTAAACAAAGCTTTTAACTTTTAACATGAAGCATTCAGGGAAGAATCAGAAAAAAAAAAAAAAAAAACAACCCATAAACTACAGAGATCATCTGTTAAGCAAAATATACAACACTTAGAACAGTGTTATACTGACACACAGAAGGCTCAAAAGCAAAGTTTGTTAAACTGAATCTCTGATGCTGGAACCTGCATAAACCAAACAGTATTAAAGTTTCTTTGCATTTTATTTTATTTTATTTCTTTTTTTTTTTTTTTTTTTTTTTGGTGTTTCGGTCTTGTTGCCCAGGCTGGAGTGCAATGGCACGATCTCGGCTCACCGTAACCTCCGCCTCCTGGGTTCAAGCAATTCTCCCTGCCTCAGCCTCCCAAGTAGCTGGGATTACAGGCACCCACCACCATGCCCGGCTAATTTTTGTATTTTTTAGTAGAGACAGGGTTTTGTCATGTTGGTCAGGTTGGCCTCTAACTCCTGGCCTCAGGTGATACGCCTATCTCAACCTCCCAAAGCGCTGGGATTACAGGCATGAGCCACCGCATCCGGCCAGCATTTTAAGAGATAACAGAGCACATTCTCCACTGAACTCTTCAGAAGAGTGTACCTGGACTCTGCAAACCAGTGACTGAAATGCCATGCTGCTCCTCTTTTAATTTTGAAGGATCTTCTTCATCATTATCTCCTCTGTAGAGAAAAAAAAAAAAAAAATCTTTTACCTTCCTGAGGTATCTAAACATCATTGCAACAAAACATAATAATTATCCTAGTCTTTTCCAACCCAAAACATAAAATAAGTCCTAGTACAATGCAAAGGAACACTCACTCGCCAGGTGTTGACTGTGGTAATGGAATTGGCTTTGTGGATTGCTCCTTCACTGATGCAGCCATCCGACAGATTAGGTCCTGCCAGCTTCAGAAAGTTGGAAAGAAATCCAAAATACAAAAAAGAAACAACAAAAGAAATATCCTTTAAATATACTCAGAAAGCAAAACTAAACAAAAACCAAATCAACCAACAACAACAACAACAACAACAACAACAAAACCCACTCTGCCAGAGAATATCTTTATTTTGGCAACACACTATTAAGGCGAGAGTCCAAAACTATACCTTAAGAAAAATCTATGGACACATTAAAAAAACTTCACTTGACATTTTGCACAATTTTTTCTTTAGGAAATGAACTTTCAGAATAGAATCAAAATAAAAGGCATCAATCTAAAAAAGAACAAGTTCATAGTAGAACGTCTCTAAAAGAGTACAGAGGAAGTGCTTGGTTTCCATACATTATAAAAACAAAGTTAAGTTTATGGAATATTATGCTTGGGATAATGAAAATATTAGCTATAGCAAGGTAGCCATATCTGATACATACACAGTCTTTTCAGAAACTGTCTGTGCCACCAGTTCATAAATCTGAGCGCCATTGTCTGACATGGAAATGACGAATAAAGCTTTGTTATCTGGAAAAAACAAGACAAGATTACTCTAATACTATGACCTGGGGAGGCCATGAGGGATGTTTTTAGGGTCTTGAAATAGTCTGCCCCTTAAAGTAGATAAAGGTTACATATATTTACTTTAAAATTCATCAAGATGTACACTTAAAATTTGTGCAACTTACCATATTAATGTATTTATTGTACTATATTTATTGTACTTCAATAAAACAAAGATTATACGAATTAGCACTAATTCCACAATAATTTACTAGAAACTTTGCTAAAAGCATGTCAAAAATCCAAATTACTGGCCGGGCACGGTGGCTCACACCTGTAATCCCAGTACTTTAGGAGGCCGAGGCAGGTGGACTGCTTTGAGCTCAGGAGTTCGAGACCAGCCTGGGCAGCATGGCGAAACCCTGCCTCTACAAAAAACAAAAAAATTAGCCAGGTCATGGTGGTGCATGCCTGTAGTCCCAGCTACTCAGGAGGCTGAGATTGAAGAATTGCTTGAGCCTGGGATGCGGAGGTTGCAGGGTGCCAAGGTTGTACCACTGCACTCCAGCCTGGGTGACAGGGTGGGACCCTCGTCTCAAAAGAAAAAAAATAAATAAATCCAAATTACCAGATTAAATGCTATTACTCTTTTGCATTTATTTTGAACTGCACTTTTGCTAAGTTGTTAGTTAATAATATTCAGTGAGTAGTGGAGAAAAGAGGTCACAAATTTATTTTGCCACCATGAAACTAACAAGTTTTAAAAGGGACCCCGTTGTTAATAGAGTTAAAATATAACTTGCCAGTCAAATTTGATTTTTAATCAACACTACATCCATCTCTTCAGTTTTTGATTTTTTTCTCACCAAATCAAAAAACATACCACCCTAAATGAAAGGCTTTTCATTGGGATCTATCAATGATTTGAACATAAAGAACCAAAGTAATAGCATAAAAATTTTCAAATGCAGAAAACCGTTCACAGAATCGAGACACCCTAATAACCTTGGGGTATAAACTCTTAGGTCTCTTTCTAAGCAGTAAATTTCATGTAATTTGCTTAAGAATATAAAAATAGCAAGACTCTATGCCACTTGTGTTATTTAAACAGCACCGAGTATCTTATGCAACTTCACAATGAATCTGGAAATTAGTATCCTTCAGTGGACATACTTGCCTGTTGCCACTTGTCGAACCAACACTGTACTCAACTTAATGACAGGGCTAAACGTGTGTTTGCTATCAGCTGTAGATGCCAGAATCTTACTATGACACCTTAAAACCAGTCTATCATCCTGCTTTTGTAACAATACAAGAATGTCTTCCAGCAGCAATGTGTATAAATCTAGAAATAAAAGTGCAGAAAAAAATGGTAAGTACAGAAATGGAGACGCGTTTGATTAACTTTATAATGATTCAACAGAGGAATTCTATTTCTGCTAAAGCTACAAAATTTTAAAAATTGACTTGTATATTATCTTTTAAAATTTCATTTTCAGTAATTCATTTTTATTGTATTTCACTGAAGTGTCAATCTGTGACCAACAGGAAATAAAAAACAACAAGCTGGGTGTGGTGGTGTGCGCCTATAGTCCCGGCTACTAGGGAGGCGAAGGCAGGAGGATCCCTTAAGCCCAGGAGTTCGAGGCAGCAGTGCACCATGACTGCATCTGTGACTAGCCACTGCGCTCCAGCCTGGGCAACACAGAAAGACCTTGTTTCTGAAAAAACAAAAACGGTTCCTCATCACAGACAGTTTAAGATGTACTGGTCTAAAGAAAGCTTACAAAGCATACAAAGACTCACTAGACTATAAGAATGATGGAAATAGGACTAAATCAGTTCTCCACTACATTCCTAAATGAATATTTAACACATCTTACATATAATGAAATAACACAAGCAGATCTACAAATGTACAAATAACACGAGGTAGCACTGCAAACTGCTGAGAGAATGGTTCTCTCCTCTTCCCTTTGTCATAGGAAACTTTCCTATTCCTTCCCTTTTGCCACTCTCCCCAAAACTAAAAGACAATATCAGACCTACCAATAGTTTTATCTCTATTCACCTTCCAAACCAATGGCCCTTCATGAATCATCTTCCTTTTTGTTAAATCCAAATTCTGGCAAAATAAAGAAAATCATGCACAAATAATTTCCAAGCACTCAGTAACATGATTATCTATATAATACAGTCTCTTTTAAAGAAATTCTTAATATAAAATACATGATTTACATTCAACTATCATTATTGCTATTTGTCAGTTCTTGAAAATGGCACAAAAGCCATATTAAAGTAATCTGCATACAATTTTCTAAAAAGGAAAAGGTATCTTGCAGAAAAACATTCATGAGTACTATCTTCAAACCTCACTCTAAACAGATGATAACAGATTATGAAGATCAAGTTACAAACATTCAGCCACTAGATTCTCAACGTATCCTTTAATTTTCCTATGAATAACTGGATGAGCACGGTACATATGCTTGTCTATAAGGAAGTGGCTTCTGAGTTCCAAGGCTCTAATTTCAAAGAAAGTTCTAAGAAATAGTACTAATGAAAAGTCCAGGTACTACTCAGACTTGGTCTAAATATTAACAACTTATTAGTAAGAGAATCATCTTTTAGTATTAGCAGCTCTAGAAAACTCTCATTCTTTGGAAGCTAAGGGGAATAAGCACATTTACGTGCTTGTTGACGAAGTATTAATATATGACATAAAAGTCTATTTTAACAGCCACCAAATAAATCTGCCAAAACCACCACCTAGTGAAATCGTACAAAAACACTTAAAATCTGAAAAAGTTAACACATAAGCCCACATACCAGAAGTGGCAATTAGTAAACATTTTACTATCGCTCCTATAATGGTTCCAACTGTTATGCTTCTGAAGAGCCTCATGAGAAAATAGTATGTTATCTTGTGTTATTAAATGATCTGGAAAGTTACCAAACAGTCCTACCCTTATTTAAACTACAGAACACAGGCTGGGCATAGTGGCTCATGCCTGTAATCCCCGCACTGTGGGAGGCTGAGAAAGGAGCACTTGAGCCCAGGAAATCTGGACCAACCTGACAACACAGCGAGACCTTGTCTTTACAAAACACAGAATTAGCTGGATTTGGTGGCATATACCTATAGTCCTAGCTGCTAGGGAGGCTGAGGTGGGTGGACTGCCTGAGTCCAGGAGGCCAAGGCTGCAGTGAGCCAAGACTGCACCACTGCATTCCAGCCTGGGCAAGAGAGCGAGACCCTGTCTGAAACAAACTACAGAACACAATAAAATTAAATTTTATAATAATTAATGTCCCTTAGTCTCCTGCCAATTGCTGTCATGTAATATTACAGTTTCATGCAAGATAGTCCTCTAATGAAAGACTAATTTCATACAGATCAAGCATTTAAAAGGCAGCAAAAAAAATCATAAATACAGATAATCTACGATACAAGAACTCCTTCAGGTGACGTATATTCCCATTGAGATGTTAATTACCTGCCAGGTCTTTAGCAAATTTTATTTTATTTTTTAAATTATGATTAGACCATCTCTCACCCTGAGCTCTTCAACATTTGGGTACTCTGACAACTTCAGGCTGGAGGTATCAAGGCGACGCTGATAATCTTCTAGGCGCTGAAAATTAGGCAGGGTGGAACCAAGGTTAGTGCTTTGGTCATTAATGACCTCTCTATTCCTGAATCAAACTTGGCATTTAAAATCTCCGTTTTGGCCAGGCGTGGTGGCTCACACCTGTAATCTCAGCACTTTGGGAGGCTGAGGCAGGTGGATCACGAGGTTAGGAGATCAAGACCATCCTGGCTAACACAGTGAAACCCCGTCTCTACTAAAAATACAAAAAATTAGCCGGGCATGGTGGAGGGCGCCTGTGGTCCCAGCTACTTGGGAGGCTGAGGCAGGGGAATGGTGCAAACCTGGGAGGCGGAGCTTGCAGTGAGCCGAGATCACACCACTGCACTCCAGCCTGGGCGACACAGCAAGACTCCATCTCAAAAAAAAAAAAAAAAAAATCTCCATTTTACTGAGCTCTTTGCAATGCTAGACAGGACTGAAAACTCACTGTCTTCCCGTGGCTTTGATGATAATATACTCTCCTAGTTTTCCTCCTACCTCTCTGGCTTTTCTTTCTCAATCTTCTTTTCAAAGTCATTGGTCTCTTATTAGCTTATATTTATTTTCTGAATATGTAAATCATGCACACAGTACAAAATTCAGATGGCTATATAAGGCAAAAAATAAAAAGTATCCCTCTAACCTTGTCCTATTGCCCCACCCCCCTCAATTTTCCCTAAAGAAGCAATCACTAATATCCATTTCTTGGGTAGCCTTTGAGAAAAATTCTATGCAAACAGATATGTATTTATTTATATATGTATATATAAGCATGGTTGTCTTTGTGCATGTTGTGTATATGTCCTTTTTTAAAACAAGATATGGTAGCATAATATATTCATATATGCATTCCTTTGGTATTCCTATATGTATTCCTCATTGAAATGGTAGAATACATTCATATACGTATTCCCCCACGTGTGTGTGTGTGTGTGTGTGTGTGTGGTGTATGACTTATATCTTGGGGACTGTTCCACATTAGCACATATAGAGAGTTATTTCATTTTTTTATAAATGACTACAGGATATAAAACTCTCTAAATAAACTATAATTTATTTCATTACGCCTTACTGATGGGCATTTAAGTTACTTAAACTCTTCTGTAACAAACAATACTGTAATAAAGTGGACTTAAATATATGTCTTTGTACATCCGTGTAGGATATCTGTAGGATAAATTTCCAGAACTGTTGGATCAAAGGGTATGTACATTCCCCCTCAAAATCATTTCCAAATACATGGAAAAGTCTGAGTGAGCATAGTGAACACCTATATATTACCATCTATATTCTACAATTAACATTTGCTCTATTTGTTTTATCATATATCTATTTATTCATCCCTCTATCCATCAGTCCATCTTATTTTTTGGATGCATTTCAAAATAAATTACAGACATAAGTACACTTTACCTCTAAACATTTAAACATCCATACAGTTCTTTTTAAAAAAGTAAAATTTGCATACAGTAGAACACACATTTCAAGTGTGTGTTCCATGAATTTTGACAAGTGCTTACACATTTGTGTAACCTAAACTTCTATCACGATAGAAAATTTTACCATCACCCCAGAAAGTTTCCTCATACTTCTTCCCAGTTAATTTCCACCTCCACATCCCCAATGGCAACCAGTTTTCTGGTTTTTTCCTACCATAGAATAGTTTGGTCTCTCTTAGAAGTTCATATAAATGGAATCATAGGTATGTACTCTTTTGCATCTGTTTTTTTTCCACTCAGCATGTTTGTGAGATTCATCCATGTTGTGTGCCTTAGTGGTACATTCCTTTCTTATCACTCAGGGCATTCTATTTTATAACTATACCACAGTTGGTTTATCCATTCTGTTGATAAATTCTTGGGCTGTTTCTAGCTTTTCGCTATTATGAATAAAGTTGCTATAAGCATTCTGGTCTGTTTGTGGGTATATCTTTATCTTCAGATAAAGATATATTTTATTATTCAGAAAATCTAGGTCCATTTTCTTATGATTGGTGTTCCTACTAAAGTTAGTTAGTTAATTTGTTATGTGCCATTCCCGGCAGGCACAATGGATAACCAGCCTGAGTATGCCAGCTCATCTATACCAGGGGTCTGCAAGGTTTTTAGTAAAATGTCAGTTAGGCTTTGCAGGCCATATAATCTCTCTCACAGTTATTTAGCTCCACTGTTTTGGAACAAAAGTAGCCACAGATAATACATAAATGAACAGGCTCTGTGTAGTAAAGAACTCTAATATGGTTCATTTCTCTTGAGCAAATCACTAGGAACAGAACTGCTGAGTCAAAAGGTAGATATAAGGGTACCTACAGAGTTTTAATTTAGATAAATATTGCTACATAACCCTCTGGGGTTTTATCATTTTACACTCTGAACAGCACAGCTGAAAGTACTAGTTTTTCTACAGCCTCACCAAGAGAGTTGTAATCATACTCAGCTCCTAAGAAACTACATCCGTGTTCATGGATTCAATCAGCCCCTGTATGCTCACAATCTTGAATTTTTATCTTCAACATGGTCCTCTTAGAGGTGGACCCATATAGCCAACTGCTTACTGTATATGTCTACCTGATATCCCAAAGTGACCTCATCATCCTCCCCACAAATGTGGGGCTTCTCCACTCATCCTGTCCATCCAAATATGCAATCCAGAAACCTGGGGGTTTATTCTTGACATCACTTTTCCTTCAAATCCTTCTTCAAATCAGTCAAGTCCTGTCAATTTTACCTTCTAAATACTTCTCCAACTTCTCTAAGCTGCCATCATCTATCCTAGATTGCTGCAAGAGGTTAACAAATGGGCTCTTTCATCCACCACCCTTCTTCAACTCATTCTCCATAGAGTAGTAGGGGTGATACTTATATAATCAAAATCTGAACACTATATTCTTACTTGTCTATGCTGAATTCCTACTGCTCTTAAGAAGAAAAATCAAAATCTTCAACCTGATCTCTAGGGCCTTTATGAGTTGGCCTTGGTCTACTTTACCTCATTTTATGCCACTCTGACTTTGCTTTTTAGGCATGATCCACACTCATGTAAATTTTCAATTCGTCCAACAGATCATGCTTTCTTTTTCCGTCAGGACTTTGGTATATATTGCCTCTACCTCTAGGGTTGCACCCTTCACATCGTTTTGGTTCACTTCCACTCATCCTTCAGAGCTTGGCTCAAGTGTCAATTCCTCAAGAAAATTTTCTCTAATAGGCACCACCTAACATCCCCAAACTAAGCTAGGCCCCATAGTTATATATCGTAGCATCTTGAAATTATCCTTGATAGTAGCTATCACAACTGATACAAAATATTTGCACTATAATCCTGTTAAATGCCTTTCTATCCTCCCAGCAAACGAGCTCAGTGTGGGCAGATATTGCACTCATTTTCTCAACTACTCTGTACCCTATGCCCAGCATACAGTACATGTTCTATAAATATCTGCTGAATGAAGAGATAAATGAAAGAGCAAACAAGCAGCCTGAGGTGTTCCAAAAAGTCAAATACAACTCCGATATTCTATCACAGATTGATCTTGACCTGCCTACTATGCGAACAGTAAACAAATGTTCTCCCTGTCCATTAGGTAATGATAGTTTTAACAACTATTTCACAGATTCCAGGTAATATTAATTTAATGTTCTCCCAATGTCATCCTGTACCTTCTTGTTTTCCTTTTTTACCTGCTTGTTTTCTGCCTCCTTGACAGCCTGATTTACATAATTTAAGATCTGACGACAGTGATCTGCAGCTTTCTTCACCTTCTCCCTTTCTGTTGGCCATTCTAAATATGGGAAAGAAATCCAAAATGTAAAAGAACTGAGCAAAAAACCATAAAATATATGTAAATGAGATTTCATTTCATTTCAATACTTTTAAGAGCATATTAAGACCTTGAAGATTTTTGTACCAGCTTAAAGCCTCTGTCAGAGTCTCAATTCAAGCAGTCTTTGGACAGGTAAAGCTTCTTATAACAGGACTTTTAAAACATAAATTCTAATCTTTAAAAAGAAATCACAGTACAGAACCCAAAATCCAAGAAGAGATGCTTTACATAAAGTACCAGGACCACTATACTATACACTCCAGAAGGGCAGGTCTCATTTACTTTGTAAACAATATAAATGGAAATCCCTTCTCCCCTTGAAATTTCACAGTGCATAGCCTACATAATTATGTCCAGTGAACTTGTTAAACAAAATTTTTTAATAACACAATTCAAAATAATTCCAAAACAAGTTTCTTTGAATTTGAGATTATATTTAAAGAAAGAAAATAGATTACATTAAAAGAAGATGAAATTCATCAAAACGTATTGAGGCGGCAAGGCAAGGTGGCTCATGCCTATAATCCTAGCACTTTGGGAGGCCAAGGCAGGCGGACTGCCTGAGGTCAGGAGTTCAAGACCAGTCTGGCCAATATGGTGAAACCTTGCTTCTACTAAAAATACAAAAAAATTAGCTAGGTGTGGTGGCGTGCGCCTGTAATCCCAGCTACTCAGGAGGCTGAGGCAGGGCAATTGCTTGAACCTGGGAGGTGGAGGTTGCAGTGAGCAAAGATGGTGCCACTTCACTCCAGCCTGGGCGACAGAGTGAGACTCCGTCTCAAAAAAACAAAACAAAACAAAACAAAACAAGACAAAACGTACTGAGGCTATGTCATGTCTATAATACAAAGAAGACCAAAATCAGAACATTCAAAATTACAATCCTCCAAACCACAGTCTAACTACACTGAGCAGATATATTAAAGTGTAAAAATTAATGAGTGTAAACCACTTTTGTTACCAGGTACCATAATTTAAAATTTCCTGCTTATGCATTCAAATTCTCAGGCACAAGAAACAAGATTTCAGTTGCATTAAATTATTAATGAGAGCTAAGTATAAGAACCTAAAGCTCAACTGAGAAACAGATTCATTTCACGTTTCAAAACGGGAGAGTTGGAATTACACCACATTGATTTGGCTTAATAAAAGTCATTGATAGATATCCATGAAACATCTCTTCAGCCAAGGATGAACCTTCTTCAAAGCAAAAATGATGCAGGCTAGAACAAGGATGGTCGAACCAGATAATTTTACACTTTGCAGGCCAAATGGGCACTGATAAAACTACTCTACTCTGCTGTTATAATGTAAAAGCAATCAGGGACAGTATATAAACAGATGAGCACGGCTGTGCTCCAATAAAACTTTATTTATGAAAACAGACAGTGAGCATGACTTGGTCTATGATTCATAGTTTGATATACCCCGTACTAAAGCTACTAATGGAGTACATTATATCAAACAGCCCAAAGAAGACTAGATCATATCTTGTTAGAAAATCTTGGCTGGGCATGGTGACTCATGCCTATAATCACAGCACTTTGCGAGGTGGGAGGACTGCTTGAGGCCAGGAGTTTGAGACCAGCCTGAGCAACATAGTGAGACCCTTGTTAAAAAAAAAAAAAAAAAAAATAAGCCAGGTGTGGTGGTGTACCCCTGTAGTCCCAGCTGTCCGGGAAGCTGAGGTGGAAGGAATGCCTGAGCCGAGGAGTTTGAGGTTGCAGGAAACTATGATTGTGCCACTGCACTCCAGCCTGCATGACTGAGTGAGACCCTGTCTCAAAAAAGGAAAAAAAAAAAAAAAAAAAAGAAAATCTTGTCATACTATTTGGAAATCCAACTCCATTCAGGATGCTGTAAGATATTATTTACAGGATACTGGGTGTTTCGTTGTTGTTGTTCTTAAGCTTTTTATTTCAGTGAAAATGCTGTACCTGTGTATTTGGCAATATTATCCAACAGAAGCGGGTACTTAGTAAGCCTTTGCATTTGAGTGGGAATAATATCCTTCAGTTGAAGACGACGACACAGTGGATTACTTTCAGCATCCTAAAATTAAAGTGAAATAAGTGAATCTGTAATTCTTATTTGAACTTATACATGTACCATGTATTCACCGTGAGGGTTTAATGCATCACAGTTCTGGTTATTAAATCAAGATCTTTAAAAAATGCCAAGATATATCATTGCCACAATATACTTCTGCTTTCTCCTTTAATCACATAATGGGGGAAGGGAGCCTCTATCACTAAATGAATGGCTTGTTACCTGTTTAAGGAAGGACTGAAAGCATCCATAAGCAGCTCTACGTATCGCTTCCTTGTGTTGAAACCGTTTTATCTTCACCTGTTCAGAAAATCTAGGTCCATTCTCCTATGATGGACATTCCTACCAAAATTGATTAGCTAATTTGTTATCTGCCATTCCAAGAAGGCACAATGGATAACCAGTCGAGTATGCCAGCTCATCTATACCAGTGGTCTACAAAGTTTTTAGTAAAATGCCAGATAGTAAATATTTTAGGCTTTGCAGGCCATACAGTCTCTCTCACAACTATTCAGCTCTACTGTTTTGGCATAAGTGAATGAACAAGGCTCTGTGTAGTAAAGAACTCTAATATGGCCTCCAAGGTTCCCATCCTCTTGTGTAAATACTCTGTGTAATCCTATGCCCTTGAGTATGAACATTTTTGGAATCTGTGATTACAATGGGATATCACACCTATGACTAGGTTGCCACCACATGATTTTGAGATCATAAGAAAGGAAATTATCCTGGCTGGGCCTGATTTCATTAGAGGAGCCTTTAAAACAAATCTGTGTCAGAAAGCCACATTCCTACTGGCCTGGAAGAAAGCAAACATCCACCTCTAAACTGCCTAATGGGGCCATATGGCAGAGATATCTCTGTTCTCTAGGAGTTGAAACTGGTTCCTAGCCAATAGCTAGCAAGGTAGGACCTCAGTTATACATTTACAAAGAAATGAACCCTGCTAACAACCAGTGAGCTTAGAAGAGAACCTTGAGCATCAGATGAAAACTGCAGCTCCAGCTGACGCTGTGATCTCAGCCTGGTCAAACTCTCAAGGGAGGATCCTGCTAAACCATACCCACACACCACAACAACTGTGAGAAATCTGTCAAGCGGCCATGTTTGTGTTTACATAAAACTTTATAAAAACAGGTAACAGACTAGATATGGTCTGTCGGCCATAGTTTACCAACCCTTAATTCATATACCCCAATGAGTGTGGCTGCTGTTACGTTTTTCCCTGGATAAACCCATTCTCATGCTTTGACAATATTCTCTTAATAGAGCATATGGTTGTTTACTGATAAAAGCCTCGTGGCAATGTGGATTTCTATATTAAGTATTTTAATCCTGACATATATTTTTTATTATTCTCCACCATTCCAAAGTCATTTTTATACCTTCCAGGAATTTAAGAGATAATGTATTGCTTTTAAAAATGTTAACATGGGCCAGGTGCAGTGGCTCACACCTGTAATCCCTTTGGGAGGCCGAGGTGGGCGGATCACTTGAGGTCAGGTGTTTGAGCCCAGCCTGGCCAACATGGTGAAACCCTGTCTCTACTAAAAATAGAAAAAATTAGCAGGGCATGGTGGCATGTACCTGTAATCCTAACTACTAGGAAGGCTGAGGCAGGAGAATCGCTTGAACCCAGGAGGCAGAGGTTGCAGTGAGCTGAGATTGTGCCATTGCACTCCAGCCTGGGCAACACAGCGAGACCCTGTCTCAAAAAAAAAAAAGTTAACACAGATGTAATCTTTGTAAAAGTCTTAGTCAGAATTCCCCCAGTTTATCTGATAATTGATAAAAACTTGCCTTATTTTTTTTCTTACATGACTCACTCAACTCACTTGCACAAAAGTCTGAAATCGAGAATCCTTTTTCTGACGAGACTTGATCATTTCCAGGGCGAAAGGTTGGTTACTGCAAAAGGTAGCAGCAGCATGTTTCAATTTCTCCTCTCCTGGTCCGCTGAACTGTGCCAAGAATGCAAAGAATACAAAAGAGAATGGGAAACTGAGCTTATACAAGCCAGACAAAGTGACAGACAACCAGAATCCTTTCAATATTTCAAGTGACAAAATACACAGAACTGCATATCTATGTGGAATATCAATGGTTCTCCATTAAAAAGGTCTGATCTTGACACAACCAGACCTTTTCTGATCATATTCCAATGTTTTCTTCTTCTTTTTTTTTTTCCTTTTTTTTGAGACAGTGTTGCTCTGTCGCCCAGGCTGGAGTACAATGGCATGATCTTGGCTCACTGCAACTTCTGCCTCTCAGGTTCATGAGATTCTTACCTCTGCCTCCCAAGTAACTGGGACTACAGGCACACACCACCACACCCAGCTAATTTTTGTATTTTTAGTAGAGATGGGGTTTCACCATGTTGGCCAGGCTGTTCTCAAACTCCTGACCTCAGGTGATCTGCCCGCCTTGGTGTCCCAAAGTGCTGGGATTACAGGTGTGAGCCACCGCGCCCAGTCCCAATGTTTTCTTGCTTGTAGCCTATCACAACCTATTACCTTTCAGCCTATGTTACTTGTAAATTACACAGAAAAGCTGACATTTGGAGAATATAAGATACAAAATGCCTGAAGACTGAGACTAAATTTTCATTTTCTTTTTTTTTTAGACAGTCTCATTCTGTGGCCCAGGCTGGAGTGTAGTGGTGCAATCTCAGCTCACTGCAACCTCCACCTCCCAGGTTCGAGTGATTCTCCTGTCTCAGCCTCCCAAGTAGTTGGGACTACAGGCGTGTGCCACCACGCCTGGCTAATTTTTTTTGTATTTTTAGTAGAGATGGGGTTTCACCATGTTGGCCAGGCCAGTCTTGAACTCCTGACATCAAGTGATCCGCCTGCCTTGGCCTCTCAAAGTGCTGGGATTATGGGCATGAGCCACTACATCTGGCCTAAAATTTAATTTTCTTACACCCTGAAACCTTTGCAACAACTACTGTCTTACTACTCTGGGAAGCAAATCCTTGGCATACTAGCATTCCTTCTTACTCAGTATAAAACCCACTATGACCATGGGCAGGCCGTAAGTTTTCTGGGTTGAAACAAAATTAAATCACTGCTGTTTCACCTGTGCAGCAGCTGGAGCTGGCTTGGGGGAGATCAATGAGCTTATGAATTCTTTTGCTAAAAATTATACTTCTCACTAATGTTTTTTAATTTGTAAATTTAAGTTTGCATGTGCCATGATTTTAAGATTTCTGATGGTTAAACACCTAAAAAGTGATTTACGAGTAGGTGCTCTTAGAAGTCAAATACACTGTTTTTTAATACAGCCTCTATACTTGTAGATAATTGCTTTATGGTTTACGGAGATGTTTTCCATATAATCTTCCATTTAAAGCCATATTCCCAAAAGTTTGTACATAAAGGCATTTTGTAAAAAGCCCGCCTGTAGCACATTTGTAGATAAATTCAGAGTATTTTTTCAAGTAGGACACATACAAAGCAATATTTTAATAGGTCACTCCAATTTTGTATTCTTACTCTATGATGAATATGACATTTAACATGTTTAACAATGAGACTGGCAGCATTTTTAGCATGTTAGTCAACCAAAGCACCACACAACTACAAAAAGCAGCTGGGTTTATCAAAGAAAATAATGCCCCCAAACTCAAGCAGTTCTACAGCAGTTTTTTTTGTTTTTTTTTTTTTGTTTTTTTTTTTTTTTGAGACGGAGTTTCGCTCTTGTTGCCCAGGCTGGAGTGCAATGGCTCGATCTCAGCTCACCGCAACCTCCACCTCCCAGGTTCAAGCGATTCTCCTGCCTCAGCCTCCCGAGTAGCTGGGATTACAGACATGCACCACCATGCCTGGCTAATTTTGTATTTTTAGTAGAGATGGGGTTACTCCATGTTGGTCAAGCTGGTCTTAAACTCCTGACCTCAGGTGATCTGCCTGCCTCAGCCTCCCAAAGTGCAGGGATTATAGGCGTGAGCCACTGCGCCCGGCCTCTACAGTAGTTTTACAAGCAGTTTAAGTATAGATGTTCCTTGATTTCTGATGAATTTATATCCTAATAAAACCATCAAAAATTGAAAATATCTTAAGTTGAGAATGCATTTAATACACTGAACCTACCAAATACCATAGCTTGGCCTAGCCGACCTTAAATGTGCTCAGAACACTTGCATTAGCCTACAGCTGGGCAAAATCATCTAGCAGTACAGTACACTGTAGAGTGGTTGTTTATCCTGTAGTCACATGGCTGACCAGGAGCTGTGGCTCACTGTTGCTGCCCAGCATCAAGAGTAACATACCACATATTGCCAAGCTCCAGAAAAGATTAAAATTCAAAATTCAAAGTATGGTTTCTATTGAATGTGTATTACTTTCCCACCACTGTAAAGTAAAAAAACTGTCAAAGTTGGAACCATAGTAAGTCAAGGATTGTCTGTGTAAGTAAAGTGATCTTAAGGAAACAATACTGGAAAAATACTTTCCAAAACGATTTTATTTAAACAGCAAGAGTAAAATCTAAAGGCCTATTTATGATTTTTGCTTTTATGATTTCTGGCCAATGCCTTCTTCTAAATTAACGCTTTGTATGTAACAGTTACAAACCACCATTCTGCTTTTCCTCAACTTTTTACAGGTACAGGCATACCTCATATTTTTATTGTACTTTGCAGATACTCCATTTTTTTACAAATTGAAGGTTTGCAGCAACCCTGAGCAAGTCTGTTGGTGCCGTTTTTCCAAAACCATGTGCTCATGTCATGTCTCCGTGCCACATTTTGGTAGTTCTCATAATAGTTTAAGCTGTTTCATTTTACTCTATCTGTTACGGTGATCTGTCATCAGTGATCTTTGATGTTACTATTTATTGCTTTGGGGCACCATGAACTGCACCCACATATGGTGGCAAACCTAATGGAAAAATGTTGTGTGTGTTCTGACCGCCCCACCAACTGACCATTCCCCCACCTCTCTTCCCTTTCCTTGGGCCTCCTTATTCTGAGACACAACAATATTGAATTAGGCCAATTAACAATGCTGCAATGGTCTTTAGGGGTTCAAGTGAGGAGTCACATATCTCTCACTTGAAATTAAAAGCTAGAAATGATTAAGTTTAGTAAGGAAGGCATGTCAAAAGCTGAGATTTGGCTCTTATGCCAAATGGCCAACTTGTGAACACAAAGAAAAAATTCTTGAAGGAAATAAAAGTGCTACTCCAATGAACAAATGAACAAGAGGAAAGTGAAACAGCCTATTGCTGGTATGGAGGAAGTTTGAATGGTCTGTATAAAGAAGATGAAATCAGCCACAATATTCCCTTAAGCCAAAGCCTAATACAAAGCAAGCCCCTAATTCTCTTCAATTCTATGAAGGCTGAGAGGTAAGGAAGCTGCAGACGAAGAGTTTGAAGGTAGCAGGGGTAAATTGATGAAATTTAAGAAAAGAAGTCATCTCCATAAAAATAAAAGTACAAAGTGATACAGCAAGTGCTGATATAGCAGTAGAAGCTATAGTAAGTTATCCAGAAGACATACCTGAGATAATTGATTACAGTGGCTACACTAAACAACAGATTTTCAATGTAGATGAAATAGCCTTCTATTGGAAGAAGATGCCATCTAGAACTTCCATAGCTAGAGAGGAGAAATCAATGTCTGACTTCAGCATGTCAAAAGAAAGTCCAGCTCTCTTGTTAGGGGCCAATGACTTTAAGTTGAAGCCAATGATTGTTTACCATTCTGAAATTCCTGGGACCCTTAAGAATAATGCTAAATCTACTCTGTCTGTGCTCTATAAATGAAACAGCAAAGCCTAGATGACAGCACGTCTGTTAAGACCTACTGCTCAGAAAAAAAAAAAGTTACTTTTAAAATATTACTGCCCACTGACAATGCACATGGTCACTTAAAGACTTCTGATGGAGATGTACAAGGAGATCAATGTTGTTTGCAGGCCTGCTAACACAATATCCATTCTGCAGCTCATGGACCAAGGAGTAATTTTCACTTTCAAGTCTTATTATTTAAGAAATATATTTCATAAGGTGATTCCTCTGATGGGTCTGGGCAAAGCAAACTGAATACCTTCTGAAAAGGATTCAATATTCTAGATGCCATTAAGAACATTCATAATTCACAGGAGGAGGTCAAAATATCAATATTAACAGGAGTTTGGAAGAAGTTGATTCCAACCCTCATAGGTGACTTCGAGGGGTTCAAGACTTCAGTGGGTTCAAGACTTCAGTGGAAGAGGTAACTGCAAAAAAACTAGGATTACAGTGGAGCCTGAAGGTGTGACTGAATCACTGCAATCTCATGGTATGACTTTTAATGGATAAGGGTCTGCTTCTTACAGATGAGCAGAAAAAGTGGTTTCTTGAAATGGAATCTACTGCTTGACCTTTCTCAGCTTTACATTAACTTTGCAACATGGATGAGTTTGCATATTTGGAAAGGTTAGTTACTCAACTTGAATCTAACCATCAAGTGTCCATAAAAATATTAAAAAGAAACAGAAAATTTCCTTACCCATGTCAGCAAATCTTCCCCAATCTGATCGATAACAGAGGTCTCATTTCTCTTTCGAACAGCCTTCATTTGTTCATTCAATCCAACTAAAGATAAAAAGATAGAAAAACGTTAGTAACACATTCAGTGTAGACAGAATTACTGGTAGTACAGAGTAGCTATTTTTTTTTTTATAAAGATGATTTTCACAGTAGTACAGCTGCTTCTTATCTCCTTAAACATAAATCTGGACATAGTGCTTACACATCTGGATATTATAAGCTCTATCTGAAAAACAGGTGCTAAACAAAAAACATTTTTGGAAACTAGCACATTACATACACGGTGGTTGCATCAAATATTCATTGAACCTCAAGACTCCATCTATAATCATGCTCAAAAAGAACTTGAATTTAAACAGTACAAGTAATTCTGTTCACTGATCCTCTCAAAATGTGTAAGTGTGCAGGCAATGGATGTAATCAAGCCTGAACTTGTCAATGCATGCCTGTGAAACCCAAGATTATCCACAAAGGAATAAAAGGCATCAATTTGGTTAGCAGATGTTTATAGTTAGTGATGACATGAAAAAGAAAGATAAAAAAATTAAGGGTCATAGAGAAATAGTGACCTATAAATGAGAGGAACATCATATTACTGTCCACAAAAGTACAAGATGACTTCAACCAATAAAATGTCAACAGGTAGAATTTTTATATACTTATTCAAGTGTTCCAAGCAACAAAACAATAAAACAATTCCTGAGGCCAGGGCAGTGGCTCATGCCTATAATCCCAGCACTTTGGAGGCCAAGGCAGGCGGGTGGATCACTTGAGGTCAGGAGTTTGAGACCAGCCTGGCCAACATGGTGAAACCCATCTCTACGAAAAATACAAAAATTAGCTGGGTGTGGTGGCGCACGCCTGTAATCCCAGTTACTCAGGTGACTGAGGTGGGAGGATCCCTTGAACCCAGGGGGCAGAGGTTGCAGTGAGCCAAGACTGCGCCACTGCACTCCAGCTTGGGCAACAGAGCGAGACTCCATCTCAAAAAAATAAAAACAATTCCTAAAAATTACCGAACCGTGTGATTATATACCATACACTACTATTTACAAAACACATTTATACGTATATTATTATATTGGATACATATATTTAAAGAGATATATATACTATAATTGATAGAAAATTTTCAACAGTGAATTTGACTATTCATGTTTTTCACCTTAGGCAATGACTTTAGACTGGAAGCCCTGTGTTGACACATTGTATATGAAAGATTGATTGTGAGGAAAAGGATCTAGTCAAAGTTCCAATCATTCCTTTATTTATGTTACATTCTCACATATAATCTCAGGAATACTAACATGGGTACATTTACAAAATTTTAAACTCACAATCTTTTCTCTATTGGAAATGTTAGGGGCAAAGATCAGAGCTAATTTCTCTTACTATGAAGTTGAAGAATATCTTCCAAGTTTGAAAAAATTTTCCGTAGCTCTGAGGGTGACAGAATTCCTTCTCTGGATACTCGCTGATAGAACACTTGATCAAGAACCTTCAGTGTTCGAACATGAGCTCTTTCAGTGTAGAACAATTCTGAGCAGGAAAGACATATGAAATGTTGCCTTACTTAGAACAATTCCATGGGATCAATCATAGTCTTTAGCTGGAGTGAAGTAGCAAATGAATTATATAATAAATTATTTATCATTTAGAAAGGATGAAATATCTCTGAAGTCATTCTGATTCCAAGAAATTTTCCTACATACTGGCTCTGAGAGTTGAATACTGACAAATAAAAAATATCATTCAAAACTGTTTTTTTTAGTGTATTCCCAAACACATCCAGCTGTTTACAATAATACCCACCTATCACAACTACATCATTAAGAAAACTGAAAGCCCCAACATCATATAGCCTTTAACTTGAGCCCTCTTAAGAAATAATAGTACTTTTGGTTATCTAATTTGCCTATAAACACTCATTTCTGGGGTCAGGCTTATAATTTCATTATGTCTCAGTATCGTCAGAGACAAGATATTTATTCATATCACATGCTAAGGATAGTAAAGGGTACAGCACCCATGCCACACATTTATCACATACATGCTAGGGTAAATAAAGAACACTGCACTTCGATATAGAAAGACCAGGAACTAAATTTTTTTCCTTACACGTTATTAGCTGTATGATCTTAACGAATTCAATCTCCCTGGGCTTTACCTTCCTCATTTAAAATCTATGCATAAAAATAACTTAGTTGTTGCAATGACTTTTCAACTTTAAGATCTATAATGCTATGAATCTTAAATATCTTTAAGGCTTAACACATTTTCCTTTTAAATTATCAATAAGAATCAGAGAAGCATTTGCATTTTCTTGAGTTCAAGGATTATCTGTCCAGTTTAATTTCCTCTTTGCTTAAAACAAAAGGCTAGGAGAAACTTTGAAGCAAACTCCAAGGCTGAGAGACTTAATTTACTCTGACAAAACTCAGTATTTGTAAACAACAACAACAAAATTGATTACACTCACCATTAATCACTTCCTGTCTTTTGATCTCACAAGGTTTTAGTCCCAGTAACACTTCTCGACTAACAAGCTGCTGCCAGTTGGGTGGATCTGTCTCTAAGTCATTTTCAAATTGTTCATCCTCACTTTGACTTTCTCCAAAAGCTACACTGTCAAACCTATGAAGAAAAAAGAGTGAATTCAATTTGAAGACTTTAGGTGGACAACGAGAAACAGCACAAATCTTTATATTACAATAAATTCTAATCAGATTCCTGAATCTGACTTAGCACTGAAATTTCATCCTCTCCTACAAATGGCTGTTTTATACATACTTCAAAATACAGCTTTTGAATGACCAGTGTTTCTTAAGAGCTTTCTTTTATACTACATAACAGATTGGTATACAGGGTTTCTTTTCCTTTAAAATGAAACTTTAGAGGAAAAAAGGTTACATTTCTTCAAATGCGCCTTTATTGAAAGCTGCTTAAGATTTACTTACTTTCGAAAGGGCTTTGGTGTCCCATGTTCAGTCACCCTAAAACAATGGAAAGTAAAGAGTAACATAAAAACAAAATGGTGATCAATACATTTATACCAAAGATACTCAAAGCTAGGTTAAACTCCAACAGCTTGATAAATAATTCTTTGGGATATTGTAATAATTTAATATAAAATAAATTGAAGAAAATTTGAGTACCTTTCTACTTTTCAGTTATAAGTTCTGAAATGGTGTTTTAGTTCTTTTATGCACCCAACTTATTTATTTATTTATTTATTTTATTTTTTACAGTTTGAAGTGGGGGCTCACTACGTTGCCCAGGCTGGTCTCAAACTCCTGAGTTTAAGTGATTGATTCTCCTGCCTCAGCCTCCCAAGTAGCTGGCATTATAGGTACATACCACCATGCCAGGCTTCAGTGCTAGAATGCTACTAGGTATAGGAATAGTATGTAATTTAAAAACTTTAAGTAATGCCCTAAGCTTCTCTAAGAGATCACTGAATTACCTTTCTACTTCACATTCCTCCTCCTGCACTTGGTCTAATGGAGGTGGTGGGAAATCAAAGACAGTATTGAGAGTACGAGGTGTGCCATCTAAGGTGTCTCCAGGTGCTGATGTTTCTCCAACTTGCTTTGATCCTGTAGACAAAAGTCAGACATTTGAAGAGTGTTAATACTTAATAAAGTCACTGGTCACCAAAAAAAATTAGTTCCCAGAACAGCTTCAGCCTAATCCATAGCTACATTCTTATTTAAACAACTGCAGGTTCACTAGAACTAAAAATTTAATATACAAAATTATGGCATCTCAGGCTCACGTGATCCTCCCATCTCAGCCTCATATGATCCTTCCATCTCAGCCTTCCAAGTAGCTGGGCCTACAGTTGCGTGCCACCACACACACCTGGCTCATTTTTAAGTTTTTTGTAGAGATAGGGTTTTGCTACTTTGCCCAGGCTAGTCTTGAATTCCTGGGCTCAAGCAATCCTTTCGCCTTGGCCACCCAAAGTGCTAGGATTATAGGTGTGAGCCACCATGCCTGGTCAGAAAAATAATTTTTAAAACTGTTTCTTAAAAATTAACGTAAGAAATAGCAAGGACTCACATAGTGCAAAAGAGTATATGATGAGGAACAACATTTTCCCATCTTATCCTTTTCTACTCCCAGTATCAATCCTTTTTCATGTTTTCAAATGTGAGTTATTATAAGTGGTCCAAATACAAATAACCTCTTTCTTTTTCATGATTTATTATCTTTAGTTAATATCTATTTCTTTCCCCTCTGAGGATTTTGTTGACTTACACTTTCCACTTTCACTTTCCTCCCATTTCTTCCCAATGTTTAATAGTTTTATCATTATTACTAGCTGGGTTATTAGTTACTACCTAAATTTAAATGACATGTCTATGTTTTTGTTCTATCAAAAAGTTAGTATCTCAACTCTCTTCTGTGTCAGATTAGGTATTCAGTGTCCACATCCTCCAATTGTATTTCTTTCCTTCTACCTTCCATTTCTTTCAACTACATTTTTACTTGCATCATTAAAATAATTTTTTACATTTATATTCTAACCTGCAGCCATAATGAACTACTCCATGCTTGCCTGGTAGGGTTATTCTAAAAGTCTGAAAACCAAGAAAGAGTGCTTATGACATATATATACTGTCGTCTACTACATACATATATACATCATTCCTGCCAGATTTAGAAGTATACTAGTTAGGATTATATATTTTTTCCTACTGGTCCAATGATGCAATCCATGGGCCACTTCAAATAGAACATTTATTAAAGTCTTTCTTACACACCATCAATTGCTAAAGATCATGCCACTTTTTATTTTGCTTCATGTTTAAATCATGACTTATTTTCCTGAACAATTCTGTTTTTCTTAACATTTCTAAATGCTTTTCTTTTATTGCTGTCAAAGTTATATAATTTTATCAAGTCTCAAACTGTTTCCTCTGCTGCTTCATACTATCCACTGCCTAAAATCCCCATTTTCTTATCTGTGATGTTCTTGTGTTCCAATCTGGAGCAGTGGCTCTCCTGGCCTGTGACACAACCATCATTTTAGAACTGCCCTTTGCCACTTTCCTGGGTGTTTCCAGTGTTTCCTGGATCCCAGGACATTTTCTTTCTTAATTTTTCCTCTCATGTTGCTAGAATGTGTATCCTCAAATGATTTTAAAGGGAAAGGTACATTCCAGTTAAACTGTGGACCTTGTGTACCTGAAAATGTCTTTATTCATTCTTCATATTTGATGAATAGCTTGGATGGATACAGGATTCTAAGTTCAGAACCATTTTCCTTCAGAAAGTTGAAGGCATGGCTCTTTTGTATTTCAGCACCCAGTGTTATGATGAGGAATGTGATGCAGTGTAATCCCCACTTTTTTTCCTGAAAGCTTATCCCTGGTGCACTACAATTTCAAAGGACATGTTAGGAATGGATTTTTAAAAAAGCATTCACTATAGATGGTTCTCAGTGAGCCCTTTCCACCTGAAGATGGGTATTCTTTTTCAACTCTGGGAAACTTTCTCCTGTTGTTTAACCATCTCTTCTCCATGTCCTCAGCTGACTTTTTGTGAAAGAGACAGATGTTGGCTCTCTGTAGTGGTTCTCTATATAATTATTTTCTCTCAAATTTCTATCCTTTCATATTTCTGATGTACACTCTAAAATATTTCCTTGACTTTAATTTTAGGGACTTCTTTTTTTTCCTTTAAACTCTGATAGCTGTGGTGGTCTGAAAATATACCCACACATTTTTTTATATTCCTCCCCTCAGGGGTGGAGCCTAATTCCTCCCTCCCTGAGTATGGGCTAGATTTAGTGACTTGTTTCTAACTTGCAGAAGTGACAGAGTGCACCTATAGAGACTAAGTCAGAAAAGACACTGGGGCTTCCTTTTCGCTCTCTTTTTTGGGAAACTCAGGAAAAGCCAGCTACCATTTCATGGAACACTCAAGTATCTCTATGGAAAAGTCCATGTGGCAAGGAGCCAAGGCCATGAGTGAGGAGCTAAGGCCTCCTGCCAACAGCCACCTGAGTGGGCACAGAAATGGGTTCCCCAGCCCCAGTTAAGCTTTCTGATGACTGGCTAATATCTTGACTGCAACTTTATGACAGACTCCAACTGAGACCCACGCAGCTAAGCTGCTCTGGAGTTCTTCATCCACCAAAAAGTCGAGATAAATTTTTTTTGTGTTAAGCCATTATGTTTTGGGGTAATTTATCACACAGAAATTGATAATACAACAGATGTCACTGTGTTTAATAGTTGTATTAAAAATATTTTGTCTCTGAATGCTCCCTATTCTTGCTTTATAGAGATAATAACTTCTTTAATGTCCCCAAATATACTACCTAATTTAGAAGTATTTTCTTAAGTTCTTGTCTATTATCAGATTATCTTTTTCTTGTAGGGAAGTTTTTCTGTTTAACTGTATTCTCTCTTTATGTCATTGTCTGATATGTTTGGCATTATATATTATCTTACGTCTTGACTCTGACAAGGGTGAGTAATGATGTTCGTGTTTAATGATGAAAGTGAGTAGCTGACTTGGCTTTCTTTTGCTGCTATATAGTAATAGGTCTGTTTCAGTTGAGAGCTCTCTGAGCACAGTGGGTCGCCGGCATGCCTAGTGTCAGGCTTTGGGCTCCCAAATGTCAGAACTCCAAGCGATCAATACTGTGGAGGGACTTAACTCTCCCTACACAATTCACTGAATTATTTTAAAAAAGAGCACTGTTTTTTTCTTCTAGTCTACAAGTGACAGAGACTGCTCATACTCTGTAATTCAGGGATTAGAAGCTGCTGATATAACTATTTTGATTATAGACCTGCAATTAGTTCATCATTTTTGCTCTTTTTCTTATTCCTGCACTGCATAACATATGCTAACTCTGAGCCCAAAGTCTCTCCAGGGTTCCAATGAGCAGACTGGGTTCTATCTTGGACTGTTTAAACAAATTGTGGGCTCTGGCTTCCTTTATGGTTTTATCTTGTGGTTCTCTGTTGTTGTTTTTCTTGAGATAGGGTCTCATTCCATCATCCAGGCTGCATTAACGGTGGCAAGAACATGGCTCACTGCAGCCTTGTCTTCCTAGGATCAAGTGATCATCCCACCTCAGCCTCTTGATTAGCTAGGACTACAGGCACATGCCATATGACTGGCTGACTTTTTCATTTTTTGTAGAGACAGTCTTTTCATGTTGCCCTAGCTGGTCCTGAATTTCTAGGCTCAAGCAATCCTCCTGCCTCAGCCTCCCAAAGTTCTGGGATTACAGGAGTAAGCCACCATGCCTGGCTTCTTTACACTCTTGTCTGCTTTCAATCTGCCAAGTATTTGTTAAAATCTCTTATTTCCTGATAACATATTCCCTTCCTCTACTTTCTTTCTCTTTATGGTTTCTGTTCATCTGCCACCTACCATGTTTTTATTTTAATAAGTCACAGGAGCCATGAAATATCAATGCATATACTCAATCTAACATCTTCAGAGTTCCATATTTGACAAAATCCACAGAATTTTCTCCAAATGTCACCAGTACTTCTTGGCCTTATGTAGAAACCTGCCTATTCCCAGCGGCTTACCTCTTCTGCTACAGCCCTCTGAGCCAGAAACTGATATTTCTGTCTTATATGGTGTATGTCAGGGTGGAGATGAGATGAATGGCCTTCTTGTTCCTCAATATGATTTTTGGACCATTATCTTGTCGTTTTTTTTTTTTTTTTTTGAGATGGAGTCTCGCTCTGTTGCCCAGGCTGGAGTGCATTGGCACAATCTTGGCTCACTGCAACCTCCACCCACCTCCTGGATTCAAGCAATTCTCCTGCCTCAGCCTCCTGAGGACCTGGGATTACGGGTGCATGTCACCATGCCTGGTCAATTTTTGTATTTTTAGTAGAGACCGGGTTTCACCATGTTGGCCAGGCTGCTCTCCAATTCCTGATCTCAGGTGATCCACCCGCCTCAGCCTCCCAAAGTGCTGGGATTACAGGCATGAGCCACTGCACCAGGCCTTGTCTTCATGTATAATCTCTTGCTCCACTGAGGCTCTCATGCTCTGGATATTATCACATTCTCTTCCTCCTCATATCAATCATCTAGCAATGCTAAACCTTTGGCTGGTGGCTCACAGTTTTCCTCTCCATGATAAAAATCACACTTGGTGACCTCACAAGCCATGAATATTAAGCTATTCAAACTCTTGGCTTCTTGGTTCCTTGCCGTCTTCATCCCTAGTAGCCTCCTCTATGGCACCTCAGGGACCACTCCCAGAGCCTCATTCTTGATCATGTCACCACCAGAAATTGAACCGCCTCCCAAACAAGGATGAAGACATGGTAATAAGCTCCTTGCCCAATTATCTACGATTACTTCATATCTTTCTTTACTCTTCAAATTCCCTTGCTCTTCTCACTGAACTCTCACTCTCAGTAAATAGTCTTACCCTTTACATACACTCTACATCTCATCTCCTCTCTCCTCACAACTCTGTTCTACTACTTACATACTGTCTCCCACATATTCTACCCTTTCTTTCAGCTGGCTTCCTATTAACATTGAAAAATAAAACCTCTAGTTAATCTCAGATTTTTAAAAAGTCTTCTTTAGATACCCACATCTGCCTCTAACTACTGACCAGTTCCCTCAATACTCCCTTTACCTTCCCTTGATTGGACTTGGCACAATTTGCATTTTTTATATTTGTGACTATCGCTCTCAAGAGAGAAAGCTGCATGAGGCAAGCATCTGTGTATAATTATTGCATGTTAACATCCGGGACAAAGCTAATGCCTGACAGAGAGCTTAATAAATATTTTTTTGGACAAATGAGAACTTAAGTTATCATTCGGCATAGATTTCTTATTGGTTGTAGCATATTAAAATGTCAAAATTAAATTAAACTGGGATTTAGTCTTGATTAACTTGCCACTCTATTTTTCAGTTAGTGTGTTTGTTTTAAAATCTTGATGCTTAGTTAAGCTGAACTACAGTAATAGCTCACCTGTATCATTCTCTTTCCCTCCTTCCTGGGAAAAAGAGGCCCCTGAAGCTACAGAAGACATGGAATTGGCAGGCAGGTATCCAGCATCTGTTCCTTCATTTGCTAACCCACTCTGGCGCAACTTGGCAGAGTCCTGAGGTTCAGGACTCACAGATGAGGGTGTGGATAAGTGCTTAGGGTGGCGCGCCTTCTGTAGTTCCATGGCTCTGCCAACTGATCAGAAAATGATGGTTAATAATCTGTATTGCGGCCGGGTGCGGTGGCTCAAGCCTATAATCCCAACACTTTGGGAGGCCGAGGTGGGTGAATCATGAGGTCAGGAGATCGAGACCATCCTGGCTAATATGGTGAAACCCCGTCTCTATTAAAAATACAAAAATTAGCTGGGCGTGGTGGCACATGCCTGTAATCCCAGCTACTCGGAAGGCTGAGGCAGGAAAATCGCTTCAACCCGGGAGGCGGAGGTTGCAGTGAGCCGAAATTGCACCACTGCACTCCAGCCTGGGTGACAGAGCAAGAGTCTGTCTCAAAAATAAATAAATAAAATAAATAAAATAATCTGCATTGCAAATTAGCTAAAAGCAAAAAAGGACAATGTAAAAGAATCTGGTAAAATGTGTGAAACATGGTAGACCCTAAAAAATATATATAGTGGATTGTTATGCAGAGAAACATACAGACAGACAGATGAAGGAAGGAAGAAGAAAAGAGAGAAAGGGAGAGGAAGGTAGAGCAGAAAGATGAGGAGATGGAGGAGGGATGAGGCAGGACGATGAAAGCGAGGAAGAGGAGGATGTAGGGAAAGAAGAAGGGTCATGAGAAAAGAAGGAGAGCAATGGTGGACAGAGGGAGGAGGAATGCTGGGAGACATGGAGCTGTGTTCGTTTGTAAGAATGAAGATGAAGTCTTTATTTTTGTGAGTTCTTAGTAAGCTCCCACCCCAGTTCTCCCCCAACACTCACACCTTCATCATCATAATGTGCCTCAAAGACCATCCAGACCAATCCCCATCCTGCTAATTATCCTTGTTCACAAAGTCACCACAAGAAGCCAAACACTCCCACTCAGGTGTTCAATATCCAGAGCATTCTCCACCCTCACACAGCTTTTTATACCCTAATCTCTTAATTCCTCAAATTCTTCTTTTGTATACCTTGGAACTCACGGTTAGCATCTGTGAAATCCTCCATCTCTTTAACTTCCTCTAAAAATTTCACACCTTCTCAATGTTTCTCAACAAGAGGCACTCATGGCATTTGAGGGAGAACTCGTCATTGTGTGGGACACTCACTATCACAATCCTACTCCCACCACTCTACCATGCCAATAGCTTTTTTTTTTTTTTTTTGAGACAGTGTTTCACTCTGTCACCCAGGCTGGAGTTTAGTGGCGAGATGATGGCTCACAGCAGCCTGGACTCCCCATACTAAGGCAATACTACCTCAGCCTCCCAGGTAGCTCGGACTACACACATGCACCATGATACACAGCTTATTTTGGCCGTTCTTGTTGTAGAGGCAGGGTCTCACCATGTAGCTCAGGCTGGTCTCAAACTCCCAGGCTCAAGTGATCCTCCCGCCTTGGCCTTGCAAAGTGTTGGAATTACAATCAAGAGCCACCGTACCTGGCTTCAGTATTTTCAAATGTGGTACTGCCTGAGATAAGAACCATCACATGACCCCTCCCCATGGTACCACCATCCTTATTTCTCCTGCAGCCATCTCAAGTGAGCTGATCTCTCTTTATTGGGCCTGGGGTGAAAAGGAAATCAGAAAATAAAGTACAATGGAGAGGTGGAGAAATTTTAGAAGTATGGAGACTAAGTAAATATGTATAAAGAGACTAAACAGTGTGGTGGAGAGATCTATACACACTTTTTTTTTTTTTTTAATTTAACAAACACAAGTTGAATGGAAACAGAATCAGAAGAGGTAAGTAAACTATGTTATGGACATTTGACAGAATACTGCCACTAAAGATGTGTGTTTTCGTTTGTTTTTTTTTTTCTTTTCTTTTTGTTTTATTGAGGCAGAGTCTCGCTCCAGTGTCGCCCAGGCTTGAGTGCAGTGGTGCAATCTCGGCTCACTACAACCTCTGCCTCCCAGGTTCAAGCAATTCTCCTACCTCAGCCTCCCGAGTAGCTGGGACTACAGGCGCATGCCACCACACCTGGCTAATTGTTGGTATTTTTAGTAGAGACAGGCTTCATTGTGTTAGCCAGGATGGTCTCCATCTCCTGAACTTGTGATCCGCCCGCCTCAGCCTCCCAAAGTGCTGGGATTAGAGGCGTGAATCACCACGTCCAGCCCACGAAAGATGTTTATGACAATTATGTAGCAACATAGGGGGTACTTAGTTCAGAAATAACACTGAATGGAAACAAGGCATATTGGGAATTCAGTAAAATCATCTTAACAACTCGTTTCTCCAGAAATTCATTCTAGCTGAAGAAGCCTCTGATGTGAAGAGGGCCTGGAGTACTGAAAATGCAGCACTTCAACTTCAACATACTTGCACTGTTGTCATGACGGCTTGGTCTCCGTGGGGGTCCCAGGATGCTGGGGAATCCTCTTCGCTTCCCTTTTTCTTCCCCTTCTTTATCTTTCTTCATACTTTGCTAGAGTTGAAGTACAAAAAATAAGAGATATGTAACAGAGTAAATTTCTTTTGCGATTTTCATAGTGTAATGCTAATGGTTAGTTCAAAGAAATTGTTAAGTGTAAATGAAAACCCGTGCACGTGTGTATGCACACAGAGCACTAATTAAAAGTTCGCACACAGTACCGTGTACACCTCAAACTCAAGATGTTTTCTTCAAACTCTTTATCACTGACAGCTTTGGAAAATCAAAGGGTAGTTTTATAGCACATTTACCAGGAACTTATTCTAAACCATTCATCCATTCAACAAATATTTACTAAGCATTTTGCTAACAGTTGAAAATACAATAATAAAGAAGGTCCTTGTACTCATACAGCTTTACAATCTAGTAAACACTAAACAAAAACACAAATAATTACAAACTGACAGAATACTGCCACTAAAGATGTTCATGACGATTAGGTAGCAACACAGGGGGTATTTAGTTTAGGCAAAGTAAAAGGAAAGTATAAGGCATGAACAGAATCAGAAATAGCACTCTTTGTAAACTGCTAATTTCACTTTTCACATTGTCTAATAATAGTTTATATGTCTGGATTTCTCACTGTATTTTGAGTTTCTTGAGAACAGAGATAGTATCTTATAAATGTTTGTATGACTAGCATTAATTTGCTGATTAAGTAAATACTAAGATGATGGAAGACACTGCAACCAAATGTAAAGAAGCCCTAAGGCCTGAACATGCTATTACATTATTTCAGTCTTACCTTGATTTTGGGAAGAAATCCAATCCGACCCCGTTTGTGCTCCAAATTTCGAGGCTCTTTCACTTTTACTCCCAAATGCTTCATATACATGAGAATAACATACTGCATGGTGGAACTGGAGGAGAAAGGACGAAGTAAATTAAGACTTCTGAGAAGGGAGGGTTGGTAGAATAAAGACATCAAATGATTTCCAAAACCCCAAGGTTGGAATTATTGAAATGAATCAAACAAACACTAAAGAACTAACTAGTCATTGCACAGAGAAGAGAATTCTACTCAGGACAACAGTAGAATATTAGTCAAATAACATACAAGCCACCAGAGGGACACCACAAACTGTATTTGTAAGTTAAAAGAAATAAATTGTAATTTAGGGCTGAAAGGAAAAAACATAGTTCTTTTTTTCTTAAAATTCTAGGGGAAAAAAAAACAGTTATGTTACCTCTTATCTTCCTCTACAGCCTGAGCAGTCATCCTTAAAAAAAAGAAAAAAAAATTTACAAATGAAATATGGAAGTTTAATTAATTAATTTTTTTGAGACAGAGTCTCACTCTGCCACCCAGGCTGGAGTGCAAAGGCATGATCCTGGCTTACTGCAACCTCCGCCTCCTGGGCGCAAGTGATTCTCGTGCCTCAGCCTCCTGAGTAGCTGGGATTACAGGAGTGCCACCATGCCTGGCTAATTTTGGGGTTTTTAGTAGAGATGGGGTTTCACCATGTTGGCCAGCTTGGTCTCGAACTCTTGGCCTTACGTAATCCGCCCGCTTGGCCTCCCAAAGTGCTGGGATTACAGGAGTGCGCCACCATGCCTGGCCTTAAAAATTGTTATTAACTCAGATACCTGAAATAACAGAACAGAGCCAAATGCTTTGGGCCACACCCTAGAATAAAATACCAAAAGAACCCTGATCCCCTAAAGAACCTTATCTGTTTCACCCTCATGTCACCAACTGTATATGCTTCATGGCAAGAAATATTTCCAAGGCCTATAAATTGAAAATAATGAAAGTAATCAACCTGTTTTTGATCACTGATTAGAAGTTTTAGAGTTACCCATTTACCACCACCCAGAAAAAGGAACACAAGAAATTTATCTAAAAGTATCAGAAAAAAGAAAAAAAAATCCAGTTTCTCAAGTACTATGACAAAATAAACGGCTCCACATACACAATCTGACAGTTTTTCTAAACCTACCCAAAGGGTACTTCAAGCATAACTAGTATCTCAGTAGAGAGGGCATTTCCACATATACTTCTATTACTTACAATACTTCTTCAATTTTGGCAACAATCTGTTCTGCACATGTCCGCTCCTTCTCCAAAGTCAATCGGTCCTTGTCTCGCTCTGCATCAAGTTTAGTCAGCTCGCTTTCAGCCAAGGTCAGTCCCATACTACGTTTCTGCCTAAAGGGAATAGAGAAGTTTCCTGAGGTAGCCTAAAGAAAAACTACCTCATTCTGGGGACGCTTCATCACAGTCTTCACAGCTATGGTTTCTAGGAACAGGAAAAATGTCACTTTTCCACTTATGGGTCCATGTCATCTAGGATACCAGAGGAAAAAATTCTAGAAGCAATGACTCCAAGAACACATACAATATCTTAAAGGAACACACTTAGCACAGACACAGCACTGAGCTCAGATCCTGCAAGTGCCTGGAATGGAGAGTCTGGACTCTCAGTTCCACTCTAACCCTTTGGCTCCAGATGTTCATTATGTTTTAATAACAATAAGACCATATGGTTTATCTAGTACTAAGCTAAGTATTTAACATGCAACTTTTTCTTAACTAAAAAAATTAATTTAGAATAATCATATGAAATTCTATCTACCACTAAGCTTACCGAAAATCTTCTAAGTGCCTTTGAACTTCTGGATGGACTCTTTCTTGCATAGTTTGGATATAGTGGCGATGCAGATCCTCAGGAATGAGCTCAGGTCTTCTCTTTTCTTCATAAATGAAAGGAATTATGTTATCTAAAGGTATGTTCTGGGCAACATACAGTTGGCAACATAGCAATGCTACTTCGTACAACTTAACTTAGAATATGCCAGAGGGAAGTTCTTCAGGGCAGTTCGTATATTTCATCCCAGAATTCTAATTTCATTTACTCTTTTATTTTATTATTATTATTATTATTATTATTATTATTTGAGATGGAGTCTTGCTCTGTTGCCCAGGCTGGAGTGCAGTGGCGCGATCTCAGCTCACTGCAAGCTCCACCTCCCGGGTTTGTGCCATTCTCCTGCCTCAGCCTCCTGAGTAGCTGAGACAAAAGGCACCCGCCACCATGCCCGGCTAATTTTTTGTTTTTTAGTAGAGACAAGGTTTCACTGTGTTAGCCAGGACGGTCGATCTCCTGACCTCGTGATCCACCCGCCTCGGCCTCCCAAAGTGCTGGGATTACAGGCGTGAGCCACTGCGCCCAGCCATATTATTATTTTTTTTGAGACAGAGTTTTGCTCTTGTCACCCAGGCTGGAGTGTTAATGGCATAATCTCAGCTCACTGCAACCTCCGCCTCCTGTGTTCAAGCAATTCTCCTGCCTCAGCCTCCTAAGTAGCTGGGATTACAGGCATGCACCATCATGCCAGCTCATTTTTGTATTTTCAGTAGAAACGGGGTTCCACCATGTTGGCAAGGCTGGTCTCAAACTCTTGACCTCAGGTAATCCACCCACCTTGGCCTTCCAAAGTGCTGGGATTACAGGCGTGAGCCACTACGCCCGGCCTCATTTACTCTTTAAATGTATTATAGACTGTCTTTCTGTTGTGATTCAGGTGATCAACTAGTCACCATGTGACAGATAAAACCTGAACAGATGAGCTGAGCTACATATCTATTAAGATGTAATTCTCCAGGATGTTAGTGCTCCAAGCTTACCTAGATCTGCAGACATTTCATCAGGAACAGAAACCTTCAGGTGCTAAAATGAAATGCAAACAAAAGGTGTAACAACACTAAAGATATTTCAAGATGTACATAAGTACTTCTGTAAAGTAAGGGGATACAACTTGGATACCCACTCTACAAGCACGATCAAGTACAAGCTCATTTATTCATTCACATTTCACAACTCCAGAACATTCTATTATTTAAACTTGAAAATGAGCCCTTTTCCCAAGGACCATGCTATAAAGGAAAAGTCTACAGTCGTTTAGCTAGATGACTGAATGCTTCTTTGACACACTTAATGAATATACTGGCTTTGGCTTTGGCTTCCTAGAATCATTGGTCAATATAATCAGTTATATGTCATTTAGATCAATATAGGTAAAACCTAAATTATGTGTATATTATCATATGAAAAATGTACTCACATATAGCCATGATTTTTCTTTCCTATATTTGAGATGCTCATTCTGAAGACCAATAATATTCCTAATCGTTTTCCTATGTAAAGTTTAAGAGCCCTCACAATGTCACACTCCCAGTGAGAAAATATTGAATGTCAATGTTGAGTTTTTGGAGTTTTAAATCTCCACCAACCATCTACAGTTCTTGCTACTGAACCAAATAAGGTGACTATCTTAGAATTTACTTATTCCTAGCTAGGATTTTCCCCATAATATTTGCATAATAATTACCAGACTGTTGTTTTCCCCCACCCCCAAACTAATGGAGGGGAATACTTTATTTTGCATTAAGAGAAAATATCTTAACCTCTTCCTGCTTATTTTGTATTGTATACCTATTTAAGTCATACAATTTCAGAATTTAAACACATCCTATAAGATTTGAAGTTTTAAATTTGAAAATAAGTCAACGCTAAAAATTGTAAGATCTCTTTATATTCATTTGAAGAAAAGTAAAATGGATTTTAAAACTTTCTCTTTGACAGGCAGTAGCTCAAACCAACTTTCTTAAAAGCATTTCTAGCTCAAGTGCAAAAAAGTAATACAAGCTCACTTGTGTATGATGGTGTTTATATGAAATAAATGTGAGCTGTAGCATAAAAGTATAATTAGCAAATTAATCAAAGTGTAAGGATTCTTCTTATACTTTAATATTGATATATAGATCATGTATAGCAAAATGTAAAGTTTTGACTTAGCTTGGTGCCCTCTTAAGAAATGCAAAATTCAAACATGCTTCAATATATTGTCATTTTTTTAGGAAAGTAAATTATTTTAATAAAAATAACACAATATTTTAAACAATGGGAGTAGGATCAGAACACTAATTCATTTAACACATACCTAAGTGACCCCACTATGTCCCAGGAACTGTTCAGTGTTAGGGACACAGCAGCAAACAAACAGAACAAAAATATCTGGCCTAATAAAACTTATATTCAGGGTAGGAGAGTAGGAATATAGTCATCCCTTGATATCCACATGGGGTACCGGTTCTAGGAACCCCTATGGATACTAAAATCAGCGAACTCTCAAGTCCCTTGTACAAAATGGCACTGTATTTGCATATAACCTACGCACATCTTGCTGTATACTTTAAATCTCTAGATTAATTATAATACCTAATACAATGTAAACGCTATGCAAATAGTTGTTATACTATATTTTTAAAAAATTGTTTCATTTTTTATTGTGGTATTGGCTTTTGTTTTTTTCCTTGAATATTTTCAACCATGGTTAGTTGAATCCGTGGAAGCTGCAGGTACAGAAGACTGACTGTATAAACAAACTAACTAAATAAAGGTTCTATGGACAAAAATAATAGAAAAAGTGACAAAGTGAAAGGGTTGAGATTTTAAGTAGGTTGGTTAGGAAAGTCACTGAGTAGATAATTGAATGTGAAAGTGTACAGACAATTTTGTAAAGGCATACAAAGAAAACGGGGCAGGAGTTGGAGGGAGAAGTAGAGCCAAAATGTGTGTTTTTAGAAAGGGAAAATAACAACATTTGCACACTAATGTGAATGATTATCTGTAGAAAATATAAAACCGATGATGCAGGAGAAGGGAGGATAATTGTTAGAGTAAGGTCTTTGAGTAGGTATAAGGAAATACACTGTAAACTGGAGCAGAGCTGGCCTTGGATAAAAGATGGACAATTGAGGCCAGGTGCGGTGGCTCATGCCTGTAATCGCAACACTTTGAGAGGATGAAGCAGGCAGATTGCTTGAGCCTAGGAGTTCAAGACCAGCCTGGGCAACATGGCGAAACCCCAGCTCTACAAAATACAAAAATCAGCCAGGCATGATGGTGTGCACCTGTAGTCCCAGCTACTTGGGAGGCTGAGGCAGGAGGATCACTTGAGCCCAGGAGGCAGAGCTTCCAGTGAGGTGCAATTGTGCCACTGTACTCCAGCCTGGGCAACAGAGCAAGACTCTGTCTCAAAAAAAAAAAAAAAAAAATACGGACAGTCACTCCATAGCATCAGGAGAAACAGTAGAGTACATGGTACGGTATAATGAGGGCAGATGATACATCTGGTAGAAGTTCTCTTCTATATACTTTAAATTTCTCAGAGAAACAATAAGGTCAAGGTTATCAGCTGAGAAAGGACTAGGAAAGGAGGTCTTAGGACGGAAAAAGCATGAAGCAGTCACCTAAGGGAACTGCAAATGTGAAAGGACTAGGGACCTGCGGCATGATTATCCAGCATGCATTAAGGGCTAGGTGCTATTTACCCATAACAAGACTAATAATAAAACTTACTACTTTAAAAACCTTATTAACACTTTTAATGACAAAATATAACATTATCATCATTTATTTCAGTGTAAGTGAAATCTTTTCTGCCACTTTTTAGTTAAAATTATGCCTCCAAACTTCAAAGAGGCCACCCAGAGTTCAGTTATTCAAGTATTATTCCTTGGGTCTTAATATATATGTATTCCCTTTTTCATTTCCTCACTCTAATTATGCACATGCAAAAAAACACAAATATATGTGTGTGTGTGTGTGTGTATATATATATACGTGTGTGTGTGTGTATATATATATATATTCCCCTAAAACCTACTGTGAGAATTCATATGCCTAAACTACTTTAGAAATGATAAAAAAAAAAAAAGATACTTGAAATATAATACAGGTGTGAGAAAGCACAGTAAAATCCAAAAACATGGGAGGGAAGATAGGAAGCAGGAGGACAATAATTCCATGTACTAAGGCAAAGATTACAACATTAACTTGGCAACTTACTGCTGATCGATCTAGAAAGAACTGATGAAACTCAAGGAAGATGCGACGAGTTTCTTTGGAATTGGTATGTTTATACAGGTCTGAATAGAGATAACAGAGCTGTAGTGGAGAAAAGAATGAAAAAGACAAAATGAGGAACCATGAAAAATGTAATTTGCTAGGTCATCATTGAGTAGGACTGTCTGGAACAGGTAGGTCACCATAAACAATGTAGTTATTACTATATAACCAAGTCTTTAAAAATAATGTTTTAATTATCTTTCGTATCTGTCTTTACATGGAAAACTGAAAGAAGTCTGCCCACTCGTCGTATAGATAGGAAAAGTTCTATGGCACATGAATCAACAGAAGAACTCTGAATCTGCTAGATTGTAAAATATATTACCAAAGTTGCAGGGTCAAATTGTGAAACTACATGGTGTAAGAAAACAGCCAAATGAGCCGGGCGAGATTTTAGTAATTCAATGCTCTGGAAACAGCTGCACTGTCCATTGATCTAGAGGAAGAAATGATTATGCATCAGTAACTCCAACATACAAATACTAAATGCAAAGTAGGCTCAATTGAACATAGCTATCCAAATTTCACTTTGATCTCCCTATAAAAAATTCAAGATTTAAAAAACTTCACTAAAATTTATTAGCAACAGAAGCTATGGAATCTCTTTCTCTGAACATTAACCACCTCTTGGGGATAGGTTAGAAGAAAGACCACTTTGGGAGAACGGAAATTTAGGAGACGATTATCAAGTAGCTCGGATGTATACAAATCAGTATGTAAAAAACAGTCTAACATTTCTAGAAATGCAGTGGAAGGCTTTTTGCCCAATCATAAAATAGCTGTTTATCCTTTTCTTCTGGGCTAATTGCAGAAATGGTGGGAAATGAAGTTGTATGATTTTAAGACAAATCCTAGAATATTTGTATAATCCCTAAATATACTGAACACAGAAAACAATAATAATGTAAACTAGCATCACAATTTTCATATTCCCAAATCATTCTAAACACCAGCATTACCCCCAACTACCAAACCAGACAAAGGTATTACAAAAAGAAAAACAACACACCAATATCCCTCATCAACAAAGATGTAAAAAATCCTCAGTAAAATATGGCAAATTGAAACCAACAATATATAAAAGGGATAACACATCATGACCAACTGGGGTTCATTCCAGGAATGCAAGACTAGTTTAATATTCTAATATCAATCAACATAACTTACCATATTAATAGACAATCAGAAAAACCACATAATAATCTCATTCAACAAAATTCAACATCCAGTGATGATAAAAACTCTCAGCAAACCACGAGTATTCCTTAACCTAATAACCCTTAACCTTATAAAGAGCCTCTAAAAAATACTTATAGCTAACATCATACTTAATGATGAAAGACTGAGTGTTTTCTCCCTAATAGCAGGAATAAGGCAAGCATGTCTTATCACTCTGATTCAACCTCATAGTGGAAGTCCTAGCCAGTGCAATAAAGGCAAGAACAAGAAATAAAAGATAAACAGCTTGAAAATAAGGAAATAAAAACTATAGACAACATATTTATCTATGTAGAAAACTCCAAAAGACTTATTTTTAAAAGCACCAAGAAATAATAAGTGAATTTAGCAAGATCACAGGATACAAGGACAAGAATCTAGCTAATCATATTCCTTTATAGCACCAATGAACTGGGATTTGAAATTTTTTTAAAAAATACTATTTTAAGAAATACACTCAACCCCAATAAAATGAAGTACTTAAATATAAATTAATGATCTCTCACTGGCTTTAAAAGCAAGGTCATTTCTGTTGGTCAAAGCTAAAATAAGCAATTAACCCAAGGAGCTATTGGTTCTAAGATTTGGCTTCAAATCCTTACAAATGTTATCTTAATCTCCAGAACGTGCTCATTTTTGCAACAAATCAGATATTGCAGAAAGTAACAATTTTATTTTTTAGAAAGAAAAAAGTCATCACCTGTTCATGTTCAGTACCAAAATCGTCATCTTCTGCTCCAATAATATGAGGTGCTATACGGGTTGAGGGACTTCCGACAAGTGATTGAGTGTCCTGGCAACATTCAGGGAAAAGAAACAGAAAAATTACCTGGTGGTCAAATTTAGAAAAAGAATAAAGCCAACCCATCAAAAAGACATGGTTCACTTAAATGGTGAGATTTCTTTTTGTTTATTTCCTTTGAAGTACTTTATTTTCAAAGTAGGGGTTCACAAATTTTCAAGGCCATGAACCACTCTGGCAGAGAAAAAGACCACAACAATGAGTTTTTTTGGGGGGGAAAAAACCATTCCCCTTGGAAACAATAAATATCCTTTGCTCACTATACACTTGGTTATCTGACTTTAACACTTTCTGTACACTTCTGCACATTCTTTTATTAATTCATACATACTTATAACTTCTTACAGAAAAAAATAAAATTGGCTTACATAAATGGTTACAATTAAAAAATTAAAGAAAAAGTGAATGAAGACAATAGGAGAAAGGAAAAATAAGAGCAGAAATGATAAGACAAAGTTAGCAGAGAGGTTAATATACCTGAGAAGTACTAACCCAAGATTTCCATTAATGATACATAATTGAAGGCTATCATCGAACTCTATTTTTTCATTTTTAATTAATTTTCATAAATGTATAATGCAGGGTTTCTCAACTACGGCACTGTTGACATTTTGCGCCAGAGAGTTCTTGGCTGTAGGGGCTAGCCCATGCATTCTAAGACATTTAGCAGCATCCCTGACCTCTATGCACCCACCAGATGCCAGTTGCAGCCTCCCAGTCCTAGACATCAAAAATGTTTCCAGACATTTGTCAAATGTCCACGGAGGCATAATCACTCTTGGTTGAAAAATCACTGATATAACGCTCTAAAATCATCAAGTAATCTCACAAACACTGCTACAGGAACAAAGATAACAAAATTCTAAGAATAAATTGTAGATTGTCAGATAGTTCCCCATGCAATAGCTCCTCCATTTGTCAACTCACAAAGTTGGATTCAGCACAAAAACAGCAGTACAGAGGCATTAATATATAAAATAATAAACATGGGTGCCGGGCACGGTAGCTCAGGCCTGTAATCACAGCACTTTGGGAGGTCAAGGAGGGAGGATCACTTGAGGCCAGGAGTTTGAAACCAGCCTGGGAAAAACAACAAGACCCATCTCTGAAAAAACCAAAATAAATTAGCCAGGCGTGGTGGCCTGTGTCTATAGTCTTAGCTACTTGTGAGGCTAAAGTGGGTACATAGTTTGAGCCCAGGAGTTTGAGGTTACAGTTAACCTCTGTACTGCAGCTTGGGCAACAGAGTAAGACCCTGTCTCATTCATACATATATACATACACAAATACATGCATACATAAATACATACATACATACAGGATGTCTGAAGACCATAAGTACTAAAATTAAAGACCATATAGGATTGGGGAATAAAAATTTTGGAAGAAATAGGAAAAAAATGAGTTTGGCTTAAATCTAACAGCAGTTTAACATTGCAAGATCTGGATGGAGTTCAGCAAAGAAGGGTAGGCCTATGATTTGAGAGTCATTTGCACAGCAGTTATAGTGGCTATAGCTGAAGTTGTATAAACAGATCCACGAGTTTTAAACTGAGTGAATAATATGTGCCTGTAGTTTTTCCTCCTAGTGTTGCAACACTACATATTGAGTCTCCTAAACAGAATTCTGCCTTTTAACAACCCTTATTATTTTCTTTAACTTCAAGGATTTAATATTCCAAAAAAAAAAAAAAGAAATCAGGTGAAACTGGCCGGGCACTGTGGCTCATGCCTATAATCCCAGCACTTTGGGAGGCTGAGGCGGGTGGATCACCTGAGGTCAGGAGTTTGAGAACAGCCTGGCCAACATGGCGAAACTCCCTCTCTAAAAAAAGGAAAAATTAAAAAATTAAAAAAAAGAAATTAGGTGAAACAACATAAATTAGTTTAGAGCAGTAGTCAATTTTGATTTTATAACTGATTTGATGTCTCTGATTTTTCAATAGTCCTTATGTTGCTGACAATAAAAACATGACAAAATGCTGTTGTATCTTTTACTACAAAACTGTAAATAAATGTACTTAGAAAATAAAATGAGAGTGCTTAAAAGCATGCAATTAAGAATATGTAAGATCAAACAATTCTTCTTATTGGTGAACACCCACAAAAACTGAAGGCAAGGCAGCATATTCACAATAGCAAAAAGTGGAAGCAATCTAAGTACCCACTGACAAATGGACAGATAAACAAAATGTGGTGTATATACATGTCATGGAATATTATTTGGTCTCAAAAGGACAGAAATTCTGACATATGCCACAACACGGATGAAAGCTGAAGAAATATGCTAAGTGAGAGAAGCCAGTCATGAACGAATAAACATTGTATCACTCTTTTTACATGAGTATCTAAAGTAGTCAAATTCATAGAGACAGAAAGTAGAATGGTGGCTGCCAGGGGCTAGGTGGAAGGGGGAAATGTAGACTTAGTGTTTACTGGGTACCAAGTTGCAGTTGGAGAAGATGGTTGGCAGTGATGGTCGCACAACAATGTGAATATACTTAATGCCACTATACACTTAAAAATGGTTAAACTAGTACATTTTATGTTACCACCACGACAAATACTAAGGAACCTAAGAATACTTACAAACCATGGAATATCTCTTGACTTATTCAAATCTTTATTAAGTTTAATAAATTTTAATTTTTTTTCCAAAAAATAAAAAATAAAATATGTAAACATCAGATGTGTCTATACCATACTTTAAGTATAAGGAAAGCCAAAGACAGCACTATCATTGCATGGATTTCATACTCACAGTGTCCTGAATTGTTTCACTTTTCTCTGGGTTTTCCTCTAGATAAATCCTCTCTTTTGGGCCACTCTTGGGACTCTAATGAAAAAAACAAGATATTCAGTTCATTTCAATAGGCACACCAAAAGGAGATGAGGGAAAAAAGTGTGAAAAAAAATTGTTCTGAATTTCATATTTGTATTTACAACTACTAAATATCTTTCATGAAATGCTTGGTTCTGCTACTTTTTCCTTACTTTGGCAAGTCACTTATTCTCTCACCTTTTCAATTTTATATTGAAAAACAATACAGAATCAACAAAACAATTTTACCTAATCTCCAGGCCTGGAGGTTACTTTTCTACCAAATAACTAGATATACTGCATACCTCAAACTCATTATGTCAAAATCAAACTCTCTTTATTTATCTTCCTTAATCCTTACCTTCTCAAACTATCCTTTCTATCCAAGTTAAAAGCATTTTGCCCTACTTATAAGTACAATTAAGCTTCTACTATTCTGTTACTCCCTTCATATGAAAGGTGGATTTTAATACATTTATATGGTATTGTATAATACCTAATACAGTTGTTCTTCAGTGTTTGTGGGGGAATGGATGCTCAAGTCCCTCATATAAAATGGTATAGTATTTACATATGCAAATCTTCTATATATTTTAAATCATCTCTAGATTACTTATAATACCTAATACAGCATAAATGCTGTATAAATAGTTGTTATACTGTATTGTCTAGGGGATAATGACTAGGAAAAAAGTCTGTGCATATTCAGTACAGATGCATTTCTATCCCTGAATATTTTGATCCATGGTTGGCTGAATCCACAGATGCTGTCCACAAATACTGAGAACTTCTATATAAAATATAAACTATATGAGACACAGAAACTCACTTTGTGGAGATGAGGAACACCCCAAAGCAACGGGAGACATTCTTTAGAGCAATGAAAATGAGGAACCAGAGACCTAACGAGTGCCAATAGGGAAGATACATTTTACCTATGCATATAGCAAGATATCTTGGTGGTATCACAAGATATTTCTGTTACCAAGAGAAAACAGCACTTTCAAATGTATGCCCCACCTTGGAGAAATGAATGACTTTCAGGTCTTGGACAAGATATATAAAAGATTAGAATAATTCTGTCACAAAAAGCAAGAAAGCTATCAAAGATATTGGAGGGGCATGTCAAAAGAACACAGGAGAAAATTTGAGGGGGCTCCCATCAACAAAAGAAAAGAGTAACTCATACTGAAATCTATGAGTTCAAAATATTACACACATATACCCTTCCCACTTGTCACCTTTGGAGTTTGTTAAGAGTATCATCTCTCCTGAAAAGACTCTTCTGAAAAGAATCAAGAGAAGTATTTACCCTACATTTTCTGTATAAGCCATATTTTAGGGTAACCTATTAGCTAGTAAGGGAAATCATTTTTTGTAACATAACTCCATGTAATAAATACAGAAATAATGACAAAATTATAATAATATCCTTTTGAAACTCTGAATTAAACAATGGATCTAGGCATTTTGATCATAAATGGCATGTGAAAACATTTCACAAAAGCTTGGGGGCCAGGCGCGGTGGATCACGCCTGTAATCCCAGCACTTTGGGAGGCCGAGGCGGGTGGATCACGAGGTCAGGAGATCGAGACCATCCTGGCTAACACAGTGAAACCCTGTCTCTATTAAAAATACAAAAAAAATTAGCCGGGCATGGTAGCGGACACCTGTAGTCCCAGCTACTCGGAAGGCTGAGGCAGGAGAATGGCACGAACCTGGGAGGCGGAGGTTGCAGTGAGCTGAGATTGCATCACTGCACTCCAGCCTGGGCAACAGAGCGAGATTCCATCTCAAAAAAAAAAAAAAAAAAAAAAAAAGCTTGATAGGGGACGTTATAATGAAGGAAATCATGTTGATATCACCTAAACACCTTAAGCTTACAACCACAGTAAGACAGCCATTCACATCCTGATGTGACATAATGAGATGTACATAGTATTATCTATGAATTATTCCAAATAACAACTATCAAACCGAATGTGATCAAGACTTGTAGATTTAACTAGGAGTTTTAAGAAAATCTAGATAAAGGAACATGTCATATGACACCATGAAAATATAATTAGAAAATGGATTGTTTTACTGAACATCTGACTCAATTTCTTTAACAACAACGACAACAACAAATGGCCAAGGAAAAAAAAGAAGGAAACTATTATAAATTATAAAGACTTAAAATGACTTATCAACCAATGGCAATATGAAAGCCTTGACTGGATCCTGAATCAAATAAACTGTAAAAAGATCATTATAAAACAAGGTAATAAAATTGTGTATTGAGAAAATATTAATTCTTAGGATTTAATAAGAATATTATAGCTATATTTTAAAAACTTCTTATCTCTTAGAGAGAGACATATTAATAAACGAATGCCTTGGATTTACTTTAATCTGGTATTTGGAGGATGTGAGGAATAGGGGGTACAAACAAAACTGCTGAGACTAGGTTCTCAGGAACATGAGGAGGATTATTTATGTTAGTCTTTACTTTTGAATATGTTTAAAAATTTTCCAAAATAAATAATTTTTCAAGAATATCACTCACAAACTGAAAATCAAAATGACAGATGCTCTGAATTTTAGATGATGATTTGTTACCAAGTTGCTTCTCTTGTGAGAACTGGGTATCAGGGCATTCTTTAAAGCCTTCTCCAAGGTAAGCAAAAGCAGGGAACTTTCACAAACACCACCAGGAAATTATTTTATAAAAATGAGAAGACAATGAAAAAAGTTAAAAGCACTGATTCAAAAGATAAAATGTAAAACAGCGACTCAAAGTACTGTTAAAACAACAACAACAACAAAAGCAGACCGGGTCCTCCATACTTAAAATTGAAACAAACATGGAAATCCATAAGCTAAAAGCAACACATCTTTAGCCTCAGACACTTGTAGAAATTAAACCTGTGTGTTATGTGTTCAGAAGATAGCCTAGCTTGGACTTTATCATTTCTCACTCGGATTTCCACAATATTCATTTATTTATTTGGCCTCAGTTTCCTCATCTATGAAATGGTGATACTGCTTTTTTAAGATTATTATGAGTGTTAAAAAGGAGTATCTGTAAAGCATTGGGTACAACCTCTGGCACAAAGTTGGTATTGAATAAATGCTAACTATTATCCATTCAGCACACATCTGTTAAAGTTCCTATTAAGCCAAGCAGTCTTCTTTTCTTACAGATCTCCCTCTTCACACCAAATCATTTTCCACAGATATGTTTCTGATGGTGTCTCTCTTCTGCATGCAAGATAAAGCCCACTTTATTCATTGATTTCGTGTATTCAAATACTCAGTATCAATTACATGTCAAACAGTCTTAATTGATTGGAATGCCTATTTCTATACTAAACAATTCACTCTTTTTTTTTTTACCCACCCCCGAGATGGAGTCTTGCTCTGTCACCCATGCTGGAGTGCAATGGCGCGATCTTGGCTCACTGCAACCTCCGCCTCCCTGGTTCAAGCAGTTCTCCTGCCTCAGACTCCGCAGTAGCTGAGATTACAGGCGTGTGCCACCACACCCAGTTAAATTTTTTTTGTATTTTTAGTAGAGACGGGGTTTCACTATGTTGGCCAGGCTGGTTTTGAACTCCTGACCTTGTGACTGGCCTGCCTTGGCCTCCCAAAGTGCTGGGATTACAGGCGTGATCCACGGTGCCCAGCCAACAATTCACTCTTTTATAAGGTTATATTTCTAAGTCACATGTTTTATTGTAACATTCCTCTAAATACAAGATAAAATTCAAATTTCTCATTCATATCATTTGCTCTGAATGCCTACAATTTGCTACACTTTGGAAACATAAAGTCAGACAAGACAGTCCCTCTGCTCTCAAGGAACTTCCCATCTCATGGTAGGGACAAGCCATGAAAACAGCGAGGAGACGCCTTACTAAAACAAAAAGAAGAGTACGAGAAGCATTCCCAAAAGCAGTATGTACTGCTAGAACAAGTTGAAGCCCTTTATAACCTGGATTCATCATTTGGCTTCTAAGATAATCTCTAGCCATTCCATCTATAACCCTAATATGCCAGGTTGCCCTAAAATTCTCACTGCTCTCTCAAAATGTTATGCATTTTCAAACCTCAGTGCTTTTCTTTATATTTAGATTACTGGTATTTTGGAGCTAGGTGGAAGTAGATCACCTATTGCCTGAATAAGTTTGGAAAGTTAGTTAACTCCCTTTGGCCTCAATTTTTTCTTTTGTAAAGTTACAGTAACAACAGTACTACTTCGTAAGGCTGTTTTGAGAATTAACTAAGGAACATAAAACCTTATCACCGTGTATGGGACATATACCCAACAAATATTAGCGACTACCATTTTTTCCTTGAGCCCAAATTGAAATTTTCCATTAAAACCTTTAGCTAACCCAATCACAAGACTCCTATCACTATCTTAAAAAACAAAACAAAACAAAACAAAAAACCCACAAATCCTCAGTTTGTTTTTTGCATGAGGAACTGGGTCATTGGGCCTAAGCCTCAAGAGATAGCCTGAATGATGGCTTAGACCATGGCTTCCTTTTTAAAAAAACAACAAAACAAAACAATCCCCCAACAACAACCTTCAATAAGAGAGAAACTTCACATTGTTAAATAGTAGATGTGTGTATATGTAACAAAAGTCCCAAGAAGTGACACCTCTTCTATATGCAAAGCACTGTATTTCCTATTCTTTTTTTAAAAAAGAAATACAACCCACAAAATTGATTTCATGACCCACAATTACAAAACATTCGTTCAGACGTCTTCCCTCATCACTTTTAAAGAGGGTGATCTACATTTAAGTCATTATTCCTACCACTGCATACAATTTACAAAGTATTGCTGAGTAAGTAATACTGAACTTAGCTTTTAAGTATTCATATGTCTATGGTGTTACATCATATTCAGCTTAAAATGTTTTATTATCATCTTAACAGATAGTCATGTTCATCTGGCAGTTTCTGGGTTAATCAAGAAAGTGCTGTTACTAAACCTGGGCTATTAACTGAAGCCTATCTAACAGGACTAAGGTTTTTCCTCTTGGTAATGGCAAAGTGCCCCATGATTCAAGACTGAGTCACTCTGACCACAAATGGAATATTAACATGCTCTTAAAGATATCAACAGTTGGTCTCTCGGTTCAGTAAGAATGCACTGGCATTAGTAACTTCTCTACCCACGAACAAGATGCCTGCTGGGAAATTCCATCCCTGTAAAAGAAACAGTTGGCAATGGGTGTTCAAGGGAAAAAGTGAACTCTGGAATTAAAAGCTTATATACAACAGTATCCAGATTTCTGTTTATCAAATTGGTACATTAAAAATGGGGATGGTAAAAAGTGCTAAGACACCTCTAATTCACATCACTTAAAATCAAATCTAGAAAGGGGCTGTAAAGAAGAATACAGAAGAAAAAAGATTTAGAAAACTGAATGCTTACATCTGCATTGTCACTACTGGGCCGAGAAGCATCTCCACTGCTACAGTCAGTCCTGCCCAGTCCATCTCCAGGATCTGTTTCTGCCTCACTGACTGTTAGGGTGTCCCCTAAAGGTCTGGAGGGTGTAACTACAGCTCCATCCTAAAACAGATGAAAGAAAAACACACGCACACAAACACATAAAAGAAAACTTTCATTACTTGCCACATAAAGAAATAGTGGTACTACAATCTACATGGAGACTACTAAAAGTTGAACATTCTGATATGCTCAAGTATGTTTAAAATTCTACGAGTAAAATCCATAAATAACTACTAATTCCGGTATTCTAAAATGTCATGACCTTAAAAGACAGGGCAAGTGATATTTTGGTAAGAAGAATATAAGTTGAAACTTCTAAATATAGCAAAAAGATAAAATGGTTTGTTAATTTATATAATTTATATTTATATAATTTATATTGTCTGCCCATTAATAAAGGTTATTACCCTATAGTTTCTTGTTAACTACCTTCCAATGCTTCAGAGTGTCAATCAATGGCCAATTCTAGGACATAATGCTATAACATAAATTATTATAAGCATTTAGATCAGGTTATAAGCATTTATTTATTTATTTAATTTGAGATGGCATCTTGCTCTGTCACCCAGGCTGGAGTGTAGTGGCAGGATCTCGGCTCACTGCAACCTCCGCCTCCATGGTTCAAGCCATTCTCCTGCCTTAGCCTCCCGAGTAGCTGGGATTACAGGCATGCACCACCAAGCTTGTCTAATTTTTTTATTTTTAGTAGAGTCGGAGTTTCACCATGTTGGCCAGGATGGTCTCAAACTCCCGACCTCAGATGATCTGCCCACCTCGGCCTCCCAAAGTGCTGGGATTACAGGTGTGAGCCACCGCGCCTGGCCAGGTTATAAGCATTTAGATTGCTGTCCAAACAGGGTAAGAATATTCTATTTACCTAGTAATAACATAAAACTGTCAACATTACTGAGGTGTAACACTCAAAATGTGACATCGCTACTGGGACTGAAGGTAATGAAAAAAACAATGGAATGAAAAGTACACTAAACCAGGATGTCAGGGGACCTTACATACTGTATGGCCTTGTATAGGTGATTTAACCAGTTTAGACCCTAGGTTTCTCAATTATAACATAATTTTTTAAAATCAGAAAGTAAGCAGATTAGGCTAGATGATCTCAAAGAATTCTTTTGCGAATATGCAGCCTTCCCTTCAGATTTAACTCAGGAACAGTGATAAATAAACAGCTTTTACCTATTTTAAATGTATAGGCAATTTATCTACTTTGCTTTAAGATGAAGTACAAGGTGCTTTACATATCCCAAATCTGAATATTATAGAATGTAAGTCTGGTTAACATACAAATGCTGAGCTTTTTTTTTCTTATGGGACCATTATCTCTATAGCTTAGAACTATACAGCAAATTCTACTGAAATCTATTTTTAAATTACTATAAAAATATAGTCATTAAGAGTATGAATGTGCTTTTAAATCCTCAGACTGGGTTTGAATTCCAGTTCTATTACTTTGCAGCTATATGACCTCAGACAAGTCATTTAATCTCTCTAACTCTCTCTAAGTATATATGTAAACTGGAGGAAAACAACCATAAGTAACCTCAGAGATGTTATGCAGATTAAATAAGAAAATGCTTGTCCATATATTTAGCTCAATGCCTGTTGTTTTAAATTCTTAAATTCCTATTTAAAAACATATCAACTGCCATTCTGTTTTAAGATGGCAGAATGAACCACAAAAAATATAAATATATATATATCTAAATACATTTTAGTAGTTTGTCACATCAAAGCAAAAGCACTCAATTCTTTTTTAAATTATTATGGAACAAAGAAATGTGATCTCATGAGCAAGCAAACAATCAGACGCCCACATTTATTTTTGTTAATCATTACTTCTGTAACATCCTTAACAGGACATCCTGTTATCCTACGCTAGAAAAATAACTTTAAAAAAGGCAACTGCAACATTCTCTGACACATTCCCAGAAGAAAATTCTCCTGCAAAAAGTTGGGTAGCACTTGTAATAGTGATGCTACCTGAGCAGAGCCTGTGGCTTTGGATAACTGCTCTTGCAGCTGAGGAATGTGTTTCTTGGCCTCTTGGATCTCTTTTAGCAATCTTTGGGCAGGTGTTCGGTTGTAATCTTCCTGCAATAACTGAAAAGTTATAAAAATATTTTCAGAATTAATTACTTATGTAAAAAAGATACAGAAATAGTCCATTCTTAATCAATAATATAACTAATGGCATTGGTTACAATGCTGCTTGATTGTGACTGATAAACACCAACTCAACCATGCCCACTCACGTTTTTACTGGCCTGTAAACAGCCCTACTTCTCATTTAATACCTGTAGCCGTTCCTGTTCTTTCTGTAACATTTTTCTCAGAATTTCTACTTTCTGGTTATGAACCACATTGTTTTCCTCCTAGAAAAGAAAAAGATAAAAAACAAACAACAACCAGTATAGAGAAAATGAAGCTAAAATAAATAGAGAAAATGTGGCATACAAAGTTCTGCCTCGGCTCCAATTATCAATACCTATTAGGTTTTTATTTCTGGGTTATGTGGACAGGCTTTCAGACATGACACTTACAAGAAACTACAAGGAAATGTCTGCCCTTCTATTTCATTTTTACTAAACTGGATTCAAGAGAACACTAAATATTGATATTGGAAAAATGAAGTTGTCTTAGTATAAGAATAGTATCTTTTACTTTCCCTCATTTGGATCTTTACTATCGATCCCCATGCATAGTTCAAACTCCCAGTACCTCTTACCTGAAATATTAAGACAGCTCCCTAATTCATCACCCATCATCCCTCCTTGTTTCACAACCCTATAATATTTTACCAAATTAGTCTTCCTATAATCCTAGGATAATCATGTACTCTTTTGCTTAAAAAGAAACAACATTGAATGGATTCTTACTGCTTATCTAGTTACATGTAAATTAGCTTGGGAGATGTGACTTTTCAAAATATATAGTCAACCTACTATTTTCAAGTTCATCTCCCACTATGCACATCCTTAACAGGCAGCAACCAAACAAAAATCCTAGCTACTTCTCCACAATATTTGATGCTTTTTTGGCTCCTTCTAATTATTGTTCTTCTTCTATGTGCTTTCTCCCTCCTTTGAATCCTCACAGAACTTAGTATTTTTTTGCCCTCATAATGTCTACATTCTGCCTTGTATTATAGTTACTTGTATACTCTTGATTTAATCTCAATCAACAAAGCTTTGTTAAGCACCTTCTACATGCTAAGCAATATTTCAGGTACTGGAAACATAACAGTAAACAAAATAAACAAAAATCCCCGCCCCCCTAAAAGTACACATTCTAAGATGACTATAATCTTGAACATAGAGTACCTTAACTATATTTCTGTGGGTGGCACATTGTTTTACATATGGCAGGTGTTTAATACTTGTTAAATTAAATCTGCTATGACAATCTTCTAATCATTCCTATTATGTAATTTTTATATTAGTAAATCATTTTCTAAAATCTTAAATTTAATTAGTTCATCGGCCGAATACTTGAAAACTCTCCATATAAAGTAAACACATCCTTATAAGACTGAGCATTTAACTAAGAAATTTCCCCATTCTTACCCCCATGAGCACAGGACTAGTGATTCTCTCCATATTCCCAGATGCTCCAGGTGAATGAGGAGATGTCATGATGGGAGACATATGTCCAATGACTGAAGGCTCTACTTCAGAGTCGGCAAGTGGAATCTGGGGCGACCCAGGTGGGCGTCCCTGAACAGTGAGAGCTACATAGGAACCAGCTTGGGGTGGGGAGATGGAAAAAGGGAAGGGAAGGGAAAATAACATTGTCAAGAAACTTTTTATACCATTTTACTACTTAATCTTCGATAGTTCTAAAAGATCCAGTTATATAAGACTGTCCCATCATCTGCTACATCATGTCTCCACAGAAAAAAAAACTAATTTGTCATTTCTCTTTTATGACTGCCCTAAAAATCCAAAAGAATGATGCCGTTTTCAGATAGCAAGTTACTACTAGTAAGATCAGATATTAAAAGCAAATAAAATTTATAACTCCAAGAATATATTTTCTTTATTTAGAGGAGTGTTAAAATCAACTATCTATTAGTGGCTATGTTTAATTAATTTCTTAAATGTAAATTTTTTAAATCTTCTTTTTTTTTTTTTTTAATTAGGGTCTCACTTTGTCACCCAGGCTGGAGTGCAGCAGCACGATCTCAGCTCACTGCAGCCTCGACTTCCTGGGTTCAAGCAATCCTCCCTCCTCAGCCCCCACAAGTAGCTGCGATTTTTTTTTTTTTTAAAGATAGGGTTTCGCCATGTTGCCCAGGCTGGTCTTAAACTCCTGAGCTCAAGCGATCCGCCCGCCTTGGCCTCCCAAGGTGCTAGGATTAGAGGTGTGAGACACAGCACCTGGCCTAGATCTTCATATTTTAAGATGATACTAACTAGGCAGGGTTTAGTGAATATGCTAGAACATAAAATGCAATTTTAAATTAACTTTACAAAATGAGTATGACCAAAAAATATTCCACAATGACAGGGAAAAACACAATCAATAATAAGTAGTAAATTTTAGTAGAAAATATTTGGAGGAATGGACAGGAATTCATTAGACATATTGCAGGGGGCGGGAATCTAGACAGCAAAAATCACCATAATCAGGCCAGGCATGGTGGCTCATGCCTGTAATCTCAGCACTTTGGGAGGCTGAGGCGGGCAGATCACGAGTTCAGGAGATCAAGACCAGCCTTGCTAACATGGCGAAACCCAGTCTCTACTAAAAATACAAAAAATTAGCCGGGCGTGGTGGCACATGCCTGTAGTCTCAGCTACTAGGGAAGCTGAGGCAGGAGAATCGCTTGAACCTGGGAGGCGGAGGTTGCAGTGAGCCGAGATTGCGCCACTGCACGCCAGCCTGGGTGACAGAACAAGACTTCATCTCAAAAAAAAAAAATCAACATAATCAGTGTCAGTAATAGATATGGCAAAACTTTTTTCTTAGATATTTCAATAGAACTTTTAAATGTATTTCACACTTGTCTCCCAATTTAACCCTCCCATGGAAATCATTATCAATTATTTCACAGTGTTTTGGTGTTCTAAAGACTAGTTTTGCTATGTATAACAGTCACAAGTGTTATAATTTGGAGGAATTTTACATATAAACACTTTCTAAGGCTCTTCAGTCTTATTGCTCTCTATCAGAAAGTCATCTATTATATCTCACTTGCCTATGTATTTGCTTATAATAGCTTCCTAGCTTTTCCCTTCCTTTCTTTAGCTGTTTCTAAACTGCTCTGATTTGATATCACTTTTATTATATCCAGAATACACATTAGAAAGTAGGACATGCAGGAACTCTGTTACATACACCCAGGCTTTACAGATGTCAAATTTACATCTGTTTTGGATATGCAGAGGTTTTTACGCTTTACTTTAAATTTTTAGCTATGCCCTTACTACTGGGTAAGTAATTTATTGCTAGAATCCCAGGATTTAATTTTTCAAGTAAAATTTACACTGGAATGAGCAAAAAATATAACCTAGAAAGCTAAAGAAATGTTTTTATATACTTCAATGGACATCAGGCATAAACTTATTAACATAAACCATATTTATGCAGCACATAACAATTTATAAATCACATTCTCATTAAATAAGTGGTCAAGTTTATTCAAGTATGGGGATCTAATTTTGATCACTGCACTCTTATCAAGTTAAGAACGCTGATCAAAGTGACCATTTGGAGCACTGGTACTCTGATGAAAAAGTTTAAAAAATTTCATAGTTGCTTAACATAGCAGTAAAAAGGCCAAGAAAAAAGTTAGTTTATTAAATTTCTTTTGAAGATGTCCATCCACCCAATACAGAGAAACAGAATTAAATAAAACAGTAGTGATTCTGCTTGATCACAAACAACTATCTCTTATTTCTAGTCTACTTTACTGTGGAATAATCTGATGCAGAAGATCATAAATTCTTTTTTTAATTCCTTTTTTAAAAAATTTTCATTCAGTTCAAGCAGTCTCTCTCTTTTTTTTTTTTTTTTTTTAAGAGATACAATAACAAATACATACGGCCCAAACCAGGCCAGAACAAAGAAAAAGGAAGTTATATTTTAGGTGGTGGACTCTCATGTGACTTTCTTTACTTCTGTTATAACTGTCATGCTATTTTCCATTCAGTATGTGAAGCAATTAGAAAATATAAAATCTTGGCCAGGTATAGTGGCTCGTGCCTGCAATCCCAGCGCTTTAGGAGGCTGAGACGGGTGAGCCCAGGAGTTTGACAGCAGCCTGGGGAACACAGCAAAACCCTGTCTCTACCAAAAAAACAAGACAAAACAAAAAACAAAAAACAAGGTGGAAGGATCACTTGAACCCAGAAGTTGGAGGCTGTAGTGAGCTATAATTGCACCACTGCATTCTACAAGACCCTACCCTAAAAACAAACAAACAAACAAACAAACAAAAAAAACAAGAAAACATAAAATCTCTCTTGGAAAGCAGGTAAGGTTAAAGGGTAACAACAAAATGAAACCAAAGCCCAGGTTGGGGAAGATTCCACCTGACTCAGATTCAGATGACCCACCCCATCACCACCTGCTAGCAAAGCTCACAGGGCCACTGAACCTTCCCTTCTCCCTGTGCAGATGGGAAAACTGAGGCCCTGTGAGTGGCTGAGGCCTGGCTTGCCCATAACTCACTGCCAGCTCGAGGTTCGTGAAGCCACCTTTGACCCTGCAAGTGACGGGAGGTTAGCTGCAGACTCCCACTGCTTCAAGCCTGTTTCTCCACGGAGAACTAAGTCCAAGTGGGCTATTCACTCAAACCTGAAGATCACAAATTCTTAACCCTAAAGATTTCCAAGAGAAGATCGCTACTCTGGATTATATAATCATTTACTTATCTGAGGGAAAGTGATTGTGCTAGATGATTTTTAAAGTTCCATTTCAGTTCATCAGGCCATATGTCTGATTTCTCAATCTCCTTCCTCTCAGGTGACTCATGCATTTCTTTCAAATATATGTATCAAATATTACCAAGAATGACAGGAATATATTATAATCAACCATATAAATGGAGTTGACAAAAGATAGCTATTAGTAAGCTAAGAGTTTTCACCTCAGATTTTCCTTCAACGCAGGGATCAGCAAACTCCAGCCAAGGTGCTAAACCAGGATCACAGACTTTTGGCAAATAAAGTTTTACTGAAGCTCAGCCACACCCATTCATTTACATATAATCTATGGCTGCTTTCATGATACAATGACAGAGTCGGCAGTAGACTATATAGTCCACATAGCCTAAATATTTACTATTTGGCCTATTACAGAAAATTTGCTGCTCCTTACTTTAAGGGTTTCAGAAAACAATTAAAACTAAGAATAACATTCACCTACATTTGATTAGCTTCACCACCTCCAGATGATTTGAATGAGTCACCAGAGTTCCATTCACCTGTAAGAAAACGAAAGTAGTGTATGTCAGATACATTCTATTGAGACAATGGATAAAATGACTTCAAGAATTATCATACATAATATAACCAATATAATATAGTAATCACATTACATTAAAATATTTATGTATTTGATTCAATATTCATTTTCACACCATGATTCTACAGGGCATATTCAGCAACAAAATGAACTTAAACATAAACCAAGGCCTTGACATACAAAACATTACAACTTATTCACCATGACAAATGACAAAACATAACATGAAACAGATATACAAATCGTTCACGATGAAGGGCTCATACAAATAGAAAAGATCTCTTTGCTTTTAACTACCAAGTCATCAATTTGTCAAAATTAATAATAAAAAAATAATTTTTAAAATAAGTATTTCCAAAATATTCAATTTGCTTTTAGTTTTTCAACCATGATCTAATCTTCACAAAGAAAATTAATTTTCAGAGCGGCTAAATGTAGAAAATGTTATCCCGATTCTGAATTAAACCAAACAAATCAAGGCAAAACTATCAAATGTGGTTTTAACATTAATTTTCTGATTAATTACCTGATCCAAGTTATCTAAAATACAAATATATCAGTGTAAAAAACAGAAGTACAAGTATACTCATCCTGCCCCATGAGACAGTTACTGTTAGCTATGACATTTAATTTTGGAGACACTTTTCTAGTATACACACACCAAAGAGACACATAAACATTATACATTACAACTGGCTTTTCCCTGGAAAAAAAATAAAACTTTTTTTTCACTGTACGGCAGCTATCTTTCAATAAAGATACACACTGACCTAATCCATTCTTTTCAAAAGCTGCAAATGAAATATAATTTATTTCTTTGTCCCTCAGTTTATGCAGTTATGTAGTAAAGCCAGTAAAAATTTCCCTGTACACACGACTTCACATTTGTACACTTATTTCCTCAGATAAGCTACTAAAAGCAAAATTGCTTGTCACATATTATATACTTTCTTAAAGGCTTTTGATACATATTCACAGACTTTCATCCAAACAGGTTTTACCTAATTTATACTCACAACGAACTCATGAGAATAGTCATTTTACCATACCCAAACTATACTAAATGTGTATTACCAATCTTTAAATTTTCTGACAGCCAAAGGTATTTTTCACCTATCATTTTAATTTCTTCTTCTTTGTTATCAGTGAGATTGGCCATATCCTCATTAATATGTTATGTATTTCAGTTACTTTAGGGAACTGCCTGATAAAATTCTTTGCCCATTTTTCTTTTAGAATATTTATTCCCTTCTTATAATTTAAAAGTGTTCTTTAAATTTAAGGATATCTGGTCTGTGATACGTTTCAGATATTTCTTCCAAATTATTTTTCATGGTATGTTTTCTTATGTAATAATTTGATTTTAAGTAATCAAATTAGTCAATTATTTGAAGAATAGTTACTGACTAACCCATTCTTTCTCTACTGATCTGAATTCAAAATCTATTTCTAGTCTCTCTGTTGTGTTCCACTGGTAGGTCTATATCTAGATTAGAGTCATATACATCTCTTCTCATACATACACATACATATAACATATTTTTTTCTTTAGTGATTCTTACATCTTTATAAAGTTCATCTGGAAGAATAATCAGATAGACATCTACCACTACAATTCTATTTGCATACAGGTCAGGTATTGCTTATCTGAAATACCTGGTACCAGAAGAAGTGTTTTGGATTTTTTTGAAGTTTGGAATATTTGTATATACATAATGATACATCTTGGGGATGAGACCCAGGTTTAAATATGAGCCTTTTATGTTTCATATATACCTTATACACATAGCCTGAAGGTAGTTTTATACATTTTAAATACTTTTGTGCATGAAACCAAGTTTTTTGTTTTGGTTTGGTTTTATTTATTGTTTTTTAAAGACAGGGTCTCACTATATTGCCCAGGTCGAAGTGCTGTGGCTATTCTCAGGTATGATCAAAGTGCACTGCAGTCTCAGCTCCTGCACTCAAGCAATCCTCCCACCTCAGCCTCCTGAGTAGCTGGTAATACAGGCTCAAGCTACTGTACCTGGTGAAACCAACTTTTGACTGTGACCCATCACATGAGGTCAGGTGTGAAATTTTCCATTCATGGTGTCATGTTGGTACTCAAAAACTTGCAGAGTTGGGAGCATTTCAGGTGTCAGATTAGAAATGTTCAACTTGTACTTTGATGAGAATTGCTTAATAACAGACTAATCTAGACAGAAATGATCTTTCCAACCCTGAATTACTCTCCTATTCAAGAACACATATTCCTCCATTATTTTCAATCCTTTTATTACGTCCTTCAGTAAAGGGTAATATTAATTTTAAAACAAATGAAATAAGCTTGTATAGTCAACAGATCTATCATACATAGTAGTATGAAGCTTTTTATAAAAATCCAAGTGAAAAAAATCAGAATATGACCAATATATGTTGTTTTTTAATCCTACCGTAAATTCTATAATAGCCTTTTCCTTACCTTGATGATTCGATCACCTGTCTGTACCCCAGCCCGCATGGCTGCTCCATCTGTATGAGAAATTAATTGCTTAAAATGTGATTCATTTGCATTTACTGATCATCTTCCTGACAGAGAGACAGTATAACAAACTGGTTAAAAACATGGGCTGTCCTTTGGGAGGCCGAGGCGGGCGGATCACGAGGTCAAGAGATCGAGACCATCCTGGCCAACATGGTAAAACCCCGTCTCTACTAAAAATACAAAAATTAGCTGGGTGTGGTGGCACGTGCCTGTAGTCCCAGCTGCTCGGCAGGCTGAGGCAGAAGAATCACTTTAACCCAGGAGGCAGAGGTTGCAGTGAGCCTAGATTGTGCCACTGCACTCCAGTCTGGTGACAGAGGGAGACTCCATCTCCAAAAAAAAAAAAAAAAAAAAAAAAAAAAAGGCTGTAAAGTCAGACTTTACATTCAAATGCTGCTTCTACCACTCACTAGTTGTGTGACCTTGGACTGATTTGATGTTTCTTTACTCTAAGCCTCAATATCACCTATAAAATGGGGATAAAAAAATTGTCTACTTCAAAATTATAGCACCCAACATAAAGGAAGTATTCAATATATGGTAACAGCAGTAGAAAATATTATCACTGTTGTTTTGGGAAAATAAATGGTATTTCTGAAGCCATAGCTATCTCTTTAATCTGTCTTTGCGAAAATATCACTGGTGCCATGGAAAACTGAAATTTCAGAAACTTTTGTGTGGACAATAAAGTATCATGACCAAGGAGTCACATGATTTCTAAAACTATATAAAAACTGATTTCTTTCTAACAAGTACAAAAAAAAAATCAACTGGAGTAAACTCCTTCCTGTAACTATGACATGATAGACGAATCTAGTACAATAGTCCACATGACCTGCAATCTATGTAATTATTCTATTCTTGGCAATTGCCATTATTTAAGCTTTTCTATTCTTACTCTGTTTACTGAGTGATAAATTGTTTTTTAAAATGCCTTGCCTTCTTTGACAGACTGTACGAAGACTGGATTGTCTCCACTGACCGTCAGCCCAAATCCATTGTCATCTTTCTGGATGATTACGCAACGCTGAACAAGACCTGCACAAGAACCACAGTGTAAAAAAAGAAGAAAAAGAAAACAGAGAAAGGAAAAGACAATAATTATATATTAGTAATAAACTGTCTTCCATCTGGAGAAACAAAAAGTAGCACATGTAAATCCACGTGGTAAAATAAGAACACTAACCACCATCAACAAAGCAAACACAAGAACACCACAGAGTCACACATACTGTTTTCTCACTGGCGGAGTATAATAGAATTGCTCCAATATTAAAAACAGCTATGGCAAACTGCAAAATATTAAGTATTAGACATGAGACAGCTAGAAGGAAAGCCCATTCACATCCATGCTATTTCTCTGTAGTAAAAAAATTCTCCCCCTGCCCCACTGCCCTGAGTTTTTGGTACCCTAATTGGTGTTTAACCCAAGAAAAATCAACCATCTTAGGACATGGGGCTAGGAGCATCTCAAGGAAAATTCTGCAGAAATCCAGTCTTACTCTCAAGAAAATATACTCAGGAAAACAGTAAAAAGAAAGGAGGTGCTTACAGAGTACCTGAAGTTATTCCCCAAAGAAGGGAAGAGAAAGGAAGAGTTCAGGGGGAAGAAAAACCCTGGCTTATAGAAAACAGAAACAGAAAAGAGAAAAAAATAGAAAAGATAAAGAATCTGTGAGCTCAACCAGTTCCTTCATCTCTTTCATATACTTACCTGATTCCTAAGGGAGAATTTGTGTTTCTTCTAAACAGCAAATGAAAACTGTCAGGGCAAGGTGAGAGAAAGAGGGCCCCAGCCAGAGGAATAGAAATGTCCTGCCAGGGTAGAACCCTGATTAGTACTCAGGGCTGTTTTATCATAGACCAGATCTAAAGATCTTGAACTCTGTGTTAGCCAGAGACAACATATATTTTCAGCTTTGCAGGATCTAAGCATTTCACCGAAGTCAATATATAAAACAGGTAAAACAACACAAAGATAATGAATAGAAAATAAAAACTTTTTCTAAAGATTTTTATACAAAAAGCCACAATCTTTTAAATATAAGTCTGATTTACCAACTAAACGATATGCTAAAGATATGTTAATAAAAAATATATATAGACTGTGTGTACAATGGCTCATAGAAAACATATACATATAACAAATTATATATATATACACACAGTGTATATACATATCTATTTTTGCTGATAATGACACATCATGAGTATATGAGCCTACTGTAGCTTAACATGAACCTTAACCCTTGAACTCATGCCCTACACAAAAATTAAAGCAGATCATGGGCCTAAACATAAGCTAAAATTTTTCATAAGATAACACAAAAGGAAATCGTCAAGACCTTAGGGTATTAAAAAAACAAAAAAGGAAGAAAGAAAGAAAAAGAAAACAGATAAAATACATGTAACAAAATATTTTATAACATTAAAAAAAGACCTTAGGGTGGGTTTATAAACCATAAAAGAAAAAAAACCTAGGAAACTGGACAAAAATTTAAAACATTTGCTATTCTAAAGACACTGGTAAGAAAATGAAAAGGCAGGCCGGGCACGGTGGCTCACGCCTGTAATTGCAGCACTTTGGGAGGCTGAGAAGGGCGGATCATGAGGTCAGGAGATCGAGACCATCCTGGCTAACACAGTTGAAACCCCGTCTCTATTAAAAATACAAAAAAATTAGCCGAACGTGGTGGCGGGTGCCTGTAGTCCCAGCTACTCGGGAGGCTGAGGCAGAAGAATGGCGTGAACCTGGGAGGCGGGTCCAGCCTGGGCGACAGAGCGAGACTCTGTCACAAAAAAAAAGAAAGAAAAAGAAAAAGAAAATGAAAAGGCAAACCACAGAGAAAATATTCACAGTATGGATATCTGATGAAGAATTTGTATCCAGATTATATGCAACTCTCCAGCCAATAATGGAAGACAAATGTTAAAGGGGGCAAAATACTTAAATAAACACATTACAAAGATACACCAATGGCCAATAAGCACATGTAAAGGTGCTTAACAGCTGCAGTCGTCAGGAAAATACAAATTAAAACCACAATGAGATACCACTATACACCAACTAGTCTGGCTAATCATAAAAAGTGGTAGCAAAGAGGTGGAGCAACTAGAACTCTTAGAACATTATAACATTGCTGGTGGGAATGTGCTAACATTCTGGAAAACTGTTTGGAAATTTCTTATAAAGGTAAGCATAAATTTACATATGATCCATTAATTTTACTCTGAAGAGAAAGAACAATTTGTGTCCACAGAAAGACATACACGAATGTTCACAGCAGTTTTATTCATAAGAGCCCAAAACTAGAAACTCAAATGTCTATCAACGGATGAATGGATAAACAAACTGTGGTATGTCCATACAATGTATTAGGAAGGAAGAAAAGGACTACTCATACAACAAACATGGATGAATCATAAAAACATCATGGTAAGCAAAAGAAACCAGTATGTAATAAAGTAAACACTACATGACTCCAACATAGAAAAGGAAAAACTAAACTAAAACAACAAAAAGCAGAATAGCAACTGCCTAGGGGAGAAGCAGGGAAGAGGAGTGGGAATGACTGCAAAATGAAATGAAGGAACTTTCTGCAGTGATGGAGATGTTCTGTTTCTTAAGATAATGTTTACATGAGTATGCATATTCATTTGTCAAAATCTTCTAACCATACACTTACAATTAGTGCATCTTATTTTATGTAAATTTTACCTCAATAAAGTTGATTTTCAACATTTAAAAATGTGTTACCCCTAAATTCTAGAGACTTCTAAATACTAAATAACATATTCACCACTCTCACAAAACAATAAATTGTAATGAGGTCAGGTGATAACACATTATAATTCAACCTTTGTTATCTGTTCAGTGTTACTTCCTTCAAGTAATTAGGACACCTATAAAATAGGATATGAATATATAAATCAAGTTTAAAAAAAGCATTCTTTATAAATTCTAGTATATAATAAATAGAATCAGAGATTCTGGCCAGGCATGGTGGCTCATGCCTGTAATCTCAGCACTTTGGTAGGCTGAGACAGGTGGATCACCTGAATGAAGTCAGGAGTGAGACCAGCCTGACCAACATGATAAAACAAAATCAGCCTGGCATGGTGGTGGGTGCCTGTAATCCCAGCTACTTGGGAGGCTGAGGCAGGAGAACTGCTTGAATCTGGGAGCTGGAGGCTGCAGTGAGCCGAGACTGCACCACTGCACTCCAGCCTAGCCTGGGCGACAGAGTGAGAGACTCCATCTCAAAAAAAAAAAAAAAAATTATTAGACTAAGCAGCATTTTACAGGAACTTTTTAAAATCCATGCTTGCTTTTGGGAACAAATATTTCACAACCTCACTTATAGTTATTTGAAATTTCAAAATAAATTAGATATTGTGACTTTAGAAATCAAGGCAATTATAACACTGAATACGTTTTTTCATACTACATTCGTGCTTCTCCGTTCTCCCACCCCACCTCACAAAAGCTGAAAATTAATGAATTAAAGGTTTCTAATATGGGTGACTGCAGTGCTAAGCAACCTGGGCTTCTTAAATAGACCTTTTTTCAGATGCCTGCAGAGAACAGGACACCTGTAAAAGATGAGGGAAACGGGTATTTGGAGTCAAGGAGTTTGCTATGTTTGCACCTCTCACTTGAATAAAAAAATATATAAAGTAGTTAGCTTAATGTCTAACAAATATTAAGGGTTCATACATGTTAAATATTATTTTATTATGATTAAGGGGAGGTTGACCTTGGATTTTCTCCTCTATCCATGCTACTAGTACAATTAGAAGTTCTTTTATGTTAATAAACTCCTATCAATTAATGCAAATGATCCTTAAGAGAATCAATTCTGGCTGGGCGCATTTGGGAGGCTGAGATGGGCGGATCACGAAGTCAAGAGATCGAGACCATCCTGGCCAACATGGTGAAACCCTGTCTCTACTAAAAATACAAAAACTAGCTGTGCGTGGTAGCCTGTAGTCCCAGGCTACTCAGGAGGCTGAGGCAGGAGAATCGCTTGAACCCAGGAGGCAGAGGATGCAGTGGGCCGAGATTGCGCCACTGCACTCCAGCCTGGCGACAAAGACTCCATCTCAAAAAAAAAAAGAGGATCAATTATGATTTATGTCTAAGTTTTGTTTTTTAGCAAACAAGGAAAGTAGTTTTGGATGGGTAAGGAAGACAGAAGGGAATTTAAAAGGGCAGAGCTTCTTGTTATAGGTAGCTTTAGAAGATGAGAGACAGCTGGACGTCCTTAAGAAAAGAATCAGTCTTCTTACAAGCTTTTCCTAAATATGCATACTGAAGTTAGGTGCCCCTCTTACAGACTCCCACTGCACCCTCTGTATACTCCTATTGTATTACCCTTACTCACACTGATTTGTATTTGTTTTTATTCTTTCATTGGATTTTATGCTCCAAAGGTGCAGGGGCTATATCTTGATCACAATCTTATCTCAGAACCTTGCATGTATTCTGGGACAGAAGGAAACTTAAAAAAATTGCTTATGAATTAATGAAATTCAGACAAGTAGACAAGTCTAGAGATGAAAGGAAGCTCAGAAAGGGAGGTCATCGGAGAGAAAAAAACAGCACCATGCACAGTCAATTTTATAAATATGCCTAGAATCCTAACAGATTAATAAGAATCAAGAAAACCTATTAGTATTACTTCAGAATACAGCAAATCTGTTATCTCCAATTCATAACAGTCTCAGTCTGATAACCTTCCCTCCTAATTCTACAGCAAAAGGAGATGAGGGACAAAGAATAAAGAGGAAAAGGAAAAAGAACTATGCACACATCCTATTCAATTTTTTCTTCTCCCCAAATCCACTGTATTAGCCACATTTATTATTTTATATTTACCTGCTAATGTGAGATTGATGTACTTTAACATGTACTTTAAATCAGTAGACCAATATAAAAAGTGTTACACATACAGTCAATTCAGAATCTATAAAATTCAAATTAACAATACTATTCTGTCCTGTCTATCTGTGGTGTCTGCATAAATTTAGATCTGCGGTAATAATTAACTGAAAACGAAGCCATCCCACCATGCAAAATTCAGAAATCCAGTCCTTCAAATGCTCAAATCTATTATGTTCCCTCTCATTCAAAATCAAATGAAATGTTTTCCCTTTTTCTTCAGAGAAATATTCTATTTGTTGACCAGAAGCTGTTTTAACCTACCACAGAGGGAAAAATTCCACCCTCTGTAGAACTAAAATCACCAATACTGGCTAAATTATCATATCTTTGAACTATCCTTTTTGACATACACACACAAAAATCCTACTTCTTTTGTTTGTTTTAGCAAATTTGCATTGAGCATCTGTCCATACTAGTTATTTAACACTGCAGTCCATAGGTGCTGTGAAGAACCCAAGACTACTTGGAGTTTCTGTTCTCAAAGAACATAAAATCCTGGCAGGACAATACTGAAAACAAATGGAGAAAAAAATGACAATGTTTAAGAATCAGAAAATGGTACAGAAAATAGGCCCTGTATGTTGCAGAGAAAGCCAAAGATAAAAGTAGACTCATAACTCCAAAATAGCAATCTTCAAATTTCATTAATTAAAAAAAAACCCAAAAACCAGCTTTCATCATTTTTACTTTTTCTGATTTTTACAACTCATATAGTCCATGGTTTTGTTTTGTTGCTAAATCCTTTATCATCTGGTATAAAGATTATTAATCATAACTTCCATACAAATGTATCTATCTGTGAATATGAGTTCTGTAAGGCCACCTAATTACTTTGATATGTGCTATATGCCAGCCCTTTGCACAGACACAGGCAGAGTGTTCAAAAAGTAAAACCAGTGAGACTGGTTTAAAAAGTTAAACTTCCTTCAAACGTAATCCTAACAGGCAGGCACAGTGGATCACACCTGTAATCCCAACGTTTTTGGAGGCCAAGGCAAGAGGACTGGTTGAGGCCAGGAGTTTGAGCACAGCCTGGGCAACTTAGCAAGACCTCTTCTCTACAAAAAATAACAGTAATAATAAACACGTTTTTCAAAAAAAACAAAAGACTTAGTCCTAGTAATACTTCTTCCGTCCCATTGTTCTTGGTGCCATATGAGTATTTCTTCACAGCTGTTTTTTTAAGTGCATATAGAGTAATGGTAAATGAGTGCATTTCTCTATCATTGCACTTATCAAAATGTATTGCAATTCTTTTGTACCAGACTGTGAGCAACCAGAAAGTAGGTACAGTCACTTATATCTTTGTATCTCTATGCCTTAGTATAGTGCTTGGCACGTAATGGGTGCTCACTAAATAGTTATTAAATAAATTTGAATTTTATACACGAAGGAAATTTTAAATAAACATACTCAAACACTTTCTAATTAGAAAAAAAATCACAGCCTTGAAGACTATGCAAAGTAGAGGAACATTTCTATAAGAACGCTAATTAACCTTCTGCCCTGGCAAAATTCCAACTAAAATAATTTGATTTTCCATCTACCCCAAAATAACTCCTCTAGTTACAAAACAAACTTTATTTCCTGTGTCTTAAAAATCATATTTCGCCTAGAAGCTGATAAACCTGATATCATGCTTCATCTCATCAGTGAAGTAAAGATGTTATATCAAATTTACATAAATACTATCCATTTCTTTTATTTCCTTATCATAACAAAAGACATATTTTTTCTGTTATTACAATGTGGCACTTAAAACCAACATAAAAAGATTGCTTCCTTCTTACTCAATAGATAATTACCAATGATCATATTTTGAAAGTGAAAAAAAAAAATGAAGTTTCATTCTATAACTGTTCCTGAAAGAAGGCCATAACTCCTATAATGAAAATAGAGTGTGGGGCATATTAATGAAAATGGAGTGTTAAACATGTAAGATAACCTGTTAAATCTTCCATATTACATTGACTTTAGTGAAAGCACATTAGTCTTTCTTCACCTTTTATTTTATTTCATGACCAAACTTCTCTAAGTTTCAGCTCTTAAGAATTAGCTTCAGGGAAGGGAGTGGAGAAGGGCCATGTGCAACCTCATAAAAACAGCTCATTTTAAACTGGTGCCAGACATACATGTTTTATGAGTAAGACCTCAGATAATCCTTTGATTAAGAAGCTTCTTGATTCTAAATGCACAGTCTTGCCAGCAAGAGGAGCCTTAAATTCCCAGTATGCTGATTTCATTCTTTCAGACCACTACCAGAAAAATGTCTCCAAGTTACATTTTCTTCTATCTTCAAGTTTTTCAGAAGGAAAGAAAGATTCAATTAGGATGAGTGAAGATCTTATTCCATCAATTTTCTCTACTAAAATACTTCCTATGTCAATCTCAACAATCATTCATTCAAAACTCACTTAATGAGTGTCTCCAATATGTTCAGCATTATGGGAGATGTAAAGATAAACATAAATATAAGTAATTAAATACAAAACAAGATGTCAACATTCAGAAACAACAAAAGTAGCTGGGCAATCCTAGGAAAAGGCAGTACTTGAATTGAGCCTTGAAAGATGAGTAGGATTCTAAGTTATAGGTGGTAATTCATTCAAGACAACAGAAATGGCATGTGCAAAGGAAGAATGCCAAAACATGTTTGGAAAATGAAACGCTGAAGGAGAATCAGAGTAGAACAAACTGGAAACAAATTGTGGCATTATCTTAATAACTACCTGTACTTTCTTAGCAAGTGAATGACCAAATTCTTAACTTTAGTAATATTAATCTGACAAGTCAAAGCAGAATATAGAATGGAGAAAAGTTAATGAATCAATGTGAAACTGAAATAAAAGTAAGTTACAAATCTATTATAATTGTCTAATAAAATGATGGACAAGGCAGTGGGGTTGAAACCAAAGAGTGAAGGATGAAAAATATTGTGATGGTAGAATCAAGGGGACCTGGCAAATAGCTGACCACAGGGGACGACGGAAAATGGGGAAGTCAAATATAACTTTAAGGAAATATAAGACTAGGTGAGTGGAAGAATGACAGTGTCATTATAAGAATTAGGGAAATAAAGAGGAAGACTGATTTCCAGCTGTAGAGAACAATGATGAACTCCAGTTTGGTCACTCTGAATTTATGGGACACTTAGACTGGAGACTGGAAGAAAGATTGGGGACAGAAACTTGGGTCATGCCTACATGTATAAAACAAGAGGGAAAAAACAATCAAATAAAGAGAGACAAAATAATTACAAAGAATAAAGAACCAGGTTGATGTAATATCATAGAAACCAAAGAAAGGGCATTGGCAAACACGGAGGAAAGGCCATGTGAGACAAACAGCAAGAAGGCAGCCATCTGCAAGCCAGCAAGGGAATCTTCTGACCTGATCACACTGACATCCTGATCTTGATCTTCTAACCTCCAGAACTGTGAGAAAATAAGTTTCTATTGCTTAAACCAAGCAGTCTATGGTATTTTGTTACAGTGGCCTGAGCACACTAAGACAGCTTTAAAAAGACATAACTTATTTTCTTGAACCAAATACTGTCAGCAGGAATCTGTTCAGACACCATGACAGCGGTTAAGCAGCAGCTACGGTCTAACTCAGAATTCCCTTGCTGAATCTCTCATTTCCTACAGTAACCCACAAAAGTATTAATAAAATTAAGTATTATTAAAATTATAGATCAGAAAACGCATCCATACACGTTTAATATACTCTAACAGGTAGAAAGGGACAAATAAGGGGAAATGGAATAAATAACCAACTGACCGCACTGGGCAGAAATGTAACAAAAAAAGTCAATACAAAGCAAACACTTCGTTTCCTTTTAAGATGCACAAAGTAAATATATTTCACAAAGTAGCTCTAAAAATGGCTAAGAAGCCAGGTGCGATGGCTTATGCCTTTAATCCCAGCATTTTGGGAGGCCAAGGCGGGAGGACTGCTTGAGCTCAGGAGACAGAGATCAGCCTGGGCAACATGGCGAGACTTTGTCTCTACTATTTCTTTCTTTTTTTTTTTTTCCCTGGCAAATCATTCCTTCAACAACCTCATCTCTATTAAAAAAACAAACAAACAAACAAAACAGCTGGGTGCAGTGGTGTGCACCTGTAGTCCCAGCTACTTTGGAGTCTTAGGTAGGAGGATCACTTGAGCCCAGGAGGTTGAGGCTGCAGTGAGTCATGATCATGCCATTATACTCCATCCTGGGCCATGCAGCGAGATCTTGTCTCAAAAAAAAAAAAAAAAAAAAAAGCCAAGAAAGTTTAAAATAAATAATATGTGAGTAACTAGCATTTTTGTTAAGTACTCAGCTAATGAATTTTACCCCGAGAAAGCAATGTATAATCTCTAAAGTTTGAAGTGGGCTTATAATAAGACCCTACACTAAAGCAGAATGTCACCAGTTGCTATGATTCTACTCAGTAGTTTCAAGCTTTTCTGAATCCCCAGAAAAACTTTTTCATCTATGCTAACTGTATGTAATCTAAAGAAGTCTATTCACACAGGTGATAAAATATTTGTAATGTCAAAGAGATTTACGTTAGCATGCTAATTCTGTTCTAATCAACTCATCCCTCCAATGAGTGCTTTTTGAGGACTTGTGGACTCAGTTCCTCCCAAAAAAGGTATTTCAAGGGTTCTCAAAAAACAAACACACAGAGAAGCCACACCTTACTTCCCAATTACCACTTAAAATGTTTCTATCACTACCAAGCCAATGGCATGTCTGAACTAGTATTAATGTTTCTATCACTGCTAAGAAAAATATTAGTATAGTATTTCTAGTCAGAGGTTCCTAAATTGTTAGTCTTCATCCAAAGCATACAACAAGCTTCTAAATACACATCGCAGATCTAGGAAAATGGAGAGGAAGACGAAATAGAACACTGCAAAGGCTACTGAAAAAGAATAGAGCTATAAAGATAATGTTCATGTTCCTAAGGAGAGGATAAACTATAGAAAGCTCTTTATATAGAACAGAAATATAGTCTCGAGGAATCAGGTAGTTCTTACTTATCAGTAGCCAAAATACTCTGGAAGGAAGAAAAAGCGTAAACTTGATGTGTCACAAGGCACAGTATACATTTACTGCTGAACTACTGTAAAAGGTATACACAGAAAAAGCACTGGTCACAAAAACCCAAGTAAAGAACTATGTGTATATATCTAACATAGAAGAATTAACTGGTTTAGAACCAAACACTGAGCTTTCATAATACTAAAAAGTATCTGATATGGGCTCAAGTGCCAGCAGATGTGAATTATCAAATGTCTTAAAAAGGGGAGGGCAATTCCTGTATTTCTTCCTCTCCTATATATCAAGCTAGGAAACATCTATCTGCACCTGGGGGAGCTTCTGCTCTATAGACTTGTGGCTCTATTAAAGATGACCTGATTTCCCTTTGAGGCCAAATTTGGAATCTTCCTAAAAAAAGAAATAATTTATCAGTCTTTCAGAAATTATTTTTAAAATCTTAGCTCCAGGTAATTCCTCTCCTATTCACTTTTCTCAAAAAACAAAAAACCAAAAAAAAAACCCCAAAACAAAACCCTAATCAGACTCCAAAAGACGGAAAGAGGGCAAGTAAAACTGCAAAGGAAAAGGAAAAATAGGTATGAACTTCACAAACATGGTTATTGTATCTTTGGAAGACAGGACACAGTCTAGAAATATTAGCATTTCAGTCATCTGCTGCAAAAGTTGACCACTCAGATTAAACTTGCTCTTTGTTAAGATTATTTAAAAGGTACCATTCTGAAATTTTCCCATTCCGATTAAGCTTCAGAGAAACTTCTCAAAGGCACAAATTCTTCAAGCTATGAAAATAAAATACTTACGTATTTTTGCCATCGTGGATAAATTATACAAGAATGACTTTTCCACATGACGAGGCAATTAAAAATAAACAAACAAAAAATGAAATAAAAATTCCAAAGAACTGCTAATATGTCTAAATTACACCAGTATTACACTTAGAGGAAAAGACTTAATTCCTCAAATTCTTCATAATCCAAACTCTGCAAATGAGATGTGGGAAGAAGATGACAAGAATTCAAAGCCCATTCATGTTATTTGGAGGAACCTGACCCAAACATATTAGAGATAATCACCTTCCTACCATAAACAAGACGGGAGAAGATGGGCAATGTGGCCTACTCTTAATCTACAATGTTAGTTTCTAGCAACCTTAAGCTTCCACATCACAGCCACGTTAAAACCCCAGGCTCCCTTTCCCTGCAGTAGATCATGCCATGCACAGCAGACACAAGAAAGGCTGCAGTTATTTAAAAAGAAAGAAAGAAAGGAAAAAAAGAACAGAAAAGGAACACCATGAAGCAAGCTCCAAAGGGCAAGGCTGAATTAGCTACATTAGCTTACCATATATCTCGGATCTACTCTCCTCTGAACTAGACTTTGTCTTCTTGGAGGAGCTATCTGCACAAGAGCGGGAGAAAAGGAGAGAGATATAGAAAATATGGAGACAATGTAAGGGGAAAAATTCATGGGGAAAAAAGAATGAATCATGATCAAGTTAAATCGTGCAAACACAAAGTATGAACATAACAGATGACAGCACTTAGAATAGTCACAAACAGCACAGGTAATGACATATTTTAAAGATTTATCGAAGAAAAGACAGTGCAATAAAAATATGTTCAAACAAAACAACACATGAATAGTATACAAAATATATCACCTGATAATTGTAGAGATGACAAAAGCACTAAAAGCTATAATGATCTCATTATGAAGCATTGTATACATCTTTGCTTAAATCTGTCTTTGGAGATGGGCACAGCACAGATGTAGATACAAAATAAACCTAACAAGATTATATTTTTCTGAACATAGGGCAGAAACTTTTGACCTTATTGGCAAGACAATACCTAATCATGTAAATGAAAGCCTCTGAGCCCCATGACTACAAAATTAGGCATCAGAATGGAAAATTCTCTCTTCATGGAGATCCGTAAGTGACATAATACATAGTCCCACCACCAAAGCCTCCTAAATTGATGATTGGAATTTCATTTTACCTACTACCCAAAATGCAGAAAATGATTATCTATGTGCTTCCTAGATAATATTTATAATATTTTTTCAAATAAAGGAGTTTATACTAATAAAGTATGAAATGTCTTAGATAAATAAAACATACTATTCTCTATTAAATATTTAAAATTATATTTCTAAGTAAAAATACCTAAAAATAGATACATTACTTTTACGTATCTGAGATAGCAGGATTTACTTCGTCTCTTGTCAAAGGGACATGCAACTGAATAAAATAGTATGTGCACAAAAAATATATATCAGTTTCAAATGAAAAAAGCAAGATTACCAAGCACTTTCTATGAATCAAATATGGAGTAAGCTTATAAGGAGAAAGCAAAAGGAAAAAGCCTAGATGTTTTAAAAGGAGATCAATCTGAAAGCCTGTTAAGGTGACAACCCTAGGAAAGATCGACACTGCTTAGGTTGAAAGACAGCTCTTTAAGTTCAGAATACTTTTTGACTGAAGAGAAAGGGATTTCTATTCATTTGTTTACTCTAAAATGAGACAATCATTAATGTGTGAAACTGATTTATCTAAAACTCCAATTCACCATAATCACAACTGAATTTTTAGATGACTACACAAGTGTAGAGTTGTCAGAGCCTTGGTTTTATGACATATTACTGCTTATACCATGATTCAATTTAATACTGAGTTCTTGATCTGACCAAATCTCCAATTATTATATAACCATTTCTATTATTATCACTATTTAAAGATATAATATACTCTACAATGATACTTCTGTAGTGGAATGTACAGTGTTGGAAGTTAAAAATGCTTGCATTCCTGCTAAATGCAAAGGCTTTATTATGATATAATTGGAGGAATGTGAGAGTCCTGAAACAGATCAAACAACTATTCCTGAGTGTTTCGGGTAGCTTAAGCTCTATTATTCTGAACTTCACTACTCTCAATACTCTTTGAAAGAATGAATAGTGTTTTACCTGTGGGGTCAAAATCATGTGATGCAACGCGCTCAACTTTCTGCTTCTTATCTGTTGGTGACTCTCGGTTCAAAATACTTCCATGCCTAAATTAAAGCAAAGTAATCAAATGCTTAGTGCAAGAAAATCATTAGAATAAAAAATTTAAAATTCCAAAAGTGGATCTTACAAGAGAAACCAGGAAATCAGTTTACTTTACACAGCACTATAAGCCTCTCTAATTTACATTTTTCAATAAGTTTTGGTTATACAGTCTATTTACTTGATTATAAAAACTGCTTAAAATAATTAAAAATAGTATCCAGCATTTAAGTCTCTTTTGTTCTTAGAAGTAACTGCTTACATTTTTTTTGTATGGTTTTCACAGGTCAATACTATCATTTCCATTTAACAGACAAAAAAACACACAGTGCCTAAAAGGAATTAAACCCATTCTCCAACTCTCCATATACTATGATCAAGTTCAAAATCACTGCATAAATAGAGCATGCATGAGAACGGCTTAAAATTTAAAAAGCAGTCTTAGGCAAGCCTCATTTTAAGCCTGCTGATGTAGTTCTAGCCACAGAAGTCTTATTAGCCAACCACTTTAACGACCAATGACATTATTATTATTATTACTTCTATGGCTTAGCCAATTACACTGATCAGATAATGGTTGGGTGACAAGACCATAACAATAATACATATGTACACATACACATATTCACTGAAATGCCAAGGTTAGCATTGGATCCTGGACTATGCTGACACTAAAAATGATAAAATATAATAATTAGGAATGACATACTACCTACATTTTAAATAATATTTATGATAAGATAACAGAAGAAATGCTGAAAGCAAAAATACTGAGGAAGAGGCATTTTAAGACCTGGAAATGAATAAATATATAGACATGGATATAGGCATAGATACATTTTACATTTTGGATTTTTTTCTTCACTGTCTTAAAGTAATTAAGACTAGGCTGGGTGCAGTGGCTTACGCCTGTAATCCCAGCACTTTCGGAGGCTGAGGCGGGCGAATCACAAGGTCAGGAGATCCAGACCATCCTGGCTAACACAGTGAAACTCCGTCTCTACTAAAAATACAAAAAATTAGCCAGGCGTGGTGGCGGGCGCCTGTAGTCCCAGCTACTCGGGAGGCTGAGGCAGGAGAATGGTGTGAACCCGGGAGGCGGTGCTTGCAGTGAGCTGAGATCGCGCCACTGCACTCCAGCCTGGGCAACAGAGTGAGATCCCATCTCAAAAAATAAAATAAAATAAAATAAAAAATAAAGTAATTAAGACTAAACTAGCACCAAAGTACATTAACTAAAGGCAATTATAGTCACACAAGTGATAAAACACATCAAAAACTAGCATTCTGTTTTCACCTCCTAAGCTACTCATAATTCAAAACAGTCACAAATAGATTTCAAAATTAAGTCTCTTCAGCGTGACCTTAAATATCCTTTTGAACAAAATTTTTAAATGCTTATATTAGAATTATTATCAAAACAATGCTGTCTTCCAGAAAAAGTAACATCTTTTATATTTTAAATTTGTAAAACATTTTGAAATTTTGAATTACTTGAATACACATTCTCAAAAACCACAAAAATCCACCATAATTTCAAAGGGATGCTTATAATTAAAATATAACCTAAACTTGAGTATGAAGTGTAATTGAGCAAACTTACCTTATAGGTTTTTTGAGGGGAAACCTGAAACAAAGAAAAAATAAGGATAGATGTAGTTATTTTACTTATAAGATTTTGTTACTAAATTTATTCATCCTACTGAACCAGAATAAGAGATTTAAATCTTATGGTAACTTTCCAATAGCAAGAATCAATAAGCTGGAGGAATAAGAAGTTGAACACCATGTTTAAGTATCTTAACTACTTTGTTAAATCTTAAACTGCCAGTGCATTTACCATCAGCTGTCCTAGAATATAGCTTTTCTTTTTAAAAATCCCAATAATAAGAGCAATTGCTAAATTTATAAAGGGCTTACTAAATGCTATGCATTATTTTCACATGTATTATCTCGTTTAATCTTGAAAAAAAGAAATCTCTATGAAAAGATATACTTTCCATTTTATAGATTTTTAAAAATCAAGACAAAAAGAAATATTTTGCCATTAAAATATTATTCTCACTGTTTTCCTAGAAGGGAAAGTTCCTTCCTTCCCATCACTTCACACTACTTCCCAAAATATCTGGGTGTTGATTACTGCACTATTGATCTATGTCATCGTGATCCTCAATTATTAGGTTTAGATTTAATAACAGATTATCTAGAAAAAAATTAACATTAAAGTAATTATTGGTTACAAAAAATACCTTCCAAAATTAGAAAACAAAGGGCACTTTCCTGTTTTGTTTTTCTGGGGGGGTCCTATAAGCTGAAAGAACTACAGCATTTCCTCCTGGTTCTCTCTCTTTTAAATGAATACTGCCGGAAGCTTCTTCATAAGCGTTTGATGCTATATATAAATGCTAATCTAAGTCTTCTCAAATATCATCCCACATTTTGATTTCTGTCTTTTAAATTATTTCAACCTATGGCATTTTATGTAAAGACTATTTAGTAATAGGAACTGTACTTTATTAAGAACATCAGTAAAACTAGGGTTTTAAAAAAGCCTATTAGTAAAGACAGTAAGAAATAAACATAATACAATGATACTTCAATGACTACATTTCATTTGGCATGGAGGTAGAAACAAAACCTCCAAAATACAAGCTGACTTACAATTCCCTTCGACACCTATTTAAACCAAAATTGATCCATAGAAAAAGACTAAGAATCTAAAACCTTTCCTAATCAGTGATAGCATGTTAACTTACAAAGAAGCAGTGGTAGTAAGTAAAGGGGGTTCTGGGACAAAATGACACTGCTCTAGAGAACAAACTGACTTTACAAAAGACCACGAAATCTTCAGAAATAGGAGTTCCTAAGCAGTCTGTCTATAATTGTTGAGGTAGGAGAGGGAGGGAATGGGAACATGTTTCTTAATTTACAGATGAACATACAAGTTGACAGAAAGGATTCCAACTGAGTTTCTGCAAAGGATAACAACCGCCATTTATCAACCTTAGGCACTCGACCTCACAGCCATTATAAAAACTCCCACCCTAAAACAATGCTGCTTGCGTCAGGGACTGCAACATCCAGGGGGATGCTGGTAAAGAATCCCGGAAGTTCCCAGACTACTGATTGTAAACCAGTTTCCTGAGCTATTTTCTCTTACAAGGTAATGAAAAAGGAGAGGAAAAATGGGGACAAAAATGGAATGAGAAAATGAACAAGGACCACGCCCACAGTCCAACTTGCTTATCATAATCTACTTACTACATTCAATAAAGTATAGATTAAGAACATCTCAAATAATATTAAAATCATAATTTTTTCTCTAATCATTGAATTCTACTTTAAAATATCTGCTAAAGCAAATAAATATATGTGTACACATGTGTGTATATATATGCTTATATGCATAAGTAACAATGTCAAGAACCTTCTTGGCTATTTCATTAGTTCTCTCTGCTTCAGCTAGGAAAATCACCAAGATAATCCCATAGTTTTGCAAAATCCCTACCATATGCTGAATATTGAGACAGATGTAATCAGAGAGCTGGAAATAGAAAGCTAGAACCTCAAAGAAAGCCTGGGGCTAAAGTTGCAGATTTGAGTTATCAACCTACTGAAGGTCACTGAAATGTAAAACACCAAGAAAACTTGAAAAAATGCTCAGGCTCAAATATGGGGGAGAAACTAGCATCTGCATGATTGAGAATGGAGGTAGGAGATTAAGAAAATGAATTAGAAAAGAGAAAAGCCTGTCCCAGAAGGGAAGGAAGAGCAGATAATCCATACTATCAACTGCTACAGAAAGGCAGGTCTGAAAGCTAAAAAGTGGCCAGGTCATAAGCAACAAATCAGTTCAACCATTAGTCTGATGAAATACATTCTGGTGAACAAAACTCCTATATTTTTAAGTCCCTGTCCACTGTGTAGTCTAATCACGAAATCATGGCAATATCTTTTGGATAGATATTTATGTAGAACAGCTGTATGTGATTATGACATAATGTTACAGGTGCCTAATGAAACTGTGCCTGGTTTTTGAAAATATCATATTGATAACTTGGACACTTGGTCAACAATGAATATACTGTGTTTACTTATATGTGTGTGTGTGTACTTTTCTATTAATAGATAGCAAAAAAGTCAAATTCCAAAATGAAGAACGATGATTAATAAAGCAAAGAATTATCAGGAATTTGAATCACTGGGATATGGTGGCTAGATGCCTTTTTTTTTTTTTCCCTTTTCTTTTTTCGACTAAGTCTCGCTTTGTCACCCAGGCTGGAGTGCAGTGGTGAGATCTCAGCTCACTGTAACCTCCGCCTCCCGGGTTCAAACACTTCTCCTGCTTCAGCCTCCCGAGTAGCTGGGGTTACAGCTGCGTGCCACCATGCCCAGCTAATTTTTGTATTTTTAGTAAAGACGGGGTTTCGCCATGTTGGCCAGGCTGATCTCAAACTCCTGACCTCAAGTGATCCGCCTGCCTTGGCCTCCCAAAGTGCTGGGATTACAGGTGTGAGCCACCGCGCCTGGCCTGCCTTTACTTTTGATTTTGTATATTAAGCACAGCTACATTTTAGAAATCTTAACCAAAGGCCTTAAATGTTCAGAATACATTTATTCACTTAACTCAGAATACCTTTCCCTTGTTAAATTCTGAGTTCTAATTTTAAAGCCCTAGGTGGCCCTTCCCAATGTGTTATTACAGTGTAGAGGGAAATGTGATTTGGTAGTTAAATAACACTTACCCAATAAATAATATATACTAGAGTAAGACTTACATTTTAACCAAGTTTAATTATTCTAATAAGCATACACAAACACACAATTTTATAACTGGAATAGTCCTTTAATATCGTTAAAAAGAATTTCTTTTGGACTTAAAAAATTGCAAAGGACCAGAAAGTTCTGTGTCGTCACATATTTGCTTATAATAAATAGCCTGCTAGAAATTGTTTTTTTCTTTTATTGATTTCAGTGCATAAAGAGTCTTTTGACAATACTTCAGTGAGAAGTGTTCTGAAGCCATATGAGAAGAAATGCTGATATCACACTCAAACCTTAATTCATACCCTTTTCTCTCTCCTCTAGGGTGTTAGATATGTCTTCCCTGGGTTTAGTTATAAAGGAGCATTTGAGACTCTAGTTGGTTCTTCTTAATAAGGAATGGTTGAAATGAAGGGGAGATGGTTAAACAAATTTTTCTTACATTGGATAGTGGTTAAGATTTTATTAGCAGTCAAACAATGTTACCTATTAAATTTAGAATTATCAAGAATTCCATTAGTAGATACACTCTTATTTTAGTGATGTTAAAATGAGGAGGAAAAAACACTGCAACTTGAAATGCGTGAAATACAGCACCATTTTATTGGAACCCACTCCAGTGAGAAGAGTTACCAGACAAAGAACTGCAAATCAGACAACAATTCAGGTAATTTTTAAGGCTCAACCATCATAAGACGATGTAAATATCAGTGCAGAAACTATACTATTGAAAATCAGAAATGGACAGGGTGGGATGGGAATAGTATTATTGATTGTTATAAATGAAAATTCCCTAAAATTTCAAGGCCTTGGGGGCAAAAGACTCCTCAGAAACAAATGTAACTGGGTTAATATTCTAGTTTCATAATTTAACAGGTATTTGAACTTGAACAAGTTGCTTAACCTCTTTAAGCATCTCCTCTAAAACATAATTACTAATACATCTACCTATACCTCACAAATTTGTTTTGGGGATTAAATTAGAAAATAAGAAGCACTGCCTAGCAAGCAGTAACCACTTATGTATTTACTATTAAGAGAAACAAAAATAAAATCTGAATGTTAGTGATATGTATTCAAATAAGCAGAAAAGAAAAAATAAATTTAAAGACTAAATATTCAAATAAGTTTTTAGCTAAGTAAAATGCATATAAATATATAATTCAAAGCCAGTGATGAAACCACAGATTTAATTTACCGAGTGGTATCATAGAAACTTCATGTCAATACTTAAACTTCTCAGACGTTACACTGTAAGAAAAAAGATCAGGTTACAATCTGCACTTTAAATTTTCCTGGCAAGCAGGGAAAGTGATTTTTTTCAAATGTAGTGCAATTGTGTTGACCATACCTGCCACTTACTAGCAAAAAAGTCCATTATTTCCTCATCTCCTTTAAAATATCAAAGGTGATTAAGGCATCCTGTGGGCTGGATTTAAATCAAGTTTTTAATTTATCTGTTTCTACAAAACAATTAGAATGGCTTAAAACATGGTACTTAAAATTTGAAACTGATATGATTCTGCCTTGCTCTATTATTATTATTTTTCACAAAATAACAAAATAGCTAAGAGGACATTTGTCTGCAATACATAAGAGCTCTTAAGTATAGAGATTTAGCACATAGTGCTGACTCCAGCTGAACTGCTAATTCAATCTTTAGTTCTCTGGACAGTAAGATTCACAGAACCAAAAGTATTAAGTGACCACCCGCTTACCTCGCAACAACAACAAAATAAACAGTCATAAATCTTTTCACCAGTTACAATTTATAATTGGTCTAGCTTAGAGCCATTAGAAGAACTAAAAATTGTGGAATTGGGAAAAAAAAAAAGTCTGAACATTATCTACAATAGCCATACTGCCATACTTTTTTGTTAGCATATAGAACCAAAGCATGAAAAGTGGCTAGGAGAGCTGGCATTAAAACACTAGTTATATCCGAAGGACTATAAAACAGAAGCTACAGCTGACAGAATGACTCATGGAGAATTTCCCATGGTGTTCTTTGTTTTAAGCCTCTGGACCTTGCAACACAAACCACAGACAGGCAGGGACCAAAGAGCTCAGTTCTGGTGCAAAATCCAAAAATGATTCACTAGCATGTAATATAAAATCTCAAATTACCTTCTTAAATATAGCTTAGTACACCACCACTTTTACTGAAGAGCTTAAATGCACAACAGCCCCCTGGTTAGGCTCTCTCACTTCCTGGACACACTTTGACAAATCAAATAGTAAACTTTTTTCTAAATTACTTTCATTCCCTCTGCTGGAGCTATTATAGATTGACTATTAGTTGTTGCTGACTGAGAAATGTAGCTCACAATTAATGTAACAGCTTATTAGAGACTTTCATTTCCTCATTGACAATCTGGAAAATTATCACTTTTGTGAATATTTCTTAAAAGGTTTCTCCACCACTTTCATTTGTGATCATGAGTATCTGATTACTAGTACCTTATACTTTTTTTTAAAGACTATATTCACTTCAGAAAACCAAGTAAAAAGAACTGCCAGGAAAGTATGAGATCCTCAAAATACTTAAACAAGTATCCTCACCTCAGTGAACACCATGCAAACCACCAAATCCATGCTTATGGAAGAGATATTAATGTCATTTAACAAATGTAAATAAACTGGACTCTACAAAATGATCTCATGACTTATAAAACAGGGGCAATGCATGATTCTGTTTGCTAGGAATTTAAATCTTCATCTCATTTCACATTTCTCTACTTCAGAATATACTGGTAAAAATAATAAAAATAAGAGTAGAAAAAATCCTCTTAATCAAGGATGGGCATTTTTCACATAAATATTGTATATAAAATATATTATGATTAAATGTTTAACAATCTATAAACTGAAGTGAGAACAGGTGAACAAAATTTGTTAGGACAGGCTGCTTTCTACACATTTGCCAAAAGATACAAATGTACTTCTGAAAAAGTAGAAAGTCTTAGCTTTTAAGTGTTGTTGAGACAAGCTCCAACATACAGTGTTTACTTTTCAGTCTGAGCTTGAGAACTTTATTTAAATGAAAATTAAAATAAAAAATACTGTCTAATAATATTTTACTTTTTTGAATAAACATAGAGCATTCTATGATTTAAAAAAAGAGTACTACTCAAAATTTAAATTCTGACATTACCACTTTAAATCACAGTATATTTGCAGTTTGGTTGCATTTTTTATTGAAAAAACCTAAGGCATTCACAAAAATATCATTCTGCAGCAAGAAAAAGTGATTCGACAAGTTAATTAGAATGACTTATCTTATGTATTAAATATGTCTTACTGTGTGCCAAAAAAAAATCACAGGAATAGGAATCTTTTATTTCTGAAATCTCAGGAGAAGGGAAAACAACCAAAACTATACTAACCCCAAATCACAGAGTATTTATTCATGATCCTACCTTCAGGTGTTACAGTTGGTATGCACTCATTGGTTGAGTACAAAGAAGCCCAACCACAGTCATACATATGCCAGACAGCTAAACAGACAAGGATTTGCCAAAAAATCATCAAGGAAACCCAGAAAATCAGAAAAGTATAAACTTCATTCTCATGTGCTCTAAAAATGTGTACCATCTCCTTGAATTAACTTGACATAGATCTATTTATCTTTCTTTTCTTTCTTTCTTTTTTTTTTTTTGGAGACAATGTCTCACTCTCTCACTCAGGCTGGAGTGCAGTGGCACAATCATAGGTCACTGTAACCTCAAACTCCTGGGCTCAAGGGAATCCTCCCACCTTAGCCTCCTAAGTAGGTAGGACCACAGGAGCATGCCACCACACCCAGCTAAATTTTTTAAGAATTTTTTTGTAGAGACCAGGTCTTGCTGTGTTGCCCAGGTTGGTCTCAAACTCCTGGCCTCAAGCAATCCTCAAGCCTCAGCCTCCCAAAGCACTGGGATTACAGGCATGAGCCACTGTGCCTGACTATATAGGTCTATTTCTTATGGAGAAATAAAAACCTTATATATTAATACTTTCCAAGTAGAACTCTAATGGAATAAAGATTGAACATATTTCCTGTTTTGTACTCAGAATTTTTTTAATTATATAAGAAATGTATTATGGGTAATATGTAAAATTTAGAGGCTATACAAATATAAAATACAGGTAAAGATAAAACTAAAAAAACGGATCATAACCAGTATCATTACAATTAAATCTTCTATATAACACCTTCTGCATTCATAGAAAGCATTTTCTTCTGCGGAAATTCTTTTTCATTAAGAATACTTTTATTGGCTACAGTTATAACAAATGCTGTAATTAAATTTTTGGTTTTGTACTAAAGAGACTTCTTTTCACAAGTGCTCTGGTTCTGGTGTCAAACATTACGAACTCCTCAATCAGAATTAGCAATCCACTTAGTTTATCACACACACACACCAAAACACGCTTTCTGCTGCCAAATCTGAATACCCCCAGACTTTCAAACCATCGATAAAAGGACCTCTGATTTTATGAGGAAAAGATGAGGAAATTAATTATATGCATGCCATTTTACACTTGCTTCTACAAAAGCTTTTCTTGACCCAAAACAAAGAAATCACAAGTGGGATCTACCCTTATCAGTAACAATGGTTCACCACAGCACTGAATTTGAAAGGTTGGAGGATGAGTGTTTTAGGAATTCCGACATTCCTCTTACAACATCTCAGAATTGGGAATCACTGCTCTACAAAGTTCACTGTGTAACACTGACATTCAGTTATGTTTTCTCCGTTAGCTGTTACAAATGTGGCTTATCCTAATATACTTAACACACAAGACCACTGACACTAGTAAATCTGTTACTAATATTTTTTATAACATTTTCAAGATAATTCCTCTCTCAAAGGATTGAGTAATGAGACTGCCGTTTTTCCAAACTGTAGTTTCCTATAAAGCAATGGTCCTCTCTGCCTTTTCAATATGAAGAAATGTCTCACTTTCTTTATGTCCAAAGAAGCACACGTATAAACTTTTAAAAACTAAAGACAAAATAGTAAACAAAAATCACCCATAATCCCAACACCCAGCATTGTTATGCATATATTCCCATTCTTTCCCAAAATAGAGATAGATTTCTGTATACAATGTTTAAAATTTATTTTCATAAAAATTAAAGCATACTGGACATATTGATAACTTTAACTTCATAAAATATCAACATATGTTTACATATTAAATATTTCACTACAGTGCTGGTTTTAAACTGTGCTCTATAAAATTCTAGAGGTTTAAAAGAGGTCCCTCACAGAGCAGGAGTGTGTAGATGGGGCTCTAGACTTCCCACATACCAGAGCTGCTTTGTTTTTTATTCATTCTATATATTGAACTTCCAAATCAGATAAAGATTTAAAAAACATAGTTCTAAATAATTCTTGATAACTGCAAAGTATCCTGTGATATGGCTATTTAATTAAGAAGTTCCCTTTTGTAAATATTTAGGCTGGGTCTAATTTTTCAGCATAATAAAGAATGTTATAACAAATATCCTTGTAACCCAAGTTCTACACTCCCCCTTGATTTCTTCCTTGGGATGAATTCATTTATAGTAAGGAATCCAGATGGGAGTTTGGACTAGAAATGACAGGAGTTTCTGTGGGTACTAGGTAAACAGAAAAGAGAGGACACACTCGTCCCCGAGATCAATTCCACGAACTCATGTCAAATCTTTATGAAAACAGCAGCAGAAGCTAAAGAAGCTTGTTTTGGCAACAGACCTTGTAAGACAAAGGGCCAGGGTAAAATTATTTTAATGCCCAAGTGACAAAGTGTGGCACGAAATCGGTGAGAGAGACTCTCTCCCTATTTCTGTTGAAAGTAGAAAACAAACACACAAACAAAACCCAGGGATATACATAATAGCAATTATTATACTATCCACAAACTGAATAAATGCCCAAAGCTACAATTCATAATATTTTTAGGAGAATTTGTATTTTGTTAATGACAACACCAACACATTGGAAGAGTAAATGTAAATGTGGAAGATGCATTTCTTAGGTAGTATGTGAAAAGCAGTAAACGCATATAGAGATTCTCAGTTTCTCTGTATTAAACATGAAAGCAGTCCTAATTGGGAACCATTATATTTGTTGCGGGTTGAATTGTGTTATCTCCAAAGACATGCTGAAGTCTTAACTTCCATACCTGTGTGACTTTACTTGGAAATTAGGTCACTGCCCATGCTTATGGTATCATACCTAAGAAATCTTTGCCTAACCCCAAATCACAAAGATTTACCCCTACATTTTCTTCTAAGAGCTGAGTGACTTTCTATTTTACTTTTAGGTCTACAATATATTTTGTAATAATTTTTATATAGAGTGTGATATCCAATTGAAATCCAATTGTTCCAGCACCGTTTGTTGAAACTGAATTGCCTTTTGCACTTTTGAAAATCAGTTTTCCATATATACCTGGGTCTATTTTTGGAATACCACAGGGGTGAAGTACCCTTTTTATCACCCATCAGAGGATATATGACACCAATATGACTTAACACTAGTAATGTTAACTTTGGTCATTTGGTTAAGGGAGTGGTTGCTCGACATCTCCCTGTAAAGTTACTATTTTTCCCTTGCCATATTTTTTTCTTTGAAGAAGTCACTAAGCCCAATCCACACTAGCATCTGAGAGGATTAAGCTCCATCTCCTGGAAGAATAGGAATCTACGTATACTATTTGAAATTTTCCTGTAAGGAAGATTTGTGTTTTCTTACCCATGTATTTATGTAATCATTTTTATCAGTATGGGCTCATGTATGTTTATTTTAGACTTGGAGTTCTAATCCAATACTACGTTATTTATTCTCTTGCTCAAATTCTTCCAGTTTATGCCACTGAAATGCTCTCACCCTTCTGTTTGAGCACTTTCTTGTTTGTGGCACTATAAGGCACTCTAAGTTCAACTTGCATTTTCCCTATTGCAGCCTTAGAGTCAACCATTTCTCCAAGGAGCTATTTTATTGGAGAGTGATATTTAGTAACCAAGATCCAGGAGCTGGGTGCACTCACTGCTACTGAGATGTCACCACTTCTAGGCCCTCTCAGCAGAGAGAGCAGGGAAATGAATGTGTTATACTAACTGGGGTATACATACACAGGATATGGTTTGGCTGTGTCCCCACCCAAATCTCATCTTGAATTGTAGCTCCCATAATTCCCATGTTGTGGGAGGGACCTGGTGGGAGGTAATTGAATCATGAAGGGGGGGGGGTCTTTTCCCATGCTGTTCTTGGGATATTGAATAAGTCTCACCAGATCTGATGGTTTTATAAAGGGGAGTTCCCCTGCACGAGCTCTCCTTGCCTGCTACCATGTAAGACATGACTTTGCTCCTCATTTGCCTTCTGCCATGATTGTGAGGCCTCCCAAGCCATGTGGAACTGTGAGTCAATTAAACCTCTTTCCTTTATAAATTACCCAGTCTCAGATATGTCTTCATTAGCAGTGTGAGAAGAGACTAATACAACATATCTACAATTGTTTCTGTAGCTATCCATATATCTGTATCTATATTAAGCTCAGCATTAGTTCATACTGATATCTCTAATTCTAATCTAATTCCATCGGGTTATTCCAGTCTTCTCTCTTGCTTAGCTCCTTTGAGACAGTGAGAAACCTAGTTACCACCATTTACCATCCATTTACTTACATTGCCTGATTTTTGTAAGGTGAACCAATCTTGCACTCCTGGGATAAACCCTACCCGGTCATTACACACACATACGTACACACAGAGTGCACAAATATTTTATGTATTTTCCTGTTTTATGTATATGTAATATATATTTACATATTGTATATATAGTTGGAATTTATAAAATTACCAACCACATTCCATCTAAATTGTTAAATTTATTGCCATAAAGCTATTCATAATGCTCCCTTATCTTTTTTTTTTTTTTTTTTTTGAGGTAGAGTCTTGCTCTGTTGGGCAGGATGGTGTGTAGCGGCACCATCTCAGCTCATTGCAACCTCCACCTCCTGGGCTCAAGCGATTCTCATCCCTCAGCCTCCCAAGTAGCTGGGATTACAGGTTCGCGTCACAATGCCAGCTAATGTTTGTATTTTTAGTAAAGATGGGGTTTCACCATGTTGGCCAGGCTGGTCTTGAACTCCTTGCCTCAAGTGATCTGCCCACCTCGGCTTCCCAAAGTGCTGGGATTACAGGCATGAGCCACTGCACCCAGCTTCCCCTATTTTTTTTTAATATCTGAAGAATCTGTAATGATGTCACCTCTTTCATTTATGATATTAGTAATGTGTGTCTTCTCTCTTTTCATCCTGATCAGCTGGCTAGAGGTTTAATAATTTTATAAATTTTCTCAAAAGAACCAGATTTGGGGTTAATGTTCGCTACTGTTTTCCTGTTTTCTGCTTCAGTGATTCCTGCTCTCATCTCTATTTTTTTCTTCTTCTTCTGCTTGCTTTGGTTTTAATTTGCTCTTCTTTTTCTAGTTTCTTAAAATGAAATTGGTCAGGTACGGTGGCTCACACCTGAAATCCCAGTACTTTGGGAGGCCGAGGCAGGAGGATTGCTTGAGCCCAGGAGTTTGAAACCAGTCTGGGCAACACAGTGAGACTCCATCTCTACTAAAAAAAATTAGTGGGGCACACCTGTAGTCCCAGCTACTTGGGAGGATAAGGTGGGGACAGCCTGAGCCCAGGAGGTTGAGGCTGTAGTGATCAAACCACTGCCCTTGAGCCTGGGCAACAGAGTAAGACCCTGTCTTAAAAAAAAAAAAAAAGAAGTTGATGTCATTGATTTTAGACCTTCTCTCTTTTCTAATAGGTGTTTAATGCTATAAGTTTTTATGTAATGCTTTAATGGCAACCAACAAATTCCGATATGTTGTGTTTTCATTTTCATCCAATACAAAATACTTTGCCATTTCCTTTTTTATTTCCACTTTGACTAAGAATTGTGTTATTTATTTTCCAATATTTGGAAACTTTCCAGAGATCTTTTATTGATTTCTAATTTAATTCCATGGTGATCAGGAAACATACTTTGTATGACTTGAATCCTTTTAATTTATTGAAATTTACTTCACAGCCCAGAATTGTGTCTGTCATGGTAAATGTCCCATGTTTGCTTGCAAACATGAAAAAAAAAAAAAAAAGTATTTGGTTGTTGGCTGGAATGTTCCAAAAATGTAATTAAATCAAACTGGTCAACAGTATTGTTTAAGTACTCTAAATCCTTGCTTATTTTATCTACTTTGATCAATTACTGAAAAACGGATACTAAAATAACTGACAATGTTTGTAGATTTGTCTATTTGTCCTTTCAGTTATGTCAGCTTTTGTTACATGAATTTTGATGTTTTGTTATTAGGTGTATACATGCCTAGATATGTCTTCTTTTTAAATTGACCCTTTTATCAGTATGAAATTACTTTTTTTATCCCTGTTGATATTCTATAATCTTAAATCTACTTTATCTGATATTAATGTGGTCTAGTTTTCCTTTAATGTAGATTAGCAGGGCACATCTTCTTCCATCCTTTTACTTTTAAACAATGTGTATTTTTAATTTTAAGGTGTGTTTCTTGTAGCATACAGTTGGGCTTTGCTGTTTCATCTAATCTGATAGTCTATACATTTTAATTGGGGTGTTTGGACCATTTACCTTTAGTGTGATTACTAATGTATTTAAGTCTATCATCTTGCTATTTGTCTCATCTGTTGTTTCCCTTTTCTCTTTTTCATCTTTTAAATTAAATTATTTTAATCAACTGATTTTTAAAACAATTTTAATATTCCGTTAATTTGGCTCTCTCGCTAGATTTTAAATTATTTGAAGGCAAGGACCACATTCTCTTTGATTTTGTATTCTACTTAACTATTATGGTGCTGAGCATACGCCTGACAATTCAATACATTTTTACTACATGAATTCACTCATTCCATACATTTTTATTGAGAACTACAGAGGATATAAGTTACCCCAGAAACCACAGCCTTCCTTTTAAGAGAACTCCTCCGATTTCATTCAGTTATCTACTATTCCTCTCAGAGTCCAGATGACTCAGGTCAAGCCAACCCCATCTGTAGCAACAGTGATAGGCCTTTTTGGCCTAACAGTAATTCCATTCTTGGGTAAGCAATTGGTTCCAAAAAACCCAATAAAAGTAGAAACAAAGTTCACTGGTGGCATCTATGAAAGTATTTCCTTATTCTTGAGAGAATTATGTGAAACTTCTTTCTCTCCCCCTCCAATGAACCTGAGTGAAGAAGCAAGTAGCCTTAACAGCTACTTCCCATTCATCTTTAAGGACTAGTTTAGGATGAGGCTGATTTTGATGGCAAGAGTGTAAAGATGGAAAGCATCCGAGCCCTTGACATAGTTACATCCCTAAATCAAAAATCTCTGAAGCCTACGTCTAGATTTCTTTTTTATGTGAGCCAGTAAATGCGTTACTGCTTAAGTCAGTTTGACTTGTGTTTTCCGTTACAGGCAGCCAAGTACATACAAAGTTACACAAACACCAACCTATGCCAGGAGGTTCAAGACACTGGAGGTTACGTTAATGAACAGATAAGGTCCTTGCTCTCAAGCAGCTTACATTCCACAGGAGGAAGATAAACTCCACAAAAAAATAATTGTACCAAAGAATTTCAAATCGTGATAAGTGCTATTAAAAAAAGATATTACTTGACTAAATACATTAATTTAGTTTATTCAAAAAAGACCTTAGAGCCATTTAAGCTGAGACTTAAATGAAGGAGCCAGCCATGGGAAGATGTGGGCCACAGAATTACAGGTAAAGGAAACAGCTAGTACAAGAGTCACAAAGGATAAGCAGATTAATGTATTTGAGAAATACAAAGTCCACTGTGGCTTAAGCATAGAAAATGACCAAGAGAGTAGTAGAGTAGTGCTGAAATGAGATCCACAGAAGTAGACAGGGGCCAGCTAATGTAAGAATGTGAGCCACAGAAACAGGCTTAGAGTTTATTCATAATATAATGGAAAACCACTGGAGAGTTTTACATCACGATCTAATTTGAACACTAAGGAAGTTAAGTACAGTCTGTTTACAGTTTATTTTGTCTCAAACATCAAATACTTATGCAGCATCTAATATGTGGAAAACACTGCATAAAGTTTATAATATTGATATATTATTTCTCTCCCTCACTCCTCAAGCAAGAATTTCACATTATCTTGAAGGCAGATTTTTAGAAAAAAGAGAAAAATAAGAAGAAACTAGCAAAGAATGGGAGGCGCTATTAAGTTGTCCTTTCTATCCTAATTTCTCTAGATTATGTCTGAAACTTACAGTTTTTGTTTTGTTTTTTAAAGCATAACAATACTGAGAGGCAATCTGGTAAACTTAGAACTATAGTTCAGCCATTAGTCTCTGCCCAGGCAAGTGTTTCAGCCTTGTTCTAACACAAGTATTTGGATTTTTCCAAGAGCTGATGTCAGGGCTTTTCACAGAGACAGAACAGCATTTATAGGCTAGAGAAGGAAAAAGGGTTTCCCCAGCAGCTATGCTCAATGTGGCCTTTGTACTGCTCTACTGCCAAAGGCAGGAAGACCCTGCTAGATAGAGCTATTTAATTCCTGGAAAAAATTCTACCCTGGGAGGGTGGAGGATGGTGATTGGCCAGATTCCCCATTAAGGAAACAGCTTAATTTTCTATCAAATTAAACCCAAATTTAAATAAGCTCATCATCAGAACAAAGGTTTCTTAATTCTTATTAGAAAAAAATCATTCTGTGGAACTTGTATATAAGGAAGAGATGAACCAGCTAGAATAAACATACATTATAGAGGTAAGGAACAATACAGTAAATTGTGTCACATTTCCTGGGGTTAGCTTCCCTGAAAAATATTCATTTGGGAAGAATGGTTAGGTGAAAAACACTCAAAAGCCTCAAACTACATTTGGTAGTCAAAAATTGTGCTAGGTGATAGCTTCAAACACATCATCCATTATCTATAAGAACAATAATTAACAATTAAAATCATTACAATAATAGCTAAAACTTGAGTAGCTTTACTTGCATACTTACAGTATCTGCTTTAAGTACTTTTTATGCATTAATTCATTTAATTTTAACAATAATTCTATAAGTAAAATGTTTAGCCTGTTTTATTGAAGAGAAATGTGAGGTTCTGAGAAGTTAAGTAACATATACAAGTTATATAACCAGTAGAAGAGGGAGCTTAGATTCAAAACCTCACAGTCTAACTAGAACCCTTGCTTTCAACCCCTGGACTACCACCTTACAAGAGAAACCATTATCATCTTCCCTTTGTACAGTTTTTTATTAATAGTTAACCAAAAGCTTTCACAAGTGAGACTCAGAAAACTAGATCTAGTATAATGACAAGATACTTAGGTAGAAAGGTATTCATATCCCATTATATAGTTTTAGGAAAAGATAAGCCAATAGAAAGAACTCCCAATCCTACACAATCTGTATCTCCTAATCCCAGAGCTCAGTGGATAATTCAGTTAATATCTATGTGCCATATGGGCAACTTGCCAGCTATACATTTAAAGAGAAACATGTCTCCACCTGAATGGCAACATTCCTGCAAACCACTCATTCCTTCAATAAATATGTGTTCAATTCCAGGTAAAGATGGGAGAGAGCAAAAGCAATTCTATTCCATTAGCATTCCTCAATACTAAAAGCAAAAACAGAAGGCAGGAGGAGCATGAAGGAAATGATTATGATCTCAAACCATTAACTAAAAAACATACTTGCCAAATCTGTTAAATTCTGGAGTGATACCAAGGAAGTCTGGTAGGCTTTGACCAGGAAACGGATTTCCCTAAACATAAAGATCACAGACCTGAAATGCAGACCCAACTATCTTTTGATTGGAAAGGCACTACCCAGGTGTGCGAATAAAACAAAGGAGTAGGGGACACTGTAGAGACCCGGAACAGCAGGAGGAGAAAAAAATAAAGAAAAAATAATATGACACATTCTTAGATTTAGGACACTCCTGGATATCGAAGGGTTATCTGCACTCCCATGTTTTTTGCAGCATTATTCACAATAGCCAAGATTTGGAAGCAACCTAAGTATCTATCAACAAACAAATGGATAAAGAAAATGTGGTACATATACACAATGGAGTACTATTTAGCCATAAAAAAGAATGAGTTCCTGTCATTTGCAACAAGATGGATGGAAATGGAAGTCATTATGGTAAGTGAAATAAGCCAGCAACAGAAAGACAAACTTCACATGTTCTCACTCATTTGTGGAAGCTAAAAATTAAAACAACTGAACTCATGGAGACAGAAAGTAGAAGGATGATTATCAGAGGCTGGGAAGGGTAGTGGAGGGTGATTATAGTAAAAAATAGTTTAACTGTACATTAAAAATAACTAAAAAAGTACAACTGGATTGTTTGTAACACAAAAGATAAATGCTTGAGATGAAAGATACCCCATCTACCCTGATGTGATTATTACACATTGCATGCCTATATCAAAATATCTGATGTAATCCATAAATACATACACTTACTAGGTAACCACAAAAATTAAAAATAAAAGACTACCTGAAAATGTATCACAGACCTAAAAGTAAAACCCAAAACTATAAAACTAGAAGCAAAGAGGTGTGACCTTGGGTTAGGCAAATATTTCTTAGATATAGCAAAAGCACAATCTACGAAAGAAAAAATGATAAATTAGAATTCAAACTTTAAAACTTTTGCTCAAGGAAATGTGAATTATATCTCAATAAAAGTATTAAAGAGAGAAAGAGGATGCTAAAAAAATGAAAATACAAGCCACAGGCTGGGAGAAAGTATTTCTAAATCATATACCTAAAAGGACTCATGGCCGGGCCTGGTGGCTCATGCCTGTAATCCTAGCACCTTGGGAGGCTGAGGCAGGCAGATTACTTGAGGTCAGGAGTTCGAAACCAGCCTGGCTGACATGATGAAACTCCATCTCTACTAAAACTAAAACTAGAAATAAATTAGCCAGGCATGGTGGTGGCCACCTGTAATCCCAGCTACTCGGGAGGCTGAGGCAGGAGAATCGCTTGAACTCAGGAGGAGGAGGCTGTAGTGAGCCAAGATTGCACCACTGAACTCCAGCCTGGGAAATAAGAGCAAAACTCTGTCGCAAAATAAAATAAAATAAAATAAAAATAAAAGCACTTATATCCCAAACATATAAGGAACTCTTACAACCCAATAATTAAAAGCTCAATTAAAAACAAGATTTGAACAGACAATCCACAAAAGACATATGGATGATAAAACAGGCACAGGAAAATATGTTTAACATTTTTAGTCATCAGATGAAATGCAAATAAAAACTACAATATGATACCATCACACACACAGTAAAATGGCTAAAATTAAAAAGACTGACAAAACCAACTATTAATGAAGTTGTGCAGCAACTGGAATGTTGTTATTGGGAATGTAACACAATACAGCCACCTGGAAAAACAGTTTGGCAATTTCTTAAAAAGTTAAAATATATACCTACCATATAATTCAGCCATGCCACTCCTGGGTGTTTACCTAAGAGATGAAAGCTTATGTACACACAAAAACTTGTACATGAATGTCCAAAGCAAACTTATTCCTAATAGTCTAAAACTTGAAACAACCCAAATGCCCATCAACAGCTGAATGGATAAACTGTGGTATATCCACACAATGGGATATCATTCAGCAATAAAAAGAAATGAACTACTGATACACAGGAATACAGACAAATCTCAAAATAATTATGCAGAGTAAAAGAGACCACATAGGAAAAGCACAAACTATGTGAGTTCACTTACAAAAAGACATGCAAATTAATCTATAATGACAAGAAAGAAAGCAAGAAAATTCAAACTACTCTATAAGGACCAAAGACAAGTCAATGGGTACACCTGGGGATAGGTGAGGAGCGGTGGAGGGAGGGAGAAATTATGAAAATGCACAAGGAAACCTTTGGGGTGAATATGTTTATTTTCTTAATTGTGGTGATAGTTTCCTAATCGTGTATATACATCAAAACCTATCAAATTATACTCTAACCATAGGCAGTTTATTATACACCAATTACATTTCAATAAAACTGTTAAAACTCTCAAGAAGCCTAATGTTTAAATGAAACAAAACTACCAGTAAACGTTATGTTATACCTTACGAAATATCTTTTAAGCAAAAGACTCAATGGTCTGAATATTTTCTACTCACTGTAAATTTACAGCATTTGAGACTATACAGTGACACATAAACAAAAAAGAAACTTTGCTGCTTTTTTTCTTTGCTTATATGGAATGCTTTAGTAAACTACTTTCAAATAGAACACTGGGTAAACAAACCTATGGTTAGCAAGTTCTATACTACCAATAATTTTGTATGGGGGAATTCCAGCAAACTTCAGATTACTTGACTACACTTGATTGTTTCGTAGGTGTTCTTCTTTTTAAGATTCTTAAGCTTAGTTCCTTAAAGGATCACTGTAATAGAAAGATTAATAATTTTGGCCCCCAGGGAATCTTTTGGTGTTAAGAATTATGAAGTTACTTATATATTTTGCCAATGTACTATACAAGTCTATTATTTATTCATTCATTCAAAAAATTAGTTTATAACTGCATACTATGTAGCCAGGCTCTAGTCTAGGTCCGTGTGACATATTTGGGGGAAGGGAAGAAGGAAGATGACAGACAGTAATAATCTTAATAAATAAATGTATATTGTATGTAATATGTTAGAAGATGATATGCACTCTATCACCCTCCCCCCCCACCACACACAATCCAACATGTACAGCACATTATGAAGGATCAGTAATGGAAACTAAATATAATAAAAACACTAAAGTAATGAGAATTGTTTCCATAGACCATATGTGAAAATCTCTTACACTGAATAGAATCATGAACCAAGGTTGCCTAGTCCAACCCTCACACTTCACAGACGATGTTAAATGATTTGCTCAATCACTCAGTTCTTGGCATAGATTAAAGATTAGGATCCCTATCTCCTTTTCACTCATGGCATCACTATTTGTGATGTCAAATAATCATGATAAAATGCTTTAATCTACTCATATACAAACAGTGGAAAGAGCTTTAGAGTCTGACTGACCCAGGCTTCATCACTTCATGGCTTTGTTACTTATGGTAAATCACTTATCTCTCAAAATGTAAATTTTCTCATCTATAAAAGAGAATGACAATTTTTGTTTGCTTGTTTGGACTAATGTGCATATGATAACAAGAATGACAATAATTTCGTGACTAGGTTGTTATGAGGATTAAATGTAGTAGCTTATGTAAAACACCTACATGTCAGTACATAAATATATAATACTGCAGTACTTATATGCTTGCACCAAAAATGGTACATCATATGCATGAGTTTTTTATATCCTTTACTAGACTATAAACCTGATATACATCTAAAGAACCTAGCATAATGTAAATGCTCAGTAAGAATTTGTTAATTTGTTAATACTTCTGAGGAGTCAAACAGCTTTCAAAATGTGGCAAACAGTATGATAACTCATATCACCATGATGGAAATAATCAACTTAACTGAAAGCTCCATAGTACGCTTCAACATGTTTTCAGTCTGTCTTTCCTAAATAGAGAAGTCTGTAGCACTTAAATGCTTTTTAATGTCATAAATTAGGGTCCTAGCTCTTTCTGTCCACAAGAAAATAATTCTCACTATGAAAAATACTTTCAAGAGAAAACCAAAAATATCTTCAGCATTTTATATTACTTCTTTTCACATTCATCCCTTGGTTCCTGTATTTACAGCTATAATTGGAAAGAAAAAGAAAGCAGAATGCAATTCCAGTGCCATCACAGCAACTCGGCAGCTTCTTCAAATTTATAATCAACATTTTAGCTGACAAAAGCAAAAATACCACAAACTGAACAAAGGATAAAATAATTCAAGTTGATAAGATTGTTTGGTGCCATGGATACCACCTTTTCCAATGATTATATATTTCAATTTAGTTTCCAATGCAAAAACAGGAAGGTTACTCTGTAAAAACACTCCCTTCCCCCACTGTAATATTAATCCCCACCCCCTATATCCCATCCATGGTCTCTTGGGTATCAAAGGGAAACAACCATCCTGAAGCATGAGATAATTAAATCACAATTCACAGAATAATACGTCAAAGTCTCTAAGATTCAAGAGAGGTTATGCCAATTCAGTTCTAAAAAGGTAACATAAGAATGCTGCATCCTATTCTTTTGAATAAAGATATCCTTGCAATGCTGGATGTAAAAACCTTTGTTCTAAAGCTAAGCAATTAAGGCACGGGTTTTCGAAACTAGGAATTTTCTTCCTTAGGTCAAATTAGGTTTTTTAAAACATGATAAAAATCCTAAAAGCTGTTGTGAGAAATAATAATGAACAATGTAAAAATATCCTTTTCCTTTTTATTTTATTCCTGTTACAGGTACATCCCTTTCACTGAAGCTATTTTTCTACCATTTTGCTCCATTTTATACACGACCCAGAAAACAAAGACTGCAGTAGATTACCTGGATCACCGGACAAATCAGCAGACAAGCAAAAGCTCAAAAGGCTCGTTTCCATGGAGTAGAAGAAAATGAAATCCTCACCAAAATACCACTCCCTTAGCAATCCTAAGCTTTTTCTTTATATATACATTCGACATCCTTGGAAAGGCATTTGTCAGATGATTTTACTGACCACAAGAGGGAAGATAAGAAGAAACCCCACCTCTTCTCCCACCCCCAATCATCTACCATCATCATTCGAAGCCCAACACTGCGCTGCTAATGGAAAGACAGAGAACAGCATCCATGTACATTTCCCTAGAATATCACTCAGGAAAATATATATAATATAAAGAAAGCAAGGATTTGGCTGATAATTCTCTAGCAGAACAGGCCAAATACCTCTCATAAAATTAAAAAAACTTGCAAAAAAGATCCAATTATAAAGCCACAAAAAAACCCTAATTTTCTTCTTGAGTACAGTATGATTTTTAAATTGGGAATTTCCCAAATACAGTGCCAAAAAATGGAGTCCCTCAAATACCTTAAAATTCGGTTGTTGTTACTGCTCCTTTTCCTAAAGCCAGATAAACCAAATAAGTTAGGATTTACAAAAAAAAAAAAAAAAAAAAAATCTCCTTTTGTTGCTAGTATTACCCCTTCAAAGAGAATCTGGGACAGGAGGTGGGAGTAGAGGAGAAACAGATTTAAACATGGGGGGAGGAAAAATATTTTCTGCCCCAATAAGCCTAATTAAATCTGTAAGCAAGACTGGGAGGATTGAAATTTCTTCATGCTACTCTGTCTGTTTGTGTTTGATTATTGTGAATCTTCCCAGGTCTCAAACTATGCCCTAGGCGTTATGTCTGGCATTCTGTTAACTAGCAGCCTGGCCTCTTACAGTAGAATGAGGGAGGAACAAGAGACAAACTCATGCAATCTAATCCCTAGAAGCCATGTAATTTTGCTAAAACAATAATTTGCCTCAAACACTGCTCTAAAAAATGCATTGCTATACTAAGAAGACTCAGCCTCTACTTTCCTTTTCTGAAGCATCAACCCAACTTGACAATTTGCAGGCACACAATTTCTGGGATCAATATATAAGTAACGAATGAAAAACATGTTGTTTTACAAAACATATTCCTTAAAACATTTGAATACATCTAATTTTAAGTTAAATCCCAGTAATCACTCTATCCACATAAATTATAGCTCAAGGTTCTGTGAATTTTGAAGGAAATCACAGAACCTCAAAACTACAGTTAGTGATCTATGAAGAATCAGCTTTCAGAGAACATATACCTTGGCAAAGGCAGTCACCTTGTAAGTAGTTACTAAAGAAGTAGTTACTGATTAAGAAAATAGTCTAGATTTGCTAAAAACAAATCAGACTAGGCTACTGACTGTGGCTATCATTAGACTTCCTCCACCTATACCGAGGTCTCAGTTTCTCTGATGCTTGGCACTTTCTGACCAGCCCAAGTATCCTAAGAAACACGAAGCTACCCATATGTCAAAGCCTGTGTTGGCTGATGAGGCAATTTCTCACACAGCACAGCTTAGAATTTGAAGCCAACTAATTTCATGTCTCAACATCTCTATCATCCTAGATCACCAAACAAAACTTTAGTCATCCATTAATCATGTGACATATCTAACAAAATCTTCCACTGTTCCCCTCTCTATCAAACTTTTTCACTGTGTACTCTAGGACAGGGGTCTCCAACTCCTGGGCCACAGACAATACTGGTCCATGATCTGTTAGGAACCAGGCCACACAGCAGGAGGTGAGCAAGTGAAGCTTCAGCTGTATTTACAGCTGCTCCCCATCACTCGCATTACCACCTGAGCCCCACTTCTGTCAGATCAGTGGCAGCATTAGATGCTCAGAGGAGCAGGAACCCTATAGCGAACTGCACATGAGAGGGATCTAGGTTGCACACTCCTCATGAAAATCTAATGCTTGATGATCTGTCATTGTTTCCCATCACCCACAGATGGGACCGTCAAGTTGCAAGAAAACAAACTCAGGGTTCCCACTGATTCTACATTATGGTGAGTATATAATTATTTCATTACACATTACAATGTAATAATAATGAAAATAAGGTAGACAATAAATGTAATGTGCTTGAATCACCCTGAAACCATCCCACTACTGCCCTCCCCCGAACACCCTCCCAGTCCCATTGAAAAACTGTCTACAACAAAACCGGTCCCTGGTGCCAAAAAAGTTGGGGACCACTGCTCTAGGACTCTTGCTACAAGAAACCAAACACCACTACACTCTTAACTTCTTCACAGAATGCACTCCAAACGCTGCCTTCACCAACACCTGGCTCTTCCCCAACGACACTGTTTCCCTTTTTTTTTTTTGAGACGGCGTCTGGCTCTGTCGCCCAGGCTGGAGTGCAGTGGTGCGATCTCCGCTCACTGCAAGCTCCGCCTCCCGGGTTCGCACCATTCCCCTGCCTCAGCCTCCCAAGCAGCTGGGACCACAGGCGCCCGCCACCACGCCTGGCTAATTTTTTGTATTTTTAGTAGAAATGGGGTTTCACCATGTTAGCCAGGATGGTCTCAATCTCCTGACCTCGTGATCCGCCCACCTCGGCCCCCAAAGTGCTGGGATTACAGGCGTGAACCGCCTCGCCCGGCCCCCTTACTGCCTTTTCTAATGGAAGCCACCCCTTATTCCAAACCCCAATGCTTTCAGAGCCCAGAAGAAATTTACAATTTTCTTAATTTTTCTGAATATCCAAATAACCAATGCACATATAAAAAGGTGCTCAACTTTAAGGAAATGTAAATTAAAACCACAATGAGAGAGAGAGAGAAATAGAATGAATGAATACATACAGTACTCATGAAGACATTAAGCACCTAGAAACTACATCCGCTGATCAGACTATAAATTGGTACAATCCCTCCAGAAAATTACTTGGTACAATCAGCTAAAGCTGAACCAGCGAATTCCACAACTAGGCAGGAATGTATATGTATGTTCACAAAAATACATGTCCGTGAAGGTTCCTAAACAGCACTGTTAGTAACAGTCCCAAACTAGAGCTATCTAAATGTCCATCTGCAGTAGAATGGATTTTTAAAACTGTAGTTTATTCACACATTAGAATATTAATCAATAATGCAAATGAATTATGACCACTCATAATATACAGATAAATGTTATAAACAATTCAAAAGAAAGATGCTAGATTAAAAAGGAGCACATACTGCACAACTCCATTTCTATAAAGAACAAAAGCAGTCGAAAGTTAAACACAGAGTTACCATACGACCTACAATCATACTCTTAGGTATTTACACAAGGGACTTGAAAACTTATATCCATGCAAAAACCTGGCCATGGACATTTACAGCAGCTTTACTCCTAATGCTAAAAACTGAAAGTAACTACAGTGGCCTTTAATGGGGGAATGAAAAAACAAATTATGATTCATCCACACAATGGAATAGTACAACAATTTTTAAAACAAATGAACTATTAATTTACACAACATGGATGAATCTTAAATACATTTTACTACATGAAAGAAGCCCGATACAATCTTTGGATTTTTCATGTATTTTACTACATGGAAAAATCCAAAGACTGTATCATTCCATTTATACAACACTCTGGAAAATGCAAAAGTAGAGACACAGAAAATAAATTAGTATTTGCTAGGGACTAGAGGACAGGAGAGTGTTTGACTACAAACGGGATGCACAGGGGGACATTTAGGGTGCAGGATCTGCTCTGTACATTAGGGTGGTGAATACATGACCCATTGCATTTGTCTGAACCCACAGAATGGCACAGTACAAAGAGTGAACTTCAACAAATGTTAACCAAACAACAACCACTAACATCAACCAAAACGTCAGAGGATCCCAAGATGAAATGTGGATTGCGACAAATGAAACTAACTGCATTACAAATGTATGACATAACTTCACTGAAGGGGCGGTGAAAAAGGAGCTAACCTAACAAACTTTGGAACACGGTGTTTTGACTTGAAATTGTAAGGCTAATGACAAAAGAAACTGTACATAAATACTGTACTCATGGGGTATGGGGTAATAATTCTAAATTTGCTTTTCATGTGTACATAGGTTGAACAAATAAGTGGATGGATAATGGGGTGGCTGAAGCCAGGTTTCTTATGGTCAGACAAGGAAGTCACAGATTAAAAAGGAGGACTAGAGTGAACCTTGTGGTACTGGATTATAATCAGAGACATCAATATCAACTCATGTTTAACTTAACATATATGCCAACTGATACATATAGAAACAATTAGAGATGTATGTGTATACATGGGTTAGTATTCACACAGATATTACCTAGCTCTGTCCCCTGAGAGGGCCTAAAAGCAACGATACTCCAATAGCAATGAGCACACCTAGTAACTACATTTTGGTTCCTAAATAAAATGAATGCTAGTTCCTTCAAATGGCTGATTCTACAGCTGATGCAAAGAAAATACAAGATGAGCCTGGAGCATCTTCTAGTACCACGTCAGGAGATGTTCAAAAAACAAAAGGATAGGGGCATATGAAAGGGACATAAACAGTAACCGGAAAACCTTCCCAATAGCCAAAGTTGGAACAATTTAAGCAAAAGAAAAGAAACCTAGCATTAGAACTCAAAGTATAAAATAAACATACATGAGTCCATACTGATATAAATGACTGAATAAACAGATAAATGTGGGGAAAGATCCAAATCTTCCTTACAGAAGAATTTCAAACCATATATGTAGATATCTCCCCCTTCCTAAAGTGTGGGTTGGACTTAGTAATGTGTTTCCAAAAAACAGAGTATAGTGAAGAAACCTAGCAAACACTATCTTAACCAAGTGGTCATGGTTAACATCACCAGTGATGCCACGTGGACATCATGCACCCCTGATGAGAGGAAAAGAGGATTCTTTCCAAAAACGCATAACCCAGTCTAATACTGAGAAACAGCAGCAAACGCAGACTGGGGGACATTCTACAAAGTCCTCGGGGATGGCAAGGTTGTGACAAACAAGGAAAAACTGAGAAACTGTCACAAACCAAGAGACTGGGGAAACATGAAAACTATAAGCAATGTGGTATCCTAAATTTGATCCTAGAACAGAAAGAGGCCATTAATGAAAAAGCTGGAAAAATCCAAATGAAGTATGAAGTTTAGTTAACAGTATGTACTAAGGTTGGTTTCTTAGTTTTCACAGATATACCACAATAATGTAAGATGTCAGCAATCAGGAAAACTAGGTGTAGGGTATATGGGAACTCTACGTGAATTTTCTGTTATTTATGCAACTTTTCTCTAAATAAAAAATTAATCCAAAAAAAGTTTAAGGATTAGTCTATGGTACTAGAAGTCAGAATAGTGGGTACTCTCAGGGGGCAGTGAATTTAATTGCTGGTTGAAAACATTTCCACAAAGAAAACTCACTTCACTGGTGAATTATCACAAGCATTTAAAGGAAGAGATAACAATTCTACATCTGACAAATGAAAGTGAAAACACATGACACTTCCCAAAAAATTTTCTGAGGCCAACACTGTCTCAGTATCAAAACAAGGCAATGACATTACAAGAAAACTAAACACAAATATCCCTTAGGAACAAAGGAACAAGAACAATCATCAAAATATTAGTAAACCAAATCTATCAATAAATAAAAAGAATAATACATAATACGTAATAAAGAGACCATTAGGATAAACCAAATGGGGTTTATCCTAAGAATGCCAGGTAGGTTTAACACTCAAAAATCAATGTAATTCACTGTATCACCAGTCTAAGAAAGAAAAGCCTCAGATGAAAATACCTCCTGGCAAATTAAAAAAAAGAAAGAAAACAGAAAAGCCATATGATCATCTAAACAGATACAGAAACAGCATATGACTAAATTCAATATCTGTTAATTATAAAATTTCTTACAAGCTAGGAATAGAAGGTAACTTCCCCAAACTGATAGAGTACGGAAAAAAAAAAAAATCGTACTTAATGGTAAAATACTGAATGCTTTCCATAAGATTGAGAACAATGAAAAGCTGTCTACATGTCTGCTTTCACCACTTCTTTTAACATTTCAGCCAAATGAGTAAGACGGTGAAAATAAATATATAAAAGGCTTACACCTTTTAAACGAAAGTAAAACTTTTTAATAACATGACATTATGGAAAACTCCAGAGATCTATATAAAAAAAGCACCAAAAAGCAAGTTTAGTAACAGTATGTAAGATCAACATAGAAAAATCAATTGTATTTCTATATATTATCAGTAAAGAATTAAAAATTAATTTTAAATGCTATTTATAACCTCAAAACACATAAACTTAACAAACCATGTGCAAACCCTGTATGCTGAAAACTATGTAATGTTTATAGAGAAATTAAAGAAGACTACTAAATTAATGGAGAGAAAGATTATGCCAATGGATTGGGGGACCTAATTTGAGATGTCAATTCTCCACATTCTGATCCAGATTCAACACAACCACAAAATCTCAGCCTGTTTTCTGTAAATAGAAATTGACATGCTGACTCTAACATTCATATGGAAATGCAAAGACCTAGAAGAGCCAAAACAATTTTTAGGAAAACAACAAAATTGGAAGACTTATATTACCTTATTTAAAGACTTAAAGCTAAGGTAATAAAGACAAAAGAACAGGCATATTGATCAACAGAACATAATAAAGAAACCATAAATACAACTATGCATAGACAGTCTATTAAGTTTTTAACACAGATGCCAAAGCAATTCAATGGGAAAAGGACAGTCTTTTCTGCAAATGGTGCTGGAAAACATGCCAAAACACGCACAAACTTTAATCCTTACCTCACACCATATATAAATGTTAACTTGATATGAATCATAGGCCTAAACATAAGAGTTAAACTATACAACTTCTAGAAAAAATTAAGAGAACATTTTCTGCAACCTTGGGTTAAGTCAAGATATTTAAGATAGGGACCAAGAAGCATGAATACAAAATAAAAAGTTGATATACTGAACTTCATCAATAACTTATGCTCTTTGAAAGGCATTGTTAACGAAATAAAAGGACAAGCCACAAACAGAAAGAAAAACATTTTCTAAATGTAACTGACAAAGGACCCATACCTTACCTCTCAATAAGACAAAGACAAGCCAACTTCTTAAAAGACTTGAACAGACACTTCACAAAAGAGAACAAAAGGTCAATAAGCAAATGAAAAGTCCTCAATATTCATCATTAGAGAAATGCAAATAAAAAGTAGAGTGAGATGCTATTCACACCCACTACAATGACTAAAATTAAAAAGACTGATACTACCAAGTGTTGATGAGGATGTAGAACAAGTAAAACTCGTCTACATTTCTAGTGGGAATGTAAAATGACAGAGGCACTTTGGAAAACAATTTGGCAGTTTCTTATAAAGTTAATCAAGGCCAGGTGTGGTGGCTCATGCCTGTAATCCCAGCACTTTGGGAGGGTGAGGTGGGAGGATCCCTAACAAGGCTGATCCAAGACCAGCCTGGACAACATAGTGAGACCCCATCTCTAAAAAAATAAATAAAAGAATTTTTTAAAAGTTAATCATATATTTACCATATGACTCAGCAATTCTACTCTGAGATGTTTACCAAAGAGAAAGAAAAATATATGCCACACAAAAACTTACAGGAAAATGTTCAGATTTATTCAAAATAGCCAAAAACTGGAAACAATCCAAACCTCCACCAACAGGTCAATGGATAAAGAAACTGATTTATTCACACAATGTAATACTATTATGGTAAGAAAAAGGAACAAACTACCATTATATGAAACAATTTGGATGCATCTGAAAAGTATTAAGCCTAAAAAAAGAAAAGAAAGGCTGGGCATAGTGGCTCAATGCCTGTAATCCCAGCACTTCACAGGGGTCAGGGCAGGAGAATCACTTGAGCCCAGGAGTTTGAGGCCAGCCTGGCAACACAGCAAGACCTCATCTCTACAAAATACTAAAAAATTAGCTAGGTGTGGTGGTGTGCACCTGTGTGGTCTCAGCTACTTGGGAGCATGAGATGGGAGGATCACTTGAGCCCAGGATATTAAGCCTGAAGTGAGCTGTGTTTGCGCCACTGTACTCCAGCCAGCCTGGGAAACAGAGACTGTCTTAAAAAAAAAAAAAGAGACAGAGAAGACAGACACAGAAAGATTACATACTGTACATGATTTCATTTACATGAAGTAGAAAAGGCAAAACTATTGTGACAGAAAGCAGAGACAATTTTTTGGGGTGATGGAAATGTTATATATCTTAATTATGCTGGTTGTGGTGGTTAAAAAGTATACACACTTGTCAAAGCTCATTGAAGTACACACTTAAAATGAGTGAACTTAAGGAAGTCAGTATATCAAAGAGGCCTGCACTCCTAACTTTATTGATGCACTATTCACAATAGCCAAGATTTGGAAACAACCTAAGTGTCTATCAACAGACAAATGGATAAAGAAAATGCGGTACATATACACAATGGAGTATTATTCAGCTATATAAAAGAATGAGATCCCGTCACTTGCCACAATATAAATAGAACTGAAGGTCATTATGTTAAGTGAAATAGGCCAGACACAGAAAGACAAACTTCACATGCTCTCATTCATTTGTGGGAGATAAAAATTAAAACATCTGAACTCACAGAGATAGAAAGATGTTTACCAGAGGCTGGGAAGGGTAGTGGGGGGTTGGGGAAGTTGGGATTGTTAAAGGATACAAAAATATAGTTCGATAGAATAAGATCTAGTATTTGATAGAACAGGGTGATTACAGTCAACCATAATTTATTGTACATTTAAAAATAACTAGAAGAGTATAATTGGAATGTTTGTAACATAAAGAAAGAATAAATGCTTGAGGTAATGGATACCCCATTTACCTTAGTGTGATTATCATGCATTGTATCCCTGTCTCAAAATATTGCATGAATCCATAAATATAAATACTTATGCCCATAAAAATTAACAATAATATAACGGTGAATTTTATATGTAAATTATATCTCAAAGTCTATTTTTTAAAAGATAAAATGAAGGAAATAAGTCTCAGTGTCTAGAATTTAAATTGCGGATAAACTGACCAGCCTCTCTAACTTCCTACTTAAAATAGGAACCTAAGTTGTTCCCTTAGATAAACAAAATCTTTAGAATTCGACAGGAAAGGAAAGCTTTATTTCAAAAATACAATTTGAAAATACAATCTGAACATTTAAAAAATCTAATTCTCAACTCTGAACACATTATTTGTAAAAAAAAATTTAACATTTCAATGAGCAGTATATCAATATGATGATTTATTTAATAACTAAAGCCCAAGCAATTACCAGAGCAATTAACCTAACTAGGATATGCCTACCAGAACATTCCAATACTTTACACTGGAGAAATCTGATAAAACATTATTTTGGTGATCAAGGTCATCATCAATAGTCACATATGTTAGCAGTAAGTACCCTTGGCATGAGTTGATGAAGATGTCACTTTACCTCTGTGATCTTCCTTCCAACAACCCATACTCCAGTCAAATCATAAGAAAAACATCAAGCAAATTCTAATATAGGGGCATCCTACAAGAAACCTGACCAGTACTCAATTGAACTATCGAAACCATCAAGAACAAGAAAAATCTGAGAAACTGTCACAGCCAAGAGGAGGCTAAGGAACATGACAAACTAAATATAATGTGGTTTCTGAGGAAAGAAAAAGAACAATAGGTAAAAACTAAGGAAATCTGAATAAACTACAGACTTCAATTAATATTAATGTTAACACTGGTTCAGTAACAAATGTACCATACAAATGTAATATGTTAATAATAGGGGAATCTGAGCATGCCTATGGGGTATATGTTATTTTCTAGCTTCTCATTTTCGGCAAATCTAGCCCTGTTCTCAAAAGCAAACTTTTTATTTTAAAAAAAAAAAAAAAGGCCACCCCATCAGAACTTGGAACACTACAGGTAAAGGAAAGTTGCAAAGGGGAAAGGAATCAAGAAAATAATTGTACGGGTGCTTTTTTTAAGAATATCATTACAGTGTTGGTAGAAAATATCGTAAAGCTCTTTTTTTTAACCATTTAATGGAAAAAGAGAAAACATAAAAGGAAAGGTCAAAAAGATGATCTAACAGGGATGTTAAAAATACTTCCCAATGCTTATACAGCTGTACTGGTGTTCTGACGTCAATCTCAAGACTCCCATGGATTATACCAACAATTCACTCTTTGGTGTTTGCTGTTTAAGTTTCAAAGTAAAACCAGTTGTTAATGAATGTTCACAGTTTCCATGATAAGAAGACTCACTTTGCCTAAACCCTGAGACATACAGTGGCTAACTGTGGCAGGAGGAAGGGCAGAAAAAGAGAGGGTCATTCTGGGCATGTTTATTTGAGTTTAAATTAAGTCTTCTCTCTTAGCTCTTTGGGCCATTCATCTACCCATTCTTTATTTTCACTGAGAAACTAAAGTGAAAATACCAATCTCGTTCATTTTGTTGACAAATCTGAAGATTTTGTGGGTAAAAGCAAATTACTAGTATACCCTTCTGAGAGTTGATATCCAAAAATTTATGAAATTTCAAAGTACAGAATACCTGTATATTGTATGGTAGATTTAATTTAACAGAGCTATGTTAGTAATTTGAATCATTAATATGTATGACTCAATGTAATGAATTAGTCATAAAAGCATAATCTTTGCTGTAACCATCATATACGTTTTTCACAATTTAAAAAGAAAAGTTTTTAAAAAATATTTATTTTTTTTCTATGTTTGCAAGTTCATGAGAACTGAGATCATTAAACTAAAATTCACGAGGTCGATTCTGCATACTGGAAGTTAACTTGTACTATGCTGTATTAGAGTAAAATCACTTTTATCACAACACATATTTAAAATCCGTAAGGCCATCTACTCCAGAGGAGATTGATTCTTAGCCTTGTAAACCTTTAAGGCCAAGAAGAAAAATCAGCTGGAGAGCTCAGTAGCTCAATGAAGCTGTTTTCATCAAATGTCATAATGTTCACACACATATTTAGCCACAAACAGTAACCCAACCGTATTGCGAGAAGTACCCCCCTACTTTTTATAGGTGCTTAAATAAAAATGAATGAACGTTTCTTCTGTATCCCTGGATAAAATTTCCCCAGCAATGTCAAAACTGCTGAACTGTGAGATATCTTTAAAAAATTCTAACTAGGCAATTCCTTTTTATGAAAAAAAGCATATCTAAAAGTCATAGCATCTCTCCTACACTAAACAATGGTTATACTCTGAAATGATCATAGGGAAAGGAAACAGGAGGAACCATGCTTGGTTAACCAGCCACTAGATGGAAAGACATTTAGCTATGGGTGTCCATAAAAATACATTTTTTGGCCAGGTGCGGTGGCTCACGCCTGTAATTCCAGCACTTTGGGAGGCCAAGGCAGGCGGATCACCTGAGGTCGGGAGTTCGAGCCCAACCTGACTAACATGGAGAAACTCCGTCTCTACTAAAAATACAAAATTAGCCGGGCGTGGTGGTGCATGCCTGTAATCCCAGCTACTCAGGAAGCTGAGGCAGGGGAATCACTTGAACCCTGGAGGCAGAAGTTGCGGTGAGCCGAGATCGCACCATTGCACTCCAGCCCAGGCAACAAGAGCGAAACTCCGTCTCAAAAACAAAAAATCCATTTTTCATATTTTAATTATTTTCTCAAAGTAAGTTTCTTAAATTGCCACCATTATCAAGATAACAGTTGCTCCCTGAAGAGAATATGGGGGAAAAAACATAGAACGGGGAAAAAAACATAGAAAGGTGAAAAAACCCAAAGTCCTACCATCCACCATTATTCTACTAGTTACATAAATCATTATACAATTATATAATAGAATATTGTACCAATAATGGAAATACATTTCCAAGTTAGAAATACATTTCCTAACTAGATGTTAATTCATTCACCAAATATGTATTGAGCATCTATTATGTGCAGGCACTGTTCTAGGTGTTGGGAACACAGCAGTGGATAAAACAAACATCCCTCATTTTACTCTTTGTGTTTTGCTGCCATAATATTATATAGAACATTGTAGAGAACAGAATGTTGTATAGCCACACAACATAGGTACTCACATGGAAATTAAACATATTTTAAAAAGTATATTGTTAAATGAAAATGTCAAGCTACAAAACAGCACCTATGGGGTGATTTCATTTGTGTAAAGGAAGTTAATGGTGGCTACCTCAGGTAAATCATATTAAACAACTGGGAGAGGGGAGGGGCCTTGTCACTTTATATCTTATATGGTTGAAAAGGATTAATCTAAACTGTATTTTATTACTAAAGCTGATAACAGGTCAGTGAAGGTTCATTAAGCTATTCTAATTTTTATCTATGTCAGAAATTTTATATAATGGTTATTTTAAAGCATTGTTATACTTAGAAAAAATTACTTCTAAGAAAAAAATCTTGTTTGAGTTTAGATTATACTGGTAATACGGAATAGCTTTTTTCAACATTTATTATTAATAGCTTATTTTGTGCATTTATTTTTAATTCTAGGGGTAGGTTCCTCAGTTAGAGTGACCTTAAGCAGAAAATTATCAATAAGTTACAGTTTGATAATTTTTGAAAACTTCACATCTGAAGTCCTATGAAGTAGACATGATAAGAGATATTGGGGATAAAGAGACAAAAGCTAAGGTAGAGAAGCTATACAACTTTTCCAAGGTTGTTCAGCTAACAAATGGTAGAGCCTGGATCTGAACTCAGGCCTATCTTATCATAAATCCTGTCTGCTTTTTACAAAAAGTTGAAAAATTGTAGGGAAAAAAAGCCCCATAAAAACTGAGCACCTGCCTTACCATATAAAAAATAAGCTTCAGTCTTCCATAAATACATCTTTCAAATGCAGAAAGTTAACCAAGGATTCCTTTGGTTACTTGCCTAGATGTATTTGAGAGCAGAACTGCATTATACAAAGCAAACTAGTTAATAACACACTGGTAGAAAGGCTTGTCAGAAAGAACTTTGTACTGGGCCAGTATATGACAGGGTATAGTGAAGCACAAATAACTACAGTCCAGAGGCATTACATAATTTCAAGCCAATGTTAAAGATGGTAGGTATATCTATATTAGAACATATAAATATTTTGGTTCCTGAATTAAAAAAAAAAAGATCAGAGGAGATCAGAGAGTAAACAGTTCTAATCAAACTCAGACTGCAGTGCTTAATAGTGTTAAGTAAAATAGAGATTGCTTTGGATTCATTTGTAACTAGAAGGCATTTTTACTGCACTAGTGGTTACCTTATAGTTACTATTACTTTATCTAATGTTCCCTTGGAAGTTTTAGTGGCCTTCAGCATATTACCAAAAATTTTAGTATTCAAAAGTTCATATGTGTTAACACAAAAATGTTGAAAGCATCACTGCTCTAGGTTATAAACCAGCTCAGCGCCTAACAAATTAGATCATAAGCTATCTAAATAACCTTGGCTTAGTTTTTCCAAAGAAATCAGTTTTGGTGAGTGCTGCTTTCTGTTTTCCCCTCAGATTTTTAGTAATGGTCATTCAAAAAACCATTTGAAAAAGTGCTCTTTCACTTATGAAACTGTTGTAGCAGATATTGTTCCCAATATTGTCTTGAAACCTTGGTGAACAGTATTTTTTTAATTTAATGGGAGTAAAATTAGGTTTGTCTCAAAGGAGGAAATACATCCAACAATAGAACCAAATCATATTTACCTTATTCCCACAGAATCCTGAAAGCAGAGAGGCTTAATTACAATGGCTGTATTAGCTCTCATAATTATCATATTTGCACTGATCTCACTGTAATAACTTGATTTTCTATTAACATCTTTAACTGAGGTGAGTGTATGTTCATGTGCCCTTTACTATAAACCATTTCACATCCTTTTTTAGGAAGTGGGGTATAAGGGTTATAAACTTTAAGAGTCAAAATAATAAGTTTATGTATTAAAGTATTCTTCTTTAAAGACAGTTTTTTTGTTTTTTGAGACGGAGGTTCACTCTTGTTACCCAGGCTGGAGTGCAGTGGCACGATCTCAGCTCACAGCAACCTCCACCTCCCGGGTTCAAGCAATTCTCCTGCCTCAGCCTCCCGAGTAGCTGGGATTACAGGCATGCGCCACCACACCCAGCTAATTCTGTATTTTTAGGAGAGACAGGGTTTCTCCATGTTGGTCAGGCTGGTCTCAAACTCCCGACCTCAGGTGATCCGCCCGCCTCGGCCTCCTATATTGCTGGGATTACAGGCATGAGCCACCGCGCCCAGCCCTAAAGATACAGTTTTAATAAATGTCTATACTTTTAGTTGGGGGAAATTGGCATTTTTTTCCCCTAGAAAGAACTCTTTTTAGCACTGAATTTTTAATTAGGAAAAAACCTCATGCACATATCTCACTTGATTCTGTGAGGTAGACAGTATAAAAGTAAATATTCTCCTTTTACAGATTAGGAGAATTAGGCTCAGAAAAGTTGACTTAATTGTCATATAATTCTTGAAGGACGAAGCGGGGACTCATTTCCAGCAATTTTGACTCTAAGTTCCATATACTTTTCTCTATAACACACTACCTTAAATAGAACTGTCAGCCAAAACAATATAAAATTAAAAGGTGATAAGGGAGGGAAGGACAGAGGGAAGGAGAGAGAAAAAAAATGAAAGGAGATTGGAATGGGGGATGGGAAGGAAGAAACAGGAAGGAAAAGAATAAGTGAGGGAGGAGGAGAGGGAAAGAAAGAGACTGACCAACCATTCTAAAAGCAGAGAAAATCATAAAGTACCTAGAAATAAGCTTAGCCAAAAAAGTTTTAAGACTTTTGGATACAATTATAAATTACTATTGAAGACCATAAGGGAATATCTGGAATTTCTAAGGAAAAACCACGTTCATGTATAGGAAGACAATATCATAAATATGCCTATTTTCTCCAAACTAAACTAAATATTCAATGCAATTACAATGTTAAAAAAAAAAAAAACTTTTAAGGGAACCTGACAAGCTGATCCCAAAATTCATATGGAAAAAGAAAAAGCTAAGAATAGCGATGAAAATTTTGAAGAAGAAAAACAAGGTAAGGAGATTTACTTTGCTTATGAAGCTAAAGTAATCTGAACAGTTTGGTGTCGGTACAGAAATAGTCAAACCAGGGGAAAAGATTAGAAAGCTCAGAAACAAACCTACAAATAATGGAAACATTATGTATGACAAGGATAGTGCTACCCATCAGTAGGGAAAAGACAGACTGCACAGTGAAAGGGGCAAGACAACTGATTCTCCACATGGAAGAATAAAACTCAATCCCTACCTCATATCATATTCATAATATTTTATTAATATTCATTATTAATAGTAACAGTTATAATTAGTAATTTTTATTGATATTTTGTTAATAAAACACATTGCCGAATATAGAACATGAATTCAAATATTAGGAAGTTTAAAAATCTGCAAAAATTTCCATAATGTTTGAAGATACATAACATATAGCCAAAGTATAAAAACATGCATAGGAGCAACAAACACCAAATTTACTATGATGTTTACTTCTGGAAAGGGGCAGAAGAGAACAGGATCGGGGGAAAATACCCAGGAGAGCCTCCACTTCATCTCTAATTTTTATTTGCTTGCCTCATCCCCCAAAAAGATAACACTAAGTAGCAGGTACATGGATGTATACCATTTTCTTTTTATTTTATTGTGAAATATTCCAAGTATAAGACGAAAAAAGAAAATTTAAAAATCAGATGTTGCAGCTACATTGAGACTTCTGTGTAGTAACACTAACAGCGCAAGCTTCTCAGGTGTTTTCCTTCTTTTAAATTTAGAATTAATTAGCTTAAAGAATAAAAATTCTTGTATACCCCAAAATAAACTACTTTTGTTGAAACTGCATTACTCCGATTAGTATGTATAAAATGATAAACATAATGATTAAATGGCTTATACCACCAGTTCACTGACTTTAACTCTTTAAAACTTACCAATAAGCACCAGTTCTGAAATAGCTCTCCTTTATCTCTGAAATGTATTATAAGTTTTCAATTAAAAACAAAAGATCTGGCCAAGTGGGATGGCTCATGCCTGTAATCCCAGCACTTTGGGAGGCCAAGGCAGGCAGATTACTTGAGGTCAGGAGTTCAAGACCAGCCTGGCCAACATGGTGAAACCCCGTCTCTACTAAACATATAAAAATTAGCCAGTTGTGCTGGCGTGCGCCTGTAGTCCCAGCTACTCGGGAGGCTGAGGTGGGAGAATTACTTGAACCCTGGAGGCAGAGGCTACAGTGAGCTGAGATCATGCCACTGCACTCCAGCCTGCGGGACAGAGTAAGACCCTGTCACAGAAAAAAAAAAAGAAGAAGATTTGAGAATATAGTAGTTTAGTCATCAGTCATGATAAAAGACGATGTTGTTATCACTGGAGACAGCCAGACACTAAGGACAAAACCAATTCTGTTTCAGCACCTAAAGAATGACCACCTATATTATAAATGCTGGCAAACAAAAATAATTTACAGGCTAGATGACATTTACTTATGAAATCTTTCTAGGGAACAATAGACACTGGGGCCTATTTGAGGGTGGAGGGTGAAAGGAGGAAGGGGGCAGAAAAAATAACTTTTGGGTACTAGGCTTAGTAACTGGGTGACAAAATAATCTGTACAACAAACCCCCATGACAAGTTTACCGATATAACAAACCTGCACATGCACCCCGAACCTAAAAGTTAAAACATTAAAATTAAAATTAAAAAAATAAAATCTTTCTAAAAGGGAAACATACATAGAAAAAATGAGTTTTGGCATTGGTCAGACTGAGATTAAAACCTGGCACAAGCACTCAATGGATTGTGTGACCATGAGCAAATTTACCGAAAGTCACTGAACCTTAATTTCCTCACAAATAATTGTTAGGTATCTGCTTTATAGGAATGCTGTCAGGATTAAGTGAGGTTAAGTACACAGCCTGATACTTAGAACATATGAGGTAATTAACAAATGCCGATTCCCTTTAATAAAAAGGCTACTCAGGTCAGGCATGGTGGCTCACGTCTGTAATCCCAGCACTTTGGGAGGCCAAGGTGGGAGGATCTCTTGAGGCCTGGAGTTTGAGACCAGCCTCGGCAACATAGGGAGACCCCCATCTCTATAAACGAATTAAAAAATTAGCCAGACATTGTAGCATGTGCCTATAGTCCCAGCTACTAAGGATTTTAGTCAGTAGTCATGATATAAGATGATGTTGTTATCATGGAGATAGCTAGACAGTATGGACAATGAGGCGGGAGGATTGCTTGAGCCCAGGAGGTCCAGGCTGCAGTGAGCCAACATCATGCTGCTGTGGCCCAGCCAAAGCAATAGAGTGAGACCCTGTCCCAAAAAAAGAGGCCACTCAAATATAAGAATATTATCTTAAATTCCATATTAGTTTTCTTCTCTATCCCATTATGAAATCTTTCGGTCTTATTTTATCTTTTATTTATTTATTTTTGAGACGAGGTCTTGCTCTGTCACCCAGGCTGGGGTGCAGTGGTACGATCACAGCTCACTGCAGCTTCAACCTCCTCAACCTCCCAGGCTCAAGCAATCCTCCCAACTCAGCCTCTCAAACAGCTGGAACTACAGGTGTGTGCCACCACTCTCAGCTAATTTTGAAATTACTTTGTAGAGACAGGGTCTCACTACGTTGCCAGGGCTAGTCTCAAACACCTGACCTTAAGCAATCCTCCTGCCTCAGCCTCCCAAAGTGTTGGGATTAAAGGCATGAGCCACTGCACTCAGCTATTTTATCATTTAAACAGTATTCTAGGCCGGGCATGGTGGCTCATGCCTGTAATCCCAGCACTTTGGGAGGCCAAGGTGGGCAGATCATGAGGTCAGGAGTTTGAGACCAGCCCGACCAACATGGTGAAACCCCATCTCTACTAAAAATACAAAAATTAGCCGGGCATGGTGGCATGCGCCTGTAATCCCAGCTACTCAGAAGGCTAAGGCAGGAGAATCGCTTGAACCCAGGAGGCGGAGGTTGCAGTGAGCCAAGATCACACCACTGTACTCCAGCCTGGGTGACAGAGCGAGACTCCACCTCAAAAAAAAAAAAAAAAAAAAAAAAAAGGAAAAAGTATCCTAACAGATTTTTTTATTATTAAAAGCATCTAAACAAGAGAAATTATTTTGTGCTGTCCTATAATCCTTAAAACTTCCGTTAACAAATTTCTCCCAAAACTATAAGAAAAATTTCAAAACTATTCACAAACCACAATTCTGAGATGTAAACAACAGAATCACAGATCTGCTCTTTCCTTCCCATGCTGTGTGATCCCTACTTGAGTAAGCAAGCACCAAAAGAATCAGATGCAATAAGACTGTTGGACAGCAACTAAGCTTCTTAAAACTACTCAACCCTTCTTTGCCAGTGTAGCAGTGACTTATTAAATTTCTTTTTCTAATTATTTCTTTTTTTCTTTAGATGGAGTCTCACTCTGTCACCCAGGCTGGAGTGCAGTGACACAATCTCGGCTCACTGCAACGTCCGCCTCTCAGGTTCAAGCGATTCTCCTGCCTCAGCCTCCCAAGTAGCTGGGATTGCAGGCGTGTGCCACCACGCCCAGCTAATTTTTTATATTTTTGGTAGAGACGGGGTTTCACCATGTTGGCCAGGCTGGTCTTGAACTCCAGACCTCAAATGATCCGCCCACCTTGGCCTCTCAAAGTGCTGAGATTACAGGCGTGAGCCACCTCATCCAGCCTCTAATTATTTCTATCCACCGATGTTGGATGTTGTCATGTGCTCTTGGAGTGGAGAAGATGGAAAAGTTCAAATTAAGAAATCTGAGTCAAGACGTTGGGGACAGACCATGGTCATGTTAATTTACCTGTTGCTCACAGCCAGAAAAAGAAAGAAATCAGCCAATACTTTTGTGGAAGAAAAAGGAACTCCATATTTGAATTGCAACAACAGATCACCCACTGTATTATTTTATTGCCCACAGCATGTCATGAAAAGATCAAAAAAATAACTTAAGGCCAGGGTTGGTGGCTCACGCCTGTAACCCCAGCACTTTGGGAGCCCAAGGTGGGAGGACTGCTTGGGGCCAGAAGTTGGAGACCAGCCTGGGCAACATAGTGAGACCCTGTCTCTACTAAATAATAATAAAGTAACTCTCCCAAAGCAGACAGTACATCTAAATTTAAATCAAATTTGGGTCCTCAAGAAAGATTCCTTGTTTTGTGGTTTTATTTTTTTGAGACAGGGTCTCACTCTGTCACCAAGCTGGAGTGCAATAGCACAATCATGGCTTACTGCAGCCTGATACTCCTGGGCTCAAGCAATCCTTCCACCTCAGCCTCCCAAACAGCTGGGCCCACAGGCATATGCCACCACATCCAGTAATTTTTTACTTACTGTAGAGACAGGGTCTTGTTATGTTGCCCAGGCTGGTGTCAAACTCCTGACCTCACGCAATTCTCCCACCTTGGCCTTCCAAAGTGTTAAGATTACAGGTATGAGCCACCATGCCCAGCCTCTTTTTTGTTTTTAATGGAACCTTTTCTTCAAAGTCTTATAATGGAAAATTAGCTGGTAGGGTCACTTTCCTGTCTATTTTTTTGTTGGTGTTGGAAGTGTTAACAGGGATACATGCAATTTCTATAATTTGACCTAAAAATTATCCTTCCCTACTTGGGAGGTGCCCTTTTTCAACCAAGCTTATTGCTTTAGAAGTGGTGCAAATAAACTGGTTGGGGAGTCAGCTAATACTTATCAAGACAACCAGGTCTATCAACTGGCAATCCATAGGGTGACAGATGTCAGAAACATGTCTTCACAGACATATCATCTTTCTTCTTGTTAACCCTAACAAATTAGAAGTAGGATCTTTGGCAACATATAGAATTTAAAGAATTGAAGTATAAGAGGAGTCTGAAGTTGTTAATGACCTCACTAAATTTAAACATTCCCCAAATAAGAATATTTTTTAAGAGCCAAACTTTCATCTCAAATGTATTACATTTAAACACCCAGAAACTTGGGAGTCATCCTGGATCCCTCTTTTTCCTTTATTCCTATGTCTTACTGATCACGATATTCCTCTCCAATCCTATCACCACTGCCCTAGTTCAGGAGCTTCTCATATCTCCCAGCAGTCTTTCACCTGCATTCCTAGTCTCAAGAATTATTCCTTCCAATCATCTATCAGCTTACCAGCACAGTTACCTTTCCATTAAAATAAAGATCAAATAAATAAATAAATAAAAACTAAACAGAGGTTTCACTTAAAAACAAAAGTGTCTCTCATGACAAAGGCAATATATATATATATATTCGTAGTTAAAAGCCTAGAAAACAACATATGAGTGTGAAGAATAAAACAAAATTCATCTATAATCTCACAACCCAGAAACACTTAAAAAGTAGTACATGCCAGGTTCAGTTGCTCATGCCTATAATCCCACCATTTCGGGAGGCCAATGTGGGAGAATCACTTGAGTCCAGAAGTTCGAGACCAGCCTGGGCAACATAGTGACAGCTCGTCTCTACACAAAATTAAAAAATTAGCTGAGCATGGTGGTGTGTGCCTGTAGTATCAGCTACTTGAGAGGCTGAGGCTACAGTGAGCTGTGATTGTGCCCACTGCACTCAAGCCTAGGCGACAAAGTGGGACCTGGCTCAAAAAAAAAAAAAAAAAAAAAAAAATTGGTACATGTCCTAGAAGTCTTTTTAAAAGCATCATATGAATGTTTTTTAAAAATGTAACTGGCATTATATTTGAAGTTTTATCCCATACTTTTCACAGATCATGAACAATTTCCTCACTAAGGTTTACTTGAAAATGTCTTTAATGCTTACATATATTTTATCAAATGACATAAAGTAATTTATTAACAGCAGTCCCCTGGGAGTTCCTTGTCATCCCAGTTTCTAGGTCTACCTCTTCAGAGGCACCAGACTTACATTAGTTCCTCTTTGCCCCTACTAAAATAATGGTGTGGGTGATCTCTTTGTATAAAATGACAGCTAAAACTGTATATCCTTAACGTCTTGAGATATATACCAAAATTGGCATTACTAATTCAAAAAGTTTAAACATTTCTTAGGCTTTTGAACTATATTGTCAAATTATTTTCTGTAAGTTTAAACCAATTTACATGCCCACCTGCACAGTATAAGAAAGTCTGCTTTACCACAATCCTCTTGTAGCAGTAGATCGTTTAAATTGCAATTAAAAAGAAAGATGAAGCTCCCAGCACAGCATGGAATGGGCTAAGGGATTTTTCTAAATTTTTTTTTTGTTTGGTGCCCAAGATTTGGCCTTATACTACAGCACCATAACCCTTATTTATATTTCAAATATTTACAGACTGACAATCTTCTTCCAGGTATTGGAAACAAAAAAGTGAGCAAGAGTCAGGCACAGTGGCTCGAGCCTGTAGTTCCAGCTAGTTGGGAGGCTGAAATGGGAGGATCACTTAAGCCCAGGACTTCAAGGCTGCAGTGCATGGTGATTGTGTCTGGACAATGTAGTGAGACCCTGTCTCCAAAAAGCCCCCCAAACAAGTGAATATCACAGGCAAAAGCTCAATAAAGCTGGAAAACTAAAGTTCCATGATATTCCTCCATCCAAAGCACTGTCCTAAGTTGCATGATATTTCTCCATCCAAAGCACTGTCCTCAGAAGCTATCAAATCCCCTCTCTACCAACCATCTTCTGAATCTGGCCTAGGGACTCTCCTTGAGGAGAGGGAGCCTCTACTTGATCAACATGAAGTCCGTAATAAGGGAAAGTGGTAAGACATGAAGCTGGAGAAGGTAGACAAAGGCCAAGAAGTGAGTTCATATTAAGGAACTTGACATTATCTTGCTGGTTAGCAATTGTTTCCCATACTTAAAATACTATCTTCATGATTTGCCACAGTCACATAAGCACCAAATTATTAGTCACTTAATGTTTTTCTTTAAAGGTAACATTCCTTTCCAAAGGAAACTTTATCTCACTATTATAAATAGAAAACCAGTATTAACTTGCTACAAATAGAAGGCAACACTAGTGGGGGAAATGTAAACTATTAAATTTAAAAATATTAAAAATGAAATACAAATAAGACATTTCTGGAAACAGGAATAATAAATTAATCAGCACACTTGTAACTTGGTTATTGTAGCAGCCTCAAAAAGAAGGCATTTCATGTTTCCTTTTCTTTAAACCTCCTTTATCCACGCAGTGAAAACTGTCTTATCCAATCCACTGGTACCAGTGGTTGGTCATTTAATGGAAAAGAATAGTTAAAGCAGGAAATAATTAAAAACCATTCATACATACCTTAAACTTTATTTCAACTTATATAAATGTACATTCATTTGCCAATTTTAAAATGTAGGATCAAAGCCTTTTCCTTTTTTCTTTTTTTATTTTTTGAGACGGAGTCTCGCTCTGTCGCCAAGGCTGGAGTGCAGTGGTGCGATCTCAGCTCACTGCAAGCTCTGCCTCCCGAGTTCACGCCATTCTCCTGCCTCAGCCTCCCAAGTAGCTGGGACTACAGGCGCCTGCCACCACGCCCGGCTACTTTTTTTTATTTTTAGTAGAGATGGGGTTTCACTGTGTTAGTCAGGATGGTCTCGATCTCCTGACCTCATGATCCGCCCGCCTCGGCCTCCCAAAGTGCTGGGATTACAGGCATGAGCCACCGCGCCTGGCTGTTTCTTTAAGTGGGGGTCTGTTGATTGGAGTGTCCCATCAGCTTTCTGGTATAAACTGTCCTAAAATATATCAGCTATGATTTATTTCCTGTTTCCTTAGAGTGGAGCAAGAAACGAAAGACATTCATAATAATCTAGACGATACTTTCCAAATAATAATTGTTTTGTATACACGTCTAATTTGACAGAATTTTTTTTCAGTGACAAGTCTGTACTCTTATTTCCAAAGCACACACAACTCACTCTTTATAGAAATAACTTTCTTTTTGGTGCTCAGATTTCATCAGTTTTCATAATATTTAACTAAATCATCTAATTCCAATTTAAGTACAACCGGTTGAGATTATACAATTCAACTGGAAGAAGTAGAAGCATTCAGACACACTACAAAATAGCCATGAGACACAAGCATTTAACTCACTGGGTAAAAGTCATGTTCTGCAGAGGAAATGTAGTGAGTCCATTAAATTGAGGTTAGCTAAGTAATTTCAACTTAGTATTGAAACTATTGCTTAGTATCCAAGTATTGCTTCTCCTCTTTCTTCTTCCTATATTGATTACTTCTTCCAAGATTTGATAATGTTTAGCTTCCTCGATATTACAGGACTTTAGAATTTCTAAATGACTATCCATCTTTACCATGTTTCCTCTAATAGCTCATTAAATGTATTCAGCCAATTTGAGACACTCCAAAGCTTTTATTTTATCATCAAGCATGATATTCTTTCTTGGTACTTTGGTGGCAGCATCTCTAGCACTATCATTCACATGCCTTTTGTTAGTCATTACAGTTCAAAACCATTTATTTAAAACCTTATAAAAGTAACTTCAAAATTGGAGCTACATATAGAGTTTGGCAAAAAGAGTGGAAAACTCTTCATGCATCCTTTTGAGCTGCAGGAAAAATTTCAAATATTTCTGGAAGAAATCTTCAGTTTGTGAGATCATGTGCATGACTGAGACAGGCTCTGCAAATAAGCATATCTTGACAAATATATCTACTTATGTGAACAACCTAAATTTATCCTGACAAGTTTACGTATTCCATGTACAAAACAAAGTGAACAAGATAAATGTGAAACTAGAACTATGAGATATGTAGGTGACCTGGATACTTTTTTCCTCTCTGAAAGGACCAGTTAAGGATTCCTCTGAAAAACTCACTGGAAATATTTTGAAAATTGTAAAAGATGCTTGAAATTTTTGAAAATTTTTGCGAGAATTTTCCCAAACTGGATGGCAGCAAAGAATAGACAAAAAAAATCCCTTCTCCATTTCCAGATGTCCAATAAATAACTTGACACACTCAGAAGAATAGATTCTATAGATGAGCAGACCCCAACCTTTTTGGCACCAGGGACGGATTTAGTGGAAGACAATTTTTCCACAGATGGGGGTTTGAGTGTATGGTTTCAGTATGAAACTGTTCCACCTCAGATCATCGGGCATTAGATTCTCTTAAGGAGTGTGCAGCCTAGATCCCTCACACGTGCAGTTCACAACAAGGTTCACACTCCTATGAGAATCTAATGCATCCCCAGCAATCTGACAGGAGGTGGAGCTCAGGCAGTAATGCTCTTTCGCCCTGGCAGCTCACCTCCTGCTGTGCAGCCCTGGCCCAGGGGTTGGGGACCCCTGCTATAAATTACTTTAGATGGCTTCTTGGAACAAAAGGGCTTAATTTTTATTAGTGCTTGAATTAACAATAAAGTTGGTCAAAGTTGACCATTTACTGTATTATGATCTTTCCAAGTATGCAGGCTTGAGAGTTGTGATTCTTGGTGCTTATTAACATCAAAATTTAAAAATGGAATTGTCTTAATGACCTTAAAATCTCATCTTAGGTAGAAACCAAACACTATTCAAGCAAAGGCCCTTTTATTGCTAACTGACCAAAAATAGTATTCTCACTGAGGAACTTATTTCCAAGTGGGCATTTTTCTATATCAAAGGATGCATTGCTACATTCCACTTTTAATTTTTTTAACGTAATAATCATTCATATTTTTTCTATTCTCTTTTATATGCAGCAAACAATACTGGTTTTCTATTTATAATAATACAATGAAGTTCCCTCTGGAAATGGTTTCTAAGTTTAGAAAGTAATATTACTGGCCAGGCATGGTGGCTCACGCCTGAATTCCCAGCACTTTGGGAGGCCAAGGTAGGCGGATCGCTTGAGCCCAGGAGTTCAAGACCAGCCTGGGGCAACATGGTGAAACCTCATCTCTACAAAAAATACAAAAATTATCCAATGTGGTGGTATGCACTTATGGTCCCAGCTACTTGGGAGGCTGAGGTGGGAGGTCAAGGCTGCAGCGAGCCATGACCGCATCACTGCACTCCAGCCTGAGTGACAGAGTGAGACCTTGTCTCAAAATAAATAAGTAAATAAAATAATAAAGAGTAATATTAAAGAAAAATGTTTAGTAACTTACAGTTTAGGGGTTATAAGCCTATGGCAAATCACTAAAGTAGTATCCAAATTTAAGTATGGGAAACAGCAGGATAAAGGCAAGTTCCTTAAAATGCATGTATTCAAGACTACTCTAATTGGCCTTCCAGCTTCTTTTCTCACCACTTTCCCTCATCACAAAACTTCATATCCTAGCAGTGTTCCACATCTAACATAGCCTGAAATGTCCATTTTAGTACCCATATCTCTACCACCACGCCCCTAAAATACCCAACTCACCTCCTTACCCTTTGAAGAGTCTCTACCTTAAAATACTACCTTCCTCCAAGAAACCTTCCCAAACTTGTCTCCTCAGATAGTATTACGTGTTATTAGAGACTTGGTCTTATTAATCTACCAATCTTTCTCTGGTTCCCCACACAGGTAGTCAAGAAATATTTTTTGAAAGAATGACTCTGTTAAGTTTTACTCTTATTTAACTACTGAACAATGTTAATTACATTCTACTTTCAACTTTCATCCCTTCAAGTTTCCTTTATAATATACTCCCCTGCCTGTTCTACTACTACTCCCCTGTAGCTGTTCCTCCAGCCTTTGAAAGTACTTCTGTCCTCCCCAAACATGTGACCCAAGATACTATATTAACTGTCTTTCTGGTTCAATCTCATCCTTGTTGATCTACACCTATTCAAGTTTCTTCAACTACCATCACAAATATAATAGCACTAGCTAAGAACTCATTCCTATATATTTAGTTGTCCACTAGATATTTGTACCTAGATATTCCATAAGTATTTGTGGTGGGAAGCCTCCAAAATGACCACCAATAGGCTGGGCACTTTGGCTTATGCCTGTAATCCCAGCACTTTGGGAAGCCAAGGTGGGCAGATCACTTGTGCCGAGGAATTTGAGGCCAGCCTAGGCAACATGGCAAAACCCTATCTCTACCAAAAATAAATAAATAAATAAAAATACAATACAATTAGCTGAGCATGGTGGCATGTCTGTAGTCCCAGCTACTTGGAAGGCTGAGATGAGAGACTGCTTTAGGCTGGGAGATTCAGGCTGCAGTGAGCCATGATCACACCACTGCACCCCAGCCTGAGCAACACAGTGAGACCCTATCTCAAAAAAACAAAATGGGCCCCATTGACTCTTGTTATTCATGCCCTTGTATAGTTTCTTCCCACAGTGAATAGTGCTGACCTGTGTAACCAATAGATTATAGAAATGATGTAGTGTGACTTTTGAGGTCAGCTCACAAAAGTTATAATGGCTTCTACCTCCCTCTCTGGCTAAAATCACTCACTCAGGGCAAAGCCAGCTGCCTCACACATCCCCACAGAGAAGTCCACCTACCAACAGAGGAGCTAGGGCTTCCTACCAACAATCAGCACTCACTTGACCACCATGAGTAAGTCACCTTGGAAGTGGACCCACCAGGTGCAGTTGAGTCTTTAGATTCCTGAAGGCCTTGCTTCTAGTTGCAGATACCTGGACTGCAACCTCATGAGAAACCTTGAAGCAGAACCACCCAGCAAAGTTGCTCACCGATTTCTGATCTTAGTAAACTATGCGTTGATAAATGTTTGGCAACACTGTCCAAAAGAGCTTTTTGCAATAATTTAAACGTTCTATGATCAACCAACAGTACTGTAGCCACTGGCTTCATGTGGCTAGTGAATATTTGAAATGTGGCTAGTGTCACTGAGGAACTGAATTTTCAATTTTATTTAATTTCAATTAATTTAAATGTAAATAGCCACATTTGTCTTGTGGCTACCATAGTGGATACTGCAAGTTTATTGTTTTGGGATAATCTATCATACAACAGATAATGAATACTTAAACTAAAGATTTAGTAACTTAAACTAAATCTATCCCTTACTATGTCTGTTCTCTTCTCCATCTTCCATCTTATCAGTCAGCCAAACAAAAATAACAAAACAAAACAAAACCTTGCCTTCTCCCTTTTACATTCCCTATCTTGCTAAGTATTACCAACCCCTACCCAAGGACACAACCCAGAAAGGCCCACACTTTGACCACACACCTTTCACCCTGCTAGTATTCTTAGTATCTTCTTAATAACTTTGTCTCTTCGCTTTTAAGTATATGTTACAACTTCAGTTTAGGAATTTATTAATACCATTTTTCATATGGATTACAGAAAAATGTCTCACTATTGGTTTCTCTGCCCCTGAAACTGTTGCTCAAGACTAATCCTTTCTTCACGCTACCACCGAAAGAATCTTTTATAACATAACGCTTACTACCTCTCTGACTGAAGGCCTTCAGTGGCTCCCTAAAATCCAGAGGTTAAAATCCAAACTCCTTAGAATGACTTAAAAGGCCTTCCATAATCTGGTACCACCTATCACTCCAACTTTACCAACTGCTGTGCCCATCCATCATCAACCTCCATGCTCTAGCCACACTGAACTATATGCAGTTCCTGAAAACGTGAGCTATTTCACCTCTATGTCCTTATTAATATTCCTTATTTTGGTGGCACGGTGGCTTACGCCTGTAATCCCAGCACTTTGGGAGGCTGAGGGGGGCGGATCACTTGAGGTCAGGAGTTCAAGGACAGCCTGGCCAACACAGCGAAACCCTGTCTCTACTAAAAATACAGAAAGTAGCCAGCTGCGGCGGCACGTGCTTGTAATTCCAGTATTTTGGGAGGCCGAGGCACAAGAATCCCTTGAACCCAGGAGGTGGAGGTTGCAATGAGGCAAGATCGTGCCACTGCAATCCAGCCTGGGTGATGGAGTGAGACTCTGTCTCAAAAAAACCTGATTGTTTCTTTTACCTGAATTGTTCCTCTATCCCTTACCTATCCAGTAACTACATCCCACATTCCAGGATTCAGCAAATATATTCATCTCCTCTATGAAGCTGTCTGTGATCTGTCCAAAAAGTAATGATTTTTCTCCTTTGAGTCTCCACTGTGCCCTGTGCACTTAGTTCTCTATCTTCCTCTATTAGACTTGAAGTTCCTAAAAGGCAGAAACAGTATCTGATTCAACTCTGACCATATCTGGCAGTATAGGATAGTGTTTAAGAGTGCATGCAGGCTGGGGCCAGGCATGGTGGCTCACACCTGTAATCCCAGTACTTTGGGAGGTTGAGGCGGGCGGATCACTTGAGGTCAGGAGTTCAAGACCAGCCACGGCCAACACGGTGAAACCCCGTCTCTACTAAAAATACAAAAATTAGAAGGGCATGGTGGCACATGCCTGTAGTCCCAGCTACTCAGGAGGCTGAGGTTGCAGTGAGCTGAGATCACGCCACTGCACTCCAGCCTGGACAACAGAGGGTGACTGTCTCAAAAAAAAAAAAACAGTGCAGGTTGGGAAGTCAGACAGATTCATACTAAAATCCAAGTTTTACCACTCACTAGGCATGCTACTTAAACTTTCTCTTTCTTCACCTGTGAATACCTCACAGAGTAATTGTGAGAATTAAGTAAAATAATGGGTAGAAAACATTACAGTACCTAGCACATAATTTTTAGCCAATACATGTATTTTGCATGGAGAGATTAATGGTTGGGTTACTACCTCCTAGATAATATAAAGGGTGGGAAAGGTCAAAATAGAAGGTATCATCTTTGGAGTAACTTTTTAGCAAAATACAGAAAAACCAAGTAATCCAGGAAGCCTACTGGGTATCTACTACATGGTCAGAAAATTGCAGGGAATGACAAAAGGGCTCAACCAGAAATAAATAAAAGGTTGAGGGAGAGCAGAGGACCTAGATGGGGTAACAAAGGAAAGATTAAAAGCCTAGTGATGACAATAAAGACAAAGTGTACATGCAAAAAGATAAGGGGAGGCTGGGCGCAGTGGCTCAGGCCTGTAATCCTAGCTCTTTTGGGAGGCTGAGGCAGGCAGATCACTTGAGGCCAAGAGTTCAAGACTAGCTGGGCAAACATGGCGAAACCCTGTCTCTACTTAAAAAAAAATTAGCCAGGTGTGGTGGCGCACACCTGTAATCCTAGCCACCTGGGTGGCTCAGCCACAAGAATCGCTTGAACCCAGGAGGCAGAGATTGCAGTGAGCCAAGATCATGCCACGGCACTCCAGCCTGGGAGACAGAGCAAGACTCGGTCTCAAAAACATAAAAAATTTTTAAAAAGACATGGAGTGAAGGAGAAGTAGAAGGTAAGAGACACAAAAACACAAAAATTTTAAAGTAGAATCCTATCAAATATTGATAAGATCTAACACGCAGTCATACTGATAGATTGCTCCTAGCCTGAATCACATGAAATTGCAAATGTTGGATTGTTTTTGACTAATAAAAGTGATTAGGCCATTTTCCCATAATAAGCTGGATCTTTTTTAAAATAATAAACTCAAAGTCTGAAGGTTGCCTTTTAATATCATTTTACATTCTACCTTTGGCCTTGAATGCCTGAATGTTGTAGGGATCATGAGTCAAAAAAATACACTCCTATTAAAGTGTCCTGGATATTCCCTGTAACACAACTTAGAAATTACTCCTGTAATTTATCTTAAAATAGATTAACCTTTGGCTGAATATTTTCATTTGGAGTAACATAAAATTGGGTACAGTAGCAAATGTAATGAATCAAGAGTCAAAAAGATCTGGGTTTTTTTATTTTTTATTTTTAAAGAGACAGAGTCTCACTCTGTAGCCCATGCTGAAGTAGACTGACACAATCATAGCTCACTGCAGCCTGGAGCTCCTGGGCTCAAGCAATCCTCCCACCTCAGCCTCCTAAGTAACTAGGACTACAGGTACTGTGCCCCGCTAAAAGACTTGAATTTAAAACCTGGTTCCAAAAAAATTTATAGCTGGGAAATACTGATCTAGTCAATCAGTGTCTTTGAATCTAAGTTTTTTTCTCATCTGTAAAATGGGAATAACATTTGCCTTGTACTGTTATTATATCTATTAAATATGATGTATATAAAGTACCTAGAATGAGGCTTTACATGTAGAAGCTGGTGTTCATGGTTACAAAATAAGGAAACAGTTGTAAAAGTATAGTAAATGCAAATGTAAACTACTAGTATACAAATAAACATATAAAAGCAACAATAATTTATTGGGTGTGACAAGACTGAAATGCTGCTTGTGTAATAACCTTCTTGTTTAAAAAAATAAATATGGGAAAACAAGCACGGACAAATGTTTGTCAACTGTGAACCGGTTGCTTTCCCCCTCATTATTTTTGCCAATCTGACTTTTTAACTTCATCAATGCTCAAAGATGACAGAACATCCTCCAGATTAGTCATATCGATAACAGTAAATTTTTCAAGCTGGATAAGCAAAGTTCTCCTTAGTGCTAACAGTGTGAGGAAGCAATGCTAGCTAAAATGAGATATGGTAAATATTTATGCAAAACTAACAGACCTTTACCCCACGGGGAGGCTGCAAGCATGGGAAAAAGCAGCTTCCCAGAACTCAGCATAGCGGATGTCTGTAGATCTCCCTAAGGGCTATAAAGTCTCCACATCTATATGACTCCTTCGAAGAGCACTGCCTTTTGCATGTTAGCCTCTTTGTAAATCCCAAACCTAGTAAAATTCTCAATACAATTCTCTAATCTTTCTCTACCTAGAAACAATACTTTACTCAATAAAAGATTTAGTTGGTGGGCTTCTTTTTTTAAACCAACGATCTGCCTACCTCTCTTCTAGATTTTCTTCTAGATTTTCTGGGGTTACTAAAACAAAGAAAGAAAACAATTTACAACCAAAAAGGGTTAAAAAATAACACACCTAAATATCTCTTAAGCAATTTTTCTCTCCATTTAATAAGATAAAAAGTGACTAAACTGATTCATGTCACAGAATTTCAGAGACAAAAAATCATTTACAAAGAAGAAATGAGATTAAAAGTAACTATGTTTTTCACTTTGGCCCATATGGGGTGTGTGGGACCCCCATGGTCTCTCTCCTTCCTAGTTAGTGTAAAGCTGGAATGTGAGAAGATGGCCAGTGAGAAGACTGAAATGCAGCAACATGACATCATGGTGGGGAGAGTTATGATGTCAGGGGAATGGGAAAGAGGACTTGTTAATCCTGACTCACCCAACCACTCTGGGGTAGGACTGAGCCCTCTTTGAGCCTTATCTTTCCTATCTGTAATTGGGCCGACTGGGATTACAGGCTCTCTCTCAGAAGCCTCTCCCAGCTCTTGAGAATAGTGAAACAGGAATCTTCCCTCTTCTCATGGGTATCTCTGTGGGGCCAGGGTCTCTAGGCATCTCCTATCTTCTCCTCCCACTGCACCCCTAGTCTCTGAGGAGATCAGAGGCAGCCCCTCCAGGTATGGTCCCGCTTCCTCCTCTGGGCTCCTCCTCTGGGACCCCATGGGGTTCTGGGGCTCTGTATCCTGCTGTGATTCCCCCAGCATCACCCAGCACAGGGCTGGGCATCCACCTCCACCCCAGACATTCCCAATGGGCTTTTCCTTTGCAGTATGAGATATCCTATAGGCTCAAAATTGAAATGCATAAACAGGTAACTGTGTTGGGGATAACACTGTTCAGAAGGGCGGGTGGAGATCTGGAAGCCAGGGGAGGAACCCAGTGTGGGCAGTCTGGGACAAAGCTGACCCCAAGCATATGGGTCTTGCCTTGAAATCTCTGCAGAGGTCTCAGAGGGCTGATGTGGGAAAAAGGAGACAGATTTCAGATTCTCACATTTTGGAGACATCATTTAGCAGCTGGAGCCATCCAGAAGAGAGGCAGGCAGTGGGCAGGGGCCAGGTATCCCTATCGAGGAGGGCTCATAGCAAAGACTAGACAGCGAGATCAGGGAGGCTGTGGAGGTGACTTGTATTCCAGGAAGGGACTGGATGGATAGTCTTCAGGGTCCCTTTTAGCCCACAATCTCAAGTTTTGAGATGGACCGCAAGAGTCTGTTGCTGTTTTGAAGGTTTTCAGACCTAGGACTGGCCAGAAGTTTCTGAGATTGTTCTCACGTCCCTGAACTTGATCCCACGGTTCAGGCTGACTGCACCATTCCAAGATGGACCTCAAGATTCTGCGACTGTGATAATTGATCCAATGGTATAATACTGGGCACAAGGTCCTGGGACTTCCCAAGATTCTGAGTTTCGCATGAAGGTTCTGAGACAGACCTCAAGTTCTAAGATTGATGACCCTGTGTGCTGAGATGTCTCCCAAGGTTCTGAGGCTGTCCCCAAGCTTTTGAGTGTGATCTGAAGGTTCTGAGATAGACCAAAACTTCTGAAATTGACTCCAGTGGTTCAACCTGAAATCATGAGATTAATTGATGGTTCCTAAAGGGATGAGGAGGTCCTGAGATTCTGAGCTTGCTGGACTCTTAGATTCTGTCCACCAGAATATTAGAACCAATAGGTAGAGCCTTGGGTCAGGGATTCCAGGTGAGTGGGAAGAAGAAGGGGAATGGGCTGGGAGTACAGGGCGCCTGGGGTGCTGACCCTGGCATGCTTTCCCAGATGTGTGTGGGCTATGTTGGTTCTGATGTAGGCAGGAAGAGGCTTATCTGCCCAGAGCACTGTGTGGTCCCATAAGTACACGTAACAGATCCCCTTATGGGGAGAATGACAATAGGTAGGGCCCAGGCCCTGGGAAACTGGTTCCACCCTCCTGAGCACGGGAGACACAAACCCCAGCCAGGCAAACAAAGCACACCTGTAACTCAGGCAGAGGCAAAGCACAGGGCCATTGCCACACACCCCTTTCCCCACCCACACGGCAAAAAGAAAAAAAACACAAGTGTTTTAAGGCTCAGAAGATGACTCTATAGCTATAAAAGATAAAACCTTTTTATCTTTAAATGGCAGAAAATATAAACTAAATGATAAAGACAACACTATAACAATGCAAATAAAAATATTATCTCCACTGCCACTTAAACACACGCAGATTCTTGATAAGAAAAAACTGCAACCCAACTTACTTACATCATTTATGCTTCCAAAAGCCTGATTATCAACTATTAATATATAACATATATGAGATAGGCCTTAAACTTCTTAAAAGAACTTTAAAATAATTATGATGGAAAATGATCTATAAGCAACACAGATGAGGCATCAAAAAAATTCAGTGTTTACAGATGTGTATATATTTAAAGCAACTAATAACAAACCTAAACACAATGTTTAGGTTCACTCTTTAGAGCAAATGAGACAAAATCCCTCATGTCAGAAATCTGGAAAAGAAAATAGGGAAAACAGGTGATTAAGAGTACAAAGGATAAGATGTAGTTATTAAATTATAATGTGAAGGCAACACTTTAATGGTATTGTTGAAGACAAAATCTATTTTCTGGGTTTCATCCAATTGATTGATCTAGATGAGCCAATAACCACAAACGACTGTGACCAGTAGTTTCAAAAAAGTGAGCATCGGAGTAATAATCCCAAGTCTTCTGTTTAGAAACTATGTCAGCTTGGGTATTAGTGAACCTCTCAGAGGCTCATTTTTCCCAGTTTTAAAACAGGGACAACAGTATTTAGCTTAGTTGAAAGGTTAAAAAAGACAATGCACAGGAAGTACCTAAAACAGTGAGCAGTACTTAATATGTACTCAATAAATGTAACATCCGGCCAGGCGCAGTGGCTCATGCCTGGAATCCCAGCATTTTGGGAGGCCGAGGCGGGCAGATCATCTGAGGTCAGGAGTTCGAGACCAGCCTGGCCAACATGGTGAAACCCCGTCTCTACTAAAAATACAAAAATTAGCCGGGCATGGTGGCGGGTGCCTATAATCCCAGCTAATCAGGAGGCTGAGGCAGGAGAATTTCTTTAACCAGGGAGGCGGAGGTTCAAGTGAGCCAAGACCATGCCACTGCACTCCAGCCTGGGCGACAGAGCGAGACTCTGTCTCAAAAAAAAAAAAAAAAAAAAAAAAAAAAAAAAATATATATATATATATATATATACATATATATTCCTTTCCTACATCCCAAGTATCTTGATAGGTCTAAATTTCACTTTTTTTTTTTTTTTTTTTGAGACGGAGTCTTGCTCTGTTGCCCAGGCTGCAGTGGGTTGATCTCGGCTCACTGCAAGCTCCGCCTCCCGGGTTCATGCCATTCTCCTCAGTCTCCCGAGTAGCTGGGACTACAGGCGCCCGCTACCATACCCAGGTAATTTTTTTTGTATTTTTAGTAGAGACGGGGTTTCACCGTGTTAGCCAGAATGGTCTCGATTTCCTGACCTTGTGATCCGCCCGCCTCAGCCTCCCAAAGTGCTGGGATTACAGGCGTGAGTCACCGCACCTGGCCAATTTCACCCATTTTTAAAAATGCTCTTTGTCACCTACATCACATCTTGTCATCTTTCAAAGTCTAAAATATTAGAGCAACAAGTAATCATGATTTAAACACTGTCTTACTAATCAAACTACTGTAGTTTCCAGAATCCTTCTCTGACCAAAAGATCACCATATTTATCACATTTTCACTGGATGCACAAAGTATATATAGGCTTAATCAGTTGCTATTTCCAAGAGACTGATAATGAGTAAGAGGTTCTCCTTCAAGTAGTGACTAAAACAATGCCCAATCCATAAAATGTTACTTCCTCTGTTCAAAAGCAATGAACATCTAAAACTTCTTAGATTCCAACTTACACCAATGCCTTTTCCATTTTGGTCTAAATAGTTCACTGAAATATAACTAAACTGAAAAATAAAATAAAAAGGAAAACATAAAAAGACAGTATGTGATAGAAAGTAACCACATTTTTAAAATTTGGAAATAAGATCAATTTAATCATTATTATTTCATTCTACAACTTCCCCCAAATACACATACTTCTCACTTTTTTTTTTTTTTGAGATGGAGTCTTGCTCTGTCACCCAAGCTGGAGTGCAGTGGCGCGCTCTCAGCTCACTGCAAGCACTGCCTCCCAGGTTCAAGCCATTCTCCTGCCTCAGCCTCCCCAGCAGCTGGGACTACAGGCGCCCACCACCACACCCGGCTAATTTTTTGTATTTTTAGTAGAAACGGGGTTTCACCGTGTTAGCCAGGATGGTCTCGATCTCCTGACCTCATGATCTGCCCACCTCGGCCTCCCAAAGTGCTGGGATTACAAGGGTGAGCCACCGCGCCTGGCCACATACTTCTCACTTTAATCTTCAGCACAGATGAATAAATATCACTCTATCATGTAAATTTCTTCATTTTAAGATATAATTCAGCAGGTAGCAAGAGCTCAAAATAACTGCCAAGACAATGACCTACACAGAACAGGCATTCAATATTTACTGAATAAATAAACAAACTGATGTTAATAAATACAGAACTGGACAAATTCTGAGTGATCGAAGGCAGATTTAAAAGTATACTGCCAATCCAAATTAACCCATTTTGTGAAGAGATGTTCCACGGTCTGAATTGAAATAACTCTTTTAAATCTATTCCTCACTCGCAAACGCATTTAATTCTAACAATAGCCTGAAATATAAAAGATAAGGAATATTATCACAGCAAGGGAAAAAAACTATCTTAGCCACAGCTGCTAAAAATACATATGGATTCAAAAAGATTTTACAAGCACAGATGAAAGTTCTAGCAAAACCTAGCTAATTCCTGAGGTTTAAACAACAACAGCTACTATAACTTACTGAGCTCTCTCTTACGATGTGCTAGGTACTCACACACACTCTCATTTAATCGTCACGACAATTCTGCAAAGTACGTATTCTTCCCATTTTTACAGATAAGAAAATTAAACTGCTGATCAGAGAGGTAAATTTGCCCAAGGTCTCCCAGCTAGTAACAGAACAAATGCGACACACCAAAACCCAGGCTCTTTTCTCTATATCATGCTCCTTCAGTTCCCTTCCACTGCTCCTCTCTTACAAGGGCTAAAATATATAAATAAGTACATACACACACATACACACACACACAATTAAGGGCTGAGATATCTTTTCCTTTAAAAGCTACTTTTTATCTGTGACAAAAAATGACAGCTTCAAAAAAAAAGTCAGCCAGAGAGTCAAAATTAATATAATTACTATTACATATCCATATAATATTTGACTTACTTTCTATTTTTGGAAACAGAATTGTACCTGGTTCCTTTTAAGCTATAATTGTATGGTGAGAAGCTTCTCCTTTTTTACTGTTCACATCCAGGCAACACACCCAATTTAACTTTATACACTGTCTCAAGAATTCTAATCATGCAGGGCTTCCTGGTAAATACAGTAACTACTATAGAGACCTCAAACATTCCCCCAAATTGTGCAACTAACAATTGCAACTAAAATGCAACCAAGGTACAAGTATATTATCCTAACAAAGGTACACATTGGGTATCCCTTACCCAAAATGCTTGGGGCCAGAAGTGTTTCATTTTGAATTTTTTTGTGTTTTGGAACATTTACATATACATATACATAGTAAGATATCTTGGGAATGGGACCCAAGTCTAAACACAGAATTCATTAATGTTTCACATACACTCTATATGCACAGCCTGAAGGTAATTTTTTATTTTATTTTTTTTTTTTTGAGACGGCGTTTTACTCTTGTTTTCCAGGCTGGAGTGCAGCGGCATGATCTTGGCTCGCTTGAACCTCCACCTCCCTGGTTCAAGCGATTCTCCTGCCTCAGCCTCCCGAGTAGCTGGAATTACAGGCATGTGCCACCATGCCCAGCTAATTTTGTATTTTTAGTAGAGATGGGGTTTCTCCATGTTGTTCAGGCTGGTCTCGATCTCCCAATCTCAGGTGATCCGCCTGCCTCGACTTCCCAAAGTGCTGGGATTACAGGCTTGAGCCACCACGCCTGGCCCCCACCTAAAGGTAATTTTATACACTACTGTAAATAATTTTGTGCATGAAACAAAGTTTGTATTATGTACTTACGTGTAGAATTTTCCACCTGTGGCACATGGCACCCAAAAAGTTTCAGATTTTGAAGCATTTCTGATTTTGGATTTTTGGATTAGAGCTACTCAACCTATACTGACAAACTATTACCTCTGAAACTAATGTTCTCAATTGTGATACAACAACAGAAAAACGGTATGAATCATGGCAAGTCAAACTTATTCTTCTTGGGCAAATTTTTATTTATTTATATTTTAAATAGACTATATTGTCACAAGTAACCAAAACCAGTATCAACTCCACTAATTCTGAAAAACTGATTTTTCCTTCCCAAGAAAAACTCAAAATTAAGTAATTTTATTTACAAGCCAATGATAGCTACTTTTCTACTGTAGTTCCTACATGGACTCTGAAATGAGACCAGCAATATAATGTAATTAGAAAAAACTAAAGCTAACTGGATATCTATAAAGACTACTTTAATATAAGTGTCTCTGTACACAATGAAAGAAGCTAGTTAAGAAAACAAAATTAATTTGATAGTGGTACTATACTAAAATATTTCCATCATGTTATATACAATAATTATTTATTTCCTAATCTGCACAAATCCTCTTCTGCCACCTCATTGTCACCTGAAAATCTACAAACTGAAGAGATTATATCTGTTTATTTTGTGTCCCACTGTTTATTACCTAACAATCCCCCCAAAAAAAGAATGTCCTGTGAAACTGTAATCCTAGATCCATAACAGAATGCCTCATATTCCCTACAACCATGGAAATGACAAACTTACTGGTTATACTGAATGCTCATAAAATCTACGACATCTTGAATCAAAATGGAGGCTTTCAGGCCTTCAAGACAAACTAACCTGAGCAGCTGAAATTGGCATTAATGATTTCTAAACTAAAATTAGATAGATGAATTTCTTTACTTTTATATCATCTTAGAGATCATCTTAAAGATACGATAGATCCTTTCTCCACAGAGCAAATGGCATGGGTGAACACAGGATTTTTATAAATGATTCTGATGTTCTTCTCCAAAGAAAATAACATCACTGAGAGCTCCCAGAAGGCTTGGAGCCATTAAGAGCTGGGATTCCTTTCAATTGGCATCATTCCAACAGAGGCTCAGTGAGAAATGAAACCTCTGCAAATCAAATCTGTTGCAATGTTATTTTTTCCAGAGGTTAATTACCTGCTTCTGCTACACACACACACACACACACACACACACACACACACACAGAGAGAGAGAGAGAGAGAGAGAGAGAGAGAGAGAGAGAAACAGAGAGAGACAGAAAGAAAAGAAAGAAAGAAAGAAAAGAGAAAAAGAAAGAAAGAAAGAAAAAAGAAAAGAAAGAAAGAAAGGGAGAGGCTGGAAAAGTAGATGGCATTCTGTTGTAAGCCTCCTCCAGAAATACCCAAAATGAAATCAAAACAAGTTCGGGCTGTCAAATTCTAGATACGCTCTATGAACGTGCTCTGCTGTTTGACACCTGTCAGTCTATATAGTACTATTACCTCACCCTATCAGACAGTAATAATTTACTATGAGAAGTCACACGTTCAGACTTTATCTCTTAAAAATACTTAGTGAAATACTTGTAAGTGAAATTATGATATCCAAAAACTGCTTCAAAATAATCCAGTGAGAAGGGGGGAAAGAAAACAGATAAACCAAGATTGTCCATACATTAACTGCTGGAGTAATAAAGGGAACAAGGGAGGTTCATCATCATTCTCTGTACTTCTGTTTATGTTTGAATTTCCCACTAAAAAAAAAGAAACTTTCATAGACTCCAAATAACCCATTTAACAAGCATTTACTGAACTTGTTGATGTAGACTATATTATTTATTCTTCCAAATTATTTAACCTCCACTTTCCTTAAGAGGATTATACAGCCTTATCTGTTATCATGCAACTTGCAATGCCACCTGTGGAAGGACTATACATCCCTACCCCACTGACAGTGAGCTCTGACCATATGACTTGCTTTGGCCACTGACATGTGAGCTGATGTGACATACACCATGACTGAGTGAAAGCTTTAAGAGCCATTGTATGTCTGCATCTGTTTTCTTGCTCTCTCCCTCATCCACAATAATGGCACAGCCCAGACAGGGGATGCTCCTTGAGCCAGGGTTCCAAAATAAGAAACGTGAAGCAATGCTGCAGTCAATCCACAGCTGACAAGGTGTAGCATAAGCAAGAAGAAAAGCAGTGTTGTAAGCCACTGAAATTTGATAGTGTTGCTATAGCAGCATAACCTAGCAAAAGAAGACAGATATACTTATTATGGAGTAGATGCAAAAAATAAAATTATAGGCTGGTATATATTTTTAAATGTTTCAGAAGATAAACCAAAAAAATTAACTATTTTTACCTATGAGGAGAAGGTATGAAAACTAACAGGTGTGTAGGAATACTTTTTTTATACCATTTTATATGATTTGAATTTTCTGTGTGTGTATGCGTGTGTGCGTTTAACCTGAGCAGCAGCATCTGGGTAGTTGGATCATTTGGGCCATTTATTTTTCTTCCTTCTGCTTTTCAGTATTAAAAAATAAAAATATAATAAGGCTACCGATAATTACTTAAAAATGAATAAGAACTATTCTTATACCCTTGAAGAACTCATGTATTAGCTAACAATTTAGCTTTAAATAAAGCCTTCCCCCATTCATTGTTAATTTTTTTAATGTCCGAGGCTAAATACTGTATATATATATTTAGGAGTATGACATACGCCATTTCTTTTTTTTTTTTTTTTTGAGACGGAGTCTCGCTCTGTGCCCAGGCTGGAGTGCAGTGGCGCGATCTCAGCTCACTGCAAGCTCCACCTCCTGGGTTCATGCCATTCTCCTGCCTCAGCCTCCCCAGCAGCTGGGACTACAGGCACCCGCCACCACACCCGGCTAATTTTGTGTATTTTTAGTAGAGACGGGGTTTCACCGTGTTAGCCAGAATGGTCTTGATCTCCTGACCTCCTGAACCGCCCGCCTCAGCCTCCCAAAGTGCTGGGATTACAGGCATGAGCCACCGCGCCCAGCCTGTTATATGCATTTCTATCAGTTTGCTCACTTTCAGGTTTCAGCAAAGCAATATAGTGTTTTATATATGGATGGTACAGTTACTAATCTCAAAGGAAATTCTCACAATTTCATTATTTTAGTATGCCAGTTAAATTGGCAAAGAGGTTTGCTCTAGTTACAGGTGTTCAAGGGAGAGAATACAGTCATGGGTTCTTAGTTTCTGTTTCTGGTTGGGCCAGTAAAGCCCCTTCCTCATCCCTCTTTCCGTTTTATCACTAGAGACAGAAACTAAAAACCATGGCTTCAGGCTGCTGAAAGCCTAAAACAAAACAAAACAGAAGAACAACAGCAAAATAAGGCAGGTTGGACAAGCTTGCTAGGTGTTAAGTTTGGTAAATATGCCTTAACCAGTACTAGAGCAAGGAATCTATTAAGGAAACTCTTCTAGGGTAAAATCATAAAGGAGCATTGAAAGAAAGGAAAAAAAGGGGAAAAATTCCAATCATGACTCTTGTGGTGATAAAACAACACTTGAATGGTTACAGAAATCAAGTTTGATAGAGTAACACTTTACTACATGAACAAGTTTTAACTTCAAGAGAGCAATATCTGAACATAGCAGTAACCTGCAAATGACTAAGAACATGTCTGTACTTTTCATCCTAAGATCTCCAAGCACTTCACAAACACTAATTTAACTCTCGTATCACCTGAGAAGTAGTGATATAATAATACATCATTATAACCATCTATCCTGCCAATACAAAATATTTAAATACCTCTTCAGCAGCATTTGCCCTAAGAAGGTCTTGCTAAACAGCCAATAAAACAGGAAATAGGCTGACAGTGCATATGCCACCAACAATCTCTGAAAAGATCAGACCTTCACCCACAAGAACCACTTCCTCTCAGTAAACCACAGAGACTGTACTGGGCAAACCACAACATATCGGCTTGTGTCTGGAACATAGGCAGATAACCCATCTAAAATCTATGGAAGGATATGTCTAAGCACCTTCACAGGATTTCTTGTGTTAGTAAGTGTATTTGGGGTATCTGTTACTCTTCTGGATAACATATAGCCACTTTCTGCATTACAAGATCAATTTCAGGTATCATTCCTTCAGAGGCTGATGAAGTCTCCAGTTTTTTTTTGTTGTTGTTGTTGTTGTTTTGAGACGGAGTCTTGCTCTGTCATCCAGGTAGGAGTGCAGTGGTGCAATCTTGGCTAACTGCAACCTCCGCCTCCTGGGTTCAAGTGATTCTCCTGTCTTAGCCTCCCGAGTAGCTGGGATTACAGGCCTGTGCCACCTGGTCCGGCTCATTTTTGTATTTTTAATAGAGACAGGGTTTCACCATGCTGACCAGGCTAGTCTTGAACTCTTGACCTCAAGTGATCCACCCGCCTCAGCCTCCCAAAGTGCTGGGATTTACAGGCATGAGCCACCGCGCCTGGCCAGTTTTTCTACAACAAAATAATCTACATTTTTTTGAATCCATAAAAGATCTACAAAGTCCTCTTTGATCTTCTGAGTATATGAATGTAAAATCAACATTTATATGTAATATTTGACAAAAACTGTAGTATCAGAGTGTACCTTTAAATGACTCTAATGTGTTATATAACACCAAAAGAAAAAGCAGTGTGACAAGCAGCTAATTGAAAGCATTAACTAAAACCAGGCTCTCTTATATAGTTCCAATTTCTGCATGAATTGTTACTTGCAGTCCAAGACAGGAAACCTACTTTTCATTGGCCAGTAGATTTGCTTGTCTCTAGACACTGAGAAGCCACCCAGGCCTGTCATGTGACTGTGATCTCAAAAACCAGGACTCAGCATTTGAATTAGTAAAAGATCCTGTTTCGGTATGAATCTAAACTGCATTGGTGCATGCTAATTCAAGAGGTAAAGTTAGTGTATTTTTTCTTTTACTAAAAGTCGACACTATATACTCATGCAATTTAGGCACAGCCTCTGACCAGGCACTAGCTTCATAGGCTTCTATTGGAGTTAGAAGCTGTCTTATAGCGGTCTTTCCTATATGACTATCTTGATGATTCCAGATATTCTAAGTTGAAAAAGTAAAATGCTCTAAATTTGGCATGTTTGCAAATTTTAGTATTACCAAAATACAAAATATTAATATTAGCAAAATACAAAACAAGGACATCTATCTCAATAATTTGAAACTAAAATAGTACTAAAGAAAATATGCTAATAAAGTATTCAAAAGGTCTACAGTCTTATAGATTTTATAATAATCTAAATATGCACTTTTTCTGTTACACTGTCTTGTCATTAACAATTCTTGTAAATACAACAGCAAGAAAGTAAAATATTTCAATTTTCACAATATCCATTTTACTGAAAAAAAAATACTGCTAAGCATTGCTATTTCACTAACATGTGGAAATAAGAGGAGACAAAACAATAAGGTAAAAATAAACCAAACATCGAGGAATGTTCTGACCTACAATTTAAGATAACGAACTGAAAAACCACTGGAAAAAATAAGAAACAACTTCCTGATGTATTTCATCATATTGCAACAAGATGATTTTCAATCAAAGGTGGCTAACATTATTTCTATACCCTACCCTTTTGTCATAGAATTGATAACATTTGTTACATTGAGGGTACTCATATTTGAAAGAATCGCTTTGTAAAAAAGCCTTTTAGAACATGAGTAATTGCTTAATTAGTTGATTTGGTAATCATGCTGTTTGTATAAATTTGTTTCATTTGACTGTGACATATCTCATATCCATCCTAAAGACTATCTAAAATAAAAGTGAATCAAAATGACCTTGAGAATCTCTTTACCCATATTTTTGCAGTAGGAGAGCAACTGAGAAAAAGCTAATAAAATATTAAGATAAACAAGCTGATTTTTAGACAATGGATCAACAGAAAGCATACAGCTTGGCTAAGCAAAGAGTAAGGGAAGGGGACCGGAAAGGATAATGAATAACCGTCTGAAACATTTAGAATCATACAAACATAAAATGGGAGGAGAGCATTATTTAGCCTGGTACAGCAAGTACATACAAGTAACAGGACAACTTAAAAGAAAAGTTAGACCTAAAGATCAGGAAAAACTTCCTGACAGCAAGATCTATCAGACTGCGCTTCAGTCTCCTGAGGAAGTGACAAAAGCTTTATCCTCAAGAGATATTTAAAATTAGAATAGGTAAGGTACTAGAAACTATGCTGTAAGAGAAAAATCCAACTGACTTCATCAAGCTGGAGAGTTACTAAAGGAAAATAGCACAGAAAAATACAGTACAAAGAAAGACAATAATTTAAAATGAAAAAAAAAAATGGGGGACTTGAGAGCCAGAAAATCTAGGTTAAAATCTTGGGTCTGCCCTTTCTAGTTTTATAATCTTGACTTAAAATCTTGTCTTAAACTGTATGAATTAGCTTGAAGTGTAAATGACAGAAACATGATCTGCCCTGTACTGAACTGAAAATATTGTAAATGTTAAAGAATTATACTACCACAGGATATCATTACATACATGATGGTATTTTACTCAAAAGAAGGCAAAAATATAATTTTGTTGACTTAAAAATTTTAATTCACATGGCACTATTTTGAAAACCTGTAATTATTATAAGGGAAAGGAGCATGTCTTCAAATAAAGCTCAGGAACATCATCAAAACCAAGTTTTAACAGAAAAGACCAAAAGAAGTTAAGCTACTATTCTTGAAAATGTGTCATGGTCAATTTCTAGGAAACAAGCAAGTATATAAGAAACATTTCTAATAATGTCAGACAACCATGATGCAAAAGAGTCCCTTCAATTACCTCTGGGAACCAGTATGTTATCTTGCTGTTTCTGTGACCCGTATCAGTTTGGGAAGCAATTCATACCCACCACTGGATGACATTTAGAAGAAGCAACCACATATGTACAATGAAATATTTTCCAACTGTTTTCCCTGGAATTGCAATGCTCCACAGAAAAATATGTAAAATTCACCATTTATGGATTCCATGAATGTTCGCCTCAAATTTCATTTTTTAAACTGAAAACTCAAACTTAGTTAAAAAACAACAACAGCAACAACAAAAAAAACCACTGGGCTCGGTGGCTCAAGCCTGTAATCCCGGCACTTTGGGAGGCCGATGGCTCAAGCCTGTAATCCCAGCACTTTGGGAGGCCGAGGCGGGTGGATCACCTAAGGTCAGGAGTTCAAGACCAGCCTGGCCAATATGGTGAAACCCCGTCTCTACTAAAAATACAAAAATTAGCCAGGCGTGGTGGTGGGTGCCTGTAATCCCAGCTACTCAGGAGGCTGAGGCAGGAGAACCGCTTGAACCTGGGAGGCGGAGGTTGCAGTGAGGGGATCACGCCACTGCACTCCACCGTGGGTGACAGAGCAAGACTCAAAAAAAAAAAAAAACCTACATGTTAACTCGATGGTATATACATGTTAACAACTGGAAACCACCAATGTGTTAAGTGGTATTCCAAGGTTAACATATTTTTGTAATGATTTCAAATAAAGCTTCTCTTGTCACCTTACTGAATATGAACATCATATAAATGTACCATTAATCAGGAAGACTACAACACTGTACTTTCAAAAAAAGTTACTTTAGATTCTGCATGTTGACTCATGTAAAACTGTACAAGTGAATGTACTATTGCATACCTTTATGACTCAAGATTTTATACTGAACTAAAAAGGCAAAGATAAAACTGAATACAAAACTAACACTGTGATCTTTGGCCCCCATTTCAATTTTGTATTTATGGACTGGCTGACTTTACAAGAAAAGGTTACAAATAATTTCACCTTGCCGAGAGATGACTCATGCAACGTTGAAAATAACATATAAACATGAGTAGCTCTTTTTTTTTTAATCAAAAGCATTATACAGCAATTTTGACAGAAAAAGTATCATTAATGAAAAGTATCATTGATTACTGGGTACAGGCATACAAAGTCACAGGTTTCCACACTCACTTTAAAAATCTGCTTAAGTTAAACAGCTTAAAGCTGAATTCAGTGCTTTAAAAAAATTTTACCAAAAACCTGTCTTTATCTATAAATCAAAAACTACAAAATTCATAAGCCCTAGCCAAAACAAAAGTCCATTTATTTCAAGGAAGAACCCTATAACTTTCCTACCTGTACTGTCCCTGAAAATTCATTGTTATAGACACTGGCCTGAAATCATTTACTGAGTCTACTGAAAGGGCATTCTCTCCTGTCTACCTCTCAGAAGAAATTCCAATTGCTATAGGACCCCTAAATTCTCAGGGATACAAGAAAGACATGTAGGAGGATTGGAAACGATTAGGATATATTTTAAGACTGAATGCAGCAATCAATGCAGACTAAAAAGCAGCAATCAGACATTTCTACACTTGTCAAGTGCTCATTCTAAACGATGAAAACTACAGACTCTAGGGCTCATAAATTGCTTACCATTTTTTTTAAAGCTGTTTGGATATACTACATAGAAGTAATAGCTACCATGAACATAGTTTGAGTTTAAAGTCTTTTAAAAAGTTTGAGTTTTAGGTTTTAAGGGGTGCGGACTGGGGAGTAAAAGATGAAGGGAAAGAGAAGAGAGCAAGTTAATGTGTTGATTTAACTGCAAAATAATAACAGGATGTAACAGAGTTCTGAGTATCCAAAGTGACCAATCAGAGCCTAAACATAGCTGAATTCCATCCCAGCCCCAGCACGTCCCTAACACAAGAATAAAACCCTTATCTTGTTCAGCCATGTGTCGCCTGCCACAAACTGCAAAACAGAACAACGCCCAAAACCAGCTAGTCTGATTTCAACTGAGGACAGACAGACTCTGTAGTCAGAAGCACCACAATGAAAGAACTCTAACTCACACAGCTGGCCTGGTGGTTCTGCACACTCTACGAAACAAAGCCATACCACATACAGCACTTCAAACTTGAAAGGATCTCTATCTAAAAAGCTACACTGGCGCTGTTAATTTTCCAACAGTTCTAGAATCAGCAAAATATACCTACAGTAAGAGTTAGACACTGCGAAAAAAGGATGAGGTAGGGCTGACAGAAAGCTAGAAACTATTATATACTCGTAACTTTGTTAAGACACCTTGGCAGAGAAATAATACTAAACCAGTACCTCCAGATTTCACCCCAACATATATTCAAATTAGGAACAACTACTCTCTTAACAGCAAACGGATGCTTTATATTTACAAAATATATTTAAATGTGGTCAAATAAGAATAATTCTTAATAAAAAAAGACCCTAGTAAAAAAAAATCCTACGAAACCGGTCTCAGCAGTGCTTATTAATTGGCTTTCCAAGGTTTTTTCTTTAAAAAAAAAAAAAATGTAAAATTAGGCAGCAGCACCTGAACCAGTTCAAAAAACATTAATGCCCAAACCAATTTGCAGATTAATCTTACAATATTCATTTTGTAATCTCTTGTGCCTAGCACAGTGCGTGGCCAAAAAAAAAAAAAAAGAAAAGAAAAGAAACAGGCTTTCAGTAATTTCATACTTATTGAATGTTTATATGCCATCTAAGTTATAAAGAGGATACAAATCCCAAGATTCTATTTCCAAGATAACGAGAAGACAAGGAAAATCCCTGAGAAGCAATGCTGAAGAAAAACCATTACTTGAGGGCTTTTAACTCACTTGTGTGTGGAATGAGTCCGTTCTGTTTCTATAAATTAAACACCTCAGCATCGCAATGAAAACCAACATTACATTAGTTCCTAGTAAGACTTTTGTTTACAGGCTCAACAGAAAGAGCAAGAATTGAACGAACCAGGAAAACAATTATCCCCACACCCGTAAAAGTGATTTCTCAGAAGCAAAACACCCTGAAAGGAAAAAAATGGGGATAACCAGAAGAAAGTAAGATAAGCATTGTCAATACTTATATTAAGTGTATTCTTGGAAAAGTTAAAAATTATTTCATTGAAAATGAAAACCCACTTTGAAAAATACACAAAGAGTAAATATAAATACTTTAAATATTTAACAGACTCTTTTAAGTGAACATTCATGTGATGCTGGAAAGCATCAACAGGAAGAGGAAGTTCTGTTTCTGGAGTAGCTGTTATGGTATGATAATGGAATTTGGCCCTTTTAAAATCAACAAATGAGTCTTACAATTGGGTAAAACTCTTATTAGGAAATTAAGACTACTTTGTGCAGAAGCACTATTGTTACACTTTTCATCAAAGAGCTTTGGCCCTCTAATTCAGTTACTTGATCTATTTTTTCACGATGTAAAAATTCGAAGACTGACTTAAAAATAAAGCAAGCTGACAAATTTGGGACTAGCATGCAGTGTCATAATTAAATTGAGAATAAAATGTGGTCAAGGAATCAATATGCTTTTTATCCCTTACCCTATAAACAAGAGTAACTTAGGATAAGCAAACTGCATTTCAACCACACATGGTCTAGCTCAATTCGCCACCCACCACCATGCAACACTGGTAGGTGCTATAAAGGACAGACACAGAACTCAACAAATTCAGCTGCGCGCTTACATTATGCTTACGGTTTATATCTCTTAAACGCCAAGTGTTTCTGGAAGACGAAATATTTAAATACAAGAATTAAAAGCAAACCCCATGATTTACCCTCATTTCTTCAGCTCCCGGACATTGCTTCCAGCAAGAACCTGTGATTTACTGGTAATGTCAACATTCTGGAAAGTTATTAGATAATAATTAAACACCGTGCAGGTCAACATCTGAAAGAGATCAAGTTCCCAGATCACCATGCAGTAGGCTCAACATTAAGTTCACAGGTAGAAATTCCTAAAATGTAATTGTCTTGAGAATCTACTGCAGGACACGGTTAAAGCTGATAAATAATACACCAATACCGAGCCGACTTCAGGCACCGACCTTCACCTAAAATGACCTTCTCCTCTGATTTCCAGACGAGTACACAATCCTAATGCACACTACAGGCGGAAAACCACAATCACGGTTTTGCCTCCCCCTTCTCTGAGAATCGGAAGGGAAGTTTCTCTCCGGAAAAATTACATTTCCAAAAGCCAATCAACTGGATAACTCGGCAGCAACCCCAGGCTAACTGCACAGCTCCGAAACAACCCTCTTTCCTCTGCCTGTCAACTTCGCTGGCCAAAGGCAATCTGCAATCACCGACTCCCCTGCTAGGTCGGGCCCGATTCCGGGAGGCCGAGCGAAGGAGGAATTCATACCAACCTGTCGGTGATAGTAGACTGTGTGCCACTCATTGGGGCCCTTGGCGAGAGGTCCTCCTTTTATCCAACTTGCATTTTACAGTAACACCTCCTCCCCACCCCCAGTGCTCTGGGATCAGGCCCTACTCCGTCAGGGACACAAAAGTCCAACTCAAAACTCCATTCAGTCATCTAGACCATCCGATTGTAAGGGGTCAACGGATGCGGCTTGGAGCAAAACAAGTTATCTCCCAAAACGAATTGAGAAAGCCAGGGAGCGAGTCAGTCCAGAGTGAGTCGAGCTAGCGAGAAATCCTCCAGAAGGCACAAGGATAAACTTCCTCAGAGAGGGAAATCCGCGCGCAGTGGGAAGGGGACCCGGGACTCCCGCCGGGGCTGGGGCGGGATCAGCTCACGGACGGGTGTCGGCTCCTCCTCCGGAGTCTCGGGGCCTCGAACTCCCCGCCGCGGCAAGGGCCGGGGCCCTCCCTCCTGGCTCTCTATCTGGGGCTGCCGGCTGCTCCTGGCCGCAGCGTTGGCCGCGTCTCCAGCCGTCCCGCGCCGGGCTCGCGCGATTCCATGTCCCGGGCCCGGGGCTCCTCCTGTGCTCGCCGCCCCCACCAGGCTCCCGGTGCTGGGACGAGCCGCTGGCGCCGGCGGAGAGGTCCCGCGGCCCGAGGTGACAGGGACCCGGGTCTCTCAGCGCCGCGGACTGCTCCCCATCTCTTTGAGGCCCGGACTCTTCCGCAATCGCCAGAGGCGGCGGCTCCTCCCCGACGCTCCCCGCGAGGGGCGGGAGATGCCCGTCCGGCCCGGCCTGGAAGCCCCGGTCCGGGAGGCGGAGGCGGAGGCGGAGGCGGCGGCGTCTCCCCGCGCAGGGCCGGCTCGCCGGGTTCTGGAGGCCCTCGCGGGCGCGCGCGCAGACAGCGGAGGAGGCCGGCGGCCGTGGGGGCCGCGCAACCGCGGGCGCGCGCGCGGGTTCCGGTTCCGGTTCTGGTTTCCAGGCCCTGGCCGCGTCCGGCGCGAGCTCGCGCTTCCCGTCCCCGGCCGACTTTTTTGGCCCCCTCCCCTCTGACTTCGGGAAGCCGCCTCACCCGGGATCCCTCCGCCGCTCAGGGCCGCGCTCTCGCCATTGAACGGACGCCTCCGCCGGAGCCCGGTTTGGGAAAGCGGCAAAGTAGTCCTGCGGGGCAGACGGAGGTGGGACCCGTGCAGCCCCGGGAGGCCCACCCACCTCCCGCGGCGCCTGGGCCCCTGAGTGCCGAGACATGCCCCTTCGAGTCCAGTTTGTACTAAGTCGACTTTCACCAGAGACCGCCCGAGAGCGCCCCCCAGATCCCGAGGACATCGTGCCGGGAGGCTCTTTGAAAATTACCAGCCCCCCTTGTCCTGGAAACTTTTATTACTTAAAGGAATGTACTATCTCTCCTGTCTTCTGGCTGCACGCGTTCTGCCGGTTCCCGGCCGGCGCCCCTCGCTGCCTCCGCGGGGCCCGCTCACCTGGGCACCTGCCGGCCCCGGGGGGAGAGCGCTGCAAGAGCGGGAGGCGCAGGGCTGCGGGAGAGCAGCTGGGGACTGCAGCCAGGGCTTCTCGGTATAAATATTACTTTTAGGCTGTTTCTGCCTTGGCAAAATGAAATGTGTTATTTGCCAAATTGATAGAGCATGGTGCTTTCCATGGCGACTTAACAAGCGTGTTGTGGAAAGAACTGGGAGAAGAAAATGAAGTATATTTATCCAGTAAATAGCATTACGGTTCTCTCTGAAGGATTCCCAAACGGTTTTTCGGTTTTTTCCCCTACTGGGTAGAGAGCTTTAGATACCCATCTAGTTTTATGATTGAATAATTCAGTATTATGGCAATTTAGGTACCATATATAATACAGTTCTTCAGTTCTGCCTGCAAACATCTAAAGTGGCTATTCCCTTTATCCAACTATTTTCAGACTTTTGAGCTTAAACCTATGTTGGTGACAAGGGATTTCAGCCATTTTGTGGAATCCAAGTAGCAAATCAAATCTAATAAACAGTGGATGTGGAGAGAGGAAACAATTACCTCTTAACAATGCTGTTGCAAAAAGTCATTCCGCAACAGTTCATGAAAGGATCATTATCCCCGAATAGAGGCATGAGCTCACGCTGACGTTAGTTAGAACGGGGGGGGAAAAAAGGAAAAGATAAACAGAGACCAGAGACGACTCTTTATTGCTCGATTTTTTAGGTTCAAGGCACAGCCAGCTAATTTTGTAATGTTTATTTTTGGAAAGAATAGAAGCAGATTAGCCAAGGCACTTCCCTAATGATGAGACCAGGACACATTGCCACCTGCTGGTGTATTCTAGCATGACAATTCTACCCTGAAGACTCTTAAATTGAGTGTTTACATGTAACTGGAAGGAATCCCATTCATATATATATATATATATATACCGACCAAAATGCAAACCTTATCCCCAAGCTTAATAAATCTTTCTTAAAAGTACTAAATATCTTATTTTCCCCTATTCTAATAATGTTACAGTGTAAGTATAAAATTAATTGAACCCAATGACTCATCAAATCATGCATTTTGGAGTTCCTCTCTTCCCTTAATACTTGAGGGAAGTCTCAATACTTAAGCTTCAGGAATAAAACAAACTGGGAAAGTTTCCTAATTCACCTTCTCTTCCTTGCATACAAAACCTCTTGGCAAGCTGCTTTCAAGATCTTTCCAAACTTAAACAGACCCACGGTTCTAGCTGTGAGCAAAGAAGGCATTTTGCTGTGGGAAAGCTTCAGAAGATGGTAAGCAAAAGATTGAATTAAGCCAGTGGTTATTCATTCCAGAACTATTTTTTTTAAATGATGAAAATCTCTATAGTCACCTACAAAGCATTAATGATTAAAAAAAAAAAACAAAACTGAAAGCCTCTTTAAAGCTGCCGATAGCTCAACTGTTCTAAAGGCTGTAACTATAGGATGCCTTCAGAAAGTCAAGCCAGTCTGGGTAGAACACACTCCTCAGGGTCCGTAGTACTTTACCTAGAAAAATGACACTGATGACCCAATCCACTGGGAAAACCTTTGAGGAGGTTTTCCAATGGGGATGATTCTAAACCACATTCTCATCCTCTTGTCCATTCTTTCAACATGCTTACTAAGTATCTACTATGCATCCCAGACTGTTTTAGGCATTGGTAGTACAGTCCTCAAGACAGGGCCTCCAGCTGTCTTCAGATGATGTCTCTGATGTCAACTCACTTGACATCAACGTTTTCAAGACAAGTGTCCAAACAGGTGGCAGAACAAGAAACACATTAAGGTTCTTCCTCTCTCTTTTGGCAAACTGTTTTGTGTATGTCAATTGTTACCCCCCAAAATAAAAAAAAAATAGGGGGGATGATGGATAATGAACAGCAGATTAGAGATATTCACTAGTAAGTATGAATACAGGTCAACATTTCTACAGGTCAAAAGGCTTTTTTTAACTTCTTGGCAAAACCACCACATAAATATAAAGACAGACTCTGGATTTATAAAAAGTTGTTTTACTTTTATAAAATTTAGTACAAATCTTATGGAAATATAAATCCTTCTTGAACAGTGTTCGTTATCATTACATAGTAATCCAGTGCAAATGAGTACCTCATTTTGTCCGAGTATACCACACATTAATTAGCCCTTCATTTACCTGTGGTTTCAGAACTTAGCATTGTCTTAACTGCTGAGTCATCTTCAGTTCACATTGTTCTCTCAGAAGTTTTTTCATAGTTATTAGTAACAACATCAAGAAAAGCTGAAATGAGGGATTCCCTTCCCCTTACCAATTATTCAGATTTCTCACCATTCAAAAAAACCTACATACAGTTCCATGAAAGTGTCCCCAAAACAACAAGATCTGCAGTCCCTTCACTTCTGAGGAGTAAGAGAGAAAAAGAATTGGTACCAGATTAAGCCTGTTCATTTGTCTGGTATGGAACAGGTTGCACTGTGCCAAAATTCAAGAGCCAGCTTTTTTTCTTTTTTTTAAGCTCATGTGCCAAGCCACTCTTTTCTACAAGCTTTTGCTAAAATCAGCATTCCCCAGCATCCTACTTTGACCGCAATTTTGTTGGAAAGAAGCTTACCAGCATTTTAGGGGCGCTCATCATAGAAAAAAAAAAAGTGGAGATTAAGAAAAAAAACAGGAAGTGGAGATGCTGTCAGATTATCTCAATGCCCAGCAAAACTCTTTAACCAAATGACATTCATTTTTAAAGACCCACTGTTAACATGCATTTAAAGTTACTGTTTCCTTAACAGTGATGACTTTATACCATTCCAACCACTCCCTCATGCCTGGTTTCTGTGGCCAAGACCATTTTCCATTTTCAAGACCGCTCAGAGCTGGGCATGGTGGCTCACACCTGTAATCCCTTTGGGAGGATTACTTTGGGATTACTTTGGGAGGCCGAGGCGGGTGGGTCATGAAGTCAGGAGTTCAAGACCAGCCTGGCCAATATGGTGAAACCCCATCTCTACTAAAAATACAAAAAGTAGCCAGGCATGGTGGCACACGCCTGTAGTCCCAGCTACTCGGGAGGCTGAGGCAGGAGAATCACTTGAACACAGAAGGCGGAGGTTGCAGTGAGTTGAGATCACACCACTGCACTCCAGCCTGGGCGACAGAGCAAGACTCTGTCTCAAAAAACAACAACATCAAAAAACACCATTCATTACGTTAGATTACCAGTGGCCATGGAATGGACTGATGCTTCCTACTGACCAGCCTTGACTCCAGTAGCACCATATGCTTGCTCACCCACTGAGCTAATCAAACACCATTGACTTCAATAACATGGTAAAAATAAATAATCAATAAATACATAAATACTTCATATTTCCATAAAAGCCCTACATTAAAGACCTCCATTAATAAAATGCCGCATAATGTATCTATGAAATACACTACAGGGTATTTCATTCATTCACAATAGGTTTAAACTCAGGCAAAGAAGAAACAAGTAACCTATCCAAAGTGAGTGAGTAGCTCTCCAAAGTGGCAAGTGAGTAGCAAAATTAGTTAAAAGAACCCAGGAATTCCGGATTCTTAACCCCTTGTTCTAAGCTTATATTCTTGCTTCTCTTGGAGACTGTCACACTAAGAATTATTATTTTTTTCCTTCCGAGACTGGCCTTGTTTTATTAGTTTGTTCACAGAGTGGTACCTTTTTAGTAAAAATAAGAAGAGTAGGAGGAGTACTAAAAGGGAATGTATCTAAAATGAAAAAAAAAAATTAACCTCATCCCCCTGAGGCCAGTACACACTTTAAAGTCTTTGGCTCTAGTTTGCAATATGTACAGCAGAGCTGAAATCTAAACTGCCATCTCAAGCACAGTGGAATCCACATGATAAATCCCTATGGAATTTAGTCATAGCCTCAAATGCCTAGGAGATTAATGCACAAAAGCCCTGAGAACTGGCATAGTTTTCCTGGTAGGGCAGAACCCATATAACAGGACTCAGTAAATCTACCCACACTTCATTCGTCTCAAATCCAAAGCCCTAACTCTATAGGTTTTGTGCAGAAAAGAGTTAACATAGCAGGCCTAAACTGCTATCCTTGGAGAGGCCTGATTACAGGGTTGGCCACTGGCCGGCATTTGGGAACTTAGATTTTGGAGGGGCTCCCACAATTAACTGATAAGACTGGCTTACTGTGTCTGAACTGCTTGTGCAAACAATATGGCTTATGCTGAACACCTGCTTTCCTTTTGAGAGTCTTGAATTTTGCTATCTGCCAGGGAAAGGCTGCCTAGATGACCTGTCCTCAGTAAAAAATTTGGGCACTGAGTCTGTAATGACCTTGTCCAGTAGACAACTCATTCACATGTCGTAACAAATCACTGCTAGGGGAATTAAGTGCATCCTGTGTGATTCCACTGGGAGAGGACTCTGGAAACTTGTGCTTGCTTTACCCTAGACTTTGTCTCAGGTGCCTTTTCCTTTTACCGATTTTTCTTTGTATCTTTTCACTATAATAAATCAAAACTATAAGTAAGACTATATGCTGAGTCCACTGAGTCTTCCCAGAGAATTACAGAACCTGGCAGTGATCTTGGGCACCTCTGGCACAGTTGGTATAGGAGGTTCAGTAAGTAGCCCTCCCCCTCACTGCCACAGTTTCACTCTCACCCTCCTATGCCCCTCTGTTTAAGCGACCCAATTCCCCGATCTAATGTTCAGAATGTCAAAGGCATGTCTCTTCCTGAAAGCCCCTGACTTTATAGTAAATGGGGTAAACTTAGATAAATTGCTATATGGAAAGCAGAAATAAGTGTTTATTGAAAGAGTTACTTCTCAAAGGAACAAGAAATAGCACTAATCTTTTTCGAGTTCCTTTCTAAACTGCCTGAACATCAAACCTCCCAGGGACAGGAGGACCCAGGGTCACCACAAATGAAAACAAATGCCAGTTGTACTCACTTCACAGTTCTGACTTATTCCCAACTACCATGGAGTATTCTCACTTTCTACAACTGTGCTACTGTAGAAGTTAGTGTTTTAATACTGGTATATGCTCGGCTTGAAGACTGACCAAATTGATCAATACATTTAGCCCTTTTTTGAAACCTAAGTTTGTTATAAGTGTGATTATGTAACAGTCATATTTCCAACCTGGTTCCCATGGCTGACTTAACCCAATCCATAATCTGGAGCAAGCCTTGGCTAGTGTATTTTGAGATGTCCGTTGTGTTTCAGCTGCCGTTCCTCACTCCGCCTGCTTCTCCAAGCATGGTACTTCTTGATGCTCTTCCTCCATGCAAAGCGCCAGATGCTAAACATGAAACACCAAGACACAGCATACATCGCTACTCCCCCAGCCTTCACAAACCACTTAGGCGTGGGGGAGACCATTTCACAGAAAAGGAGGCAAGCTCCCACACCAATCCTCACTCCTGTGAACAGAGCCACAAAGAGGAAGTCCACTACATCTCCAGTGAAACTGTGATAGTGCCCTGTTTCCCGGAGAAACCAGCGCATCTGTAGCAAGGGGTTGGTAAGCTCACTTCCAAAGAGGACTGCATTGACCTCTGTGCCAGACTCCCCAAGCACAAGGGCCATGATAATGCCCAAGATACTCAATGTGTGATGAGCCAGCATCAAGGCACCCTCAGACTGAAAGTAGATGCACCAGCCCAAGTCGAAGATGAAGTAGCCCAAGGTGAGACACAGGACATGAACTTGGAGAGGTGTATTGGGTGAGCCTGAAACAAACCAAGACAGAAGCAAATTGAGTGACTGGGAATTGTGTTACCTTGCACAGGGATCCTATGTTGTTGTCTTTCAAACCTTACTAGACACTAAAGAAACAAAAACAATAGCAGGCACATGCTTTTTAATGAGGACCAAAGAAAGACTAAAATATAAAATCTAGGTCTTTATCAAACTAAACGATGTTCAGACCCCAGGAAATGCTGTTCTGATGAATCAGACTTCAATGAATTTGCATCCTTCAATGAACACAGGCAATAATCTCAGTGTCCTCTCCGCGGAACAGCATAAAATCCAATTATTTTGTTCCTTCAATTAAAATCCTAAATTTTTTTTTTTTTTTTACTCTGCTAAAGGTTTATTTCCAGACTCTTGAATCATTGTTTCCTGAATGTCAGATTTTTTTCTCAGCTTAATGGGTTACGTTATTGAACACTCAGTGGCCTTAACCCATCCTGAAAGTAGATGCTGGAGAGGGCCCCAAAAGTTAGTGTGTGCTCATGTCCAGGAACACAGGTTTTAAGGACCTGACATATTTGAAACCATTTAGAATCTTCATATAAAATACAAAGCTTAACAGTTGGTTTCATTAGTTTGACAGTTTGCGGGGGAAACTCAGAAATTCAGTAAGAGAAGCTAAAGAAATATTTTAAAAATTATATTCCAGGGGAGTTAAGGGCTGCATTGTGTCCTCCCTCCCCAAATTCACATGTTAAAGCCCTTAACTGGTAGTACCTCAGAATGTGAGTGTATTTGGAAATAAGGCCTTTAAAGAGGTAATCAAGTTAAAATGGGGTAGAGTAATCCAATATGACTGTTACACTTAAAAGAAGGGATTAGGACACAGATATGCATACACACACACACACACACACACACACACACACAATATGACTGTTATCCTTAGAAGGGATTAGGACACAGATACGCATACATATACAAATACACACACACACACACACACAATATGACTGTTATCCTTAGAAGGGATTAGGACACAGATATGCATACATATACATACACATACACACACACACACACACACACACACAATATGACTGTTATCCTTAGAAGGGATTAGGACACAGATATGCATACATAAACACACACACACACACACACACACACACACGCTATGACTGTTATCTTTAGAAGGGATTAGGACACAGATATGCATACATATACAAACACATACACGCGCACACACACACACACACACAATATGACTGTTATCCTTAGAAGGGATTAGGACACAGATATGCATACATATACATACACACACACACACACACACACACACACACACAATGACTGTTATCCTTAGAAGGGATTAGGACATAGATATGCATACATATACAAACACACACACATATACACACACACACACACACAGAGGGGAGACCATGGAAGGACACAGTGGGAGAGTGGCCATCTGCAAGCCAAGGACAGAGGCCTCAGAAGAAACCAAACCTGCTAACAACTTGAACTTCGACTTCTAGCCTCTAGAATTTTAAGAAAATAAACATCTGGTTAAGCCACCCACTCTGTGGTACTGTGTTATGGCAGCCCCAACCAATTAATACAAGGGGGTAAAATTTTTGCATACTTGGCCGGGTGCGGTAGCTCACACCTGTAATCCCAGCACTTTGGGAGGCCAAGGTGGGTGGATCACGAGGTCAGGAGATCGAGACCATCCTGACTAACACGGTGAAACCCCATCTCTACTAAAAATACAAAAAAAAATTAGCTGGGCATGGTGGCGGGCACCTGTAGTCCCAGCTACTCGGGAGGCTGAGGCAGGAGAATGGTGTGATCCTGGGAGGCGGAGCTTGCTGAGATTGAGCCACTGCACCCCAGCCTGGGCAACAGAGCAAGACTCCATCTCAAAAAAAAAAAATTGCATACTTCCGAAAGTAACACTTGTACATCTAGTAACAAAAAGGATAAGGAACATCTCATCCTCTTAACATAGACATGGAAAGATGCTGACTTTTGAATAGACAGTCAAGTAAAAGTTGCAAGTTGCCAAAAATATGTATGATACAGTTCTATTTGTGTCTTTTTGGGGGTGGTAGTGGAAGATGTTGATACTGGCTTTAGGGTTTTTATATTTCCGATTAAATTGTAACAAGCAATTTAAAATCTGTTTTAAAAGTAGAGAGTTATGAAAAGCAGAAACAACAGGTGACATAAACAATATCAGAGTTAACAATGAAGAATAAGGATTCCAATACAAAATTATAATGGGAATTAGTCTTCAATATTGTACAAATTCTGTTTCAAAGTCCCATGCTTCTAAGACTACCCCCAAATCATAAATCCCTAAGGGAAAATCCCCTACCTACCTGGGTGGGTAAAAGGCCATGGGCCATCAATGAAGCCAATATAAGCGGAGAGGCCTATAGAGAGGACTCCATGGGTGAAGGTGACCAGCCGGCAGCTCCACTCATAGCTTCGGTGCTTATTCAGGTGGCAGAAAGAAATATAGAGCGAGAGCCAGCCACACAGGCTGCACAGCACCTGCAGACACAGAGCTAATGCCATCCTGTGATGAAAAGACCAAAACCAGAAAAACAAAGGACGCACCCTAAGAAAACAGCATTGGGTCATTTTGTGCATATGTCCTCATTTCTATTATAGAATAGTTCAAAAATATTGCCTTATCTTATTTTCCTTATCTACACGGCCAAGAATCTTCTATTTAAGTATGGCTGTATTTATCATTCCAAGTTCCTCAGAGATAACATGTTAGCAACTGGTGAATGTTGTAAACTGGAAACCAGGAACTGCACTCCGAGCTGGTAGGCTGACATCACATTTTATGATGAGTAAATGTCAATAATAACCCTCTAGCGATGACTGACCTTGGGCAATAATACACAGAAAATAAAGCACATGTATTAAATAATGTCTTCACAGTTCAAAAACCCCAATGAAACGCACTCATGAAAAAACAGAACACTGCCACGTTGGTTTCTGCTAGAGGTCACATGACACATGGCAGTTTAATGTGGTTTTAAGCTGATACTAAATTCAGCTGAGGTTTGGATTTGGGTCACAGGTTCATCAGTCAAAAACAAAACTTAGGATAAACTTAAATACAGAACTAAACAAAGAGTCCAGACATCTTGGAGGTTGGGGGGAAATCCTGGCTTTATTCAGTTCTGAAATCCGACCCAAAGATTTGCCAAGAGTGAAGCAGAAGGATTCTAAGGTTCAAGAGGTGGGGAGTTTTTGTTGAGATCTAAAAATATCCTTAAGGCAATTATTCAGTTAAAAATGAAATGAAGCCAGAAAGCTGTACCTTGGAACTTTTACTGGTGACAAATATGTTAGGACAAGAACAACTATAACTGAGTCAATTTAGTCACACAGGACTAAAATCTAAAAATGAGCAAGATGTTGTTATTAGTTAGTATTCATTAGCTCCTCCATTGAAACGTACAAATAAAAAGTCAAAAACATATCAGATATCTACTTCATCTCAGCAGACATTTTCTGCATGGCTATGCTTATTGCTTAACCTTATTCTGACCAGTGAAATAGTTATCTGTGGACGTCAATACACAAGCCACTTCCGAAGAATGCTATCCAGAGAGGGGCTTCATGAAGGTCAAGTTCTGTACAGCTTTCATCTGAAATCAGATTTCCATTCAAGAACACAGTAGGTGTCCATAATAGACCTGGGTTCCAATTCTGTCTCTGTCCCTAGAGAGACTAGCCATAAGAGTGTGGGCAAATCACTTTAACCTCTAGAACCACAGTTAAAAAAAAAAAAAGAAATTAAAGAAAAGAAAAGAAGGAAGAGGAAGGGGAGGAAGGGAAAGGAAAGAAAGAGACTAGGACTGAAGAACTCCACAGTCCGGTCCAGTTCTGACATGGAGTTCTGAGATAAACTTTGTAAAACATCAATGCCAATTCTCAGAGTAAGGGCCAGAAATACAAAGTATCCCACGTGAAGAGAACTGCCCTCCCTTATCTCCTTCTAAAGGCCAGGGTCACTGGCCAGTAATGCGGATCAGCTCATTTGGATATGCCTATTAGTATTTTTAGAGTCTTCTTCTCTGAATCCTAATTCCTTGGCAGAACAGAGAAAACAGTAGCCCATTTACAAACACTTAAATAAAAGAACAGACATTCGTAAATGGCAGACACAACTCTGTGACCTTGGGAACTCCCTGTGTGGGTTTCGGCTTTTTGCTCTTGGTTTTTGCCAGAGAACGGAAGGGCATTTGGAAGGCCATCGCCGCTCAGAGGTCCAAGGCTCCTCTCCTGGTTTCTCCCGTTCCAGGGCCAGACTGGCGAGGAGGAGCCTTGGAGCAGGCGTGGCTGGCGGCGAGCGCGGGCCCCGGGGCCTCGCAGGGACGGCGATCGCATCTCCGCGCGGCGGTGCCTGCGGCGCTCGGCCACGCCCGGACCAAGAGCCGGAGCCAGGCACCGTTATCCCTGCATCCCGCTGGCGCCGCAGCCTGGCGCAGGAAGGCCTCGGGCGTCCGAGGCAGGAGGAGGCCCGCTCCCCTTCGGAGGCGAGCCCGGGCCCTCTGCCGCCTCCTTCCCCACCAGTGGGCCGCGCGGCCCCGGTGCCCACCCCGGCCGGGCAGTTCGCGCCGAGCGGTTACCTGGCGGAGCGTACCGGGAAGCCTCGGGCGCCCGGGCGCCCGCAGCTCCCGGCCCGGATCGCGGCAACAGGAAGCGGAGGAGCCAGAGGGGGAGGACGAGGCTGTGACGGCGGCGGAGGAGGAGCCGGGGGTCTGGGGGCACCTGCTGGCTGGGAGGATGGAGCGCAGAGCCGGAGCCGGGCCACCGACGCTCCGAAAGGGCGCGGGAGGGTCCTCCTTCTCTGGCGGGGGGGTCAAGAGGGATCTAGCGGTGACGTGAGACCTGGAGGCCGCTGCTCTTGTTTAGCTGTTGTTGTTTGTTTATCCACTTCTCCCCTCCCCTCAATGGGACAGCTCATCCAATCAATTTATCGAGTACCTACTAAGTGCTTGCACCCTTACTAGGCATTGTGGGGGATGTAAGACATCGTTCTTGCCCTCGTGCTTGAATTTAAGTCGTGAAACAGGAATTGATGAGGAGGAAAGTGCTCAGGCCTGAGAATTAGAAGTTACAGTATTCCAGTGTCAGCCCTGTCACCAACTTGACAGTAAAGCATAAGGCTTGAAAGTGAACCTTGCTTGGTACGTCTTTGGGCAAGTTACTCTTCTGTTGCCTCCCTTTCCTCGATCCTGAGAATGGGGATAGTAATAACACTTATCTCATATGGTTATTTTGATAATTTTAAAATATTACATGTGTAAAGTGCTTTGAACAATGACTGGCACATGGAAGTCACTACATAAATACCAACTGTTTTATTTCACTTTGGGTAAATCCTTTTCTTCTCTGGTTCTATTTTAATACCAAGCAGAGTAAGTTTGAGCGATAAGAATGGAGGCTCGAATGGGGTAAAGACGGTGTCTGCCTTGATTGATCAGGACAGGCAATCCTGGGTGCTGAGGAACCTAGACATTCTCAAAGGAGAAGACCGTTAGCAGAGGTGTGAGTGTTTAGACCGTGCCTGGTGAATAGTAAATATTCTAGTTTTGGTCATTTATCTTACCAACTCTTCAAAGGTAAGGACGGCACTGGTTTCATCTTTGTTTCCCTAGTACCTAGCATGAGGCAGGTACAATAAATGTATGTTGAATTAATGTGAAATGAGCCTGGGAAACTATCTTGGAAGCATATCACAGTTCCTAAAGTGTGTTGATCATCTATGCCACTTGGGAAGTGTTTTCAAATACCCTGTGCAGGCTGTACCTTGAATATTATGATTTATTAGGTCTGGTATGGGGTCCAGGGATCTGTATTTTTTTAAACCTGCCCAGGAGTCATTCAGATGATCACATTTGATAACCGTTGCTGTTAGAGTCCTTAAATGCCTCTGATGCCAGCCTAAGACGCCAGGCTGAGATAGCTTATTATGTGGAAGCTCGTGATGTTATTGAACAAGGGAATCATATTATCATGCTCTCCAAGCCCTTGCTACTCAAAGTGTGGTCTATGGACCAGCAAAATCTGCATCACCTTGGAGTTCATTAGAGACTCAGAATCTCAGAACCTACCCCTGGACCTACCAAACTAGAATGTGCATTTTAACAAGTTCCCCAGTGATTCGTATACACGTTTGGGTCATAGTTCTTAACCTTGATAGCATGGTAGTATCACTTGGGAGTTATTTAAAATCCTAATACCCAGGGCACACTCCGAAAAAAGTAAATCAGAATCTCTGTGTAGATATCAATCAATTTAAAAGCTCCCTGGGTGATTCCAATGTGCAACCAAAGTTGAGAACCCCAGCTCTACCAATACTCAATTAAAACCAGTGTAAGATGAATTGGAGAAGGCCTGTTACACATGTGTTAGGATAGAACCGGATAACAGGTAATGATAGTCTGGAGAAATAAAACATGGAAGGCTCCACTTCACTGAATGGAGAGTATGCAGAGCTCACCCTCTTCCTCCATTTGTTTTGTTGCAGTATTTTTTTTCTAGTATCTGAATCTGGACTTTCTTCTTGCTGCCATCGTTTCCCACAAAAATAGGGTACTAAAGCCTTCAGGAGCCTAAAGGCTGAGGGGGTAAGGTAAAAGGGAAGGAGCCAGTTCTTCCTAAAATATTGGGCCTTTATCCTAGGGTGACTGGGATTCTAGGTTCAAGCTTCATGACCTGGGATTAAATTTTGTTGATGTATGTATCTTTGGCCACAATCCCTGTTCCACCAAATCAGATCCTTGTCACCGGTAGCATCCCCCAGAAATTCTGGGCTGTTAAGGAGAGCAGGGGACAGGAAGCTCTCCACCAATTTAATAGCAATGAGAATAATAATCACAATAATAACAAATAACACCTATATTGCCCTTATTAATGTACCAGGCATTGTTCCAAGCACTACATATATATATATATATACACACACACACACACACACACATACATATATATACACATATACATATATATGTATACACACACATATATATATGCATACACACACACACACACATATATATACACACACTCAATCCTCACAAACAATTCTATGGGATGGGACCTATTGTTATCTCCATTTTACAGGTGAGAACTGAGTCATGGAGCAGTCAAGGCTTCCCAAGATGACATGGTCAGTAGGAGGCAGAGTAGGGTACAAACCCAGGCAATATGACTCTGGAGATCATGCCTGTATGGCAGATGCACCTGACAGCGGTAACTTAAGTATACCCTGAGAATGACCCTGTGTGGCAGACACACCTGAATGTGTGTCTAGTGTTCCAAGCGTGGCCAACCCAGAGATTATTCCTTATGTATGAGGAACATCTGAGCCCCTGGCCCAGCCCTTGGAACATGGGCCGTACAGGGGGCTGAGGCCCTTTGTTTTGGGGTAAATGAAGGTTGCCAGGTGGAGGTTGTTAGTGGGAGGGTGTTAGATGAGAGTGCCATGTAAACTGCGTGCTTTCTGCAGGCAGTGATGGTTCTCCTGTCCAGCCTGTTGCCACTGGATCCCTCTTATGTAAGTTCCCCTCAACAAATCCTATGTCGCATTTGTTGGCTCTTGGTCTCTGGCCTCTTGAATCTGGTGCTATCCCTCCTGAAGTCAATAGGGGTCTGGCATGACAATGCCCTTAACCACTGTGATATGCTGCCTCCACTTACCTAAAAATTCCTGCAGGTTTGCACTGTATTCTCCTGTATTCACAACTCCTATCTCAGTGAAGGGCGTTAAAAATTTAGAGGGAAAAAAAGGGAATTTTATATTTAAAAAACATAACTGCCTGTTATGTGCTAGTCACAACGTTAGCCACAGGGATACAGGGAAAAAAAAAGCCTCAACTGCAAGGAGTTCCCCCCACAGAAGGAAGAGGCAGAAGAGTCAGCAGGTGAGCTATGGTGGGGCCACACAGAGCACACGAGGAGCCCTGGCAACCTGGGAGCTCCGGCCAGGGTTCCTGCTTTGAGTCCTAGGGTTAATAAACTCAGTCTCTGAGTCAGACCAAAAGTCCTTACTTTGTCTTAAGAGCCCAGAGCTGGGCCCACCTGTTTTGAGTCAACTAAACATCAGAGTATGAAATACAGTTCGGCTGGGCGCGGTGGCTCACGCCTGTAATCCCAGCACTTTCGGAGGCCAAGGCGGGCGGATCACGCGGTCAGGAGATCGAGACCATCCTGGCTAACATGGTGAAATCCCGTCTCTTCTGAAAAATAGAAAAAATTAGCTGGGCGTGTTGGCGGGCGCCTGTAGTCCCAGCTACTCAGGAGGCTGAGGCAGGAGAATGGTGTGAATCTGGGGGGCGGAGATTGCAGTGAGCCGAGATCGTGCCACTGCACTCCAGCCTGGGTGACAGAGCAAGACACCACGTCAAAAAAAAAAAAAAAAAATACAATTTGAAATGTAGCAGCAACAATCTTTTTTTTTTCCTCCCTTGGCAATGACTGGTGGTTGCCCTTAGATTCTCTTGTCCCTAGTTAGATGTTGAGGCGGCGAATCAAGCTTCAGTTAAACTTGCCTGGAATTACAGATTTTACAGAATCATGCAGACATGAAAGGTGACCTTACTCACTTTCAGGCTTGATTCTGTTCAGCAATGTGCAAGTTAGTTGGCAAGGAAAGCTACTGGAGTCTGAACAGGCTACAATTCTGTTTATTTCTTTCATAAAAAATCACGGGCAAATGGATGAAAATCCAAGTTTTGGACAATGCAGAGGATCAGCTTTCAGCACTCACCTGAGTAGGATGTCAAGGTAGCCAGGACTTCTGTAGAAAAGGGTCAGCTCTAGCATCCACGAGCATACAGGGAGGAATGCATGCATGCATGTGTATGTGTGCAGAGATACGCACAGATGGGGTCATGGGTGGTGGAGCAGTCCCCTTAATTACTTAAAGTACTGCCAAAGGCTCCTCTTGCTGTCTCTTTGCTACATACCTGGACCCTTTTAACTAGATATTTTCTTGAGAAAGTAAACATTACCATTAGGCCTTCTCCCACTTCATGACGTGAAATAGGAATTTTTAAAGCCCCATTCAAACATCAGGGAGCGGTTAACTCTTCATTATTGATATTTAGGTTTCCTGTGTGGATATTATTACTTGCAAGAAGTGTTTAATCCCAATTTTAGTTTTTCCCCATCAGCCATTACATTTTTGAAGGGCCTCTCTTTCCCACAGGTCAGCGTTTATCTCAGTAATGGTAACTATTTATTATTTATTTTATTTTTTTTGAGACGGAGTCTCGCTCTGTCGCCCGGGCCGGAGTGCAGTGGCACAATCTTGGCTCACTGCAAGCTCCAACGGTAAATATTTAAATTTGTATTAATCTAAGAAAAACCACAAGAATAGGTTTGCTGCCTTTCAACCTCTTCACCAAAAGTCACAATGCATTCTGAAGCCATATATATATATATATATACGAAACAAATATGTATATTTGAGACAGGGGCTCACTCTGTTGTTCAGGCTGGAGTGCAGCGGCATGATCATTGCTCACTGCAGCCTTGACTTCCTGGGCTTAATAGATCCTCCCATCTCAGGCACTGCAGTAGCTGGGACTACAGGCATACACCACCAAGCCCAGCTAGTATGTGATTATTAAATTATCCTCTGCCTTAACTATTTATTGCTTTATATTGTGAGTAATGAATAACTGCCGTTCAGGGTATCTGAGACATGAGACAATAGCCTCAGTCCCCACCTTTTAGGTTTCAAATGACTTCACCTTAAACATTCACCATCCTCCCTCTTACAATATCTCTGGCCTACTCTGCACTCAAGGTAGTTATGTTACAGAGAGTAACAACTCTGAATTCTTCAGGGCCCTGTAATAACATATGTCATCTTTAGCATCAGTTTGGGGAGTAATACACTTAATGTCCCAATTTGAAAGATTTTCTGCCATCCCATTTCATTATATGCACTCACATGCCCCCCACAACAACAAAAAGGCACAGAACAAGAATCTAAACCTCTTCTTATCAACAGTGGAATACTTTTCATAATCACTATACACATTTATTTAGGAACAGTGAGATTCCTTTGAATCTCAACAGTTTCCTAGACATGTAGTCTTTTTTTTTTTTAAGTTACCATTCTGGAATGGCTTCACGTTACATCTCTACAAACTGGCCCACAAAAAAGCAGACTCTAGAGATAATGTTCCCAAAGAAGTCAACAAAGATTCCCAGCCCAGGCCAGGCGCGGTGGCTCACACCTGTAATCCCAGCACTTCGGGATGCTGAGGTGGGTGGATCAGGAGGTCAGGAGTTCAAGACCAGCCTGACCAACATGGTGAAACCCCATCTCTACTAAAAATACAAAAATTAGCTGGGCTAATTTTTGGTGGTGGGCGCCTGTAATCCTGCTACTTGAGAGGCTGAGGCAGGAGAATCGCTTGAACCCAGGTGGCAGAGCATGCAGTGAGCCAAGATCACACCACTGCACTCCAGCCCAGGCTGTCTCAAAAAAAGAAAAAGAAAAAGAAAAAAAAATCCCAGCCCATGTGGGAACTCTGGAAGGTAGCACAGTATTTCACACTTTGGTATTTCCCCCCCCCCTTTTTTTAAAGAAGATAAAATATTACAGAGACATTTTCAAAAATCACACCTGAGTTAAACATTTTGCTGGAAAATTCCACATTAAGGAGTTAAGAACATAATGCAAAAAATGGGAAAGGGCTATATACAGGTACTTTGCCACCATCATTGCTGTGTGTTTGCTCTTGTGTTCTTCCTTTTCTGCTGCCAGGAGAAAGGAGAGGGGACAGGATAAAGAGAAACACAGGGAGGAAGGGAAAGAACAGGCACTCCTGAGCCCTAGGCAGACGTGGACAGACAGAAGGGCACCAGCAGGCATTGCAACATGCCCAGGGCACCCACCAAGGGCAGCTCTTTTACACCTTCTGCAAAAAGGAGGGGACCTGGAGGGCGCAATAATGAATGGATTTGATTGTAGAAAAGGGGGCGAGGTTAAAAAGAAAATGGGGTGAGATGAAGATTCCATCAGAAAACTTAGCTGTACAGAGAAAACATCAAGGCTTTGGTGGAGATATCAGATTCAAATCTTTTCACAGATTTTGGGATCAGTTCAGGGGTTGTGGCCAAGTTCAGAGTCAAAACTATTATCTCCCCTTCTGGTGTTTGGCACCCCAGCCAAATGGCTGTCCCCAGAAGCCCACGGATGAGTTGGAGAATAACAGCAAGAAGTCTTTTCTCTGAAAGACTATTGCCACAGTGAAGCTGGCTAAAATATTTGGAACTAGAAGGCAAGGGCATAGGCAAGGAAGGTGAAAACGGTAAGCTCCTAGGAGGGGCTGTGTATTTCAAGAGCATTAGGAGTCTGCACTTGGTTCAATCACAGTTTGGATCTCCGGAGGCCCTTGCTCTTGAAGAAGACAAGAGTCTGGGTTCATTGATAGTGGAGATTTTCTTCCACTCTTCTGAGGGCAATCTGTCTGTATATAGAAGGCATGATTCCCTTCCTTCCAGCGGGAATACAGGGCCAGGTGGAGTAGGAGAAACTTTTTGGTCTCAGTGGAGGTAGGTGGGATGATTCCATCGGTACCAAGATCTGGAAGGAAGAAAGAAGTCAATCCTAAAGCTAATAATGTGATGGCGTAAGATGGGAATGGGGAGTGACTGCTAGCAGGTACAGGGGCTTTTGGGGGGAGGAGTAATAAAAACATCCTGGAATTAGATAATGCTGATGGTTGCACAACCTTGTGAATATACTAAAAACCACTGAACTGTACACTTTAAAATGGTGAATTTTATGGTATATGAATTATACCTCGAAACAATTTTTTAAAGCTGGTAATGTATATTATATGGTCCTCTTCTCTCTCTCAGTAGGGGTAGGTGAGGAGCTCCAACGTTTCAGGCTATGCAACAATTGGCCAATAAGAACTGGCTGCCTTGCTGAACTGCCTGGATTTGGACAGCTGGGTTCATCTTCTCTGACAAACTCAGGTCTGTAACCTACACATCTCTGTTTTGTTTGAATCGGGGCAGAATCTCTCTTTCACAAGGCATCAGCTCTGAGAATACTTTTTAGAGTAGATTCTTTGCTTCATGAACTGAAGCCCAGGAGGCTGCCTGCCCCACTGCATCCCAGCTGGGAGTGGGAGACAGGAATTGGCACCACTTCCTTCTTTCCCTGTGTCAGCCATGTTTGAAGCCCAGGGTTTTCTTTGTGCCTAAGCTCTGGGCTCACGTCAGAACCTCCTGAGAACTGGGTTCCCATGAAGCCCAGCAAAGGACCTGGCTCTTTCTGACATGAGTGTTTGGAAATTTCCACCCTCAAAGTAAGGATGGAAATTTTGGCTTTGTTGACATCAGCTCCTTGCCAGGATGGCTCACTGACTGAAGCTTCTTTTTAAAATCTCCACTCCCTAGGGATAAAGTCCAGTCTGGCTGTCACTCTGTCCTCTCTGTGCCACCCCATTCCTCTTTTCCAACCCTATCTATGACAAGCTTTCTTTCCCAAGGCATAGGCTCAGCTTCTCACATGTCCCTTGGCCCTGCTGGGATGTCTCTGCACCCTCCCCTTCACCTTACCCTGAAGAGTTAAAACTGGAGGCGGAGTTCACTGCTGCTTTGGAGTTATTTTGAGATGCAGTGGGGCTGCTGGCGTGGAGTCCTGAGCCAGGAGATGAAGGCCTGCTGTTGTTCCCAGGGGAACAGGATGACGTTACTGAGGATAAGGAGAGGCAAAAACAAGGGGGAAATAATGCTGCTGGATCCCGGGACATCGGGACATAGCCCCTCAGACACAAATTTCCTGGTGTATCCCCAAAGGGACCTCACCCCCTCCCTAGCCACACCCACCTGACTACCTCCTGCCTCATTAGCATCAACTTCTGCCCACACCCAGAGGGGCTGTCATCACAAATGCTCTCTGCAGCCCAGGCCCTGGAGAGTGGTGTGGCTGGTTCTGCAAGTCTAAGACTTGCCAAATCCAAGGACAGATGCCAAAATCATCCTACTCTAGGACACACCCTAGGCTGGGCACATGCAGCCCCAGACCAAGAGGCGGTAGGAGAAAAAGAACAAGAAGGAAGAGAGGAGGAAAGAAAGGCAAGTGCATAGGGGAGAAAGAGAACTTGAGGGCACGATGAAAGATTGCCAGCTGCTCTAGTTCTCCAGTCTCCACAGAGAAAAGGTGCTTGTTTTTCTAGAAACTAGAGTAATGAACTGAGCTGGGCATGGTGGCTCATGCCTGTAAGCCCAACACATTTGGGAGGCTGAGACAGGAGGGCCGATTAAGCCCAGGAATTCAAGACCAACCTGGGCAACATGGCGGAACCCAGTCTCTACAAAAAATACAAAAATTAGCCAGGTGTGATGACATGCACCTGTAGTCTCAGCTACTCAGGAGGCTGAGGTGGGAGGATCACTTGAGCCTGGGAGGTCGAGGCTGCAGTTAGCCATGATTGTGTCACCACATTGCCTGGGCAACAGAGCAAGACCCTGTCTTAAAAAACAAAACAAAACAAAAACAAAAAGAACAATGAACTGGGAGTGAGGGGACCTGAGCCCTGTCTTGGTCCCCGGCCATCAACTCAGCAGCTCTGTGGCCTGTGCTGATTTGTTTCACTTTCCTGAAACTCATTTTCATCCTCTGTGAAATAGCAGATTTGTATTTGGATCAACTCTTGTGTTTGTGTTTCCCAAACTGTGTTCTATGGATAGGGTGACATATATTTTACCATCCAAGCTAAGACCCTAAGGCACTTTGAAAAGTGGAAGGGGCTGAGTGTGGTGGCTCACGCCTGTAATCCCAGCACTTTGGGAGGCCGAGGCGGGTGGATCACTTGAGGTCAGGAGTTCAAGATCAGCCTGACCAACATGGAGAAACCCTGTCTCTACTAAAAATACAAAAAATTAGCCGAGCGTGGTGACACACGCCTGTAATCCCAGTTACTCGGGAGACTGAGGCAGAAGAATTGCTTGAACCTGGGAGGCAGAGGTTGTGGTGAGCTGAGATTGTGCCATTGCACTGCAGCCTGGGCAACAAGGGTGAAACTCTGTCTCAAAAAAAAAAAAAAAAGAAAAGAAAAGTGGAAGGAAGTGCTACTGATAATTATGTCAGGACATGAAGCAGACACTGGGACTGTCCTGGCCACCCTTGGGCATGTGATCATCCTGTCTAGTTCGCTGAAATAATTAGGTGCTTTTTGAGGACTAGAGTATTGCTTTGGGAAGCATTGCCTTCCCTGGGCCTTCCACACAGTTCATTTTGGAATTTTATGCACCTAAGTGCTTAGAAGTGCTGCAGTTAAAACAAAACAAAACAAAACAATACGCTTGTTTAAACTGGGCTTCCTCAGCATTTTCCAGACTTATTTGATCACAGAACCCTTTTTTCCCAACACAGATTTTAATATTCTTTGAAATGCATTTAGGGAAGCCTGACTTAGGTAGATACCTTTCAGTTCTAATATCCCATTTTTTAAAAGAATTCTGATGTTATTCAGAAATCTCATTTTAAAGCTCACCTGTTCCAGGCATGGTACTGTGGACAGGAGGGACAGAGAGGGGGCCCAGAGACCCTGAGGGAGATACCTGAAAAACAACAGAAGCTTGTAAATGTCCATTTCTGCTCCCTTCTGCAACTTCAGATCACTCTCCAAAGACAGTAGGCCCCAGACTCTACAGAGACCAGGGCTTGGCTTCCTTGGTGATTTCCTAGCCTACATGCCACCCTCCTTTCTATGGGAAGGCCTCTGGACCACATACTGGCATCCAGAACCAGGTCCAGTCTGCTCCGGAAGTTCCCTGGTGTCAACACCAGGGCCCTCCAGCCCCTGACAATGTGTATTGCCTGATAAGGTTTCTTTGACACTGCCAAGCTGAAGGCTGCCTTGCCTGAGAGCCCTGGAGGTGAGCAAGACAAGCCTCTTGGGCCCTGCTGTGGCAGATACTGCTGGTTGCCTGTCATTTTCTGGTCTCCATTGCTTTTTCCCTAAAAGAACCCTGCTTTTGCTGAGGACAGCAGGGTTGCTCAGCCTAGCAGCCTCTCGCGGGCTTTCCCACTCTGATGGATGAATGGAGCATGGACTCTCCAGAGGTAACTGGAGGCACTGAACTTTGGTCTCTGAAGCTTTTTATTTTGCCCTGGAGACCTCACAGCATCGTCAGCTCTGAGATTAGAAAGGGACCTGGGATAACTTTGTTTACCCTCCCATGCAATTCAGGAAGCTCCCCCTCACTGTTATTATCCTAGAACAATGTAGAACAAGATGTAATAGAAAGAATAGACTTTGGAGCCCAACAGGTCTGGGAGTAAGACAGCTCCACCACTATCTGTGTGACTTTGGGCAAGTTATCTAACCCTACTGAGATTTGGTTTTCTCATCTGTAAAATAGCAGCAATACTTCCATTATATATTTTAATTAAGTCATAATGAGATAATGTCTGTAAAGCTTCCAACCCAACAGCTGGCAAAGAGTGTCAGCTTGTTAAATGCTAGTTCTCTCCCTTTCTGGAAGAAGCAGCTGTCAACTGCTGTATATTTCTAGATGTTATTCGACTCTTCTTTTGAGCTAAAATCTGTGTATTTTCACTGCCCCTTATTCTTCTCATGCTAACAGGGGAAGCTCTGACCAGGTGTTCGCAAAGGCTATTGAAAGGTAGTTCTGCTCTCCCCAGTTTGGAAGATCCCACCCTAACAGGATGCAGCATGTACTTATTTCGTCATTAATCAGAAATGGTTTTCCTGTTTTCATTTACTTTTCCTTATGCAATGAGCCTCCTCAGTAGGCTGGGGGCCTGTGAAGGGTGGAGACGGGCACAGGTTGGGAGGGGTGGCAGAGTGGTAAGAGATGTTATCAATAATCTCCCTACCTCTTCTCCTCCCTCCCTGCTGTCACACCCAAGACATGTGTTGTTGTTGTTGTTGTTGTTGTTGTTGTCGTTGGTTTGAGATGGAGTCTCACTCTGTCACCCAGGCTGGAGTGCAATGGCACGATCACGGTTCACTGCAACCTCTGCCTCCTGGGTTCAAGCGATTCTTTTGTCTCAATCTCCCGAGTAGCTGGGATTACAGGCACCCGCCACCATGCCCAGCTAATTTTTGTATTTTTAGTAGAGACAGGGTTTTGCCATGTTGGCCAGG